>NC_140705.1:35062500-35688500 GCF_050655825.1 Lonchura striata
AGATAAGCACATCCTAAACAAAAGCAGAGGGATGCAGATAAAATACAGCACGTTAATATTAGAGGTGGCAGGTGACAGAAGACTTCCAATGTTATAAGTACATGCATGCTACCCTGAAATAGTAAACCGGGTATAAGATAATCTGCAGTCAAGAGCTGGGTGGGGAGCAGGAATCAGAGTTAATTTAAAAAAAATCTTCCTTTTCATCATTGGATACAGGCCATTATTAGATTTTGAATACTGAGCTAGCAAACATGTTTGTATACTGCAGTGAGATGTTTTTTTGTGATTACTCAAATTCAATGTGAGAAAGCTTATATCCAATCAGAGACAACACAACTATACCAACAACTGCCACATTGAGAGGGAAACTGTGCCACTTTCAACTGCTTTCTATCTTTTAATTAAATGAACAGGTATTTATGGTGGTATTGCCAAGATGCAGAATACACAGCCAGAAGTACAGCTGTATCAGCAAAAGATGTAAGCAGAACAGAAAAGGCCTGCCTAGCACTGAAGAGAAGCTAAAGAAGAAATTCACTTCTTACAATAACACCAGATGCCCAAGAAAGAACAAAAGGGCTAATAAAGTTAAGAGAACTATAAGCAGGGCAAACTTAACCAATTCCATGTGTACAGTAGGTCACCATGTGGAAATCTCTACTAATCCTGCAACCTCACTATTTCATCTTCTTGGATGCTGCACAACAGCACTTCCAAGTTATTTCTGGAAGTAAGGTGGGGGAGGGAATCTGGTTAAGAAAGCAAGAAGATATCCAGGAAGCAAAACACATGAGAACATTAAGCAGAACACACCAGCAAGAAATTGCCTCTTTTTTTGTTGTTGTTTTTAACCATGTTTAGTTAGCATTTACTAGTAGAAGATCCCTATCAGTATGAGTTCATAAGCTTCATAGGCAGATGTATCTTCTGGAAGTGGCAAGAAAATATCAGGACCCTCCTTTCAGTGGGTACTTTTGTAAAAAGGAGGCGCTGTATCAATTATTACTAAGCTTGCTGATAGGACCACAAAATGCTAAGTTCATCCATGTGACATCACTGCAGAAGTACAGGGAAATTTAGAACAAAAAGCAAGATGTGTATTTCATGACCTTCAGACAAGTTCCTCCAGTGCTCTCACACCTCAATAAGCAGAGCGAGACAGTACCTAAATTATCATTTGGTAGATTTTTTGTGCAAACAAAAATGAATTCAACATTTTTCAGAGAAGCCAGAGAATCTGTATAAACTACAGTATGTCTAACAGAATACTTAGATGTTCTAATTCAACAGAATTATACATATCTTTCAGAAGTAATGCAACATAACTACATGCATTTACACTTACATCTGATTTTTAGCCGCTTGTCTCTGAGCTTTCCGTTCTTTCCTTTTTTGATCTGGTGGCTTAGCAAAAACAATTTCAATGTTTTCTCCCTCTAAATCTTTGCCATTCATTTCTTCCATTGCCTGAAGGAATTAACCAGACTTTAAATATACTTCCAAGCATAACTGAAGTTTTAAATTTTGTTCTATCTTTTACAGTATGCATTTCTAAATTTGTTATCCAGAGCTAAAATAACAATATAAAGCTAAAAAAAATTTAGACAATCAGACAGCATAGTATTATGGGTTCCAGTTATGCATTTCCTCTGAACTTGACTCTCAAATACAAGGACTTCATGTATCAGTTTAGAAATCTTCCTCTCAAAACTGAAAACAGGCTTCAATCTTTGCAAACTGTTACAATTAATGAAGTAACAAAACTGTCCTCTGAAAGTGCACATTTTGTAATCCATGAATAAACTCCTAATGTCAGCATACA
This sequence comes from Lonchura striata, assembly GCF_050655825.1. Taxonomy (NCBI): domain Eukaryota; kingdom Metazoa; phylum Chordata; class Aves; order Passeriformes; family Estrildidae; genus Lonchura; species Lonchura striata. The sequence goes on from NC_140705.1 coordinate 35,064,326, forward strand.
TGCAAACAGCAGAGCTCAGTATATTCCGCTACTCCTTTATTTTACTTACAATACATATCACTTTTTCAACCAGAAGCCAAAAATTAACAAGTCATTGTGATTACAAGGGAAAAAATGAACAAAACAACCACAAAAAAACCCCAACTCCTCCCCAAATCCAAACCACCACCTCCCCACAACCCTCTCCTCAAAAAAACACAAAACAAACAGCAAACCATGAGCTCCTCCCCTAGCCTCCCTGCCATGTACAATTCCCATGGGCCACAGTTATTACTGCAAGTTAATTTTGAGCAGAGGAATCCTAAAGATCCTACCACTTTTAGGGATTCTACGTAGCTTAGACTCTTTCCCATCATCTTCCTAAGCATCTGCTTTAAGACATATGGATATGTAAGAAAAACTGAATCCCCCTGTATCCTGAATCCACCCACAGAACATAAAAAAATGGATACACTACAGACAGGAGGGGAATTACTTTCCCTTCCTTAACAACACATGATATCAAGACTGGGCTAGCAAAATCCAGGAATGACAATTACTAAATTCTCCAGCACCCTTCATTGGGGAAAAAAAAAAAAAAAAAAGTGTTTATTCCTGGAAAAATGAATAAAAAACACTACCTAAGTTTTTATCACCTGCCCTAGAGAAACTGCTTTAGATTTCTATCAATAATTTGGTGAGAAGAGTAATTCAACTTCTGGCACTTGAGTTTCAAATGGTAACAACATTATTATCTTAAAAACTCATCTGCAGAACTACTTAGTGCAGGTGCATTTAAGATCCACTTTTCAAGCTAGAATTGCATCATCCTAGGAGACACCCAGAGAGGACAAAGTTATCAGTGACAGTGTATTACCATTTCTCCAGACAAAGCTTTTTCTCAAATTAGAAAAAGCATACAGCTCCTAACACTACTTACAACACACAGTTACACTCCTCTTCACTCACCTTTACAGCACCATCCCGTTCATCAAAATGAATGAAAGCATAGTCTTTTAGCTTCTTCACTCGTTCAAGCTTTCCAAATTGACTGAAGGCCTTTTCTAGAATCTCCTCTGTTACAGTATTGGCGAGATTGCGTACAAACAAAACTTTTACCTAAGGGGGATAAAAATAAAAAAGAACTTAGGAGTATGATCTAATTTCAAACACAAAATGAAGCTTCACAAGTTAGTGCGATTGGCAGAACTGAAAAAACATCATTACATTTTCTGTACAGCATTTTATATACATATATATGAATATATACACATAAATAGTCACACAGCATGAGTTAATTCCAAAATTCCCTGACAGAAATATTTAATCTGTTACCAAACATGATTATCTATTAGTATCCTGAAAGTCAATCCAATTTGTGTTAGTGTTTAAAAGGATCCTACCAGCAGTTACCTTCAACCCAGAACACTATTAAACTTGAGAGAAGGTAACCAGAATTGGTTACACACAAAACAATTAACTTATCAAAACATTTAATTGTTTAGACAGGCTTTAGCTCAGTTATTTGCAGCACAGTCATCGCTGTAATATCTAGGTCAGAGGTGACAGGCCTGCAGCTTCCAAGCTGCTTAACTTGGGGTTCCCATGTTATAGCTACACCAAACACCTAATGTCAGGACTGTGCTTGCCTGGGGAGCTCTCAGTGACCTGAAGCCACTACTGAAAGACAGAACTGCAGACAGAGGGGGATACTAAGGCTGACACTGGCCAGTCATCCTTCAACTTTCTGAAGCCAAACTGTGCTGTTCCCTTGAGGAAGAGTCACCCCCCAAATAACTGTGTAAGTTTATTCCCTCCCCCAGCTCACTAAAGCAATATGACTCTTAAGCTACACAGAGATTGCTCTGCATCTTCTAAAATCAGAAAGGAAGGTAATCATCCAACTCTTGACTGCCTGACATGGATTAAATCACCAATATAAATTTCATCAATCACCAACTGCAAAGGATAAAGGAAAATCTAGAGCAGTCTGACAAAAGCTTAAAATAAACCCTTACTTAACATAGCAAACAACATATACTGGAAAGCAGGAATCACCTATTAGTGACCCAACAGTATTGAAAGATTCATCCTTGTGTCCATGCCGAGGCTGCACTCAATGACTCGACATGAGCATGTCTACATGATGCCATCCATGTGTTCTCACAATTTAAAAGACTCTTCAACTTGTTGAGTAGAGTTCCTTCCATGTGCTGGCACCATGCTCTGACAGTTTAATCACCTCCTACTGCCAAGAAATGCTCAGTCTTACCTGCCTACAATGGAGCTGCCAATCAGCTGCAAGACTGCAACTTCTGGTTACATCCTCTCTGCTCTTACTGGTTTCAAATTGGCTGATAACATCAAATGAGCACTGCACATGGCAGCACTAACTCCTGACCCTGAAGGTCAACACAAGTAACACAAAATGTGAAAGGACCAAATGTTTTTGAAGAAGTGCTATGTAAGTAAGTTACAAAAAAAACCAGGACAGACTTTCATAAATCTGTCTCACTCACTAGCTGACCTAGGATATGATGCAGAATTTGGAAGAAGGGATACTACAGACCATAAATCTAACCCAGTATATCAACTCTAGACTTTGGCAATCAACTCCTGTTGATTCTCAGATCATAGAAGTCATAGCCAACTCCACAAGGAAAGCTGTTTCCTATTATGCATTAAGCTTCTCCTACATGTCTTAATGGTAAAAGCAACCTTTATTTATTGTAACATATACCCAATAACCATTTTTAGTAAAATATCCTAACTGCTACCTTAACCTTATTCCATGGAAATGAATTACAGAAGTTTCATGTTGTAATCAAGGGGTTTGACAACTGCTAACTTTTAAGCAAACGTTCCATATTCTTGTTCTTTAGAAAAGGATGAAAACTAGAACCTCACAAGGAATCCTAAGTAGCCTAATAAATCCATGATGACTGACATGATTAAAAACTAGATAATCACTATATTCTACAAGATGCGCAAATATAGTGTTTCCTGAAGAAATAAAAAACCAATTAATTTAAATTTTCCCAATGTAGACAAATCCATTGATCTCGAACAGCTGAATTTCTAAACACTTTTGCTCATGTCACTGATTACAAGTGTAACTGAATGAGTCAAAGATGATGTAAAAGCCATTAGGCAGGTTAAAGCATAGGTTGAGAGAAGATGAACCCATTTTTACTTCACTTAAGCCAGCTAAAAAAGGGAGGGAAGGGGAAAAAAAAGAAGTCCTCTTTATTAAAGCTCACACATTATTACCCCAAGAATGCATAGATACTCCTAACAAGCAATATACCCAGCACCAGCATTTTGTTTTAAAGGCAGAACTCTCATTTTAAAATCTGCTTAAGATTAGACTATCCCAAAACTTCTGGTATCTGCTCCTTTTCCTCCTCTTACCTACAGCACAAACACTTCAGGCCACATTCTCCAAGGCTTACTAGCCCTGTCTCTTGTCCTGTAATCTGTCAGCCACAAGCATAAGACTTTATTTAGCTGATTAACCTGCCACTCCAGAACGTCCTCTGCAGCCTCAGCCATCCTACAGAAATCAAGTAAAACATTAATAAATTTAGCTAGACTACAGGTGTAAGAGGCAACAAAATGATTCTTAGGAGAAAATAAACTATCAACACAGCTGCTTGTGAAGTTGGAAAAAACTTCACTTTGGACCAGAAGTCAATACTTTAACCAAGTATACTCTGATCTGTTAGCACAAGCATTTATCTCCTGTAGCACATCCATCTAGCTTGAGAATCTAGCTTCATCGCTCATCATGCTCAAGCTAATATGTATTTAAGATAACAGTCCTTTTAAACTATAAGTATTTACCCATACAGTACTTTCCACAACATTTTATCAGAAGGACAAAGGAAAAAAAACTCGAGTAGACATTTCAGAAATTTATATTAGTAAGTGTCCATATATTGATGAAATGACATGCCACTTCTGAAGAATTTACAACACTGTTCACCTTCTGGCTACACATATGTGAATTTGTCTTCCTTACAGCTTGCTCTTATGGACTTGCTCTTCTAGCAGTCGTGACAAGAAAACTGGTGACCAAATGATTATTCTGATAAAAACAACCTACTTCTCCTAGTCACAGTCTCCTCCAGAGTCTTCTACCATAGCAATGTTCAAGATGACATGGGTCAATAGATTTCCCTTTGCTCTGGCCTGACAGTAGTCAGAAGCACTGACTGCAGCCAACCTGCAGCTCACATCCAGGAGATTACTGATGGCAGCAGAAGCTCTGCTGCTCTTTCTCTTAGAAGAAAGATACCAAGAAGAGAAAATAAACCTTACACTTAGAGAAGGGCCAGATACAGTCAGCCTCTGCACAGGTACTGATGGTGGCCAAGAAAGACTGGTGTAGAGACTTTCCTTGTTGCAAGAATAAACTAAAGGACGCAGCCAGTGAGGAAGGTCAGACGCCAATTATCATCTCAGTTTCTGTCTTCAGACACAACCCAGATGTTCTCTATTTTTTCAGTATTATTCATAGAGCCTCACTTTTCCATACATCTTCAACCCAAGCTCCATGTCCTATCTTTGGCATGTGGCACCAGACGTATTCAAGTTGATTTTTCTCCATGTTTTCTACATTTCTTTCCTTCATTTCCATGTTTCTTCTCTTTCTATGTCCCATTTCAAATACAAAACAATAGAAGGTATTAACACATTCAAAAAACTGTACAGTAAATAGGGCAAACCACAATCAAGCTTTAATTTCTTTAGCCTTTCACTCTGCACATCTGCAAACTTACTTAGGAGAGATGCTTGATTATGTCCCCTATAATTTCCTTTCCATCTATTTCGTTACATCAGCAGAAATTGTTGCATATTTATTTTAACTGTTTGGTGAATTAGGTCTCTTCTCTTTTGAGCCCAGAAACTAAACACACAGGCTGCGGTATTTAGGAAGTGCCATTTTCCACAACTTTGACCTGCAAGACTATTTCCCTGCTGCGGACAGTCTATCATGCTGGGCAAGAAAAATAAAGTCTGCAGACAAGATAGTCCAAAAGCTTCTGTAATACCTGTATTACAAAAGCAGTTTTTTCCCTAAAATGAGCCCCCACCCCAACCCTTTTCCCTTATGGCTCACCAAAGAGGAGATCCCAGCCAAGCTATCTTACTAGGTCCATCAAAGTAGGACTCCAGCAAGTGACGTGTCTCAGATGAGAGTAAAAGCACAGACAAAAAGCAAGCAAAGAGAAAGAGATAAGGATATGGGCTAGCTAAGAGTTTCCATTAAACAACTCAGCTACACAACACAACTGAAAGAGACAGGGTCGGGCAGTATCTGATGGGGGGGAAAAAAAAAAATCAGGTAATTTGTTTCTGGCAAAATACCAGGCACATATATAAAACAACTGCTACAACATACTTCAAAATGTTAACAGTCCAGACTTCAGCTTCACCTCAATACTCGAAATCCGAAATAGTGCCAGTCTAGGTATAAAAAGAATTAACTCTCCCAAATTAAAAATAACTACCGGGTTCCAAATACAAGCTAATTGCCAAACTTATCAGAAGTAACTGCTAATGGCAACTTTGAAATACATTTGTGCACATTTGAACACTGACATGTTCTTTCTAATGCTGAAGTGATAGTTAGAGGTTCAAAAATAATTAAGGGTGTTCTGTGAGGGTATCTCTGTTTCTGCCCTTCCAAACACTAGGGTACAAAACCATTTTAACTCTAGGAGTCACCATCATCACTTCCAGGTAAAATATTAACTACAACATCCTATGCGTCATATGGCAAGAATTAAATTCACTATTCAGCCTTGGGAACACAAAATAATATAAGGTCACAGAGTTTTTAAATCCACATAATTTCTGAGGTATATTAATTTCTTATCATCACACTTACAACATCCCTGTCAAGATGGCTGAAAAGATGTTATTTACTTTTAGGTTAATGCCAGAAAATACCTAATTTGGAACAGAGCACTTTAAATGTACTATGGTCCCCTTACAGCTCTATTACCTTTGCCATGACTTCAGGATCTGGGTCTTCTATAGGGTCAGCCCATTCCACTGTAACAACATTTCCCCAGACTTTCACTTTGCCACTCATTAGCCTACGCCTGGCCTGAGCAGCAGTTTTGTGATCTTCATATTCAAGGAAGCAGAAACCCCGGTTCTTCTTCTTGTCATCAGGCTGATGATACAATATGACATCTGTGAGACCCTCTGAAATGAAATAAAATATTTATTTGTTATGCTTTCAATTCACTGATTTGCATTATAAAGTGCAGGTTGTCTTTGTAGCTATGGAAGAATATTCTTTCTCTTAATTGAATGAAGGAGAGTTAGGGGTGGCCAAAAGTTTTGCTTTGTCAATTCACCTATTAAATCCCTAAGTTACAACACTTACCAGTGTGGTTTTTTTTCCATAATGTCTAAACAACAAGAGATAAAAGTTGCATGACTTCAGTATCTAAAAAGTTAATTGCTCCAAAGAACCTGAAGTCTATCATTCAGTAACAGAAAAACAGTACTTCAGCAAGTTCAAATGTTCAGAAAGAAATTCTTAAAATTTAAGAATTATAAACCACAGAACCAGTTACATTCTTCTGCCTTGAGTTTTCAAGTTTTGCCCTGAGAAGTTTTCGAACATCCATTAGTACTGAAATTATTAAACTTTTAATTCAAATTTCTTTGAACAGATTTTTTAAACATTAGACACTTCTTACAAATAGAACTTTGAACCACCCATCTAGTACAATTACAAATATCTCAGGCCTCAGCAAAACTACAGGTTTTAAAAAACCCCAACAAACCCCAACACATAATGCTGAGATAAATGCTGAGTGATCTCTGTTTGTTTTCATCATCACTCAACTATAAGCTAAAAGACAGCTCATCACTGATCACATTTGACACTTTCCACCTCTATAAAACATTGTCACTGTCTCACCTGTTACTTTGCTGAATTCTTCAACAATTTGCTCCTTGGTTTTACTCTTAGGAATAGAGCCAACAAAAAGCCTATTATTGGCAACAGAGATGCATACACCAATGTGTTTTCCAGACCGAATTTCATGGTTGTTGTACTGCAACAAAAATATTATTGGATAATCATCAGTTACAAATAATTTTCATGCCCCTGCAACAGCAGCATACCAAATATTTAACTTTGAAAAACCCAGAATTGAGCAATATATTAAATTTTTGCAGCTTAACACATTTTTACTATGCATATTCAACTACTCTGAAGTATACCCATGTTTTCTAAAGTATCTCCACAATTTCAGCGAACAATTATTGCTCCTTCCTTGTTCAAGTCTCTCAACACTTTTTTCTTTAGCAACTTTTTCATAAGAACCATGCAAGTCATCAAGGTCAAGGCTTCTCCCTCCACAATCATGCATTAAAAAAATGCAAGTTCCTCTATAGGCTGTAGCTATAAATTCTTGATTTGTGTGCAATACAAGACATGAGTTACAATTAAAGTCAAATTCCCTCCCCTAATTCTGATGTTCCACAGATTAAAAAAAATTTCATGATCAGGTCTTCTCCACAAAATGTTCAAGTGCAACTGGCAAATACTTTCCAAAGCAGAAACATTATACACGGAAAAATAGTCAACAGCAAGAATAAGTTTCTAATCTTGAAATCCTAAGACTTGTGTTAAAATGCTTCTCCCATAGCATCTGGAAGATACCCTGAACAGATCAGCAGTTTAAGCAGGAAAAAAAAAAAAAGTATTACTGTAGGCATCTGTTAAGAAAATATCAAAAAATGCCTTTCAGACATGCAGACACAGACATGCACCATCCAAATATAAGCAGCAGGGAGGACAACTGCTGGTACATCAACCCACTTCTAACTGCAAGCCCTGCAACAGACAGTTCTTTAGCTAAGAAAATGAATTTTGTGGTCAACATCTTATTGCCAAGTAGTAGAACAGATTTTTAATATTTAAGCTAGTTACTTATTCTATGATTTATTTTGTACTTGATGGTAAATCTTACTACCTAAGCTAGTTATCCTCCACCCCATCATGTTTTTCATGCAATAAAATCTGGTGTAAGATGCTTATTTATATTTATCTTGGACAAACAAAAACTCCACTACTGAAAATTTTCTAAACTAGGTAACTGCACCAGAAGTGAGGAAAAAGGAGAACTGTCCATGTGAAAAGGATGTGGAATGATGTCTTCACAATGGAATTATGTCTCAAAACATAGCAGGAGACAACAAAGGACTTATATCTCCATATCTGCTGCCCCTGTGGCAGAGGAATAGTTGATTTTTAAGTAGGAAACTGAAATAGGAGCAGCGCTAGCTGCATAGGAAGACTGCATATATATATTATCATCACTAATAAACACACACATTAATGAAGAGACAGATTATAGTAGCTAAAAAAAGGAGTCTTCTAAAAAAACACCTTTAAAGAAGTGTATTGGTCTATGGAAGTGATCCTTCACTAACTGAACTGTACACTAGGAAACATTTCCTTGCATTAGGAAACTTTTTTTACTGAGAGGGTGCTCAAACACTGGAGCTTCCTAGAGAGGTGGTCAATGCCCCAAAGCTGTCCTGGTCTAAGAGAGGCATCTGGACAATGTCCTTGATGATGAAGATGACAGCAACAATTTTGGTCAGCCATGAAATGGACAGGCAGATGGACTAGATGACCGGTGCAGGTCCCTTTCAAATTAAATACTCTCTTCTATATGGATAATAGAAAGTATTATCCAACTATTCCTGCTAAAGTCTAACACCAAAGTTTGGCTAAAAATCTAATGTAAGAGTCTCTCATACAACTCAGTGTGCTGTATGAGAGTTAATATTTTCTACCATTTTGCAGTTCCACTGATAGTTTCTAGTAGATTTTTTATCCTCCAATGTACTAACCACTATTTTTCACTGCATGTGAAAAATACACAGAGAAAACAGTTTTCAGTTAGGTGTTCTTGACCATCAAATTGGTAATTTTTAGGTAAATACTTTGCACACCACCTGCAAACTCAGATTAGCCATAAAAAGGCTCAGATCATGATCTGGGTAAAGTGCCAAAACAGTCAGGCTACCAAAGTAGCTATGTCAGCATACTGCTTCCCCCCTCCTGTCACCATGGAATCTGTCTCTGAAGTCAGTAGCAGAGATTGCCACCCTCTAGACAATGTAATAGTTTTGGTTTTTTCTCACTGACTTATATAAGAACTTACTCACTAACAAGTCAAAATATGCAGCTCTGTCCTGTCACTTTACTAAACTTAAATTTTCACAAATTTTAGTTTACTAGAAGCAAATGGCAAGCTGTACCTCCATGATAGTTGGCAAACTGCTTAACTCACCTGTACTTCTGATCAAGCTTACACCTGTTCTAGACAAAAATATACTGAATGCTTCAATAGTTTTCAGTATGTTTTCCTACAAGCTTCACCTCAAAAGTTTTTATTCTGTACATATCTACAGTGACCTTATTCACAAAGAAATCTTTTGAAAAACTTAACTCTAGCAACTTCTTATGAAATAGGAAGGAGGACTGAACATGACTGCAAAAAAAGTACACAACTGGAATTGTAATTCTTGAAGAGTACAAAGTAAACAGTTTAACAGGGGAAAAAGTGACTGAAAGAAACAATCATACTCTGACAGTGAATGACTGTGTGAACATCTGAGATGCCACTTCTACTTAACTAGCAAAGAGTTAACCACACTAAATTAATACTAGTCACAAAAATCGGAGAGAATTCCCTAAATTGTGTTTAAAATAGTTCTGGCTGCGCTTAAAACAAAAATGGAGTGATACTATGGCCTGATACTGAGACGAACTACAGATATGAAGAGTAATTAATTATAAATGGCTTAAAAATGCATATGCATAAACAAAATCAAGATTTCAACCTTTTAAACTGCAAGACTTCCTGCTAACAAATAAAGTAAGTCAACATTAAGTGTATCCAGAAATTTTAATTCAGCTTTACATTAAGTTGACCTACAGACTGTGGAAGATATATACAGCAGCCACACAAACACGATCTGTATGCAAAATATGTTACACAAATTCCAGGAGCCTGAAAACAGGTTAGTTAATTCTCTACTGTAGTTTGGTACTGACAAAACCACAGCTGTCTCTTATTATTCAAAAACCTATAGGCAATACAGAGACTTTTAATCTAATGTTTTCTATATTGTCCTGGAAAAAAAAAAGCCTCTTGGAAAAAGATCCATTATCCCAAGGAGTCCAGAAAGCCGGGAAGTTGTATACACCTGAGATTACAGGCAGTATCAAAAAGAACACCATCTGTTAAAATAAAAGATTATAAAAATGGCTAGGACCAAGTGTTCAGTGTTTCGAAGAGGTCTTTCAGCAGTATCTACCATGCATGTGTAACTAATACAAGTTATAGACCTACAATTTTCAACTGAACTCAACAGCCACAATTTGCTAACACTCCTGCAAACCAGACAGATAACTTGGGAATAACTTCTAGATAACTTAGGACACTTGTATACCAAACTACTCAGTCAACTATGGTTGAAATCACTCCAAAAAAACCTGACACATATCACAGAATCCAATTTAAGACTAACACTACTTTTTAAGAGTTTAGCATGAAAGTAGAAAGACTACTCCATCAACTGCAAGACTTCTCAGCTATTACCCTCAGCGGCTATTTGACTCACAAGCAGAACACAGTGTGCTTTTCTCCTGCATATCAAAGATCAGACATAAAGGAACATCAAGTAGCTCCTTTCCTTGTGTCATTTAGTGGAAGACCGAGGCTAGGATCTGATGTTACTTTTCTGGAAACATGACTTGAATGACTTTCCAGAGCATGTTGCCTTTAAGCAAAATCCAGCTAAATGAAGAACAATTGTTGGGTTTGTTTTTTTTTTTTTTTTTAATTTACTAGGTGCCTCTGAGAACTTATGTGATTTGATTCACTGTTCTGGTAAGTTTTAAGAGTTAACTCTTAAGAGCTCACACACACTTTCAACAGCTAGGTTGACAATGAAAGTACAAAGAGAACACACAGTTATCCCAGTATATCTAACTGCACACTGGAACAACCAACTGCTCTTATTTAAAAAGCTAATCCGCATATACCACATCGGTTTTGTACTTCCGCTTTTGCAGGTATTTGTGTGCTTTCTCAAAACAAATTCTCATTTTCAGTTTGATTTCTCCCCACCAATTGAGTTACTTGTCAATAGGGTACCTTAGTTTAAGCTACACCTCATTACAAACCAAGGTTTTTAGTTAACCCTACTACAGCAAGACAGTATCAGTACACTTCAGAACATGTATGGTTAGCACTCTCAAGTCATACCACACACTAATCTTGGCTGTATCAGTGTACCTGTAACCAGCTCAAAAAATTCAAATTTAACTTAGCTAGGAAAATAAAGGCCCTGTGCAAGGATCAGGGTAGTGTTTCTCCCCACCCTCTTCTTTAGTTATGGGCATTTCATGCATAAACCTGAGAAGCTTATTAGAAGTATACCACATCAAACTATTTCATGCCTCTGTGTAAAACAGAGGGAATGTTCCTTAGATTGGCAGGATTTATTATGTTTTCCTGTCAGCTGCAACAAACAGAACAGACCTTCAAGGCTCAAGAGACATTTTTCCCCCATCTGAAGTATCTTATAAAATTCTGTGACTTTGAAGTATTCTTCCAGCCTGGGCCCCCTGCTGGTGCAGAAACACACCAGGACTCAGAGTCACCCTGACCAGCATTGCCCTTGTACCACAGCAACTCCACCACCACTGCTCTCCAGAACTCATACAGATGCAGACACCTCAGAAGTCACTACTGCTAATACAACTTTGGTTAATAATAAAGGCTCATCTAACTGGACTAAACAGCAGGCTGTCAGCTTTTTTTTTTCTCCTGTTGCTAATGCAGTCAGAAAATCTTCATGTGCAATGAGGAAATAAATTTAACACCTAGTGGAAATTTATGAAGTAATCTAACAGTAACAGTTTCACTTTAAGCATTTATGCACTAGGACCAAGAGGACAACTGCTTCTGAGCCAGAGTGCACTTCATCAAAAAAGAAAAAAATCCAAGAAAACTTACCAGTTTAACAGCTTCCTGAGCTGCTTCTTTAGTACAAAAAGTGACAAAAGCATATCCTCTGTTTAGACCAGTTAGTGGATCCATCATTAAGCGGAGATCCCATATAGGTCCGGCTTTCTCAAATAATGGAACAAGTTCATCTTCAAACAAGTCTCTTGGAATCTTGCCCACGAATATCTGCAACAGACATACAAAGCACTGTTTATAAAAAGTATTTCCAATGAGCAAGTCTACATCTACATAATCATCTTCTCCTTCTTACCTCTGTACCAACAGAAGGTTGCTGTCCTGAATATACAGACTCTGGAGGAGGTCCACCATATTTCCTCTGTCCAGTAGTCACATCAAGAGTGTAGCCAGTTCTCTCCAACAGTGCCTTCAAGTAAGAAACTTAAAATTTTAAAATCACATACAAACTGAGCAAGTTTAGCTGCACTTCATTCACAGACAGACATGCTTCTAATTCCTTTTAAACTGTACTGCTTTGAAGCTCCCATAAACAAACCTATTGCTAGTACTTCAACAAGAAACTTGCAAAACAATTAACAGAACTGTAAGAACTATTACTGCTAGAAAATTAAGAGATTCACATCCAGTTTTCCCAATTCCTTCATTTTCATTAAAAAAAAAAAAAAGTCAAGTAATATAATAGTAACAGAGCTTCCCTTTAATTAGGAAGATCTTAGTCTGAGCCACTTCTTGTTTTGGCATGCCCAATCCTGCAGACGTTTATGCAGAAGAGTTCCCTGCACTTAATGAGATTACTCATAAGTGTGAAGTTAAAGAACACATGTTTAAGTGCTTACACCCTGGAACACTGTACAGACTGTTTCAGGTACCCAGCTACCAAAGTGATAGTACTACTTCTTTTCTCTTATCATCCCCCCTTCAAATTCCTTGTAGGCATATACAGGATCCCAGGACAACTAACCCTCGCTAGAACCACTGCATGTAGTTACAGACAGAGTTAGATATAGTTACATGCATAATACCAACTTAAAACGTTAGCTGACATTCAGCATGCAAACACATGAGAAACTCCTCTGAAATTAAGTCTTTCATAATAATTTTGTACAAAGACAAATCAACTCTATGCACAAAGAAACTGCATATTAAACAAGCCAAATTATAGTCAAGAGTTAGCAATTTTACAACTAAAAAATTGCAGTTATTTTAAATGCTAAAGCCATCAGCAGTAAAAGCCATGCTACTTGAAGTTATTGACCAAGTCCTCGTAATACTGTTGTTTTATATGGCGGTGACAAAAACTGTACCATTTTTTAAAAAAAATGTATGATTAATGGCATTTCAGCCTCAAACTAAAGAGAAAAGAGATTTTTCTAATTTTACAGGGTACATAAGTTATTTGTAATGATAACTTTATACTATTTACATGAAGCATCAAAGAAGAAAGATTCTCTGGAGGGTCTTTACGACATCACCTAAACATGCTTAGATGGTTTTCCTTTCCTTAAGCTTTGGTAAAGTTGCTATTCATAGAATTTTAAAACAAATCATCATATGCCTAACTCTCTGAGAAAGGAGTCTTCTGCTAGCAGGAGACACGGTCAAAAAATAATTTACCCATAAAGACAGTTTGGGGTACAGTTTATGAGCAGAGTGATTATGTCATAAGAAGCGGGCTAAATCCTAAATCCATTACAATCTGTTTTTTCAGACACATGGTATCTCCTCCCTATTGTGGAGTTGCTCTAAATCTGAACTAAGGGGGTGGAGTGGAAACAGCAACAAAAAAACAGAACACAAAAACCAATCAGCAGTAGCTGAACTTATGCATTTTGAACTTGAGTAACTATGCTGACAAGCATGCACAAACTTTTTACTGTGAAATAGAGCAAACTGTGAAACCTTTTTAACTTTTATATGTTTGGTTCCAGCAGTATATTAACCTTCTACTTCAAAAGAAAAATGAGCGGGACAAAATTTCAAGTGACAGCTTTCAACAATGACAAACATGACAAGTAATCTGTAATAATATTTTTAAGAAAAGCCAGTTCCAAAACAACCAACATAACTATCACAACAACTTGGAAAAACAAACAACAGGTAGACCTCATAACTTTAATTTTTACTGACGTACCTTAATTTTTGCCTCATCTGGTCCTTTGCTAGAATCTGCCACCTTGGTCCCCTGTTTTTCCCTCTGCCTGTATGTCTTCATGACTCCACATAAAAAGGCACTTTTGTTCTGCAAAAAATACAATCTTCAGTTCTGAAAACATGACAAGCAGGAATCTCATTTCACCTTGAACTAATACAGTGTTCATTTCACATATCACACATGGATCACTGAAGAGACTCAGACTTCTTCCCAGACAACAGTTTACCCATCAACAATTATACTGTAAAGTGCCAAACGTTACCTGAACATGTGAGAGATCACTGTCTTTAAACTGCTGAAGCACTGCCAGTGCACCTTCTTCATTGAATTCCTTTAAAGCTTCAATAGCTCTTTCATCTAGATCACTATGTGCAACTAGCCCTAGAGAAAAGAAAAAAATTACTAATTACATTTGGTCAGTAATCTTTGTAAAACTTAATGTAGAATCCTTAACACATTTCAGTGACCTCTAAATCAATTACTGATTAAATAAGTTATTATGCATAAAAAACCATTTAGTTCCTTTGAAGTTAAATATTTAAGGACACATAATCCTTTAATTAAAACCAAAAAGAGGTAAGACTCAGAGTAAAAGTTACTACATTTATGTATTCATTTGACTTCTGTGAAACCCAGATGTTACAAGGGGCAAGTTTAATTTCAATATCCTGAAGCTGAATTCAGAGGAGTCTGTCAAAACCTACCAAAGCTGTCTTAGCTTGCCTAGCAATGGTACCTTGGTATGTTTTTAGAAGACTATAAATACAAATAAACTGCAGCACTAAAAATGGCCATCACAGTCCAAAAATCAAGCTTAAAAAACGCTGGCAATTACCACATCTGAAAAAACCAACACCATAACTTCTGCATCCATGAGCCCAAGCACCATGTCAGGAAGTATCACTTACACAAGAAGATGCATACCAAGGCTTTGGTTTCTTACAGTTACCTACAATTACCGCAAAAAATGCACAAAGACCACATCATCGGCTCCTCCTAAAAATCATCTGTTGCCTGTTACAGCTGTTGCTCTGGTCCTCTGCATACTTCTTCCCACCCCTCAGCCCAAGTAGGCTGGGACCTATCTCTGAAAGATACTACAAGGAATTGAACTACCGAGACTAAAGCATCCAGATTTTGGTAAAACTGCAGTTCCCATACTTTTGGAAACCACAAAAAGTTGCTATTTTAGCCCAAAGACAGCAGAATCCAATAAAATATTGTACGTGTGGTTTTGCAAGTCTTAGATCTTACCTGCAACGTAAATTTCATCTAGTTTTTCAGCAACTTTCTGTGGTAAACCAGCATCAAGCAATGTCTGGAAATGCTCAGAATGGGTAACTGCAGCAGAAGTATCCATGGGCTCTTCAGTACCATTCCCATTAACATGTTCAGTAGCCATGTTTCCAGATATCTGTTCAAATGCAATAAGCATCAAAATTAAGCTAGATATATCTTCAGGTAGAACAATTCAAGTGACAATACATGCAACAGACTACCCTATTCTTTGAAAGTCGTGGGGAAAAAAAATATAAAAAATAGCAGATCACCGCCTTGACACTTTTTTTTTGGCTTTGCAAAGCGCAGGAAATTCCTCACAAGAAGCACTAACACAAAGGAAAGCCCTAACACCACTGCCTAGGGGGGGTGGGGTAGCTTTCACTGCAGGTTTTACACAACCCAGACAGACACTGACTCACCTCCCCTCTCTCTAACACACTCCCTAAGACACTGAACAAGTTAGAAACGGAGCAAAAAGGCAAGAGCGGGGGTGGCAGGACAAGCAAACCTGCCACATGCACCGCGATACCGTCACTGACACTCGCTGCCGCCTCCACTGTCCGCTGTAAACTCGCTGCCCCTCGGCGCACGCCGCCTCTCCAGGCCCCGGGCGCGGCCGGGATCCCTTCCCGCCTCCACTTCGGTGCCGGCCGGGCAAGCGAGAGGAACAAAGCGCTCTTCCCAGCCCGCACCCACCCACGGCGGCGGCGGCCATGAGCCCGATGGAAACACGTGCTCCGCGCGTTCAGATGTCCTACAACTTCCTCCAGTGACCGACTTCCCCCCCTCCCCGCAGCACTCCCGCGGGAGGAGCGGCTCCCCCCCGCCCGGAGCCCCGGCCATTCCCCACCTCTCACCCTATTCCCCCCGGAGAGCGGGTTGCAACACCCCGGGCCCGATTTCACCACCCGGCCGGGAGCTCGCGGAGCCTCCCGGCCCCGCCGCCGCCTCCCGGCCACACTGCCGTCCGGAACAATGCAAGGCCCCGTTTCCCAGCCAGGAAACACCGCTGCCCATCGCCCACCGGCTCCCGACGTGACCGGGGCCACGCCAAACCCGGGCGGCCCCGCTCCCCGCGCACACGCCGGGCACCGAGGCCGCCGCTCGCCCCGCGCCCCTCACGGGCAATGAATGGAGCGGCGGGGCCGGCGGGACAATAAGGCGGGAGCCACGCGCCCCGCGCCGGCCCGGCTCGGGTGTGCCCCGGCCGCCGGGGCCGCGCCGGGGCCGCGCACCGGCCCGGCCGCCCCGCGCCCGCCCGACAGCGGCGGCCGCGAAAGCAGCGCCGGCAGCACCTCCACCCACCGCGCAGCGCCCCGGCCCCACGGCGCTGCAGGGCCCCAGCGTGCGCCTCCCGCCCTCCGCCCGCTCTGCCACCCGGCCCGCTCCCGCCCCGGCAGCGCCCGGCCGCCCTGACCTGTGTGTGTCTGCGGGGGGAGAACCGCCGTGTGCCAAGGGTCTCTCGGGGCGCGGGTCGCGGCTCGGCGTGCTGAGGCGCTGCCCCCGTTCCGCGCTCCCGCGGCGGTGTGTCCGGGCAGTGCTGCTGCTGGAGCTGGCGTAAAATGGCGGCCGCTCGAGCGCTCACGCCGCTGCTGCTGCTGCTGCTGCTGGCACCAGCCCCGGCCCCTTCCACTCCGCGCGGGGGGGGCGGGCGGAGGGCGGGCGGGAGCGGAGCGGGGGGAGAGGGAAGAGAAGAGGAGGAGGAGGAGGAGGAGGCGCCGCCGCGCGCGCTGGCGCAGCCCCAGAACCCGGGGTCTCCCAGGCAGCTCCGCAAGGGTTATACCGCCGAGCCCCGCCCGCGCGCGCGCCCGCCCTCCCTGTGTTCGCCCCACGCGCGCGCTCTCCGCCTTCCATGCGGAGCGGCGCGCGCCGCTCCCGGCCTGCGTTCCTCCCGCCTTCCCGCGTGCAGCGCTGCCGGGGGGAGGCGGCGGCGGGACGAGCCCCGCGCGCGGACCGCGCGCTCCCCGGCGCCGCCCGCCTGCACCTGTGCGGGCTCGGCGCTGCCGGAGCGGCGCGGCCGGACCGGGATTGGGCGAGCGGCCGTTCCCACGGCGCGCAGGTGGCACAAACGCGGCGAGAACGGCGGCGGCCGCAGGAGGAGGGGGGGCTTGGGAGAAAGTCCCGGCCCGCGGCGGGGAGGGGACGGAGGAGACAAAGCCACGCAGACAAAGGGAGGGGAGAGCCACGCTTTGTGTGGCTGCCGGCCAGGCGAGCCCGGCGGCGCTCGGCGCTCTCGCGCTGGGGACGGGAGGCGCCTCGCCCCTGCTCAGAGGGGCGCCCCGCGCCCGGCACCGGCCCCGCGGGCTGCCGGCCCGGCAGAACCGCCCGGCCGAGGCAGCCTGCCCGAGGAGAGCCGGAGTTGCCTTCGGGCACCGCGCGGCGTGGCGGCGTCCAGCGGGGCCCCGGGTCGGCGGCGCTGAAGGCGGCGCGGGCCGGGACGCCGCGCAGCTCCGGAATTCCGCAGAACGGGCCCGGGAACGGGGCCTTTGCCCCGCAGCCACTCTTGGAGCGCGCCCGCCGTGGTGATTTAACTTTCTCCCGATGGCCCCAGCGGAATGCGGGTCTGCCTGCGCAGCGCTGTCAGAGGCGGGTTCCGTGCTGGAGCGTACACTTCAGAATCCCGGTTCTGAGCACGTCGCACTTGCACACCCCACACGAGAAACTTGGAAACCAACCTACTGATCTCTGCCAGAGTTGTGTGTCCAGATAAAGACAGCATAAAGGGAGGCAGGAAGGCACATACAGTATTACTCACTTCCCCAGAGGCAGGTCAGCCGCAATTTGAGCAGTGCCTGCTGCCCCTGAGCCCGGCCAAATACTTCCAGCATATCTCCAGTACTTTAAAAACACTTGAACCTGTGCAGTGGAGCGAGCACAGACAATTACAGGGTTAGTTCAGTGTCAACAAATGCTCACATGTTGGCGTATAAGTGTGTGAAATATACAACTGGTATTCAGTGATACAAGCTAAAAAAAAAGATCTCTTCAAGTATTCGAAGCAATAAGACTTCATTAAAACCTAGACCACTCAGATTTGTATGAAACAGGAACAAATACAAGACAAATGTACACTATCAAATAGTCCAACTAATTTTTAATTCAAATTTTTTGATAAAAGGTAATTTTTACTCTGACTTTGCCCCACCTTTGCAAAAATGAAACTTCCTGAAAAAAAATTTAGTAAAACAAAAGCTAACTTTTCTAGTGGAAACCTGAGTGGTATTTTTAAACATATCCTTCATAAAAATATATATTCTTTTTTCCATTCAAAAGTTAATAATTTTTTCCAAGAACATAGCTGTCAGCTGGCGAGTGAAATTGATATTCTCAAAAACAGCCCTGGGGAGCATTTTTCCAGATTTCCAATTTTTCCGGTTTTGGAGGATTTGCACCAAAGCATGTTGTTTTCATATGTTTACATAAGGTGCTTCAGTGTTAGTTTTATAGTACAGATGTGGTCCAGAATATTACCTAAATTTCATAAATGCATTTGGTCTCTGGAAATAATGAAAATAGTGAAAAATCACAAGAACCATTAGGGTTGGAAGGGACCTCTGGAGATTATCCAGTCCAAGTCTCCTGCCAAGAGTTGAGTCACCTAGAGATACAGGAACATGTCCAGGTGGGTTTGGAATTCTACAGAGAGGAGAAGCACAACCTCCCTGGGCAGCCTGTTCCAGTCCTCCACCACCCTCAATGTAAAGAAATTATTATTCATGTTGAGGTGGAACTTCTTGTGCTTAATTATAATTCTCAGCCAGTCATTCTAACTGTAGATGCAAACTCTTGAGAAAGTAATTCCTGCTTTCAGGCCCATTTTTTAGAGGAAAACTTTTTTATGCATTTAACTTTTTTCTCCATAAAATTGAAACAAACACAATAAAAAGACTAGGTTTAATGCAGTGAACAGATTTCCACCCTTATTTAAAATCACAGCTGACCCAGAGTTGCAGTTATTTGATCCTTTGAAATTTTACATAGAAAGCAGGAGGCACAGAGCTGGCCGAGGGCTGACACACAATTCCTCCAAATGTAGCTCCATTATTAGCCCTAATGTCAAAGCCAAAAGTGGCATGCCCAGGAAAACCCTGAGATTAGCTCAACTGGGTAGAGCATTGTGCTAATGAGACCAAGTCACAGGCTTAATCCCTGCATGGGCTATGCACTTAAGAGTTGGACTCAATGATCCCTATGGGTCCCTTCCAACTCACAATATTCTGTAATTCTTTGAAAAGATCCTTGAAACCAGTGGGGGTTTTTCTTTTTAATCATGTAAAACACTGATTGAAAAAATAGGCTTTCCAAGAATATTCACAGGTACTTACCTGGTGACTTAGTTTTACATGAGGAGCTTCTCTGCACATGCCTGGAAGTTTGATAGCTTCTCACCATAATGAAAATTGTGTTGATTCCTAAATTTTCCTGGTATATGAAAACCCTGCCTCCTTCTGTTGCAGTTATAGTCATTGCAGAACCACACTGAAGCTACAGCCAGACTTCATTCATGTAAAACCAGTGATTACAACAAGACCAACTACAGAGTAGCACAGATAAAGCAGCAAAAAAAAAAAAAAATTAATTTGACAAATAGACTAAGAGACTAGTTTTTGCTTTGGAGATACCTATATACAGTTAAACAATCATATCCTAAAAAAAGAACAAAAAAATTCAGGAAACTCAACTGGAATGTTATCTTCAGTTTCTATGATGCCTCACCTTTCCAAAGTGTGTATTCATTAGAAATTTAGGCTTGTCTGTAGAATTCACTGTTCTTGAGCTCTGAAATGCACCAGCTACAGCCCTAGAGGGGTGGATCACTCTGGTCATGCAGCAAATGTCATCACTTGTAATAACAAAACAAGCCCCTTGTGCTGTGTCTGCCACAGCAGAATTCTGAAATTAATGAGCCACTCTTGGGGTTTCTCAGCAGTGTGCTTTTCAAGCCATTCCTGGTCCTTAGGCTGGTTGGTAAGGCTGCCAAGTTATTTATATATTATAAAGATACTTCAGGAAAGGATTGCTGTCTGTATTTTATTCAATGTAGTGCACAGCTGGCTAGTGGTCTATTTGCCCTGCAAGATCCTTGGTAAAATAAAGCCATTTGGAAATATCTGTTTTAATTAAAAATTTGTGCTATTTCTTCATTTTATCAGTCAAATTCTCTGTCTTAAAAGATAAGTTGCATTATAAAATGCAAAGCCTGTGTCTCTTAGGAGAAAAATGCAAGTCAGAAATTAATGAAAAGCAGATGAATCACATATATGAAACTTCCTTCAGAAAAAATAATTTTCATGTATTACTGTCTCAGTCTTTAACATGCAGATTTGAGAGTCCTTCCATTCTATAAAAAGTAGCTTACCATCTAAAATTGTCACATGATTTCAGCAAAGAAACTTTGCTAACATAACTAATGGTAATATTTTCTTTTAACATTCTTTTCAGTTATATCCTTTGTGCATATTCAAACTTTTTCAATCCAGGCAAGGTAGCACTTCTTAAAATTGAAGTTCATCCCCCTTATATTTAAACTATTTCTAAAGTTCTAACTTTGATCCTGCTGATTCTTCAAGCACTCCACTTCTAAGTCAGGAAAACAAACGGAGCAAACAAAGCATTTGCAAATCCAGTATGATTCACAGCACCAGAGGCAATGAGCACAAACTGAAATACTCGCAACATGAGGAAACGCTTTTTTACTGTGAGAATAACCAGACACTGGCATCAGTTGCCCAGGGAGGTTGTAGAGTCTCCATCCTCCAAGACATTCAAAACCTGTCTGGACATGGACCTGAGCATGTGGTGGGCCTGCTGGAGCAGGCAGATTCTGTGATGGAGTTTTTTACCCTGGATCCAGTGCTATCCATTAATTGATTCTTCTTTCCCCCTGGACCCCACCCTGTCCCAATCAAAAACCCGGAGTAACTAAGTTTTAACTAATTTTTAATTCTTCTAGTTCTGCAAGATGGAAGAGGAGTCTGATTCTACAGACTTGACACAATGCATTTCAAGGCCTTTGAGGTTGAAATCACCTGAATTCTGCTAAACATTTATCCAAATATTTGCAGGCAGAGAACAAGCCTGGCAATGAGGAAGAATGAGGCTCTCCCAGGAATTCTTCTGCTGTTGAATTTTATGTATAGACTGAAGGTGTTGAATCCTCTCGCTTTTATGTCTGTGCTATAGCAACACTGCCAGTGAAAGAAAGGGTATCGAACTGCTAATTTCTGTAAAGTATCTATGCTATAAGTATTTTTTCCAACATCAGTCACTGGTTTTACCTCTTCTCAGTCAACATCATCCCCAAACACACAGGTACATCTACACCCAAACAAAACACTCCAGAGCTGACTTTGTAAGAAAGAGGCATAAGAGAAGCAGCATAAGGTAGTTTAGTTCACATTCTATTAATATCTTTAGGTTTTTTTCTAACTTAAATTAGAAGATTTTAACAGTTGTTTACCAGCTGAGGGTTCAGAGCAATCACTGTAGAATTCAATGTATTTGTAGTATGTTGTAGGCTAATGTGCAAGTATTGAAAGAGGACTGGAGGAGGAGAGCATTCTATTTTTGCATGCTCAGAAGACAGTGAAGTTGTTTCCACATGTATTGTGGAAATGACAACTGAAATCCATCCCAAACTGACTATCATCACTCAGAAAATAGGCCCAGCCTTGCAACGAAGGACTACAAATGCCACATGCTTACTGGCAAAAAAGCTGTGCTAAGATATTCAGAACCTATACCTTCAGTACAGACGAGACAGATGAGGAAACCTAATGCAGGCCTACAAGTCGGAAGTGGCATGGGGAAAGCTAGAGGATAGTTGTTCACTTGTTCTTCCAGCAGAAGAACTAGGAAACATTAAATCAAACAGGCAGATAGCCAAGAAAAAAATCCTACTTTTATACACATGCAGCTAAAGCTGGAGGAATGCATTGGCACATGAAGGTGTAGGTATTTCCATAACCCCCCAAAATAACTAATTAGCACAAGAAACACCCTAAAATTGCTAAATGCAGAGATAGAGCTATCACCCCAATTTAAATTTTGCAACAGAAATTAGTGGAGGAATTGCATAAACTGGGGGAGAATACCAGAACATACTATTGTATCTATGCTTGCCCTATCTTTGTGTTTTTCTATTAGCCAATATCCACTACTGGAAACCGAATATTGGTCTCTGCTCTTCAGTCTAACAATTGAAATACCTTGTCATTGCAGCAAGCAGAACATGCAATCACTAATCTGTTCCTTTCTTCCCAAACCCTTTCCACTTCCTGGAAAATTCTACATGCAAATGTTCCTCCAGATTCCCTCTAATCACATACTCCTCTTTCTGCTATAGACCTTTAAATCACAAGCTTCCTGTACAAATAGCCCACAAGTTTATCAAGGGTGAGAAAACTAGAAAAAAGCTTCCCAATCTGACCAAAAAATATTGCTTTACTATTGCTGTGGGTACAAAGGCGAGAGTTAGGACACAACTGCTGCCTTTTCTATTCCTGTTATCCTAAGCATCTGATGCTTTAAAGCTCTTAGTGGAATGCTGCCATTAGGTCAGTGCCTGGCAAAGCTCCATGGAAAGAGGAGACAAGATATTCAGCAAAGAAGTGACAGGAGAGTTACCACATATACTGCCCTATTTTCCTCAAATTAGCATGGAAAGATTGGAGAAAGAAGTTTCCTCTGTGTCCTAGTGCATCCTGCCATATGAGAAGGACTCACGCAAGAGAACTGCAGAGAGCATTCCTTATCAGCATCCATCTTCAAAACATCTCCGAGTCATCTCAGGACAGTAGTGCTGTCCTGTCCACTTGCGCAGTGTGAGGTAGCCAAGTGCTGAAGCTGCAACTCACTGAACACAGCCACAAATGAAAGTGTCAATAGAGAACTTACCACTGTATTTAGCCCTTCCTTTGCCCCAGACACCCATCCAGCCTGGCCCTTACATCCCCTGCACTGCCTAGCAGCTGTAAGGATTCTAGTAGTTGGCACCCTTGTAAAGGCAGCTGAAGCAGAGACCTTTGGGATCCACTTAACCCCGTGTAAGTTACTTACTGCACTAAGCCCATCTCCAAAGGCAGACAGCATGTCACTGGGTCGCAGAATGTTCTTCTCCACCTCTGGGCATCTTTCCCAGGAGAGGAGAGCACAGCACACCACAGACACAATGGCCACAGCCATACAGGAGATGGGACAAGTCACAGGCTGTTCTCCAGCTGTAAGGCAAATATGGAGAGCACAGCTTGTATTCCCACAGCACCCACCTTAACTTTTAAACCATGCCCAAATATTAAACTGCTCTCCAGGCTTTAGCTGTCAGACTGCATTAACCCTTTATCGCATGGATGATCAGTTGCCAGAAATTGGGCTTATGTCCCAGGCCTTTTTAGTTGGCTCATAATTACATGGCTGATTACTCAGGAAAGTGTCTGATGCAGCAGTTACAATACACAGCTTTCAGGTCAAGTGTTCCAGGCTACTTAACATGTAACCAAAGAACCTAAAAATCCTTTTCAAGGATGGGTGAGCCCAAATAACCTTGTGTCTTCAAGGTCCTTTTAAGAATAGAAAAATCTCACACACACACACACACATTTATGACCCTTGCCAGGTGCAAGGCAAGAATGACTACCAAAATGCAGCATTTCTGCAGATCCCAAGAGCAGGCAATACAATCTTTTGTATACAAATGATTTTTTATTTTATTTTTTAAAGATACCTGGACAATGCTGTCCTATGGGAATTCTCATTTACAGCACAAACATCAATACAGGGATGAAGAACTCAGTGCCTCAGGCTGTGCTTGCTGCTTTTCAATAGCCTTCTTTTGGAAAATCTACTCTCTACTTCTATAGATCTACTCTCTCTTCTTCAATGATACTAGAATTAGATCTTAACCTAAAATACAGCTTCAGCACGTGTGTATAACTTTTCCCTTTCCAGCTTGTGCAGCATTAACCAGGAATCTCTTCATAGTTTTGCACAGGGCAGTGCAAGCAACATAACCTGTGCACAAACCTGAACAAATTTATAATTTAATATGGTACAACTAAAGCAGCTGTATTGTGCTGCGAGAAGCACAGGTTTAGATCTTTCGAGAAGCGAAGTTTTAACTTTTCATTGCAACGGGTAACTAGAAAAAATAAATTGCTATTCTGTGATCTGCAGGGGACAGATAAAGAATTGTACACTTTAATCTGCTTTTTAAAATTATTTATTTTCAGTTAGTTTGGATCCTGTAAAAGCATAAAAGGTTGTTTTATATTTTTTAAAGTTTAGATCTTAAAATAGCAGTAAGTAAAGAACATTTACAGGGAAGTTTCATTTTGAAAGCTTAAATGTATTAGGGTCAATTAAAAAAATAGTCAGTTTATGACTTGGTAAACACCTGGCTGATAAATCTGTGAACTTGTTTATTGACACCACATTTAAATTAACCAAAACACTTCTAATAGCTCTTGTGTTTTCCAGCTGGAGTTATGTACAGTGTTTGGAGGCATGTACTGTGCAGCAAGAGGAGACAATGCAACTGTGTCAGAATATGCATTTTTACTGCCAATACATCAATTCTTAGCTACAACATAATCAATAAAGATAGCTGAGTGAGCATGTTCATAAAAAAAACAGTTAAAATCACTGATGGCAGTTAACTGCAGAAGTTTCCAAATTCTTTCATACCCTTCCAGGTCAGGTGTTTTCAGATTTTTCTGCCATATCTACATCTTATGTGTCTCACAAAAAAAATTATAAAATAATTCTTACCCAAGAGATGATCTTATGTACACAAAAGGGCAAAGGTTTGTAATTTAGTGCCAACTTTTATTTTAATCCCTTAAGCATAGATTAAAATATCAGTCCTGGTTAGTAAATTTGGTGCATGAAAACTGTTAACAAATTTCAGATCAACAGTATTTACACAGACCTGCTGCAGCCAAAAGAGGCAGTGAGGAAAGTGCAGAAGAATTTTTTTTTGTCTGAAAATATTTCAGACTCCTCCAGTCTCTGCACACAATGGAAAAAAATAGAACCAGAATTGAGGAGGGCAGGCTACTAAAGTAGAAACTTTTGTAAGCTATGCACAAAAACCCCCAACCTACACCAAAACATAAAGCAACACAAAGAACCCCAAACATGAGACATTCCCACCTTAGAAGTTCACTTGCTTTCTATAGCTCGGCCAAGGTGACACAAGTGGTTTCTTCCACTCTTAGGCTGATAGTGCTGGTAATACATCAGCTTTCCTTCTGAGCCTCTGACATCCCAACTAGTCAGATGTCTTAGCAAGCAGAGAGTCTATGCACCCCAACAATGACTAAGCTCATACTAAGGTTAAATCCCAGCATAAGGGGAGACTACCTCAGTGAACCACAGAAAACAAATACATAACTTACTGTTGCTTGGCCCAAGATAGTGTTTTCTGTATTATTTATCTTAATCACCAAAGTTGAGCAGTAGGATTAGACTGTATATGAAATCAAGACAGCCCAGGAATTTTCTAAAACCTCATTATGCTTCTTTTGGAAGCTTTAGCATAAGCTCAGAATGTTTTGCTTCCAGAGCCAGATGCCAATTCTGCTGATAGTCCTTTTTGCTGCTGCTATAGTAAAGGCTGTTATTTTCACAGACGTTAATTTCTGCCTTTTTAATGAATTTGAGGTGCCCGTTTCCCAGCCAAACTTCAAAATAGTCAAGGAGTGAAGAGCAAGTTCAACCAAGCCTATTTCTGCAGAATTGAGATATTTCTGAAACATGGTTATGGCTTTTTGGAGAATACTGTACAAAGCACAGTTGAGTTTTAGCCCTATTATATTAATTGTGAGTAGGACATATTTTTATTTAAAATAATACTCACCTTCCACTTTTTTTTTTCTAATGTCTACTTGATAGCCTGAAACTTTCCAGCAGAAGCTCAGTATGAACACAGAAGTAGAGAAAGAATTATTTCCTTTCCATATCTAAAACAACCTGAAGCCCTGCTATCAGCTGTCCTTGCTGAGATCTGCAATTTAGCTCCTAAGTGACTTATTTGCAGGCTCTGTCTCTGATATCTGAAACGCAAATCACAGCTGTCAAATCACATCAATTACAGGACCTGGTCTTGTTTTTAAAACTTACCATATATTTCAATTTCATTACACTATCCTTGAGTCCCAGAGATCTTACATTTTTTTCCCTGCATGGAAGTTTTGCATATTCTTACAGCCATTCTGGGATTAATACTGAATGCTTATGTAACAGTCTTACCAAATTTTGTGGGTTTTTTATGTTTAATACATAACTGCTAAAAGGAAAACAATACAGGAATTGTATAGAAGAGGAGGAATAGTATCTTTGAGAAACTGGGATAAAACTGAGTGCAATATAAAAGTTTTGGACACCAAGGTCCAGAGTAAGAAATTTTATGCTGGGAGATAGAGCAGATTATCTGCAGAAGTTTGAGCTTTCTATAAAAGATGTAACTTCAGGAAACACCAAATATGCATACTTATTTTGTAATTTTAAATGCATTTTACTAGTTGATAGTCAACAATACTTCAGGATTCCCTGATCTCACCTCAGTGAAAAAAATCACAGCTAGAGAACTCCAAGTAGCCCTTAGCAAAAATCAGCAGATAAAACAAAGAGACAGAGCACTCTAGGAGCACTACCTCAGAATCAGAATTCCTCTTCTTCTCTTATAGGTAGGTGAGAGAGTTTCACTATAGTGAACCATTTTTGTCACTGTCAGGATCAAAGTTTCTTCAACCAAAAACCGGAGCTAAGTAGCAATTTTCCCTTAAAAGTGCTGTCAGACAATAGCCATCAGGAAGTCAATAATCCTTACACTACAGGTCTCTCCACATTTGTAGCTCTAGCAAATCATATTTGTTCATATTTTTAAGGTAAAAGCTTTGGATTTTCCTATATCCACCATGGCTCATAAAGGGATTGTACTTTTATAGAAAATTTATCAAGCAGTTGCTACAATTGTTCAGTGTAACTTTTTCAATTATAAAACTAGAAACTACACAATACTTTCAGGAGAAAGTACTCATACAATTTCCAGTCGTCTTCTCATACCATTTAAAAATATAGCAAAACCACAGCAAAACACATTGAAGCCAACTCCTGCCAGAGGATCACCATATTAAGATCTTTTTAGATGGAAAAAGGGTTTCCAGCAGCCTTACATTCTATATGTCAAATTAGCAGAAACTATACTGAACAACTTTTCACTAGCAAAAGAAATTAAGTTGAAACACATGTAAATGAAGACAAGTCAGTTCAGACAAGTTTAAGAGTACTACTTCAGAAACATTTTCAGAAGCCTAGACACTCTTCTCTGACACGCAATTTTTTGAGGAAACACTCAGCATTGAAATAGTAGCTATTATAAATGACTATTTCAAGATGTTTTAGAGGTAACTCCTGTTCCTGCTGTAAAACTTTTTATATTGTGTTTATAATCTGTGAAACAGGAAGAGGGAAAGGAGCACTAATTCCCACAAACCAAACTTCTGTTTGCAGTAGCAAATAAGCAGTTTAATAAAATTTTCAGAATCAGAAACTACATAATCCAACTACTTTCAGAAAACACTTATTCTAATATACTCTGGAGAATGAATAATCATACCCTGAACTGTTTTAAAGTTAAAATGACATTAAGAACTGCCCCTCACCATGTTTCAATATTGTACTTTTCTGGTGGAGTGCGTGAAACAAAAGACAGCAATTTTGCTTGAATTTTTTGCTGCAGAAAATGACCTAACTACTAGACAGAGCTAATACACCATCATGGTTTCAGCTGGATTAGTTAGTTTTCTTCTTAATAGCAAATACTTCTTAGTGCTGTGGTTTGGATTCAGTATGAGAATAGAGTTGATAGCGGTTTGATGTTTGGGGCAGCACTACTTAGAAACAACCAGAAGCAAATGAGGAGGGGCTCAAGAAGCTGTGAGGGAGCAAGGCCAGGAGAGCTGACCCAAACTGGCCAAAAGGATATTCTATACTAGCATGTGATGCCCAGTACATAAACTGGGGGAAACTGGCCAGGAGGCATGGATCTTCTCTCAGGCTGGGTATGCTAGCAGGTGATCAGCAATTGTATTGTGTATCATCACTTTCTTACCTTGGGGTTTCTTTTTGTTGTCTTCCTTTATGGTACAATTATTATGTTGAATTTCAGTCCTGTTCTCATTTCAACCCATTGCTTTTACTTTTCCTCCTGTTCTCCTCTCCATCCTATGCGGGCAGGTAGGATATGGTACTTAGTTACTGGCTGGGCTTAAACCTCAATACACATAAGAGTTTAAGTCTCAAATGTTTTTCACAGGACTCTAGTACTGCAATACTCCTCACTCTGAAAGAAACCAAGGTAAGCCAAGGGCTAATTGTTTTCTATTTTGTCAATGTAAGATATAGCAATAGCAGTATATTCTTCTTCAATGATCTTAAGAATATTTAAAAATACCTTTACTTTCCAGTGAATTTACCAATTTCAAGTGAAGGTCTAAGCATTTGTTTTATTAGTCCATTCATCTCTTTCTTTCCAAAAAAAAAAAACCCAAAAAAAACCACCAACAAAAAAAAAAAAAAACAACAACAACAACAACAAAAAAAAAACAACCCAACCAACCAAAAAAAAAAAACCCACCAAAAAACTGGACTTCATTTTGGGACAGATATTAATAATTCTTCACCTGTCACTATAAAAATAGAACCATATTGCTGGGAGAGTGCTCCTTCAGTTAGGGAGAACTCCAGTTTCAGGAAAAAGATAGTTTTTATTGGTCTGATGACAAGTCTTAAGTATAGTTCAGGGGTAAGTGCACACATGAGTACTTCAAATTTTCATACCCAATACAGCTCAGCTAAACAGCAAGGCTGTCCTAGCACAGGGGCCCTCGCTGAACTTCACTTGCCACTGTTTTTGGTAACATGAGAATCGAAAGTGACATCAGCTTCAGAAAGGGGGGGGAAGCTTTTACTTCAGCCCCCTCCCAATCCTACCCTCCCCTACACTTATTAACATTCCCACTACTTCATCTATTTTACAGCCCACATATCATTCATGTTTCAAATATTTTTAAATGGAACAGCACATAATTGCAAAGTAGTATTCAAACACAAACTAAGATCTCAGAAAATTCCCAAGTAAACTGCTGGAAAGGCTCTGCATATTTCTCCTGTTCCTTATACTGGTCATCCTCAGACAGAATACTGAACGAGGCAGACTTTGTCCCACTCAATACAGCCATTCTTCTGAGCATCAAACACCACTTTGTCCTCTGGAGCCTGCAGGAAGTTTGAGACAATGGCAGAGAAGTACTGTCTTCATAGCCCTGATAGCTCAACTGGACTATCAACTAAAAACCCACATGATGTTTGAGAGGAAGTAGAATTCATCGTTCTAATTGTATTTTTCCAGTTTATATCCTCTGAGGGAAATACAAGGGCAGACAAGCAAAATTGCTTGTAAAAATGGTTGTAACACCAAACAATAGAGAATTCAATTAATCAGACATGCCTTTACATAGTACATAAAGCCTCCATGTGTACTCCACTGAACTGAAATCACTATTTTTCTGTTAAATTCATCCATACTCCAGATGATAGCTCAAATATTGTCCTCTGGGACAAAGGGAGGGAGTGTGAAGAAAAGCTACCGAAGTTAGGGCTGAACACTTTTCAGTATAAAGAATACCTTTCCTTGGGCAAAGTCAAACACTTGCAGATTCTGCTGTGTCCATGTTTGAATGTCCTATGGAATGCTTTTCTTTACCAACTCATTTCATCTCCATGCTGGTTTTTAATTGACAGAACACATATCCCCAAACTTTGTATGGCAGATTTATAGAGTTAAGAGCCTTACTGTAGGAAAGATGGTAGGAACCCCAAGACCAGCACACAATATAGCTGCAGACAGCCACACACTCTTCTGCAGAATGGCAGCCAGACAGCACAGCTTATTCTGAAATTCTTGTTCATTGGGATTTGATACTGCTGGTGTCACACCAGCAGTGTGGGTGCTGTGCAAGATAACCACTGCTAGTTCAGTTTCACTCACTTGCAACTCTTGATTATAGATCACAACCTTCACCAGTAAGACAAGTTCTTCAGCAGGACAAAACCTCCCACCTTAACGAGAACCTTGTTATGTCAATAGTAGCAAAACATTTATGCAGAGCTACTCTCGAATCTTCCATGTGGTTGCAAGGTACTTCTCTTGCTAATAAGCTCAACATTCATTTAAGTCTCTGTTGGTTTTGCCCAGTTACTAAGACTGGTAAATGGCAAATTCTAGAACAGTTTGTTTAAACCACCGATTTCTTGGACTGCAGCCCAACAGCCATGACACTTCTAGCTCCCCACTAAATGATGGTTAGTGCAAGATTTCACCGGACTAAAGCACAAAAGCAGCGAAGTGCTTTCATGCTGTTTACTGCACAATCTTAAAGCTTTGAATCTAATAATCAGTATTGTAAACCCAAAGTTTCAATAACTGCATTTGCAGAGAAATCCCATGCCACATGTTCCCCATGCCACACAGTAACACACCATAACTACATCTTATCTCAATTGTATTATAAACATCATTCCAGAAACTGTACTGGAACTAAATCCCCAACTGGTTTGAAATCATATTAACCCACTCCCAAGGCAAAAAAGCCAGTTTCAATTCTTAAACTGGTTCTAAAAATGACCTTCCTACATAATTTTTACTGTTTTTATAAACTAGATCCTCTGGAAAATGTCATGGTTAAAACAGTAATTCACTTTTGTAAGCACTTGACTACCTATACTAATACACATTTTTTTATTTGCTACCAATTTTCAGTAGCTCAGTACAGGATCGTTCCTTGAGGAAGTTCTACAGCTCAATATTCAATATGCCTTACCATTGGCCACATCTACTTTTTTTTATATGCCGAGAGGCCAGTATTTTTAATCATATAGTATTCTGAGACACACCTCCACCACACAGATATGCAGTAACTTTATTTCCTGGCACCCTTTATCTATTGCTGCCAATCCTATGTCCCAGACCATCCCCAAAAAATGTTTTAGAACATAGAGAGTAAGACTGTCATTAAGTACTTTGGGTACCTGGTGCCAACCACAACTCTGGGGTGGCACTATTTCATCCCCAACATCACAGGATTATCTCACTTTCACCAAGTTTACTGCACACACAGCATTGTAGTTAAAGGTTTTAACATTTGCTATTAACATTGGTAATTAATACTTGGTTTAATGTTGAAACTGAATCTTGAATTAACATTTAGTATTAACATCAGAATGAAGATGGTACCTTTTTTCTCAAAAACACATGCCACTCTTCTGACTCTGTAATGAAGCCATAGATCCCTTATAAAATCTAAAAAGTACTTACCAAATATTGCTCTTTATTAACTATTCTCTGCTCTTTGACATTGACATCTTGATACACAGAAAAGGACTGACGTAGCTAAGACTGACAACTTGTGGACTTACCAGCCAAGCAGTTCTACTAAATGCCCACTTTTTGTAGATCTGCAGTAGAAGATTGAGACTAATCTTACCTCCCCACTTCTTGAGTACAGTTGTATTTTTTGTCCTGGAGTCACTCAAGCACAATATGAAGCTTTGTGTGCCCAGTACATGTGGCACCAGTCAGCAAAAGGCCACATTGCCTCCATAGCTCTTGACATGTACAAGCAGTCAAGAACACCGTGGTGTGATCCACAGCTTATGTGCAACAGCCATGACTTAACATCCTCATCTTTATTCAAAAGCATATGTAAAACATGGCATGTAAAAATATGCACCATTCCCAGCAACATTTGTTAACAGAAACAAGTTATTATTGAAAGCAATCAAGAGAAAGCTATTTTCTACTTTATTTCTGCAGATCTTGATATTCAATAGACTGATTTACCATTCCTTGCTCAAAAAGAGCAGCCTTTAGCCAAAGAAGCAGGCCACTGTTTAATAAGAAAACCATAGGAGATACTGAATGAGCCAATGCACTCCTGGAGTTCACATCCTTGGCATCCACTTCAGTAGCATGATGGATACTTATTTTTGACAGTTCCAATGCTTTATGTGCTGTTCCTGGTAATGTTTATACTTCATACTACTTTTGACAGAAAATTGGACTTTACATAGAATTTGTCATTGATGAACAGATACACCCCCATGAACTACAGGGCTGTTTTATATATTTTGGATGATTTCAAAGTTATTCAGTTATAGTAGGAATTATGCTATCATTATGTTTCTGCCTTTACAAAGAATTCCTGACAATAAGGCTTGAAAGTCATGTTTCAAGGCAAATTTTATCTTATGTACACCCTGAGTTGTCTTTAAATTTACTTGGTGACCAACTTATCATCCTCCATTCTTGTGTGGAAGGGACAGGGGGTGTGTATTCTATTGCTATTTATTAGAGGTGTGGCAGTTATCTTCTGTTAATTGGGCAGTTTTCTTTATCTCTTCCACATCCAACCCTCCCTCTGGGGAGGTATCTTCTGTTAATGGTCATTCCTTG
Organism: Lonchura striata; assembly: GCF_050655825.1. Taxonomy (NCBI): domain Eukaryota; kingdom Metazoa; phylum Chordata; class Aves; order Passeriformes; family Estrildidae; genus Lonchura; species Lonchura striata. Next base: position 35,097,288 of record NC_140705.1, read on the forward strand.
ACTGACAAAATTGCATTATCTCATTGGGAGAGGCTCTGCCCAGAGGGAGGAGCCAAGCATTCCTATCTGGATATAATCTGAGGTTTGGAATACCACAAGGCAACCTTTTCTCACTGGATTCCCAGGAGCAGCTTTCTTCTCCACTGGATTTCCAGAGGAAGGTCAGGGCCATCTACACCACCAGTGGACCTTCAGAGGAAAACTCCACCCTTCTACAGGATCACTACTTCAACAGAACCACACCTGTTGCTCCAAAGTACTCCAGCCACCATCTAACTGGACTGCTACCAACATCCTGATTCCCACAGGGTTGTCAGGTTGTATTCTGACTCTATCAGTGTTGTTTTGTATTACTGCTTTTTTATTTTTCCTAATAAAGAACTGTTATTCCTATTCCCATATCTCTGCCTGAGAGCTCCTTAATTTTAAAATTATAGTATTTTGGGAGAGGGTTTACATTTTTCCATTTCAAGGGAGGCTCTTGCCTTCCTTAGCAGACACCTGTCTTTTCAAACCAAGACAAAAGCCCAAGTTGCAATGTACGTTAGCTCTCTTCCCACTACCAACCTCTTTCCCCCACAGAGCAAGCAAAGCAAGCAAGTACTGCTGCCAGTGAATTCCTCAAAGGGCAGTTCCACTCTTGTGGTACTAGTCTTCTCCTGCTGAAGCAGCAGCTCATAAAACCCTGACTCCTCACTCCCTCACCAGACACAGTGATGCAAGCTGTAGACATTGTCTTTGTTTTCGACCTTTTTACAGGGTCTGCCTGTGAGCTCCACTCCCGAGTTATCACAGATCTCCAGTATCTGCAAGACTGTGCACCTATACGGTATTTTAAAAGGGTAAATAGTCAAGGGGTTTTTCATGCACTCCTTTCCCTAATATCACTGCTACACTTCCAGCAGAAGACAGTTCAGTATTTTGGAAAGATGGTGTTTTAAATATCTACAGACATTATCTACTGGACAAAACTGCAGCTATTTTAGCAGGCTTTTCAAAAGCATTAACTCCAAGCCACAGTATTTCTTCAGGTGTTACACTTCCTTCTGGTTACATCATCCACATTTGTCAGGCAGTTCTGACAAGTGCTCCCATTCATCTCTGAAAAAGGAGAACAAGATCTTAGTAACAGTTCATTCAAGGAAGAAATTTCAATTTGCAAGTAAGCACACAACAGTTTGTATTAACATGCTGCTAATTCTGAAAAAAACCCCAAAAAACCTAAACACACAGACTAACACTTCTCAGAAAGTTTTTTGTCTCGTCTCAGATTCCGGATCCGTATAAAGTTTTTCAACAACAAATTCAGGTTCGGGATAGGATCATCACAGATGAGACAAAAGCAGCACATGAACAATACATTTAGTAGGAAATAGCCCATAAGGTTTCTAATTGCTTAGTTTTTGTATTACATCTAACATTTTGTTGTATTTCAGTAATAGTGTACACTTATTTAAAACTCCTTGTAGGTTTGAAAGCTAAGCAAGGTTAGGCACAGCTATCAGCTCACACTGTGCCTTGGGGAACAAGTGCTTTTTAAATGACTATGACTTACCATATCAATTGATCAATTATGTTTGTAACTATCATACTGCAAAAAAATCTGAACTGTAAACATGGTTACTTTACTTAGAATCAGAAAATGTTTATGAGCTTTTCAGTTACATACCTGAATAAGCCAAAAGCACTTGTTCCTGCTTGTTTTCTACAAAACACATTTTCCTGTAAAAAAGAGATTTATAAATTCAGAGAAGTTTTCTTTCATCACTCAAAATACAACCTGCCATCAAACATAGGTTGGATATTGGGAAGAAGTTTTTTACAAAAAGAGTGATAAAGTACTGGAATGGTCTGCCCAGGGAGGTGGTAGAGTCACCATCCCTGGATGTGTTTTTAAAAAAAAGACTGGATGTGGCTCTTGATGCCATGGTTTAGTTGAGCACGGACTGGACTCTGTGATCTTGAAGGTCTCTTCCAACCTTGTGATTCTGTGATCCAATCAGCCTCTCGTACAGACCAAACTGCATTTTTCAATATGTGCTGCATTAGTATCAGCACACTGCAAGTTCTGTGAAACTTCAATCAAAAGTGTAGTCATATCACAGTACAATTTGTTTTGCTCCTTTTGCCCAGCTATTGCTCAAGCTGGGTATGAACTATGATAGGAGGGGGAATTACACTTGATTATCAGGATATCTGACACTGGCAATTTGCCTATCAGGATTAAAAATAATATTTACTAGAATTCATACCTTCTATTCAGAGGCAGCCTTCAAGCATCTCTGCAAAGACACAAAACACACTGGTTAGTTAATACTAACAAGGTTTGCTACTTCTAACTTTTTTCTAGGTGAGCAATAAAGTCACACCCTTTTCTACCTGCAATAGTGCCTGTCTAAACAATACAGCATCTTATAGGCAGCACTGCTGCCCAAGAAGTTTCACTTATACACTTGAACTTCACATACTAGAACAAAACCCACTGTTCAAAAGAAAGTACTGATAGCTAACAAAGTATTTAAAAGTACCTTTCTTGAATAAGGAGTAGAATGAAGTTACAGATGTGTAGCAACACAGGAAAATGAGACATTCTCACTCCCTCTGTTGTAACTTTTTAACTACAACCAGCCGATGGACCCAAACACCAGTGCAGTACAGTGAATTTCACTGAAAAATGTTAAGTTCAGCTACTTAGGTGGGAATGAAGTTCCTGGAGAAACCACTATTATTCTTAAAGCACAGTAAGCATTTGTGAGCATTCTTTTTGCCTGCTTCAAGTACATTATACCAGCCCTTGAGAAGTAATTTATCTCTGGAGCTGAAATAGAATTTAGAATTCACTACAATTTACCATCAAATTCCACCTTTGTAATTAGACATTTCCTAAATGCTCACATGTGAATGAGCCCCAAATTAATTGTCCTAAGAGGACTGAAGTGAAAACATCATCCCTAGCTTTCAAACTTCCTAACCAAACCTGACTAATGCTTGTTATTTACCCACTATAAGGCAGAATATTCTTTAACACTTCCTCCTCTCTGCTCTTTAAAGATGCAAGCTTCTACAGCAGTATTTATTTGTGTCAACACAGACCTGAGGTGGGTTTAAACAATGCAACAACATTCTTATTCACAGCCTGGTACATGCTGGCACCTCACTTGTACACAGCAACAGCATTAAACCAACAGCAGCTTGGATGGTTTATGATTGAAAAATTGTAAGTGGTTTGATCTCAGTAGCCAAAGCCTTTAGAAATTGCTCATCAATGCATCAGGTTTGGCAGTTTTAGCATGATTCACCATTATCCACAAGGATCAGTGACAGGAACTGTAACACCATTCATACATTTATATATTCCACAAGACAACATTCACCTCTTTCACTAGCAGTGTACTAAATGGGAATAAATTACAACCAATAAAAAATGTCTGCTGTTTATTCAATACATATTACCTTTTCTTTTATTTCCTGTCTCGAGGAAATCTTTCTTCAGCATATGTCGCATTCCCATTACTTGAAACTGTTCATGCCACTCTAGAAATTGAGTAAAATCACAAATTACAACAAGTTCATGTATAATGCTACATAAGCCAGTAAGAACAACCAATTTCTACTTTTGTAACAACTGGTTATAAGCATTTGAATAAAATTTAAATGAAGACAGATCCTGGATCTTTATGAATACAAATTATTTTTTCTTTCTTTCAAGGAAGTGAGGATATCAACTATACATTAAAAAAATGAATACACATTTTTATTAAATTACAGGAATATTTGCTTATTTATATTAATAAGCATCCAGATGTCCTTTTTTTTTTTTTTTTGACTAAACACTGCTTCATACTCATTTCCCAATAAAGTGCAAATTCACAATTAAAAGCTATACTGAAGTGAACTTTAAATTTTGTACAAACACTTCAGGATAGGCATTTTACCAGCTCCACCAACACAAATATCTATTCCCAAACCCCCCAGCCCACACAGCTCTAGACCATGTCAAACATGCCCAAAATTACTGATGCCTCAATTTTAAAGCTAATGACACAACTACTAATTTAATCCTATGCATCATCTTCTAATCCATTTATCCCCACTGATAATTTAGAACATACTCAGCTTTCAGGAAAATCCACTTGTGTGTATGACGTATTCTTCTACTTGTGACAGGCCTTCCATGAAATGCTAAAATTAAAGATAAGCAAAATTATCTTTTAAACTAGAGAACATCTCTCTCATGTTACTATGTCAGAAACATAACCACCAAGCGCTAAAAAACTGACATTTTCCTACAATTTAATACTCTTCTGAAAGGGTGAAATGCCCAACAAGGTGAAATTTTGTAAGCAAAAGAAGTCTACTAAAAACTAACCTACAGACTGACTTTAACTCAAAGAGCACCAAACTCAAAAATTATCAAATAATTACTTATCACTTTGATAGCAGTTATGAAAACGCAATGTAGTTTTTCATTTCTGTCCTACTTAGTAGCCATACAAAACTGATACTCTCTGGCACTTCCCATACTTTGAGAGACAAAAATACAGAAACCAAGTTATGAAACACATGCATTTGAGTTGGTCTAAAACAGAAATGCAGTTACTTCTAGAGCAACATTAAAAATTCCAGAGCTGTTACCTTAATGTGCAATGTACTTGACACCGTTGAAAACCTCCTCTCCATCACACCTAAAAACAAATATGGACAGCCTTACAATTTGAAATCACCGGATTTAATATTACCAGGCCAGCAAGTCACATACATTATGAGGCAATAATCATCAACACAATCTTTAGAAGCAGTACATTAAGTACTAAACCACAAGTGCGCAGAAGAAAAGCAATAAGAAATGCACTTTTAAGCAACAAAGGATTTGCAAGTTACTCCTATTTGAAATCTCATATGAAAAGCATTGTAGAAATAACTGCATGTTCCCACTGCTAAACCTCAGTCCAAAGACCTTTTAAGGAAAAGTCATCTCCAGTTTTTAATCATTTTTAAGAACTGACTGAAGTTGGGTTTAGAGAATTGTTTTAACCATGTAACAATTATCAAAATCCACCAACTCAAGCAGTCTAAAAAATGTGTGACAATACATTATCACTTGAATGTGCTTATTTAAAATATCTCACTCTGTACTACACAGACCTAAAAAATGCACTGAGCAATGAAAGATAACCTATCACATATTTTTGTTTCCTATCACAAAAACAAGGGTATAGAAAGCCTTAGTTAAGCTTCTACTTCTTGTGTGCAATAAAATTAACGCCTGAGTGCAAGAAACTCAATAATCAAAGGTTACTAATGGTTTAAGTTAGAAAAATTTACTGTTTGGTAATGTAATATGTGACTCAAACTGTTAGACAAGATAATTAAACACACAATGAATGCACCTGACAACTTCCTATGCAAATCAACCCACATCCTAATCTTTGCTTGCAGGTAAGAGCCTGGAATTGTACATACATATAGTTAATGGTATTTCCCGTTCTTTTTGAAGCATTATGGGTTCAAAGACCTCAGCATTTCATAGGAAGGACAAAAAGGCATCTTAAGCACACAATAGGCTTCTGTCAGTACTTTGGGGTGGTGGTTTACTTTTATAACGAATCTCTCTTTATTATGCTATGTCATTGTCTTAAAAATACAAAAACATAATTACTTAGAACATAATCTTATGATTTATATCAGGGATCACCTAAATATTGTGGGTCTTTTTTCCTTGGGATGCTATGTAGATTTCACAGTACTTCTGTAAGTCTTCTGCTGTGCAGCAATGCCATGATGCCGGTCAGTGAGCCCTCTATAAAGATGTACGGGTAGCACAAGCATGTGCACCAGCCCTCTGCCACATGAACAAGGCGATTCCGCCTTATCCAGCATTTAATGCATGCACCCGGGTGTCTGAAGGCTGCCGCCCTGTGCAGGGCTGCCCCAGCCGCGGCTGAGGGCTCAGCAGGGGCAGCACCCCCGCACCAGCCCCGGCCGCCACGGGCGGGGATCAAAATGGCGCGGGCCCGGCAGCGCCACGCGGGTCACCGCCGCCTACCGATCCCAGCCTGCCCCGCGCCCCGGGACGCGGCTTCCGGCAGGGAGCCTGCCGCGGGGCATGCTGAGACATGTAGTCCAGTAAGTCCCCTCGCACCTCCGCGGCTCTCACCAGGGCACCGTGAACGGGCGGCTGCGGCCCCACAGCCGGGTTACGGTTGCCTTTCGCCTGGCTCTATTCGCGCCTCCCAAGGGTGAGAGCTTCCCCTGACGGCTCCAACCTCAGGCACTATGAGACCGGCACTGCGGGCGATCGTCCCGAACATCCAAGCAAAAGGAAGAAGCCATCCCCCGCCGGGGCAGCAGCACACACGCATCCCGCACCGCCTTACCGTGTACCGCCGCACCAGGCGCTCCGCGGGGAAAAAGGGGGCGGGGCGCGCGCGCGCCAGCTTTATATGTTCGCTGCAGGGTGGGAACGAGGCTGGCCACGCCCCCTGCGCGCGGGCCGAGGGGCGGAGGCGTCGCGCGGAGCTGGGGCGGGAGCGCGCCTGGCTGTCGGGGGCGCGCGGCGGGGCGGGCGCTGCCGCGCTGCCCGCGCGGGCCGGACGCTGAGGGGCCGCGGGAGCGGCCGGGCGGGGCCGCTCGCACGGCTTGCGTTACAGGTTTCACGGGAAAACGCACAGCGTGGTACGCCAGTTTCTACTCCACCTCCCAAACCTAAAGAACGTGTTTCTCGAAGAATCGTAGCGTCTTTAAGGTTAAAAAAGACCTGAGATAATCGAATCCAGCCTGTGTCCGAGCACCACCACGTTAACCAGACCATGGCGCTAAGTGCCTCATCCAGTCTCTCCTCAAACACCTCCAGGGATAGTGACTCCAGCACCTCCCTGCGCAGCCCATTCCAATGCCTAAACACCCTTTCTGTGAAGAAATTCCTAATGTCCAGCTTCAACCTCCCCTGGCGCAGCTTATGACTGACTGTCCTCTTATCCTGCTGCTGATTTCTTGGGAGAAGAGGCCACCCCCCACCTGGCTACAGTCCACTTCAGGGGCGTTGTAGAGAGTGAGAAAGTCACTCGCCCCTGAGTCTCCTTTTCTCCCCCAACTCTCTCAATCACTCCCCACAGGACTTGTGCTCCAGACCCTTCACCAGCCTTGCTGCCCTTCTCTGGACTCTTGTCCTTCTTCCAGTGAGGAGCCCAGAGCTGGGTCACAGCTCATGAGGTGTGGCCTCACCATTGCAGCGTACAAGGTACAATTGTACAGCGTACAGGGGAACAATCACTGCCTGGACCTGCTGGCCACACCATTGCTGATACAGGCCAAATGCCATTGGCCTTCTTGGCCACCTGGGCACAGCTGTCTCATGGTCAGCCACCAACACTCCCAGGTCCTTTTCTACCAGGCAGCTTCCCAGCTGCCCCAAGAGTGAATACTTGTTTCTTATATCTATCTTATTTTCCTGTTCCCTAGGGCACCCAACTGGTTAACCTTGTGAAGCTATGCCTTGATGCCTCAACTTTCCTCCAGCTCTAATTAGATGTTTCTGAAACATTAACCACAGGCACACCCATTTTTGCTTTTTGGAAATAGCATGTTATGCTATATCCCTGTATAACATTACAAGTTGTAAGAGCTGAAAAATCTCCGCTTACCCACAACTGGCAAAAAATTGAGCTTTCTGCAGTTTTTCACTCTATACATAGAGTCTAAGGATATTGTTCCACAGTGAACCTAATAATGGACTTTAGGAAGAACTTCTGTACTGTGAAGGCGGTGGGACACTGGAAGAGACTGCCCAGAAAAGCTGTGGATGCCCCATCTCTGGAAGTGTTCGAGGCCAGGTTGGATGGGGCTGCAAGCAAGCTGGTCTAGTGGAATGGAAGGCTTGTCAGGGGGAGCTTCTTTATTATTCTGGATTATCTTTAGTGTTCCTTCCAGCCCAAACCATTTTATGTTTCACCCTATTCCACCACAATTTAGCCACTGGAAGTTGTACAGCTGCACCTCGTAAAGTGACAGTCTCCATCTGAATCTGCCTCCTGTACTATGTGGAAGAGTTGGAAAAAAGTCTTAGTGAAAGGTGCATGGGCTACAGTGGGGATAGCAGGAGCACTACAGCCTAGATGATGTTTGAACTGATGGGAAACCATATCCTAAATTCTCATTTATGTAGGTATGTTTATAAATAGGTTTTTTTTGTCTTCCTGTTTATTGAAAGGTTTAGTATATCAAGCAACTTAATTGATGAAATAAGGAAAAAACAAGGAAGGATGAAGAACAGCTGAAAATGTTTGGTGTTTTGACAAGTTATTAACAATATGACAAAACCAATATTCCACATATGGACTCTTCTTAGGAGGGTTTAACTGCTGGGAACAGATAAGGGAAATCTAGAATAGTGAGTTATAAGGTGCTAAAATATTTGGCAATTTTATTCCTGAAATTACTGAGATTAATACTATCAGGAAAACTAAACAGCTGGCAAATTTTAACCAAGTTTTCTTCTGCAGTCCATGGCAGCGAATGACACTTCTCTTTGCTTTTCTTCTTATACATCCCATTTTACATGTCTGAAATCTTGACTGTGAGCTGCAGTTGACCCCTTTTCTGCTGTAGAGGCATGAGGAGAGAGGTCTGAAATGCTGCCTTTTTCTATGAGTGCTTCCCACCACAGCTGTTCCAGCTGCTGTTTCTGCAGGAGTGAGAGTGAGAAGCTGTAAGCATTGGGGAAGAGCTGCTAGTGCTTCAGGGAATGCTCAGCAGCCCAGCTTGGGCACAGATAAGCAAGCAATTTATGCTGTTGTTGTCTTTCCACCTGACATATTCAAAAGGCCTCAAAACTGATGTTTGCCACATGGCACAGAAAATGTTGAGCCACCCTCCCCTAGTGATATCAGGGTTAAAGATAAGCAAAGTAATCACAGACGTTAATCACTACTCAATTGGCCCTAAAGAAAGAAGGCAGCTCCTTACCATTCCTTTACTAAGTAATAATAATTTACTAATAATTCCATATTTCTAACAGTGCACTGGAGGGTTTTTACTGCATGTTAATTTCTCAAAGACTGGGGGGAGAAAAACAATTAATCCCAAACTACATTAAAATAAGTATAAATTAGTACAATTTTAGTTTGCATTTAATAATAAGAAGCCTCTAAATACTGAGGGTGAGTAAGGGCTGTCCAGGGCTGTGGGGTGCTGCTCTGTAGTGTAAGCTTTGCAGGTGAAACACAGGTGAGCACCCAGGACAGGGAGCCTCACACTGTGCAGTGCTTCTGCACCCTGGCTTTGGAACTTGGCAGAGGAAACTCCTCATCTCTCTGTCAGATTGGAGGGCACAGGTTTACTAGTAGAGCCTGAATGCACTGCTTTGCAAACCTTTTATCCCCAAAGAAGTGTGTCTCATATTTCTCAGCGTCACCCAAGGCTGCTAGCACTGGACAAGCTTGTGGGTCAAGTGAAGCATGGCTTGAATGTAGGTAGGCAACAATTACAAGTCTGAAAAAAGTTAACCAAACCAAAGTAAAAATGTACACCAGAAACATAGATTATTTTTCAAAGTAAGGTTCCTTATTTTGCATTTCTTCCCCCTCCTTCAGTCTTTCACATCTTTAAATTATATCCCAGCTGTCTGGATGAGGGTGCAAGATGTAGAGCAAGAACTGATCCTCTATTGCCACTCTCCAGAGAGATCCTAAGGCTGGTCTGAGCCATAAGCCTGCTTGCCATAAAGTGTTAGTTTATAGATGAGTTGCTTCTGAATTTAGCTCACCAGAAGGCTTCACATTCATGCACAGTGTCAGTACTGGCAAAAGGAAGTGCTGATTATAAGATAATGGGGATGTAATGGATTGACTCTTGTGTTGGCCCACACAAATGTATGTCAGTCTGGAAGACTGGTGATGTGACTACATTGCTTTTCAGGTCTCAGCAACTCTCTCAAAGGTCTCTTTTTGTGTCTTAAATTACTTATTTCTTGTTCTTTCTCTTTATTTCTATCTCTCTCCCCGTCCCCCCCCCCCTCCCCCGCCCCCCTCCCCCAACTTCCTTTCTGTTCCTCTTTTAGGTCTGGCTTCCTGGATTTTCTCCAGTAATGTTGTAGTTTTGATGACTCATGTCTCTTGGTTTGGTTTGGGGTTTTTACCAGGGCATCCTTTGGGATGCTGAGTTCCCTTCCCTCTCACCTTCCCAGCAGGAAGTCTATTGTATGTAGCTTTAATTTCTTCCTTTTCAAAACAGATAGTACTCATTGCAAACTTCTGAGCTGACTTTGCCATATTTCACATTGTGCATCATAAAATACTTGAGTTGGGAAACAATTTAACTTATGAATGTGACTCTGTTTTTAGTATTTTGCAGATACCAGAATTTTTTATTTAAATTTCTCATGTCTCTTTAATTTTTTTAATCACTTCAGTGTCACAGATAGACAAGCGCTTTTTAAAATTTTTAATAATAAACGAGATCATAAAAAGATTAAAACAGCTGTACAGGGTCAGATCAAAGGTCTACCAACCCCCACCACCCATTAGTATCCTGCTCCCAAATGTAGCCCAAAGTAAATGCCTAGGGAGGGGAGTAGGGATAGAACAAGCATGTCCTTCCCCAAGTATTTGCCCAGCCTCTGGATATATAAACCTTGGAAACCTCCTAGAGGATTATCACTTTTGTGTGCATGAGAATGTGCGTCCCCGGGGCTCTCTCTGGCGTGGAGGCCTCAGCGAGGACGCGATGGTAATAATAAGGCTTGCACCACGGCAGGTTGACTCTCAAGCTCTGCTTTATTCACTGAGGGTGGGTGTCAGGGAGGATCTGTGACCCGACCACACAGCAAGGGAGCAGGCTCAGAGAGCCCCGAACAAGGGGCGGGGTAGGACTTATATCAGGTAGCGAGTAGGAGGGACAGGGTACAAAGGGTCCAATAGGAATAGGGCTAGGAGGAGGAGTTGGGATAAGATAATAGGGGTACAACAAATGGGAATAAGGGAAGGGGGCGGTAACCGGGGAAGAACCAATAGCAGACAAAGAACTTAAGAACATTCTAGAACTAAGGGCAAGTACAAAAGTGATTGACATAAAGGTGGGCATAACTGAAGGTTACATAACATGAGGGGAGTGGTAGGTTTGATGGGCAGCTTGGAGGCGGGAACCTATACAACAGCCTCCTCCCAAGGCATGTTCGGGGGAGCTTTTCCCAATTCCCCTACCACATCTCCCCCTTCTTTGTTAATTAAATAAACATTCCCTAAAGTTTTGATTAACATCTTCTTGAAAATCGCTAGGGCAACGAAAATAATAAGAACAATAACTAAAATCCATAAAAGTCCTCTAAGGATCGAGGCTGCCCATCCTGGGACGCCCCATTCAGAAAGCAACTTGGTGGCAGGGTCCACAGCCGAAGTCTCCGTTTGTAGGTGTTGGACTTGCGTCTGGATACGCTGGATGCTGGCTTGAATAGATTTGCTTCTTGATGTCAAATTGAAGCAGCACAGTCCTTCAAAGTCCTCGCAGCTGTGGCCATGGGCTAGCAGCAGAAAGTCTATCGCCGCCCGATTTTGGAGGGTGGCTTGCCTGGTGGTCTGTTCGTCCGCCAAGAGATCGGAGAGGGTGGCGGACGATGAGTTGGCATGCTTCGCTATCCAGCACTCCAGGTGAGAAAGCTCACCGAGGGCTTTAGCAACCGCATACCACGGTAAAAAGATGGAAGCGGCAACCCTCTTCGTTTTTCCCCAATTATAAATTTTGTCATCGCAATTTTGGTCGAATTGGTCATAGGATCTTTTTTGTCTGGCCAACTGTCTCTCTTTCTTCCAATCCATAATTTGGGTTTTATTTGGAGTGAGGGTAGTAAGCTTGCCAAGGCTACACGGTCCTCCCTGGAGCCGAGATGGGATGCCCGACCATACTCTGTCCCCACAGACAAGAAACATCCCCCGGGGCAACGACTTGGGACGAATGGAGGAAACAGAAATTATCGGACTTGTATAGTTACACCAACTAGCCGAATTGTATTTTTTGTTCAATGGTGTAACATCTTTTCTGTAGGTGTTTTTGGCCAAGTCAATTCCATGCCAATTCTGACTTGGCCTCTTAAAATAAAACTTTACGCAATAGGTGGCAGGAGAGGACCCCAACAGATCCAATTCTTGGGGCTCCTCTTTCGAATTTGGTAATATTTTCGTCCACGCATCCCAAGTGTCGACCGGGTTAGGTCTCCTGCCCGTGGTTCGGAGCAGGTCAGAGTTGGAAACTGGCCAATCGTCGGCTACCAGAGGGACCCCCACCAGGCATGTGGACAACGGGTTGTCCACATTGCCCATGGCCAAGCAGAAGTTCTCTTGTTGCAAGGACTTTGCCAGCGTTACCCAGACGTTTTCCTTCGGCTGTGGCACAATCCAGCCGTCCGCCGCCTGCAGCCACATGATGGTAAGGAGCGTGAGGCTTGCGGCCAGCCGGATACGTCGGGGCGTCCACTCTCGTAGGTCGTTGGTGGATGTTTTTTGGGCAGCCATCTCTAGCGAACTAAAGTGCAAAGAGAAAATATTCAGGAAAAATATGGTCTTCTTCCCCAACTCCCCTAACTCCCCCTTTTTATTTTTAAGTAAAAAAATTGACATTTAAGTGGGATGGGAGCGACGGGTAAGGTAAGTGGGTAAGGGGAAGGGAACAGGAGGGGATGGGGTTTGTGGGCAGTCATTGATCGGTGGGGGAAGGTAACGTCTGGTAAGCAGTGTCTTTAGTACGATGTTGGGTGTCCGTTGTGACGTCTTCCTTTTTCGTCGGCGCCAAGCGACTGCTGAGTCCGGTGACAATGAGGCAGGCGTTGTCGTAGTTCTTGTGGGAGGATCGACGATGGTGTTATCTTCTAGAAAGGGCTTGATGTATTTCCCCGGGACCCATTTCGGACCTTGGCCTGTTGAAACACAAGCGTACCCTCTCCCCCAAGTGATGAGAGGGTACGGGCCGCTGATCTGCTTAGTCTCGGGGTCCCGGATGAGCACTGGAGGCCGCTCTTTTAAGTGTGCCCGCGTATTGTTAAAAAAGTGCCTAAGCACGGGAGGGTCTGGCTCTTTTTCAGAGCAATTGAGGAAATTTAATACATAAAGTGCTTTGCAGACCCTTTCCACGGGGGTCATCACTAGAGCGGCATCATGTTGTTGCTCGATGAGTTTTTTAAGTTCTTTGTGGGTCCTCTCCACAATTGCCTGTCCTGTTGGATTATGAGGGATGCCGGTGGTGTGGGCAATCCCCCATTGTTGTAAAAATTGGTTGAACCGGGCTGATGTAAAGCCTGGTCCATTGTCCGTCTTGATGGCCTTAGGCACTCCGAGGGTGGAAAAGGCCATGAAGAGGTGCTTAATAACATCTCTGGTCTTCTCTCCAGTGTGGAGAGAGGCAAAGATGGCGCCTGAGAAAGTGTCGACGGACACATGTATGTATTTAAGTCTTCCGAAGGGATGGTAGTGGGTAACATCCGTCTGCCACAGCTCCAATGCTCCCAGGCCTCGGGGGTTGACCCCAGTAGGTAACGGTGGTAAAGCGAAGGCCTGGCAGCTTGGGCATGTGGCGATGATGGATTTTGCCTGAGACAGAGATAGTTTGAATTGGCGAGTGAGCGCGGGCGCATTTTGGTGAAAGAACGCGTGGCTCAGCTTCGCCTGTGCAAAGGTGTCTGGCAAGTTTGTAGAAAGTGCCGGTGCATTGAAGTTTGCGGGCATAGCGAGTTGGTCCGCTCTCCAGTTGCCCTCGGCAACTGGGCCAGGCAGGTCTGTGTGAGCTCGGACATGCATTATGTGGAACAGTTGCTCCCGGTGGGAGATAAGCCAAATAAGATCCGAGAGCAGCTGGAATAATTTCTCGTTTTTGACTTCTTTGAGCAAGGCATGTTCAGCCCGCTCTGCTATCCCGGCGACATAAGCCGAATCCGTCACCAAATTAAATGGTTGTTGAAATTTTTTGAATGCTCTCACGACCGCAGCAAGTTCTGCGATCTGGGGGGAACCCTTAACTATTTGGATGTCAGACTCCCAGTTCTGACTATCCGGGTCCTTCCAAGTGATCACCGACTTGTGGGATCTTCCCGACCCGTCGGTGAACACCGTGAGAGCACCTTTAATTGGTGTTTTACTTTTGAATGATTTTGGGGCCAGATATAGAGTGTCCTTGAACAATTTATGTTTAGGATAATGGATCGAAATTTGGCCAGGATAGCTGTCAATTGAAATTTGCAGATTTTCATTTGTTTGGAGTAAAGATTCCAATTGTTCCAGATTGAGAGGTAAGTAAATGCAAGCCGGGTCACACCCTGCGAGGGTCCGGAGACGATGCCGTGCCTTGATGATGAGTTTTGCCATTAATTCTGCGGGAGTAGAGATCGTTTTGGAGGGCTGGTGCGGAAGGAACAACCACTCGATGATAAGGAGTGGGTCCTTCCGCCCAGCGTCCCACTGAAACAGCAACCCATGGAAGTTGGGACACTTACCCAGGATGGCAAGGTCCAGGGGAAGCGACCGATTGACCCGATGAGCCTGGCGGGACCTGATGGCATCCGCGACTCTCTCCAGGGCTCCTTTAGCGGCAGGTGTCAGCTCGCGCGGAGAAGCCAGGTTACTGTCTCCTCGCAGGAGGTCGAAGAGGGGCGCCAGCTCCTCCGTGGTGAGTCCCAGGAGAGGTCGGATCCAGGTGATGGTGCCGCAGATCTGTTGCAGGTCCCGCAGTGTCTTCGGCTGGTCCTTGATGGTGACGGACTGGGGTACGATGGTCCTTCCCGTGATAACGAATCCGAGGTACTTCCATGGGGCCGTCAGCTGAATTTTCTCCTCTGCGATCTCAAATCCCGCAGATCTAATGGCTTTCATAGTCTTTGTCAAAACAGCTTTTAAATATGTAGATGTCTCTGCACAGATGAGCACGTCATCCATGTAGTGGAGGATGACGGCCTCTGGGAACAGTTTCCGAACAGGGGATAAGACCTGCGCCACAAACGTCTGGCACAACACCGGGGAATTTTTCATTCCCTGGGGCAAAGTGGTCCACTGGTAGCGTTTGTAAGGCTCCGCCCGATTGATGGAGGGGACGGAGAAGGCGAACCTGGGAGCATCTCCAGGATAAAGTGGGATGTTAAAAAAGCAGTCCTTGATATCGATGACTGCGAGCTGCCAATCCCGGGGGAGCATGGAAGGGGAGGGAAGGCCAGGTTGGAGTGGGCCTATGTCCTCAATGACTTTGTTGACCCTGCGTAGGTCTTGGAGCAAGCGCCACCTGTCCTTGCCAGGTTTTTTTATTACAAAGACAGGTGTGTTCCAGGGGCTGGTGGAAGGTATTAAATGTCCCTGGCGTACCTGCTCCTCTACTAAGTTGTTGAGCGCGATTAGTTTTTCTTCTGGAAGGGGCCACTGGTCCACCCACACCGGGTCATCGGTTTTCCACTTCAGCGGTGGGGAGGTGCGCTCCGCAGTGGCCCACACTAAAAATCCCACGCAGGGCAAGGAATGTCTAGGCGGGCACCCCACTGGGACAAAACATCCCTTCCCAACAACATAATATTCGATGAGACGACAAAGGGTCTCACCGTGGCTATCTGTCCCTCCGGGCCCTCCACGCTTACCAGATGTCGACTCCGAAGGGAATTGACAGCTCCTCCCACTCCAGAGATAGTGCCGCAAGGGGACACCAACTCCCAGTCGCGGGGCCACTTTGCCTTGGGAATTATGGTGACATCTGCTCCGGTGTCTGCCATCAGTTTGAGCGAGATGGACTTCCCCTGTTGAGAGATGACAGTGTCTATTAAAGGTCTTTCGCGACACACATTTTTAGTGAGGAAGACATACTTGTCCCCCCCACTCTGGTCCTGATCGACTTCGTCGGCTGCGCTGTCCAGGATGTACATGAGGGCGAGAGGAGCTCCCTTGTCCAGTGTGTATGGTGGACTATGACACACGACGGAGACCGTCACCTCGAACCCTGGTGGAAAGCACACCACTTCCGGATAGATGTCGAGTTCCAGGGGTGTGTGCCTGCTGTCACCCACTATAAGGACAGTGGTGTCATGGCCGGAGTAAGGGGGCTCCAGGAACCCCGCGGAGACGCGAACCAGGTCCTCATCTCTGAAGGTGACGTTGGCAGAGCTAAAGAGGACCCGGCGGCGGCCAGCATCTAAATTGTTTATCCTTCGGAAGAGGCGGAGTCCATCCTCTGGGCTCCGCCAATCCGCCGAAACTGGCCGCTGGGCCACTGGTCCTCCTGGATGGTAGGGAGGCCAGGGCGTTGTGAGGGGCCACTTGGTATCCTCGCGCGGCCCCTCCTCGCGCTCCGCGACCCGTTTCCCGCCGGTGAATAGGGCTGTGTCGGGGGGTTCCTGGGAGGTGGTCTTGGGGAGGGAGCATACTGATGGTAAAAACGGTCGGGGGGCCAGTGGGGACAGTTAGCTTGAATGTGCCCCATCTGACCGCACCCGAAACACCGCATAGAGTTCATGGTGAGCATTGCCTCCCCCACTCCCTTACTCACGGCCAGGGCGACAGTGGTCTCAGTTGATGTCGCTTTGGCACAGGCTTCCACCATTTGAGCGATGGTCGGCTCGGGGTCCTGAGGTAACGTGCGCAGAATTTTCTTCGTCTCCTTGGCCGCGTTGGTGAAGGCCATTTTTCGGAGGAGCTCCTCTCTCGCAGCCGGATTGTCAATTTGACGGTCAATCGCCTCCCGCAGTCGGTCAACGAACTTAATGAAGGACTCGTCCGGTTTTTGAAGGACATTGGAGAAGCTTTGGAGGGGTTTCCCCCCATCTGGTATTTTTTGGAGAGCGATCCGAGCGGCCTCTCTGATGTCATTAAGAAGGTCCAGCGGCAGCAAAATCTGGTCCTCTGGCCTGCTCAGATCGCCCTCCCCTGCCAAAGCCTCAAGTCCTTCCTCCCCCTCTCCTAACGTGGCTGCCAAACTATATTTTTTGAGGAGAGGTTTTAGTAGTTTTTTCCATTGGACCTCCCACAATAGAAGTTCGGTGGGTGTAAACAATGATTTCGCTATGTACCGGAGGTCGTGGGGTACAAGCGTATGTCCCGAGAATGTTAGGTCCAACACATTCTTAAAGAATGGCGAATTCCTCCCATAGTCTTTTGCTGCCTTACGGAGCTCTTTAATTTCCACGTAAGGCAGCTGTTCCCACTGTGGCCTTCCCCCTCTACCCCGTGTCACAGGTGCCGCGAAGAGTTCCAGGTCTTTGGCGAACTCTACGTCCCCCTCTTCGATCGCCTTTTCCCTTATCCGGGCCCACCCTTTCCCCGGCCGATGTGCGGGCCGGGGGCTGTCGCTGTCCTCATCCTCCGAGGAGGATGAGGCAGGACGGGCTAGGGCCCTGAGCCTCTCCCTGACCGAGGGGCTCCGGTGACGGGAAGCCCGGCAGGCCAAGATGGCCTGCTTCCGGTCAGGCCAACTTCTGGTTCCGGTGGCGTGGGAACCGGGAGTGGCTGGAGAGGGGGAGGCGTGTCCGGGCCCACCCACCGAGGCGTGGCCCTCCCCCCCGGGGGTCGCACCCACTGGGGCGGGGTCAGAGGGTGGGCAGATTCCTCCCACCGGGGGTGTGGTCTCAGGGGCCAGAGGGGTGGATCCCGACGCCGGGGCGATCAACGCTGGAGGAGGAGGGGGAGGGCTCAACGCAGGGGCGGCACCCGACGAATGAGGTGGTGGAGGTGGGGGTGGCCGAGTGATGGCGGGAACGGGGTTTTTCGGGAGGCCATTTTGTGTCTCGTCCGGAGGCAGCTCGGCCATGCGGCCGGCGCCATTTTGTTTGTCTTGTCCCTTATGGGGACATGGTTTCCTCTCGGAACAAAAGGGGTTCAAACAGGGAGAACTGGGGAGCGGGACACGGGACTCGGAATGGCCCATACTGGGATGGCCAGTCCCAGCATGAGAGAGGGACAGGGTGGATTGGGGAACAGCAGGGAGTCGGCAGCAGCCCTGTGCCTCAGTGCGACAGGGTCTGTCGCCCAATCCATCCTTAGGGGAAGCGGGAGTAGGAACGGGGGAATCGGAATGAGGGGTAGGAGAACTGGGGCCCAAACATTCCCGCTTTTTACTAAATAAAGTAAAAATAGAATGAAAAAGAGGAAAGAAATGTCCCACCCGAAAGTTCCCCTTCACTTGTAAATCATATAACAACCTCCCAACTTTCCCCCAGAACTGAACAGAATTAAAATCCTCCCTGTGTGTATCAGGGAGGTGATCGAAAATAAAATTAACAAAAGATTTTAACTGACCCTTCTTAAAAGAAACATTCCCCAACACAAGGGAAGCCTTAACTTGGGAATAGAAATCCTGCCGGATTGGGGAGAGACGGTGTCGTGGTTTGACACGGAAAGATAATTTTTTCCGGAAGGAAGAGGTCAATTTAGATATTGACCAATTGAAAGTAGACACGCCTCTGAGAACACAGAGGGGTTGAAAGCAGAATTCCCAGGGGAACTCGCTCTCTTTGGTTCCGGTCAGCGTGCAGTGCAGACCTTCCCCCCCCAGCCACGAGCTGGGTGGGGGAGGGGAAGCCCCCATGGCCTGATGGAGGTAACTCCGAAGGGTGGAGGGACTGGAACCGGGCTGGCCCCTGCAGATGGAAGGGTGGAAGAAATCTGGGATGTCTCCATTTCCCCCCCCCAGAGTTCCTCTCCCGAGAGGGAGAGAGAAAGCCGCAAGGAAGGAGGAGCGGGGGGAGCTCCAAGGTGCCCAGTTGTGTGGGAGTTGCTGGATGTCCGGGCATCGAGCCATCCTGGGAGTTCGGACTTTTAACCCTTCCTTGAGAAATGAAAGCTTTATGAATTTTCCTTTCCCCTCCTCGGTTTGAAAGAGAGGAAGAGGGACACCTTGGACCCTAGGATGGGATGTTGGAAGGAGGAATTCTGGATGGGAGGGGGACAAGGAGTGGCTTTTGGCTGGACTTTTCCGTGTTAGCCACAACCTGAACCAAATCTTCTCCTTCAAGAGGGACTGTGTTTTGGGAGGATGCCAGTGAGTCAAGAGACCTGCTTCAGCTGGGAAAAAGACAAAAGTGGAGTGAACAGAGAAAAGGTTGGGGGGTTTGTGGTGGCGCCCCCTTTCCCTGGAAAGGAAAGAGAAGAGAAGAAGATCTCTGTTCTTGAGCCCTCAGCCCCAGGGGAAAATGGGGGGGGACTGTGGTCCCAAACAATGAAAAACTGAACTGTTGTTTTCTCCCCTCTTGCCAGGGCATCCTTGAAAGGAAAAATCCTAAAGGCAGTGACCATCCATGCATTGGTGGTGAGAGCACTGTGCATGGAAAGGAGAAGGGTCACCATGGCAAACTTTTTCTCCGGGCGGTGCCATGTGTGACATGGAAACACAGGATGTGGAGCTGTGTTTCTTGGGGGGTCTGTGGCACAGGAGAGACTCTGTTCCCTCGATGGACTGAGTATCGATTGCTTGGAGGGTGGAAACCTGATTGGGGTCCAGATTGTGTCTCACTGTGGTTTGTTGGAGTTGGGTGGTGGGGGGAGGAATGTTTTGCAAGGTTTTCATTTGGATCTTTGTGTGGTTTTTTTTTCCCTTCTTTAGTTTTCTCTTTTCTTTTGTAGTGGTAGTTTAATAAAGTTTTTTTTTCCTGTTATCAAGCTTGGGCCTGCTTTGCTCTATTCTAGATTCCACTTCACAGCATTCCAGGTAGGGATCACATTTTCATAGGGGCACTGGCCTTGTGCCAGTGTCAAACCATGACATTTGGTTCCCTGACCGGGAAAAGATAAGATAAGATCAGATAAGATAAGATAAGATGGTGATAAGGTGAATGCTGTGAAATGGGATCAGGAGGAATAAGAGCAAAGCATGTGTTGGGTTTTGAGATGAATTGGGGTGGAGATTTAGTGTAAATTGCTGTTTTATGTAGAATGTGTTGAATGTAATTTTGATAATGATTTTTTTTTTCTGTTGTAGTCTGTGTTCTCAGAAGCGAAGGGTGGAATGTCGTGGTTTGACACGGAAAGATAATTTTTTCCGGAAGGAAGAGGTCAATTTAGATATTGACCAATTGAAAGTAGACACGCCTCTGAGAACACAGAGGGGTTGAAAGCAGAATTCCCAGGGGAACTCGCTCTCTTTGGTTCCGGTCAGCGTGCAGTGCAGACCTTCCCCCCCCAGCCACGAGCTGGGTGGGGGAGGGGAAGCCCCCATGGCCTGATGGAGGTAACTCCGAAGGGTGGAGGGACTGGAACCGGGCTGGCCCCTGCAGATGGAAGGGTGGAAGAAATCTGGGATGTCTCCATTTCCCCCCCCCAGAGTTCCTCTCCCGAGAGGGAGAGAGAAAGCCGCAAGGAAGGAGGAGCGGGGGGAGCTCCAAGGTGCCCAGTTGTGTGGGAGTTGCTGGATGTCCGGGCATCGAGCCATCCTGGGAGTTCGGACTTTTAACCCTTCCTTGAGAAATGAAAGCTTTGTGAATTTTCCTTTCCCCTCCTCGGTTTGAAAGAGAGGAAGAGGGACACCTTGGACCCTAGGATGGGATGTTGGAAGGAGGAATTCTGGATGGGAGGGGGACAAGGAGTGGCTTTTGGCTGGACTTTTCCGTGTTAGCCACAACCTGAACCAAATCTTCTCCTTCAAGAGGGACTGTGTTTTGGGAGGATGCCAGTGAGTCAAGAGACCTGCTTCAGCTGGGAAAAAGACAAAAGTGGAGTGAACAGAGAAAAGGTTGGGGGGTTTGTGGTGGCGCCCCCTTTCCCTGGAAAGGAAAGAGAAGAGAAGAAGATCTCTGTTCTTGAGCCCTCAGCCCCAGGGGAAAATGGGGGGGGACTGTGGTCCCAAACAATGAAAAACTGAACTGTTGTTTTCTCCCCTCTTGCCAGGGCATCCTTGAAAGGAAAAATCCTAAAGGCAGTGACCATCCATGCATTGGTGGTGAGAGCACTGTGCATGGAAAGGAGAAGGGTCACCATGGCAAACTTTTTCTCCGGGCGGTGCCATGTGTGACATGGAAACACAGGATGTGGAGCTGTGTTTCTTGGGGGGTCTGTGGCACAGGAGAGACTCTGTTCCCTCGATGGACTGAGTATCGATTGCTTGGAGGGTGGAAACCTGATTGGGGTCCAGATTGTGTCTCACTGTGGTTTGTTGGAGTTGGGTGGTGGGGGGAGGAATGTTTTGCAAGGTTTTCATTTGGATCTTTATGTGGTTTTTTTTTCCCTTCTTTAGTTTTCTCTTTTCTTTTGTAGTGGTAGTTTAATAAAGTTTTTTTTTCCTGTTATCAAGCTTGGGCCTGCTTTGCTCTATTCTAGATTCCACTTCACAGCATTCCAGGTAGGGATCACATTTTCATAGGGGCACTGGCCTTGTGCCAGTGTCAAACCATGACAGACGGTTTCCCATGTCCCCAACTAACAGAAGCCCCAGGAAGCTAATGAGAAAAGAAAAGAAAAGAGGCTGGGTCAGTGCCCACAGAGGGGGGGCAAAATACTCACACACCAAGATGGACCGCAGCCGAAAAGAAAGGTGCCTCGCTGGGGTGGTGCAGGCGCTGCGGGTCTCAACAGCTTGGGCGCTCCACCGGAGCGGCGATTTCCAAGGGGATGAGGTGTCCGCAGCCCACGAAACGAGCGATCTCCTAAAACGAAGCGCGCACGCCGGTGGACCAGCTTCCGAACGGCGCTTGCAATCCAACGAAGAGCGGGTCACGGATCCAGTCTCTTCGTGGAGACGCTCCCGTTTGACACCCAGGTGGTGTCAACGTGTTCGGGCGCCAGTTGCGTCCTGCCGGGCTCTCTCTGGCGTGGAGGCCTCAGCGAGGACGCGATGGTAATAATAAGGCTTGCACCACGGCAGGTTGACTCTCAAGCTCTGCTTTATTCACTGAGGGTGGGTGTCAGGGAGGATCTGTGACCCGACCACACAGCAAGGGAGCAGGCTCAGAGAGCCCCGAACAAGGGGCGGGGTAGGACTTATATCAGGTAGCGAGTAGGAGGGACAGGGTACAAAGGGTCCAATAGGAATAGGGCTAGGAGGAGGAGTTGGGATAAGATAATAGGGGTACAACAAATGGGAATAAGGGAAGGGGGCGGTAACCGGGGAAGAACCAATAGCAGACAAAGAACTTAAGAACATTCTAGATCTAAGGGCAAGTACAAAAGTGATTGACATAAAGGTGGGCATAACTGAAGGTTACATAACATGAGGGGAGTGGTAGGTTTGATGGGCAGCTTGGAGGCGGGAACCTATACAACAGCCTCCTCCCAAGGCATGTTCGGGGGAGCTTTTCCCAATTCCCCTACCCCAAGAATGTAACAATCCTCCATTAATTTCCTAACCATCATTTTTTCCAGTCTTCCCCAGAGCCTTTATACAATTTTAGGATCCCCAATAACAATGGCAAAGAATACCAGAGCTTAAGTAGTGTTACAGGAAAACACATCTCCTATAATTCGCTTTGTATCAGCTTTCTGTTAGCTCTTTGCACAGTTTTAGAAGAAGCAGTGGTCATCCCCTCGTTGAGCACCCACCACCCAATCTCTTCTTCAGGCTGAGGAAACCTCATTTATTTAATCATTCCTCATAGGGTAATCAGTTCCTACCTTTGATGATATTCTTGTTGATCTTCTTTCAACTTCTTTTGCTTGCTTTTTGAGATGGGACTCCCAGAGTATAGAGTCTGTTCAGGAAGCAAGTATGACATACTCTTATGCAGAGCTGCCATGATGTTCTCTGCTTTCTTTTTTTGTTCCTTTGCACTTCCTAAACTCTGGTGTCCCTTTTTGGCTGCCTCTGTGCATGGAGCTGGCATTTCCACAGAGCTGTCTGTCATAACTGTGGGATCTCACATTGGAGCAATAAAGGCCAGAGCCCATCGTTTTGCATTTGCTGTTGTGTTTGCTTCCCTTGGTAAGCAGCGCTTTATATTGATCTATGTCGAATTTCATGTCTTACTGTTGCACTCACTCAGCCTTTTTAAGATCTTGCAGCTACTTTCACATCAGCAATAAATAAATGATTACTAGTTTTTTTTACCCCTCTGCATACCACCTATTTCATATCAATTCAGTAAGTTCACCAGTGCAGGTCATGCAGGTTCCTCTGGTAGTTTTCTTCCACCATGAAAATTGACCATTTGCTTCTAGCTTCTGGTTCCTGCCTTTTATCTTTTATTGCACATCTGCTTAGTTTGCTTAAAATCATTTGCTAGGAGGCTTTAGGGAACCCATGCACTAGATCAATTTATCATATGCTTGATGAGTTTACCAAGTGTTCTGATCATTGGCCTGCAGATCACAATTAACTAGATACACACTAATTCTACTTTTTATAATAAGATTTTTTTTGCTAATTTCCCTGGAATAGATGTGAGGCTTAGTAGAGTTTAGTTTTCTGGATTTCTGTAGAACCTATTCAAATCATTATAATTCTGTTTATTACTTGCCCTTCTTTAGCACCAGAGCAATTTCAAGGAGGAGCTCACACACTGCAATTAGAAGTTTGCATTTCACTAGCTTCCTCTTAGGTAGCTTCCACTTGCTTCCATTAGATTCCTCTAAAGCATCATTTGGTCATGTTGAAACTGCAGCATCTTCAAGAGGTTTGAAGCAACTTCCCTCATGAAAACCTCAAAAGTGGTGTGGTGAAGGGAATTTCCCCAGATTCTTCATACTGAACACAGGAGCAAAAAATGAATGCAATTACATGGCCTAATTTTCTCTGAACAGGCTTCCTCATGGGGGTCAGATTTATGAATTTGAAAAGGTATAGATTGTTAGTTTTGATGATTAAACAGTGTTACTCTGATGTCTAATGTAAGTTTCCTTTTGCCCTTTTACAAGGCTTGAATGGTGATTTTGTGCCTCTGTCTTCATACCGCTTATGAGGATCTAATGTGCATTGAGGGTTCCGTTACTATTATTTTTAAGAACATCTTCATTTTTAGGTATCTCCCATTTCTGAAGTTGAGCACAGCTGTGGCAGATATTTGGGGTTTCTGCTGCAAAGTTAATCTAAAAAGTACAATGGTTGCTTATACTGACGTACTTGGTTTAGTGCCATAATCTCACCAGTTTATGCGGCTAAAATTACCAGTAAAGCATAACGAAGCTTTATGCAAGAAATCCCCCAAACCCTCTGCACTTGGTTACCTTAAAGAAGCAACAAAGTTGGTGTATTAAGGAAGGCAAACTAGTTAATATTAATAATTTTACATTTTATCAGTTAGTTTTCCCTCTGTTTACAAAGGTAATACTGTGTGCTTGTCTCTAGGAGTACATCATTGTAACAATTTTATCGTGTAAGAGTGTGGAGTTGTGTTTTTGTTTTATTGTATTCTGTAATGGTTTATTCCTATGTACCCCTGTATTCCCATTGATTTGCCCTTCGTTTTCGCTCCTTTCTTTATGTGTCCATCACCCCAAAAGTGCTTAGTCATTCCCCTGTCCCCGCCCAGGTGCCTTGTCCATCACTCGGTGTCCCTTCCCCTACATCTGGAAGCTTCCATCCAGAACGCCGGGTGATTGGATGAGGACCTGGGGTCCCTCCCCCTTTCCTCCCTCATTGGATCCCTTGTCTGTCAGTCCCTACAAGAGCCACTCCCTACTGTTTCCCTGTTGGACAGTTGGTTCCCCTCCCTCCTGGTATATAATCTGTTGTCTGCACCTCTCAGGTGCTCTTGTTAGCTGGTTTCGTTTGAGTGCTGTTGGGCTCTTCAGAGCCCCAAATAAAGCTTTGGAATATAACCCCTAGCAAGAGACTCTCCTTTCCTTCGCTGGTGGGATCTGCTGCACTTTGGGACCCACAGAGGCACTCCCTAAAGCCAATCTGGGTCCAGCAGGGAGTGCTTCTTGCTGCCCTACTCGCCCCCTTGGAGAGCTAGCCGGGGCTGAGTGAATTTGGGATCAGCATTTGGGGCGAGGACGCAGTATAAGAGAAGCATTCATTATCTTGAACTACTGCAGCAGCATGCCCAAAAATACTTCAGGAAATTTCAGTCTGAGTCTTCGTTAGTGGTTGGGAACAGCATTTGCTGTTAGTGTTTAAATATCTTCTATGTTTTTCCACATAAACAGCATATTACTGGAAGATAATATGTTTTATTTAATTACTATGTAATTGCTACTTATCTTCCTGGCTTTTCTCATCCTTAAGTGATAAGATGAACAGATTCAGGTGAGATGAAAGCATTGAAGTGACGAGATGGGAGAAGAGCGAACTGCTATTTAATATTCTTCTCATAGCTGTATGACCTAGCCATTTATTGCTATCACTTGCAATCACTTCATTAATTAACAAGGCATAAGGAAAATAAGGCTTTTCTGTCATATTTATACAGCCTTGGCAAATTAAATGTCAAATCCATTTTTAAATAGGAAATATTTCCTCATGTTCCTTAAAAATAGGCTGCTTCTGGCTCTTACAGAATACAAGGCTGCTAATCTATTTTTAACTAATAACTATTCTTAATATTGCCATCTTTCAGAGCCTCTCTTAAAATTGTATCTTGTTTTAATCACACTCTAGAGAATCAGACAAAACAACACATATTTACTTTGTTATTTTAAAAATTAACTACCCCGTGAGCTATTACAACAAAATAGAAGTTGTAAAACTACATTCCAATATCTGGAATTGATTGTAGGTGTAAGTACAGAACTCTGGGCAAGAAAGAGGCACTCTATTTGAAGTGGATATTTCCCAGACACTTCTTCAACTGCTTGTAATGTTTCATTTGATAAAGTAAGGGATCAAATAGGCATACATATTATTTTACTCATTGTATTCATATTAAATCAGATACAAATGTAAAAGAAATAAAATGTAGGAAAATGTAACTACCTTAGCTATAGTGCCAATATATTAATTTTAGTAGATGTAATTATGCATCAGGTCCTCACTCACGATGGTGTATAAGTCTTTCCTTCCATGAAATTTGCATAGATGCAGGTATTTTTCAAATCTTTTATTGTAGAATTTTGTTTCCATGTTGTTCTTGTTCTTAAAAGTTAACAGGTTTTATGAGTTGCTCTCAGCAACTCAGTTTTTCTCATACAGGGGGAGATCAAACAGCATTTTCTATAGAGTTTTAACTTTGCCGTTAAGTAGAACTTAGCAGCTCCTGCTGAAAGGGATCACCTCATTCTTCCCTCCTCCCCTGTCACTACTGCAGGATGCTATAAGCAACTACCTGGTGCAATAGAAAACATTTTTGCATTTTTCTTCTGCTTTAGTTTTCTAGCAAATCAGCCACCTGAGCCTTAGACTGTGACCATCTAACCACTAGATTTAACAGAAAGGAAGTGGTGGGAACAAAAACTCTGGGCTGGCAAATTGTTGAGCAGAGTGATGTCCCCTGACAGCTAATACTCAGGCAGCTATAAATATCATGTGAAACCTTATGCTTTATCCTTCCAAAATGTGCTGTACCTCCTATTTACTTATGCCTAAATGCAACGATTCAACTGTTAAAATAAACAATATTTGATGTTTAAGAAGCCTGTTGTTCTACTGTTCATTGATATTTACTCTCATACTATGAAGAAGAAATTATTTCTTTATAAATACAATTAAATTAAAGAAAGAATTTATATTCAGAGCAGTAAAATTTCTGACTGGTCCTACTAATGAGCAACACAATTGTGATGCTCTGCTCTAGGATATATAAGATTAATGTGTTCACTGTTTGAAGGTGGAAGTCTGTATTTGTAAAGAACAGAAAGAGGCAGGCAGTACAGTTAATCCTATAACCATGATAATATTCATTAAAACCCAAATAAGCGATTTCAACCATGTGAGTAATTTGTTAACTTTAGGAGAAAGTAAATTAACATTGATAACTTCTTAGGAGGGAACTCACAGCATTGCAAATTTTTACCAGGTACACAAGCACACATTCCTTATCCTGATATTCTTGACTTGTCCTGATATTCTTGACTGGAGCTGGTAACAGACCTCCTGATACCAGAGAGACTGCATCCTTCTGTCTTGGAAGTGTTCATACCAGGTAGCTTCTGCTGAAGGCCCTCCTATGATCTAACCTGCTCTGCATGGTTGTGCTCTCTTGTATATTCCAAAACTCAAAGGAGCTCACTCAGGTTCTCAGGGCAACAGAAGGAAAGACCTGAGCATTTCAGAACTTGCAGGCTGCTTTTGTGTGTTCAACAGCAGAGAAAGGGTAAGACAAGGCCACCCTGGTTTTTGGACCTCAGTTTTACACATGCTGTGTAGGGAAAGGATGGGACAAGGCTGCCACTCCTTGTCAGCACTGGGAACATGCAGCTAATAGGCAGACAAGATTTCTTCATGCACTTCATGTGACATGAAGTGATTGCTTTGCCAGAGGTCATGAGCGCTCAGCATTTCTAAATACAGAGCCTTTGCAGATCAGAGAAATTGTGGTCTGAAGCTTGAGTTAACATGAATCCTCTGGTGCTCCTTAATCTCCAGTTGTGGCCAGACTCTCAGGGTGTACTCCCATCAGCATCCTCTGTGATCCTTAAGCTAGGCCCTCTTGGGACCCAGGAATAGATAATCAGGAGGATTTCAATTCCTTCTCAGAAAAGCAGTGATAGGGGAATTTTCAGAGGCACCAGTGATCAGATCTGAGTGCATGCTTCCAGGGAATAGCAGTTGACTCAGCCTCCTCCAGAGAACTCCTAGGTGGAAGCCTGTGGTGGTGTTGTGCAAGATACAAGAAGGTCTGGCTGCTGCCTGTTCTCAGATGAGGCAAGCAGCCCACTGCCCACGGGCAGCCTGGGTGTTATATAGGAGAACTTTGGATGCCAGATGGGGCTGAAGAAGCTGCTGAGTGGCTCTGGTAGCTACATGCACAGTGAATACCATTAATATCTGCTGTAATACAGCTGACTATTCCCACAGGAGCTGTCACAGTTGCCAGAATTACCATGTGAAAACCATTAATATCTGCTGTAATACAGCTGACTATTCCCACAGGAGCTGTCACAGTTGCCAGAATTACCATGTGACCCTGGCTGGTGCCAGGTGCCCTGTTAATTGCTATTTTTCATTTCTGTTGAAGATTCTGCAGTTTATTGGCATGTTTAAACAGTTTCTATGGACTTCAGTGAGAGTTTGTGACATAGCTTGATTGTTGGGTTGTCTATTAAATGCAAGTAAGGTTTAAACTAAGATAGCTTTAGCATAATTAATACATATTATACTAGGAGTGTCATAGTGTTTGAAAACCTTACCCAGCCTACCAGATTGGCTGTTGGCAGAAGAAGACTAAGAGGTTATTCATGTCCTCTCCTTTTGGGAATCACTTGGGTCCAGCTGCATGAGTCCCTCTCCTGCTGTCTCCCTACGTTGAGTTAACACAGAGCTCGCTGGGATCTGTAGTAACTTGACCTTACTTTGTACCTACATTTCTGCAAGAAAGTCAGGACTTGCCTTGCAGGCACTGGGAGGGAACATCAGGTAGAGAGCAAGGCAATGGCTCTTGCCTGTGTTTCTCCACACCCTGCACGGAATGGGGCCGTGGGCCTGTGCTAAGCCAGGGATTGCTGAAGATTGCAGAAGAAGAGCTGGTGGAGGAGAAATGTGCTGCACGATAGTACATGACAAAACAAGAGGCTGAAACCATGTTTGAACTAGTAAGCAATCGGCTTTGCAATGCTGATCAGAAAGGTACACCTGACCTGCAGCCAGTCTGGAGATGCTTGATACAGAAGCGGCTGAATTTTCCCCGCTCAGTGGTTTTGAAGGGGATGACCATAAAGATCGTTCCTCTGTAGACACAAGAGGGCACTCCCGCCTCACTCTACAATGGTTTGCAGCACACGGAAGTTTTTAATGAACGACAGATTTGCAGCTAGTCCATTGTGCATCCTTTGATAACACAACGCTATGCATTTATAAGCATTTATAGTTTTGTGCACTTACAGGCCATATTTAAGAAATGTGGTCTTGGTTTGATGCTTTCTCTAAATTAGTATGTATGGAGAAAAGATTGAATTCAATCCCGATCTCAATGCAGTAGAAACAAAACTCATATATCCTATTAACTGGAGTCACACTGAAACTAGGGGACTACAGACTACTTGCTGGGATTTAAGGTACACTATCTCATGGAAACAGAGTTTACTTGTTTTGTCTTCAGTAAAAAAATCTTCAAGAGCAACTACAGAGAGGGGTAATGAGATTTAAAGTTGTGCTCGCCAACACTCCTGTCTTGAAGTAGAATCTCAGTGATCCATTAGTATAAGATTTTCTTGTCCGCTCATTTTTGTCTGCTTAATGTGCTAGGCTATCAATGCTTTGCACACTCCAGTCATTTACACAAGAAAAAAAGTATTTTAAGCTTACTCAAGGGTCTCTCAGCTATAGGGGTCAGAGTCTCACTTGATCACTCAGAAAGATTTCAACACCTTTTAATATTGTTCAGCACAGTAAAAGAAAAGCTAGGCTTGTAAAGGCGAACTTTCTGTCCATTTTGAAATTCATATGAAATCCACAAATAATTACTCTTTAAATGTAAATATATATATTAAACAAATTTTAACTGCACATTTAGCCTCTTCAAATTCTTTCTGCAAGGTGTATTTCCATGCTATTTTGTGTAAATGGGATGCACTTTTCATTGTCCCTTGATGGTCTCCTCCCTCTGAAGTCTGTTTTAGCCTCTGTTTCCCATAGAAGACATAAAATGTCAGGAAGTGGAATAAGGAGTGGGGAGGGAGGAGAGAGGCCTGGCAGTGCCCCGGGGAAGATGGCAGGTTTGTGTACATGAGTCTTGTCCAGATACCAGCTTAGTGATCTTCCCCTGCACTTCTTACCCCTTCTTCTCACCCTTCTGCTTCTTTTGGTTGTCATGAGCTTCACCACCGATTTAAACAACTCTTTGGCCAGCAGGTCTGATATCTCTCATTCAGAACATTTTTGATTTGAGATACTGGAAGCAAGAAACAGAAGAATCAGCACTATCCAGTACAGCACTCTGGGGGAAAATTTGAAGGACTAGAAGTGTAAAGTATTAGAATAAGAATTATGTAGAGTGCTGACATTAAAGGCATGTGAGTAGAGGCTGTGGAGATTTGCATTGCATTTTATCTTCATGACAGTACTTTTTTATTTTATGGCCCAGCAGACCCATAAGTTCATGCCTGACTTCTTCATAAAGTAGACTGTTAAGTCCACTTTAGAGAATGGTTTGAAAAGATTAAAACCAGATAAAGTGTTTGTAAAGTAACTTCATAGAAAAATATTGAGTCTAACTGAATTGTCATTTACCAGTTGCTTCTTCAAAGAAATCTGGCTTAAAAAAAAATGTGCATTTTGCCTGAAACAAATGAAGCAGTGACAGATTCTTTTGGATTAATGTGCTCATTTTATTTTCAAGCATGATCTTCTCCTCAGAAGTAGTGAATGGTTTGTAAGTATGGATGTTTCTGAAATGATGGTTGTAAAAGTTGACTTTTAACTATGTTAATAAACCGTATTGAAGAGGCTGGCTGCTCTACAGAAGGCCTCCTCTGCCAGCACCAGGAAATGACTCTCTCAAGGAGGATTGATAGTGATTATTAAAACAGAAGAAATCAATTTGAAATGCTAGTGACTCTCTTACAGGTTTTTTCCTTTTCCTATTCATATGCATGGCAAAGTTGGGACAGGAGGAGGGACTTGTCAAAAGTAGTATAATTAAAAAATACATTGTGACTATGAATTTGGCTATGAGACGTTATTGTAATTAATGATGCAATTTATTATTGATAATTATTAATTTTACATTCCTATTTATTTTTTGATTAAATTATGAGGCCAGTGCATTCCATCCTCCATTGCAGACAAACCAATTTCCCTGTCTTTTCTCCTGTCTGAGAGCAACATGAGGTGCTCTGACCAGAGATGTGTTGGTGCAGTGGTTGACTGATGGCTGTTACAACCACAAATGCTGTGTAGAAGCTTTTCTACCCTGTCTTTGAGCTGTATGTGGAAAACTTTGCATTTTGTGCAGGCAGCTCCTGGTGCACAGGGCATGCTGCAATGCATGGGAGAATCCTGTGGCACTGGAGGCAGCGTGGGGATGTGCTGAGGCCAGTGCTGTCTTGGGACAGCCAGTCTTGGCAGTGGAGGCTCAGTAACCTCCACTTGTCGACTACGCTTTAGCAATAAAGAGTTAAACTTGTCTGTACAGTTAGATTCCAGTTTTGCATGTGTTTAAACAGTGCAGGAAACAATTGCCAAAGAGAGAATTTATGGAAGTCCTTACAAGAAAAATGTTTGTTTAAATCCCATTCGCAAGTAAAATGACAAAAATGGTTCTCTTATAGCATTGGTGGATGTAGTTTAAAAACGTCCTGAAGGTAGAGCCTGAGAGGAGTAAGTCAATATGTCCTGAATCTTAACCACACTTGAAAACATGAGTCAAATTTAATTACAGACTCTTGGGTGACTGGTTGGAGAAACCTACCACAGTTAGTGATGGAGCAACTGCCCTCATGGAAAACATCCAGTAGGAAAAAGAAGACTGAGATGGATTGTTTTGAAACAGTATACAAATTGTGTGGAGTATTAGTGTACTTGACTGGCTGTACAGAAATTCAATGAGTGATGCAAGGAGGAAAATCAGTGAGAATTATGTGGGAGATCATAAAGCAACAGCTGTAGACAGAATCTGCCACAATAGTTCTCGTTAATGAAATAAAAACTTGCTTCATATTATTTGTGTGGTATGAGAATAGGACAGAAAGATAAGACACAGAAGTATTCCAGGTCACAATTATAATAACTCAGCATCTACTGATATCAGAAGTCCTTCAACTGACTTTACTTGACCTTTAGTCAAAACTCACATCACAGAGACATACCAGAATGGAGACAGCAGTATAATTGGGGTGAGCATCTTAAAAATAAGACACAATGCTCTAGCCATCTATTAGATCACCAGCAAAGGAAAGTCTCTGAAAAGCTCTTGAAATTCCAAAGCAAGCATCCCCAAAATGCTGCTGAGCAGAAATGTCTGTTGAAAAGTAGGACTATGCAATGTCATGGGTGCCAAAGCAGCATTCTAAAACAAAAATATGAAAGTACTTGAGTTGCTAAGTTGTATATTGCTGCAATGACTACAAAGGTGTGCCTTGTCTCACAGTCTCTTTGTGAAGCTGCAGTTTAACAATGAGGCTACAGCTTAAAATAATCTGGTCTCAACATCAAGGATGTACAATTTTGAGGCCTCTATACCATTATTATAATGCCAGATCAAGTTATTTAGTGGGATATTTAAACTTTGACTTCTAATATTCATGGACATGGACTATGGTGCTTCCAGCATCCTCATGCAGTGCTTCAGAGATAAGCAAACCAAGACACCCAACACTGCAGTTTGGGCTATGACGACTAGTGAGCAGGTGATAGCAGCTCAGAGTTATTAATTAACGTGCCTAGACATAATACAATTATTAATCAGAGTGGATAATTTCTGTTTTGGCAAAACAGTGGTAACCAGGGCACTATGAAAGGGAAAGGGTTGAGTCATTTGAGG
The DNA here is from genome assembly GCF_050655825.1 of Lonchura striata. Classification (NCBI taxonomy): domain Eukaryota; kingdom Metazoa; phylum Chordata; class Aves; order Passeriformes; family Estrildidae; genus Lonchura; species Lonchura striata. The sequence continues at coordinate 35,129,734 of NC_140705.1, forward strand.
GCAGAAAGAGTCACAAGTTTGCATACATTTTGCCATTTTAACTGAACATTTTCAATGACTTTTTGAATGCCTGAATCAAAATGGAAAACCTGTAGTTTCCAATCCCTAACGTCAAAGAACTTAGTTGTGTAGTGTTATTAAAAACGCCCCCTCCAACTCCTTTTTACTTCCTTAGATCTGTGCAAGGTACTGAGGATTCCCATAAGGAATTACAATGTTCAGAGGTGCTGAGTTTGTGCTCACTGGATGTGAAGGCAATGACAATGAACTCACTCTGTGGTCCTGGAGGAGCTTATTTGCTTCCTGAGCACTGACTGGGGGACCAGAAACCTGCCCTTTGTGTCTGGCTGTAATTTGAAACATGATTCAAAGAACTCAAATAGTGACTTTTTAGAAGGTAGAATTTTAAGTAAAATCGTTCTGTACATGAACAAAAGGATTTTTAATAGTTCTCACATCTCTCATAAATTCATTGTCATTAATCTCAGTGAATCTGTGCTGATTAACACTGAATGCAAATATGATTCTCCTCTTTCATTCTGTCTCTCAGGAAGGAATTCCTTTGGAGACACACTGGCTTGCCCTAGAAGCCTCTGTGTGACAGCAGACAAATGGTGATCCCATTGCAATTATTCTCTAAATGGTGGGAGTTGCTGGGTAAGATATCAGCAGGCATGGAGCAAGTGAGTTACTTGCAGAGAAGTTAAATGTGGTGATTTGATCTGTTCACTAGAGAAGGAAGATTCCCGCCCCCCCCCCCCCCCAGAGGAAGAAGGATAAAAACAGGATTCAGAATGTAGAGATCTAGGAATGAGAGCCTTGTCCTTGCAGCACAAGGTTGCTGTTCTCAGATAGCAGACCATGATCTTTGTATTGAGTCTGCAAGGCAGAGAGACTGTGGTTTGTTAGGCTTGCTCTATCTGAGGTTTTCTTCACATGTTTGTAGCTTGGTTTCACTTTGTCTAGCTGTGATAGCAGTTTCTCTAATTGACTGGGTGTCTGTGGTTAGTTTCTTTCACTTTTGTGTGTCTTTGTGTTGTACAACCGTGGTTCTGTATAGATATTTTAGCAGACAGTTATTCTGTATGCAGAATGAGATATTTATAGCTCTAACACAGTGATGTAGTCAACCCTGGAGTGATAGCATCAGCCTTGAAAAATGGAAAAATGAGACACAGCGCAGAGGAATGCAGGCAAGGGATGATAAGAGACACAGCTCTGTCCTGGCACTGGAGACCCCATGGCTGCGAACAGTTCTACAGCTGCCAGATAAAGAAGTGCAGATCTGGACAAAACTGGTTGCAGGGGTAACAAATAACATAAATAAGTAGAATTTTTTGCTGTGAAATGTATGTCTGTGGTGCAGGGAGTCTCTCACAGTACTCTGGACATCATCAGTGCAGAGCTACCCTGGAAATGATAGGACAGCTACACAGCCCACCTCCATAGACAAGTGGAGTAGACATCTGCCAGGAGGGAGCCCAGTTTCCTTGGGACTGAAAGGAAGTACAGACTTAGAGGAAAAATCTCAATGTTTCCATGTCACATCACACTTTACTGCAAAGATATGCAAAAATAAGGTCACACTACCAGTAGCACTGGCATAACACTGTAGGATGTGGCTTAGTAGTTGTGCTTCTGTCACCAGGAGAACACAGCTGAGAAGCATCAAAGCATCAAGGAGAAGAATTCACTTAATAATTTGCACTTAATCTCTGTAGGCTAAGTATATGCATAATTTTTCAAGCTATAATGTATTAAGTTTCTTATATGATTCTATACATTGTCTACGAAATACTCTGCAAACATCTCTTATCAGTCCTTCAGCATCTGTTTCAAAGGTGTTTCTGTAAATGAATATTCTGTTATTGCTCTTCTTGATTTCCCTTGGTGAAGGGGAAAGATGATGAAGTGTGGTTTATCCCTAACAATAGATTTACTCTGCCCATCTAAAAATGCCCAGTACCTATGTGCTACTGCTGCTGGCTGGTTTGTTAGTCTATGTGATTTACAACAGACCCATTGTACCACAGTAACAAATGGGTGTTGTCCCTTTCAAGACTTGTTCTCTCTTGCTGATGATAAACAGTCTCCCTGGATTGGACATCATCCAAAAAAAAAAAGGAATGATACATACAACAAAGCTCAGATCTTGATTTCTCATGTAATTGCATTTCACGTTGCTCTTAGAGTGTCCTCTTACTGTAGTATTATCCTTAAATGGATGTCAGGAAAAGGCTGGCATGTAGTTAATTTGTGAAGGTGGTTTTCTTGACACAAATATATTATTGTCATGCCCAGTGCTGCAGCAATTTGTATTTGTTTCAGACAGACAGACAGCCTTACTCTTGTGCTTGGCTCAGTGCAAGGCAGGACCTGTGGTATTGTAATTCAAAGACTTCTTTGAGAGGATGAGAAATAGTTGTTGATGGAAAACTCCATGGCTCAGAAATCAAACTCTATACCCACAGTCCCTAAATGAGAGCAATGCAGCTCTTTAGTACCTAGAGCTCTTGGGGTTTTTGGTGTACATTAGTCCTGCAATTCCATGGTGGACTAAAGACAGTCTAATTGCAGAATGTTATCGTCCTGGCTATCAGTGCATGTTCCCATCACTGCTCTTGTATTGGCTCAAGCTGTGCTTCAGGTGTTCATTCCTCAACTAAGACTTCAGCAAGATTAGATATCAGTCAAATCAGCATGCAAACCAAGCTCAGCCCTAGGTGATGAAGGCTGAGCCTGATGTGGCAGAGGCACATGGGTGACACAGGGGACCCATTCAGTGGTACTGTACTTTTTGATCATGTTGTTGTGGTCATGGTGCTACATCAACAGGAAGATGTGTCTCTTACATCTGTATTTTCAAGGCTGACAGAAAATGACAGGGGCTAGACTCAAAGGATGAGATTCTTTATCACAGTCAGTAGAATGACTGAAACCTTATTTTCTGCAAATTTCTACCTCACAAAGCCTTTTCACTCTCTTTACAATTATTCAACATACCCCATGTTTGCTCCCTAAATTTCACTTTTTAACACTTTGTGAATATAATGGCACTCTTTTGGTTACTTAGTTGAGAGAATGTATAGAATGCTAAATATTAATACATTAATGATCTCTGAGAACCTGGTGAGACCATGGAAGATGGCCATGAATTGCTATGCTAGAACTACTTCCACTCTATCCCACTGAAAGAACCTGCAGCTTCTCACACAGTATTTCAAAATCTTTCTCACAGAAAGATTTTGAAGGGTGGTCATATTGCAGAATGGTAGGCACCAACAAATATCTTCTTAAAGAGAGAAGGTTGGATGAAATATCTCAAATAAAGCTCAGCCCCATTTTTGTAATACGATGCTCTTACACAAATCAGCTTGAAAGCTTTCCAGCAAAGTCATGAGTAAGCCTAAATTGATCACATTTTTACTATACATGTTTTACAGTAGCTGACATTGATTTGATATTACGGTTCTATTTTAGTGCTTTGTAAAATGAATGCCTTAACTCATTTTTGTCATCCCCACACTAATACAGTGTCCCTATCTGTAATCTGTAGAGGCAGCTGAGACATACTATATACAATTCTAGAAATGCACTCTTTAAATTATTATGCAGTTCTTGTGCATCATAAGAATACGACATGGTGTGAATAATGTATCTTCCACATCAGATTTATGCATTTGCATTCTTGTTACATTTTTCTTTCTGTATTGTTTGTATTCTCTCAACCATTTGTAAATACTTGGGTATAAGTTATACCATGATGTCAACTGCCCTTTGTTACCATGGTCTCAAGACTGAAGTAATTAGGAAAAAGAAGTGTATTTCAGAATGCAACATGGGCTCTAGAGTTATACTTGGAATTCTTGTTTCTACATAAATAGCTGCAACTAATAGCAGTCTGCAGAGATCAAGGGGAAAGTTGGGAAAAAGGATGATTTATCATTTGTGAATAATGACCAGGATGGCAAACACTTAAGTGAACATACATAGGGCCCTAAGGGGATGCACCCATGAATACTGAGGGAGCTGACTGCAATGTACACAGGGAAATAATGACTGTAATTAACTTTGTAACTTCCATTTTTAATGGTCAACACAGATAACACTTGTAAAATTTAGATCAGTGTAATTCCAGTTCATTTTCCTTGCCTGTACAAAGCGCATCCAATCCATTCATTATGCTTTTCCTGGAACACCAGGCTTTCACCTTGTTATGTCAAGGTACATTGAAAGAGGAATCACCTTACTTGAATATGGAAATTTACAGCAATTTGGAAACTAATTAATAGTGCATCAGATTACCCTGCCTTGGGGCCAGCAATATCCATCAGAGGGGTAGGGCAGGTACCTGGTAAAGGTATCAGTGTGAGCCATGTAATTTCTCATGCTGCTGTATCGTATCAGAGACCTTGGGTTCTACAGCTTCCTCTCATTTTTCAGTCTCCTCATTTGCAATCTACAGTGAAGTTGCCACTGCTATTTTGGTAAAGTAGCCATGGTTCATACATCTGTGCAGTTATAGCTACCAGAACTGCTTGTTTTCTATTTTTTTTAACACAATACTGCATTAAAGGATTAACAGGTTTCCTACTACACATAATAATTTATGACTAATGCAATGTTTAACTTAAGTGACAGTATACCTCTTTGTGGCTTCCCAAAAAAAGAGACATAATGTCTCTGATATATATTCATAGCAGTAAACATTCAATAGGTATGAATTTTCCCCCAGATGCCCAGCCTTTTGGTTTCTCTTAGTTTCTTGGTGTTTTCTACCTCCATTCACCCCAGTACTTCTTCTTACATGTTATATTCCTACTCCATTAGTGTTATAGAAGGCTAAAATGCTTTGGTTTCCTATTTTTAATTAAACCAGATGGTTCTTATCACACATTAATATATATAATACTATTTCCTTTTGACAGGGATAGGCAGGCTCAGTAAGAGTGAAAAGGTCCAGGCAAGGGATATAGCCATTGTTTCAAATTTAAAGACAACTTTCTATAAAACGGAAAAATTAAAGGAATCTATAAAATTTATGTTGTAAGAACAAAGGGCTGCAACATTTAGTGATTTTTTTCCCCCCAGGGATTCTTTTTGCAAAACTCTATCAATTGAGCATGGTGAGAAATAGTTTTGAAAAGATCAGGACTGAATGGGTGTGAAGCAATAGAGTTGACTCTGATCATCAGAAACCCTTTCTAATCAAAAAACTCATCCTGCTCTCTTTAAAGTAAATTACAAATGAAGAGTGCAGCTCCCTGTCTCAAAAACAGAACTACACCTTTGATCTGTGAAGATCTACCTTCTCATCTTGAAACTACAACACAGTTTTATTTTGTAGTACAGGATTTTACGCCCTTGAAGCAAAATGGAACAGAGGGCGATTGTACAATCAGATTTCTCTCCTGATATATTGAAAGAACAGCATGATATTATTGTGATAGTTTTGCTGCTTTAAAAAAAATTGTTACAATTGGTTTCCAGCTCTTCATTCTCTTGCCTCTGTGTTGTCTCCTCTAGAGGGCAATTTAACACAAGGTTTACATTTATGAGACTTTTAGGCTGCTAAGTGCTCTGTCAGTGATAAGAGAGGTTGAAGAATTTATTTCCATTTAAAAAGCCTGAACAAGCTAAAACTGGTTTGTGTGGCTGCCTGTCCATAAATGATTTGCAGGGGGCTGCTTAGACTGTTAAGAGTTCAGAAAGGTGTCTGTGATTCCAGGGTCACATCGGCCTTTTCCAGTCTTGTAGGTCAAACAAAGGTTTCTGAATGTCCTTATTTTCTGGAAGAGAGTCCCTTCAACACAGGTTTGGGGACATCATCTGCCTTTTTTTCTGTATTGCTTCCCCCTGCTTCCTTGAAACTTGAAAAATAAAATAAATGCATTGCCAAGCATGAACAAGTAACTGATACTCATGCTGCTGCTGCTCAGCTACCTGCATGAGGGTCTTAAGGGCATCCTCAGCTCACGGCTGGGCCACTGTGCTCCAGATGCCCAGGGAGTCATTTCTCCTTGTCGAGGTTGCCACCTGCTTGTCCTTGGGAAGCTGTGTCCTCTCTCTGCCTCAGATTCCATGAGCTAAAAGAGGACAACAAACAGCTACATCTGATTAAAATGGTGTTTCATAGGGCTCACTGGGTTTCTTGAAAGAGAAGTTCTGTAGAGAACATTGTCAGGGGCCCTACAAGCCCAAGAGATGTCAATCCTCTTAAATGGAAGAAAATCCATAATTATCAAACAAGTTGATGACCCTGCCCTAAGAAACAATTTGCAGAAAAAGCCTTGTAGTGACACTACATTAAACTGGGTTCAGCCCTGTTTTTCTTATCTTTTAAACCATAAGTGATTCTTATTTCCACATTTTTAACCTAAAGTGCCTTGTATGCTTGAAGAGGTAATATACTTTTTTATCAGATAAAAGATGTAAAAATAAAAATAGGAGATGAGGGCCTGCTTCATTCATTGTCTGAGCATAACTTTCATAGCCTTCTACCTATTTTACTTGTGCCTAGAATAAATCTCAGCAATAGCAATTCTAATCAGTAATTGATGAAGAGCCCTATTGGTAACAGTTGTAAAATGCAGCTGGGAAAAATAAGAGAAAAAGCAAAGTGCATTGCTTAAAAGAGAGAAACCTAATTCTAAGGAGTTCCTTCTATGTTGATATGTATTGGAGAGTGATGCCTTTCAGAAGTTTACTGAAATATTAGTGCAGGTCATACAGGAGCTTCAAATGCTGGAGTGCTGGGACCTAAATCTGTCTGTCACAGAGGCTTCTTAAAACAGCATAGCTTTCTGTGAGGCAGCTCCCAGAACAGTAGACTGGAGCTCATCAGGCAGAGGATATGGTGGAGGTGAAGTAAAAATGCAATGTCTTGAGCTAATCTTTAAATTTTTGAGCTGTGTTTGAGGTCTCCAGTGCAATTAAGATAAACTGGGAATTGTTTAATTTATAACAGCTACCTTAATCTGCATAAATCTGTCCTCTTCAGGGATGTTCCTTTTGGTTACTCTGGTTCTTATAGCTGCTATGTGAGGGATCAAGTCGAGATTTCTATAATTTGAGGGACTTCCATGACACAGTTAATGTTACTGTGGCTTTTTCAAAATGTTTTTGAAATTCTACTTTTAGAATATCTTGTAATAATACAAGGGTGATCTTTAAAAACCCCCACTTCTCATGCAGTCAGTAATTGTCAGAAGTATAGGAAAGTTTTGCATCACTGAAATAGGAATTGATCAAACTGACTGGGAAATTGGCAGTTTGGAACAATGCCAGCTTCCAGAACCTGGGCACAGAAACATGAATTATGAAGATGTTTTTTGACTTTGAGGTCTTTGGCTTTTAATTAAATACCTCATACCAGGAATAACCAGTTTACAGGAGCTGTTGTATTAAAATCAAACTACCAATCTGTGTAATTTGCTATATTGGATTGGATGTCTGATCTAGCTTTGGCATCAGTGAATACTTGATGTTGCAGTAGAAGAGAGGTCTTTAATAATGCTGATTGAATGCAGTTCTTTATTTTGGAAATTATGATTTTTCCCTGGTCTTCACATAGGACTTACAACCTTGAAAGAGGAAGCTGGATTTCCTCATTTTGTTTGAATTCATATACCAAAAAACCTGGCAGATAACTCTGGTCCTGAAAATTCTCCATTGCACTCATGTGGAAATTGATGGGGTTTGCTTGGCATATTGGTTTTGCCAAAACTCATGGTTGGTTTATTTTACATATAATGTTTGATTTTTCCACATCAATTTGCCATGGAGTATTAAGCTTTCTCTTCTGTCAAATTGCTCTAAAGCTGCACCATAGACTTGAGTTCAATGTCAAACATGTAACAAAATACATAGTTAGGCACAGCTTTGCCTGTCTGAAATGTTGCATGAGGTTAATAGTGTGAATTTCCACTTGAATATCAGCAGAAAGCACAGTGAGTTTCACAATGTGTCAGTTTGCAAAAGTTGCTATGCTAAATAAAACTGAGCATTTTTTTATTGGTAGAACACAGCAAGAATTCAGAGTTGCAGAGCTAATTTTATCTAACAATAGACCTGTATTCTTAGAAATAAAACTGGGTTAATTTTAGGTCTGACTCAGTCAAAGTGTCCAGACTTCTACACAGCAAACAATCTCTGCAACTCCACTGTGAACTTTTAAAAATTTTGCTATGTTTGCAGTTTTCAGCAGATTCTTATTAGGTTTTATGAGACACCTTTCTCTCAAATTAGCTACTGTGGCATGTGCCTGGCTTCAATACACCAGTCTATTGCTCCACAGATGGGGAAACATAAATCCTTCTGTCAGTGTGTACCCTGTGGCTCTTCTAGGGGACATTGCTTGGGGTGCCTGGGTCACAGATACTTTGCACTTTTTTTAAATGAAGAGGGGGAAAGAAACACCATTGCATTGATGTCCATGAACAGAAACTACTGACATATTTTTATGTGAGTCACTATGGCACTTGTGTGAAGCAACACAATTCTACTAAATTGAGTTTAATACTTAGCAATTTAATGGGGAGCATTTTAACAGTGATATATTCCATAAATGCATGTAGCATTTGACAGGGTTATGTGCCAGAAATGCTTTATTTTATATTTCATTACTTTATAACTTGTAAAATGCCAGAATTCCAGTACTGGGAGTTAAAAATTGTCAGCTCAGTGTGTGTGTGTGCGCCCTACTGTATATATGATATCCACGATTTACCCAAGATAATACGTTATACATTTGCATGCATGCATGGCCTATAATTGTCTTCTCCCTTAATTAAATAATGGCAGTTTTTTCCCAGTTCTCTAAATAAATTGATACATCCTTTCTGGAGTACCCTGACTAATGTCTGTATCCAGCACTATGTACATATTTAAAAATAGAATCTTTCTAGGTCCAATGTGACTTTTGAGACAGCATATCTATTTATCATAATAACTGCAAATCCCTTGATTTTTCTGCTGCAAAGCCAGAAATCAAATCTGAAAGTGTCAATTCAAGAATTTATTGCTATTCACTGAAGCACTCAGGTCTGTGTTTTGCTTAAAGCTGGGCTGATTTTGGACGCAGAATAACCTGAAGCTGATTCCACCTTTAAAATGAGCAACGAAGTTAGCTACAATTTTCTCCATTCACATTCTTGCATACTTTTCTGAACAAAATTACCTTTGGCTTCAGATCAAGAAATGAGAGGGATAAGCAAAATATTTAAGTTCTCTTCTACATTAGTGCCTAAAAAGCTCAGCCACTGTTAACACCATTGACCTCAGTGGGGCATTTTACTGGTCAGATGAGCCAAACTATATGGGCTGCTTTGGGTATTCCTTGGATGTAGAGGGGAAAGATGCCAGTTTTCAATATTCTGTCATATGTGCTGTCATTTTCAAATACTCTGTCATTGCCTGATAAAAATAGCACCTACAAGTTTGGTACCTCTGAAGCGTGAATGCAGAACTTGCAAATTGATGAAGTGGCCTGACTTTGTGAAGAGATGACATGTTAAAAGCACATGGGAATGCAAGAACAAATATCCTCAAAGCAGTACTTGGTGGATTATGTAGATTTTCATCTTCCTTGAACTAAATGACCAGCACCTGAAAGGTGTGGATGTGCCTTTCATTTTCTGGGTTCTCCAAGTAAACAGCTGGTTTAAACCTTCTGATCCTGACTGCTGCTCAGGGTGTTTTGTTCCCATAGGAAAATGTCACCATGCAAGACAATCTATTCCCACGTTACCAGGAGCATCTTGAAGGGAGTGGACCAAGGGTGTGTGGCTCACTTGGAAGCAATGCTGCTACCTGGATAGCATGAAATATTGGGAAGAGCAATGTGGTGATGCATCAACGGGGATCAGTGCAACTTTAGTCAGGGCAGGAACGTAAGGTCCTGACTATAAGGACACGCACACACATACACACACACACACGTGTGTGTGTGTGTGCATATATGTAGCTAAGACATTGCACTGTTAGATAAAGTGTCTGGAAGCACCACCAGTTAGCTAAGCTGCCCAGACCTTGGCTTTCATCACTGTTCAGCACCAGCTTGTGTTTAGTGCTTTCGGACAGTTAAAGTCTACATATCTTTGACATGTCAGGGGAAAAATAATTCTGCAAACAGCAGATGATTACTTTTCTTTGAAAAGCTCTGATGCCTTTATAATTTGAGGTTAAGGCATCACATCTGCACCTTTATGCCAGGTGTGAACTTTGCGTTTTCCCATTAATATGTGTTCAACTTTGTTTAAGTTTTCACCATTTGCTTCTTCTCATTTAATGTTAATCACAGCTTAGACTTCCATAAATCTCTGCAGTTTCCATGTACACTAAGCAGTGCAGCTGCCTTGCCTCCTTCTCCTCCTAGAACCTCAGAGAATGATGGGAAATGGGAGGAGAGCTGCCTTTCCTGCATCCTTACAGATCCCCAGGTGTTTTTATCCTGCAATGTGCATAGAGAAAGCTACCTTACTTGAATCCAGAGTCAAGAAACTCACTTGGTTATTGGGAAAGGGGAGAAAAGGCAGTTAGCAGAAATTATTTCAGAGGTAGAAAATCTGTGATTGGGATTTGAAGAAGAGAGGAGAGAGAGGAACCAGGGACCAGTAATGAAAAACAGTGAGTGGGGATGAAAAATAAATGGGTCTTTAAAGGAACTGCTGTGTGGAGAGCAGAACTTAATGCTGGAAGGGAACAGAACTCTCTGAGGGTATTGAAACCTGGGGCAAGATTCAGTGGCAAGTAATGATGCTTAATTTAGCTATCTACATGTAGAACTTAGTACAGGTAACAGATTTTTAAGCTTTCATTATAGTCAACCTTGCAGATTGCACTTCTGTCACAGCAGCTGGGACCACACACCAGGCACTCACACAGCTTTCAGTGCCTCTGAGAGGGACAGCTGAACTTAGCCCTGGCTGGGACAGTCTTGTGTCAGCTTGTTAAATTCCTCTAAAAAACTACATGATATAGCTACTTATAACTGCATAAACTGACCCTGGGTGTCCTCTCTAGTCCAACATGCCTGAATTCTTGAGCCAAAGTATTAAAAATATCTTTAGTTGTAAGTAACTCATTATCTTTATACAGTTGCTTATAGGAAATATATTTGCCCTCTGTCTTGATCAGTAGATTTGTCTTTACATCTGACCCATAGCAGTCCAATACAGCCTTATGGTGTGTCATAAAAATGGGATAGGTGTTTGTGGTGTGTCATAATGGCAAAAGGGCAAGGAGGAGAGAATTAACTTTTACAGATTCCTGTTGTGTAGATAGTCAATGAAAATTCATGTCCCACAGAAAGCTAAGTATTTAATAATGGCAACAGCAATTTAGGCTATAGCATGTATTGTGTTTATGTAAGAATATATATTCTACAGACATTTAAAAGAATATATAATTGCTTTAATGATTCCTCTAGGTTAGCATATACAACCCCTTGGCTATCAATGAAATCAAGTGCGATACAACTATTGTTGTTTTTAGATACTAACTTATATCTAAACTGAATTTAATTTTTCTTCATTACTTTATCACAGGGTTTTTTTGTAGCTTTTTTAATAAGAAAAAAGCAGATACTAATCTAATGTGGGTACCCATATAGATTGTAGTTTAAAGGTTATCAGTTTTGTACCTAATTTACCAACATAATTTGGAGCCAGGCAGCTGGGTATCTGACTGTTTGCTGTTTGAAGAAGTAATTCTAAATTTGAGGTCTTTCTGAAACATGGGATTTATTTGAGACACTCACTCTCAAGTTAAGTGCCAAGCTCTGAGAAGGTATCATTGTCTCACTTCCCTGAGTTTTCTAATGCATACTGTTGCTACAGAAACAACACATGATTTCATTACCCAGGCTGTGTTTCAGATTGAACCCTTCAACAGCACTTGGAGAGTTCTAGGAAAAGACAATGTTTTCTGACAGTTTTCTGAAGAAAAATCTTAAATGACTTTTTTTACATGTCAGTGTTCATATACTACCTGTGCTCGTCCTGACAGAAGGAATGACTGGAGGCTAATGAATAGGGAAATACTTTGATACCTACTTTGACATACATGTTTTTGTTGATCCTTCTGGGACCTTTTCTTGATCAGTCATTTCTACTCAGGCAGTCTAGAAATGCTTTCAAGTCCAAATCTCAAGAAATGCTTAGTGCAATGAAAGGAGAGAATACCATCTGTACAAGGAGGCTGGTCTTGTCACGGGTATGTATTAGAATATTTCTGTCTTGCCCTATGCTGGATATGTCAGCTGGAATCCCCAGGACACAGGGGAACTTTGGCCAAGGCATTGAGGTGACAATTAGAAGAAAATGCAGAAATATCATTCTTATGTGGAATAAGCCAGGAAATAAGCCAGAAGCTGCCAGAGAAGTTCTACAGCTCATTCCTAGAGCAAATCTTCCCTTGCTGAATTAATCCCAAATTTTCAGCTCTTCATTTAGAAATACAGCTGCTCTGCAGCTACATCCTCTTTGCTGCTTGAGATCTTAAAGGTGCCCATCATACCCTCTTCAGTTATCTCTTCTCTAAGCAGAAGGATCTGAATTTGTTCAGTTTTCTTATACAGAAAGACAATAATCTCTTGATTATTCCCTTTTCATGTTTTCAGTTGAGTAGAACACAAATTACAATAAAGAAGACATGGATGCAGAAAGGCTTTCATAGTGGCTTTGCTTTGCCTTTGTTCCTTTTCTAACAGTCATTGACACCTAACTTATAACAAAAGTGTTTGTGGAAATGATGTTTTAATAATATTCACTACAACTGTGAGATTTTCTTTATAAGAGATTACAGTCAAGTACGAGCCTATCCCTTTGATTGTGAAGCTGGGTTTGTTTAAAATACTCTAAATACATTTACTGCATTTTACCCACCCATTTTTATCATTCTACAAGGTCCTTCTACAGTTTTTAACTATCCTGAAAGCTTACCACCAGCAAATGCTTTAATTTTCCTTTTCATTCTCTTCTGAAGATCATTTAGGGAGATATTGAACAGCATAAGCCAGAGCAGAGATCCCTGTGGTGCTTCATTTAGAATCCCTCTCACTATGAAAATTGCTCATTTCAACCACATTGCCTCTCTTTAATCAGTTTTTCATTTATGTGATGGTGTTTCTTCTTATTCAATAGCAATTTTGTTTACATGAGTCAACAAACAATTATTAGGGAGAAATGCATTAGCTAATTATTAAATCATTTTACATTCATTTCTGTCTCTGGATGCTGCCAACATTTTTCATTTTCAGAAGCTTTCATCGGTCTCTCACTGCTTCGTTAGTGCTTTTTCAGTTCTCACTTTCAGATGCCTTATATTCATAGGCCTTGGAATGATCCTCATAAATCTTTGGAGTTGTTGGGAGCCAGACAGAATTCTCTCTTCATCAAGCTATTAATAGCAGTGGAAGACATACACTGTCCATCTTGCAGATATTTATGCCTATTAACTGCTAGAATCCCTTGGTCTTTCCATCAGTATAGAAACTTATCATTGGATTTACTTTCACTGAACTCTCAGAACTGCTGCTGGTTTCTCAGTTCCAAATTTGCTACCTCTCTTACAGTATTTGATGCAGATTGGATCACATATTCCATTTGCCATATTCCAGAGATTAATATCCAGTGATGTTACCACTGAGACTGACCCATTTCCTATAACCTCGTCCAGAAGTAAGGGATTTTAAGTGCCTGTATCTGATATAATTTAACTAAGATTAGATTCCATACATACATGCCATTTTGACATCCTCTTTTTAAGAACTCAGATGTATAGTTAACCCTAACTAGTTTAATATGGATTTCAAATATCTCTAAGACAGAGCAGCTGAATCTGGGAGGAGAGGGGTGAGGAGGAGGTTACTGCTTCCCTGGGGAGCAGTGGAACATGCTTATGGAGGGAACAACCCAAGACAAGAATTCTTTCAAGAAAAGGGAAAGAAGGAAGTGCAGAGGCTGTCTGTGACAGATGCAAGGATACCTGGGACTGAAGAACCAAAGGGCCATTCCTGGTTAGGCAATTTGGATACAGATACCTTCCTCCAGGAAGTGGAAGAGCACTTTGCCTTGTGGATGGGGTCTGTACACTACTAATTTTCTTCGAGAGCAGAAGGAGCCTGCCCTATTTAATAATCCAGGTGTTGCCTGTCTCAGTGGTGACAGAATGAGAAAATGCCTCAATTTGGGCAGTTTCTGCAATTCAGAAAATCCCCGAATTCACTTAAAAAAACCCCTGGAAACAGAGGCTTGTCCTACAAACACATAGTGGATGGGGGGGAACAGTGTTTCATAACCTTTTTTACTTCTATTAAGCTAGATTTAGGGCTATGGGTTTTCTCTGCAGAAGAAGTTGAGACTATGCATTCATACTCCAATGAAACCTGATTTTCCCAAGTTTAAAACCTTTATACTCCTATTTGGAGAGTTTATTTTGGAAATATATGCTTCAAAGCTCTGTCTAGCTTGCTCCTCTAATGCAAGAAATTGTGCATCCATTTAAACATCTGAGTTTCTCTCTCTACAGCATTGCTTGCTGCATAATCAGCTTGGTCTGTATTTGCAGCTTCTTTTTCAATGAGAGCATTTCAAGCTCTCATTTTCTTCGTCTAGATTTTAATTAATCGAAATCTGAGTATTTTTACAGCAATATGGGATATGCAGTTTTTCACTACTTATGCAGATATGCACTGTTCTGCACCATAATTTTTTTGATATGAATATGAATTACACAGCAATTGACCTTGGGCTCTGCTTAGTCTGTGCTGACTGCTGAGCCCATGTTTTGTCCTCTGCATAAATAGCAAATCACATCACTTCTTATCTGGCTCTTTGTACAAAAATATGCTTTCCCATGGGACCCATTTGCATTGATTGCAATAGTCATGATACTTTTCACCTTTTTCTGCTGGTTACATGCTCTTTGCACTCCTCATAGGGTGTACAGTGACCTCCAGTGCCTTTCAGCTCACGCCTTATATGTTATCTGCATGCCTTCTGCTTTTTGTACCATGCTCTTGCTTGAAAATTTGGCAGCTCTGAAACCCTTTTTTTTCATAGCTCCCCTCTCCCATAGCTGCTGATTCAGCAGATTTCAGTTGTTGCAGGGACCAATTTGGAGGTGTGTGATTTAGAGACATGGAATGAGACTGAAAGTAGAGAGCTAAGGGATCTAGACTGGCTGTGGGTGTCACCTGTGCCCCCCTGAAATTCAACTGCTCTTCCAGCCCAAAGGCAACACCAAAGAATGACAACCTTTCCAAAGTTACCCTTGGAGCTGCTCCAGTAAGTGCTGATACCACACACAGGATGTGTGTTTAGGACAATCCTTGGGGGTACTGAGTGTTCTTCTGGGAGGCCAAACTGGGCCTTGGCACCTCACACTGTGCGGTACTGATGGAGGGAGATGGTGACTCCCAACCACCTTACCTCAAAAATGTATTGTGGAACTCCCCAAACCACCAACATGAGCAACAAAACGAGGCACAGAGGCAACTATGGGGGGAAACAAAGGAGCAATTCATAGCATCCCAGCTGGAGCTGAGCATGTCCACTCCTCTGCTGCTCTCAGCCTCCTGGCCAGATGTGCCACTGTCTCATAGGTGCCAGGTTGTTTACTGCTGTTCCTTTGGCAAGCCCAAATCCCAAACAGATGGATGCCTATGACCTATTGCATACTACTGCAGCAAAGTTGGTCACTTGAAAGGCTTTGTCAGGACATGGACAAGTGCAGTGCACTGAAGGGCGCTGCAGCTGAAGGGGTGCTATAGCCAAATAGGATTAAGCTGAAGTCCCATCTATTTCATCTCTACTGTGGTTTGCAGGGGCTGCTTTCTATTGATAGCAGCTGATAAACTCTTCAGTGTCAGTCCAACATAAATCCCTTCTGAGCTGAGCTGAGTTTTGACAGATTTGTGATCAGAGCTGAGATTAGCCTGCTGTGACCATGTGTATGTGTTGTGGTGCTTTGCTTCACTTTGGAAGGAATTATGTGACCCCGAAGCAAAATTTTGTGGATGAAATTCCATGCTCTGCTGAAACCTTGTAGATTCATGTTTATTCATTTAAAATTTATCTTCTTAAAAGTAGTTTTCTTCTAAAATTGTTAATGTATCCTGGTAGCTGTTGGGAATTTAATGCTGTCATTTTCCTTGGCTTGCTGTGAGGGTTGTGTGTCACCTATAATTTATACAATATGGTGCTTAAAAGGTCTAAGTACTGTTTCATTATTACAGGGAACTTGGAGAAGCAACATGGATGAGAAAATTAGCTAGATAGCCTCTAGAGATTTATGTATTTCAAGGATTTTGTGATCTCCTCTTGATGAGATTCATTAATAGTGTTGCACGTGTAATTATACCTCCAGCTCTGCCTGCCAGTTCTGAACTGTGATATCAGAGAAAAGTTGCAGTGCTCAGAGCCTAGTGTTGCTGGAAAAGTCAGTGAATCCCGTCCTGCACAGGCCAAGCCTGCTGAAAGAGTCCACTGTTATTGGAGGCTTTCTGGTGAAATGTGGGAAGGAAAGCACTTGCAAGGACTGTAGTTGAAAGATAGTCCAGTGTGGTTTAGTTTATTCCAGCCACTGCTTTTTCCAAAGAGGGCACTTGAATTTAACCACATCTGTACCAGCAGCTGCACGTGGAGGGAATTTGGTGCTCTGTCTCCGGGAAAACAGTATATGTTTATAACTAGTACCAGTAAAGCATGTAATAAATGCAGCCAAGATTTTTGTCAGCAATAATACCATCTAAAAATCTGGAATGTCTCTTTAGAAAAACAAGGAAATATGGGTCACTTGGTAAATAACAAAAAGAAAAGTCAAAGTTAAGCAGAATTAATGAAAATTCAAACAAAAAAAACCCAGAAGAAATAGAAAAAATAATATTTTTTGAAGATATGGTGGCCAAATGGCTAGGCAAAGAAAACATTTGCATTGACATCTACCAAATTTAATGGTCTTTTACCCTGTTACTTCCCAGTTGCTCCCAAGGAAAATGGGATCTGCTGCTGCTGCTTTGAGATACTAGATGTCTCAGAGGGACAAGGCCACATTTCTAGAGAAGTTGTTCACTAGAGTAGTCATAGACTTGTAGAATCAGACAACATGCTGAGTTGGAAGGGACCCATCAAGGATCATCAGGTCCAACTCCTGGACCTGCACAGAACACCTGCACTCTGTGCCTGAGAATATTTTCCAAAAGCTTCTGGAACTCTGTCAGGCTTGGTCCTGTGACCACTTCCTTGAGGAGCCTATCCCAGTGCCCAGCCATCCTCTGGATGGAGAACTTTGTCCTGATATCAACCTAAACCACTCCTGACACAGCTTCAGGCCTTTAAGGTCCCTTCCAACCCAAACAATTCTATGACTCTATGATTGCTAACAGACAGCTCTTCTGAGAGCTGGATGCTTGCATTTAACTCATAATAAAAGTAAAATATGCAGAAGTTTCAAGCAAATTAAACAATTAAGATTGAAAACCAATACAGCTATTCTAACAGTATGTTGTTCCATAGGGAAAAGCCAATACTTAACATATTGCTATAGCATTAACTGAACCAGACACACAACAGGAAACAGCCATTTAACTCTGGAGTCAGCAACAGTAAATCATTGGTGTTTTCAGCTTAAGGCAAATATCTGAGATGAAATTTCTAGTGTTTAGAGTGGATTAGTCAGGAGAACAAGAAGGAACATGTTAGGAGGACAAACTGAGGGCATGTAAAGGCTTGGGACACTCCATTGTGCAATTCACATGGGCAACTTCTGTAATATTGTGTTTATATTGCAACAGACAGTGTAAAGGTGCTGAACTGAGTCACATAGCCCAGGTCAAAGTTAGAAGAAAGCTGTGTTCCTGCCACATGGTCTGCTCTTGCTGCTCCCTGATGTGGCTCCAGCTTCCTTCACTACACTTGGTTGTGTATTGTGGGAGCCTGCACCATGCAGAGAGGACAAGCTGAGTGCAGATCAGCTGAACATGCTCTCACCAGAGGGAATAACATTTATATGTGGCACATGGATGTCTTACAATTGCAACTTCAGTGTTCATTTCTTAAGGAACTGTCGCAGGGACAGGAATGAAAAGACTCCAAGGTATTCAGAAGGAAAAGAAGAATTTTTATTATAGGAAGTAGCGTTCC
This sequence comes from Lonchura striata, assembly GCF_050655825.1. NCBI lineage: Eukaryota > Metazoa > Chordata > Aves > Passeriformes > Estrildidae > Lonchura > Lonchura striata. Next base: position 35,147,877 of record NC_140705.1, read on the forward strand.
TTTTTATAACCAGGATCGCTAGGGTGAAATATGATTGGTCTCAAAGTGAAAACCTTTCAAATCATTGGAGCCTCAGCAGTTCCTCAGAGGGAGTCTGCACAGTGAAGAGACTGTTGTGAGGAGGTCTAGCCACAGAGCATCTTGAATGTGTACACTGAGCTTCTGTAGGGTCCATACAGATTAAAGTCCTTTGGAAATTAGTTTTTAAGACCCTTTCCACTCCACTCTCTTTGAAGAAAGGAATTGTGGAAGGATGGAGTGCCATGCCTAAAGTTCTAGAAAAATCATTATCTAGCTCTAAATAATCTAGGTAAATGGATGAGACATCATCCTGTAGTGATATTTTGTATGCATGTTGTATTCAACACTCATGAACCTGATGTATAAGCAATACAAAAAATCCCTCAAACCCTAAGAAATTTGTGTTAGAAATGCCAGCTATACAGAAGTCATGACACTTTCTCTAGAGCTTTCACCTGCTCCTGGTAACTTGGCCATCTCAGGGTCCTAAGCAGTGTGTAAGAGATCACAGACGGGGTTGTGCAACATACCCTGATTTGTAACCAGTGGCTAGGAAATAGATTGTGGCTAATTGGTGTGCAGAAAAGATAGAAAGGTTTCAGTGAGTAACTGAGGCATTGCCTTCAGAAAAGTTAATCTGTTCCAATCCATCAAAAAGCAGCAAAACAGCTGAAGTACAAAATCACCAGGCAAGGAATTAATTTGCTTGAATGCATGGAAGAATTTGTGTCTATTTGATGTATTCAGATATAAGCTCAAGGATTTACAACATACATAATTAACTGGTGTAGCAGAGAGGTGAATCTTAAAATGGTCTCTCAGTATCAATAAATGATATTGGAAATAATAGATGAATTTTTCTAGATCAGGCTAGTATATAATTTCATCATCTTCCTTCTGAAATCTGTGTTTTTAAACCAAGCAGCTGATCCAACCCCCTATATTTATGGAAAGGCTCATACTGATTTCAGTGGGCTTTGGATCAAGCTTCTGACAAATACCACTTGAGTTTTTTAATCTCCTGAAAGCTGTTAAAACACATAAACTTCGGGGTTTTTTCAGTAAAGCAATTATCTGCATTAATTTTTCAAAATTCATGGAAGTCCACAGTAGTGCTTTGGAGTAATATGCAAAAAGCTCATGCAAAGATCTACTTGTTTCAGTCTAAAATAATTAGTAAGGAGTGCAAAATCAGTTCATTTTCTTTATCCCTTGCCTACAACTACAGAGTGCCTGCACGGAAATTTTCTTTCTTCTGCCTTACCAGTTTGTTCATAGTCAAAATTATCTGAACCTTGATGTGCCCCAAAGTGAAATGAAATAACATGTCAAGAGTTTCAAATTGCTGATGTGAAGCTGCAGTTGGAACATAAAGTAATTCTGTGATTAGAAAACATTCCTCCCCCCCCTTTTTTTTTAATTTAAAGAAATCACATCAGTCAGGAGGAACAGAAAATTCTTTCAATGGGCTTTTTGTCATCTGATAGTGAATTACTGAAACAGCTGCTTTGCAGGATGCCATTTATTACGTGCTGCTTTGAACAGATATGCTACTCACAACTGCTTCTGTCCTATGCTTGTGCTTCATAAAGAGCAGGAACCTGCTAATGCTAAACATCCTGATCTCACATTGTTATTAAAATTACATCTGGAATAGACCTGGCTCTTTATGTTTTAAGTTTTTGTGTTGTCATGGACATATTTCCCCATAATGACAAGCATAACTGACATATCAAAAGAAATTTGTCTCAAGGAGAGCGACATTTTACAGCTGAAGATGATGTAGGCCAAAATTTGTCACCTTATACAGCAGATATAGCAGTTCTTCCCTGTAATTTATTGGCATGGGTTCCAGCAAGGGCAGTTTTGCCCTGCTTGGAAAGCAGTCTTTTTATGTGAGCAGAATACAGATAATCTCTCTGCTCTTTATTTTCTACATATTTTCAGTGCTTCCGTAGTCAGTGGAATGACTAAAATTGCTGGAAACTCCCCCCGAACGTTTATATATATATATATATATATATATATATATATATATATCCAAGAGTTTGTGTTATAAAACGCAGCAATAAACTTTTGTAGCATCATGCTGCCATAGAACAGCCAAGGAAATTCATTCAGTGGGAGACTAATGACTCTTTTCTGCTCACTTTGATCTGCTCAGATATTATAACTCTTTTCCAAATACTTAACATTAGCTGATGAGGAAGGGGTTTCTGGGGTTTCTGGATGGGGGGTCATAAGCCTCCAAATAGTGCTGTGCACTGAATTGCTAGGATGCTATCTCAGTATTTGCTCTGCAGCATTCACTGGGATCACATGGATCTAACTGAGCTCCTCGCTGGACTCCTTCACTGCCTGTGGCACAGTTGGTCTGCTAAACTTTCCTTCCACATTGTAGGCCTCTGTGCAAGTAAACACTTCTTCCACTCAGCTTAAGAAAAGCTTGTTTAAAATACCATTCTCAAAGTACTAGCTGTTCTTCTTGTAAGCAAATAAAAACTTGTTGAAGCAGGCACTTTGTACTAGGAAAAGTCAATTAAAGAATTTGGGAAAATAAGTTTGACATACTGATAATTATTCCTCTGCATATCTGCAAACACACACAAATAAAAATCTATTGTAGGTTATTTGAGGCAGTTTTTGGTGTAGAATTTTACTTCAAAGTAAGAGTGACAAAGAAAGAGAGTGTGATTTGCTCATGATTTCAGATAGTTCTGTGTGATCCATGTTTTTTTGGAGGTATATGCCTGCACTTTGCCATTAATTAGCAGTGACTGGGAATGCACCTTTCATATGTACAGATCATGGAATGGTGATCATACTGCCAAGTGCAAGGTATTATTTACCAGTATTTTTGTAGGTAGATTTGTCAGAGGACCACAAAGTGTATAGCACAGACTTTTCTCCTTATAAAATATATTACCATATATACAAGGTAGTTACTCCAGAGCGATGAGGAATATACAGAAACATTGAAATAATGGTGCTTGAGAAAGGGCATCACTTTATCACTTTGTTTTCCCCCATCCTTTATACACCTTGAGATTTTTATCTCCCTATATAACTCTTCCTTTAGCTTTATTTGCTGGAAAGGTCTGACAAGGTCTAGGGCAGTGGAGTCAAATTTGGAGTTGTTTTGAGACCATTTTACTTGTTGAAGTTTATTACTGTGTCTAAATTTAGAAAGGAGTGTACCCATGATGGGCCTTCTGAGTGTGGTGTGACAGAAGACACAGTGGTAAACCATAAAACATTTCGCTATAATGCATACTTGAGAGTAGAGAGATGTAAGAATTAGATGTTTAGAAATCAGTGCTTTGAAAGTGCACACCTCATGTTTATTTCTCAGTTGTAAACATTATTCCAGGTTTTGGATGTAAACATTTCTTTGTTTAAAAGCACAGAATATTTCTTTAACTCTTGAAAAAAACTTTGCATATTTACAGGAGATACGGGGTCAATCACAAATGTGAGTCTGTACATACTTGGTAGTGTCTGATGATCTCAACAGGACTGAAAAGGAGTGTTGCTTGGGTGGAAATGATGATAGATACCTGCAAATCTAAAGTATTCCTATGTCCAAACTTCTTATTGAAGCACCAGTATTTTATGCAATATGGTTAAAGAACGTCCCTAAAGATCAGTTTGGGTTGGCAATCTGAAGAATGCAAAATTAATTCCTTTCCATGATGATCATGACCATGTGAATTCTGGGGATGGTCTCTACCACAGTGCTCATGAGATGGTACAGTTCAGGTTCCTGAGAGGACAGAGTAAAGCAGCCAGGAAGATAACAGCCCTGGATATCAGGAAAGCAGGCTGTGGCTTATTCACAGATGTACTTGGAGAAATCCAATGGGATACAGCTCCAGAGACAAGAGACGTTCAGGAAAGCTGATTGCTTTTCAAGGATCCCCTTCTTTAGTTGAAGGCAGATGATCTGCACATATGAACAAGCAGCTCCTGACAAAATTCAGACATAAAAGGAAGCATACAAGAGGTGGAACCAGGCATAGGGGAGCCAGGAGGAATGCATCATGAAGGGTTGGGCTTAGAAAAACCAAAGTCCACCTGGAGTGGAATCCACTGAGGTATGTAAAGGGCACCAAGAAAGGCTTCTACAGGTACTTAGACAGCAAAAGGTAGACTAGGGAAAATGTGGGAGAGCTGCTTAATAGTCTGGGGAATCTGGTGACAAAGAACATGGAAAAGGCCAAAGTACCAAGTGCCTTCTTCACCTAAATCTTTACTGATAAGTTGGACCTTCAGGCATTCCAAGACCCTCAGATATGGGAGAAAATCTAGAATGAGGTTCAGCTGTCATTAAGTTGCATCATATTGTATCTAATTCTTCATTTACACTACATGTGGTTGTTTCAGTCTGCAAACTCTTCTAGGCAAGGAAGTGTGTTCATTAATTTGGCTTTGAAAAGATGCTACGTGTTTTATATTGAGCTATATCTCTGGGGCTATTCTTAAAATAAGTTGCATTAAATGGCTTTGCACTTTCTGTGAACGTATTCTCCCTACTAACAATCCCTGCCTGATTCTTAATTTAGTTTCTTTTCCTTGTTTATCTGCACATGTGCAGATAACCAAGCTGCAAATTCCCAGTAGATTTCAGAGGCCAGACTTGCTTGCTGTGTGCAGTAATCCACAAACACATGCCATGCAGTTCAGTCTGATACACCAACTCCTTCTAACTCCAGGAAATCTTGACAACCAACAGGACATCCCCAAAGAGGAAAGCATGGAAGTCAGGATTTTTCTCACTGCTTCCAAGAAAGAGGATTAAAAGTGTTAGTTTTTTTCCCTCCATGGGTAAGTGAATAAATTAGGTTGTTATTTCTTCCTTTTGCTGATCCATGGTTTTACATGTGTGTATCTAATTAAGTAGAATCCATACTGAAATAAAATTGCCATGCTAGTAATCTTTTAATTCTAGGAAAAAATAAAGCCTCCAAGGCAAAAAAATATTGGTAATTATGAAAATAACTTTAACGTTTGCAGATTATGCTGACCCAGGAGTGGGAGAGATTTGCCTTGAAGTGTATTCCCTCTGTCCTAAGGCTTCCTCCTGCCTTTTAAGTATTTTGTTTCAAAAGCCTCTTTCACTGTAGTTTTGCTTTCACCTGCCCTCTGTGTTCTCCCTTTGTTTGTCAGGGTTGTTTTTTTTTTGTTTTGTTTTGTTTTGTTTGTTTGCTTTTTTTTTTTTTTGGTTGGGTTTTGCTTTGTTGATTTTTTTTTTTTTTTTTTTTTTGTGTGTGCTTGCTGACTTTTCTTGGAAATAACTCTCTCTTTTCTGCCTGTTTTTGGCACTTTTGCAATGTGCCTCCCTCCTCTGCCTTGTCCTTCTATCCCTCCTGTGTCTTCTCCCATTGCCACTGTTGGTTTTCTCCCCAGCAGCTCATATTTCTCCCTTTTTGTGGCAGGATTGCTGTTCAGGACTGGAGCTGTCCTCTGACAGAAACCTGTTCATCCCAGCAATGTAACTGAGGACTTAGGAAGTCCAAGAAGTGGCCCAGAAGACTGGGTTCAGTTTTCACCCCAATGTTGTCTTGCATGGATGGATATTTGCCTACATGAAGCAGCATGATCTTTCATGGGCTCTCAACTTGCTGATGAGCAGTCTTGTCACCTTTTATTTGGTTTTGGAATAAAGAAAACAAGGAATAAAAGTAGCTGCTGAAAGAATGGCAGAAGGACAAAGATTTCAGCACAACAGGACTGGCCTTGCAAAGACCTATGCAGAAAAAAATCAATATTAACTTGTGTCTCGACACATTGGCCTAAATAAGACATTTTCCACAAGTTTATGAAGAGTGGCATCTTTTTGAAATATTTTTAAGTGAAGGGCTTCCCAGCATGTGAGTATAGATAATATTATCAATACATATATAAATAATCATGTTCTAAGCTTTGTATGAGTGATAAAAAACTATTGATTTAAGCAAAATACGAAAAACAGATTGGAAAGCATCAAGAAAGGAGAGAAGAAAGCTCTTTCCCCAAGTAAATTATCGTATTGCAAAGAGGTGATACTGTGGCCCTAAATCCAGAAGTCTTGTTCTCAGAGCACAGTGGGGTTTATAGATACCTGCTGCTACTGGAAGATAGGAATAAAAATCTGTATTTCACCTAGGAAAGCTCTTGGCAAAGTTCAGCATAGCTGTAGATACATATTTGTTAAAGGTGGGAACACATTTAATTTGAATTCTATTTTTTGCTACAAGCGCTGAGCTCAGTCCAGAGCAATGTTGTCTCTTGCCAGTGAGGTTGCAGTGTGGACTCAGAGCAGAAACTAGCCTCAAGTCAAGTGTTTTTATATTTTTTTTTGTCGTGTTTCTCCATAACTGAGTGAATGTTATGTAGAAGTCAAATATGAAATCAGTCATTGTATTGGGCAAGATAAGTAATATTTCAAAAAAGTAATAAATACTTGCAAACTGTTTATATTGCTAGTAGTTGTTTTTGTAGATGTTAAACTACTCCAAATCATCAGGTATTTTTCTAGAGGAATGAGTAGCTTGGAAATAGGAATGACCTCCCAAAGCAATTTCACTCTTGCAAATGAGCATCTGTTAGAATGTAATAATTAGAATTATGTTTTTCTGTCTTTGGCTATGAAAGATGAAAAGCATTTGCTTCTCCTGCCCTTCCTCCCTCCTCTTGTACTCAGGCATTGTCCTTGGCAGTGATTAGGATTGTTCCTCAGCAGCCAACATGATGCAAGTTTCAATTCCACACCATGTCACAGCTTCCTTGTAGGAGCTGTGTGTGCTGTGGGCCTGGGGGATCCAGCTGTGCTGGGGTTGTGTCTGGCCTGAAAACTTTGCCTTTGAGGAGCTGGTACCATCTTCAATGGGGAGGGAGGAGACAGGCTGGAGGTAAGACATGACATCAGTGTCCTCTGTGACTGGCTTAATCAGCTGCCACTCCTGCTTTCTTTTAATTTGTGAAGACCAGTCTGGAAACTGCTGTCTGGTTTCCACCAGCAAAACAGTGAACCAGCATGCTGACAAACAGGCATTTAGTACAAGACATCTGTGGGTATCAAACCCTGAACACACTATAAAAAAGGAAAGAGCTGCTTTTCAAAAGAATAATCTGTGTATTAGATAATTTATAGAATTTATCAAGACTGACTCATGAGCCAATGGTAGGTCAGGAATAGCATCTGAAAGTCTTTCTATTCCAGATGTGGTCATAGCCTCCAGATTATTGAAAAGACTAATAAATTCAAAACAATTCACAGAAATGGCTGAGGCTCATCTCAGCCAGACTATCTTAAATTTTAGATTGATCTCAGTATATGGCTTGCAGGTGGTTCTCACCAGAGAAAGGGAGGTTGAGTGGATTGTGATGCCTGTTCTGCAGCACAAGTACTGCCACCCATCCAGGTGGGAAGTCTCTCCTGTGCCAGGCAAATGTCCATGCTTGGAGCTGGGCATGTAAAGCAAGATATGCTGAGCTTCTTGGCTTCTGAGCTTATGTATTCGGTCTCTCTTATAATAAATGAACTCTATTAAAAAGTCAGTGCTTGGCTTTTAAAAAAGTAATACCATGTTTCTGTAGATACTGTAGAAGTTTCTGGGTATAAATATTAAAGCAACCATCCATTCTCGAGCAGATATTACTGCAATGTCAGTGCCAGTGTTATGTGATTAATTGCCATGGGTTGTTAGTGGCTCACTTTTTTCTGCAGGATTGCTTGAGCTGACAGATTTCAGTAAATATCAGCCTTATAGTAAATTTTTATCTCTTAACTAGTGACTGTAGAACTGTTTTGCTAATCTTATAAGTTATGTGAAGGACTATACTCTAAAATGACATTAGTGAATACTTGGAAGGATCTCCTGCTAAATAATACCTGTTGTCACTGGGATGAAGGTAATTTATGCTCCATTTGGGTCGCTAATTTTGTTTTGCCACAAAGCAGGCATTTGCTTAGGACTGGAAGAAAAAATTGCAAGATTAATTGGTACATACAGTAAGTTTTATAGTGGTAATATACATGTAATGCAATCAGTAATAAATAATTTGTATGTCGTGATGTTTATTAAAGCACTTATTTGTATAGAAATGGCTAAATAAAAAATTAAACACTCCTTGGAAACAAATTAAATTGAAGTTTTTTCATTGTTTTGGAAACAGATATGTGATCATGTTTAACCCCAATGAAAGTTAGTGCAATTTACCTACCAATCTGTCCTGGGATAGGCACAACTGATAATCTTCCACTTCGTATCAGAGTCCAAGTCTCAGACTTATTCCAAAGAAATATTACTCCTTCAAACACTCTTTCTTCCTAGTCAATACTTTTTATCTCACAAATTTGCTTTAAAACTGCTAAGATGATGACTTTCTGACAAGGTAACTTTCCTTCCAGTTGAATTATTTCAGAGAATTCCATCATACTGAGCAAAAATTATTATTTCCAGTTAAAAAATGGATATGGAGACTGTGTCAAGCAATCCATTGAGATCAGGAGGTCTCTGGCCTGACAACAGAGCTCAGTGGCTAGTGTTATTAACTTCTCTGGGCTGTAAAATTGTTTATTTTTGCTGTCCAAATAGAAGAATCCAGGGTTTTAAATAGTTGTAATAAATAAGAAAGTTATATAATTTAAAAATGTGAATTACATAAAAATAGATTTAGTGTCAATGCAGCATTAGAAATATCAGGTCAAAGGGGCTGCTACCAAGAATTGGTAGAGTCTCACTGACTTCCATGGAGTTGCTCTAGCAGTGCATTTGCACAGTGATTAATCTCTAAGAAATGCCAGAAGCAGAAAACAAGCTGTTGTTGCTTGCAAGTGGAACACTAAAGCCTAAACAGGAATATGAACAATTTAGGGATCATAATGCAGAAAATTTTATTAGGAAGAAAAGGAATAAGGTAGGCTGGAGAACTGATGGGAAGAAATGCTGGAATGACAGCTGGCAGAAAAAATAATTTCTCTAAACTAATTTTTGCTGTCTTCTGCAATAGTTTCAAATTGAGTCTGGGAACACTGGAAAGGAATTTGGAACCTGAGTAAATAATTGCATGGAGGGAGAGAAAGCAGCAACTAAGAAAAGAGGTCTACTTACAGGGAAAAAAAAAGAAAGATTTCTTGTAGATTTATGGTGAAATTAAATGTTTACTGAAGAATAATGTGCAGAGAGCTGAAGCACAAAGATAAAGGACAAACCTCGCCTCTCCAAGGTGACAAAGAAATCTGCTGGTAATAATGCATAAATGCAAGGCTGCTGTTTAAATGAAATCCTGATGCATAAATAACATTTCACATGCTTCTGTGCTTTGTTTGACTTGGGTCCTGAACCTTTGCATCAGTAAATGTGGTGATTTATGCAAAAGAAAAAAAAGCTCAAAAGATAGACTTTAGTCCTCACATTGGGCCACACTGAGCAGGGGTTATTTTGTCAAGAGTGCAGAGACCTCAGCTGCATGATGTGCTGGTTTTCTCTGGAGTGGAGTTAATTTTCTTCACAGTGGCTGGTGTGGGGCTGTGTCTTGGATTTGTTCTAAACACAGGGTTGATAATAAAGAGATGCTTTTATTGTTGCTGGGCAAGGCTTACAAAGAGCGAAGGCCTTTTCTGCTTTTCATGCTGCCAGTCTGGGAAGGGGCTGGGGGTGCTTGGGCAGCTGGGAGGAGACACAGCTGGGACAGGAGACCCAAACTGGCCAAAGGGATATTCCAGACCATATAACATCATGCTCAGGGAATAAAGCAGGAGGAAGAAGGAGTAAGTGAACATTTGGAGTGATGCTATTTTTCTTCCCAAGCCACTGCTGGGTGTGATGGGGCCCTGCTCTCCTGGGGATGGCTGAACACCCGCCTGCCCACAGGAAAAAGGGAATCCATGCCTTGTTTTTCTTTGCTTGAGACAGTGCTTTTTGCTTTCCCTGTTAAACTGTCTTTGTCTCAACTTGTGAGTTTTCTAGCTCTTACCCTTCTGGCTCTCTCCCTGGTCCTGCAGGCAGGGGGTGACTGAGGGGCTGTGTGGGGCTTGGCTGCGGCTGGGGTTGAACCACGGCAGATGGTGCCAGTGCAGTTAAGAACTTGGCCCATGCCAACCCCTCCCTCCCTGTTTCACTTTGGCTCTCATGACTTCAGGTACACATCCCAGTCTGCTCCAAGCTGTCCTCCCTCTGTCCTGGCCTGCTGCTACACCTTCCTGTACTCATTTTCTTGTCTGGAAATGGTAGCTGGACTAAAGTCTTGTCTAACCTTCAGAAGCATATATCATTCCTCAAATATAAGATGTGCTTCAAATGTGTATTAAGAGTCAGTGAGCTAAACCTTTGTGGCATGGATAAGGTATGAAGTGTCTTGAGTGTTTGAGATGCCTTAAGCAAAGAGTGGCAAGAAATATATAAATGGGTGTTTAATTCCTCTGGCTAATTTTGGGTTATGCAGGCTGGGAAAGTGGTGGTATGGATAGCTCAGCTCCTGACTTTAAAAGCAAGCCACATCCTAAGGGACCACCGCAATAAAATAAGTGTGCAGTCCTGCTTCTTTGCACAGTTGTTCTGGGGTCAGCAGTTTCCTTGTGTTGGTGTGGTGGAGAGAAGCAGTCACCACTTGGGGAGCAGGAGGGAAAAGGGTCAGATTTAACTGCTCACAGTTAAAAGCAGTAACATAGGTCTGAATTGTTTTATGCTATGAAAAATAAATGCTTGTGAAAAGCTTTGGACATGGCAGAACACATCCATATTATTTTAAAATAAAATAACTCTGAAAGATCTTTTATGTCACAGAAGAGGTTAGTCTTCATGATTCTTGTTTTAACATGATTTTCAAAGACCTTAAAAGTTATTTTAATAAGGACTAGAACTATTATTTTCCAAATAACCACAAAAATATTTGGAGGAAAAGGTAATCACCTTTTCTTAGACCAACTGATCTAGCTGGGAATTTAAGGAAGTTGTGTTAGGGTCTCTAGCTTCACTGGCTTTTTGGCCAGTGGCATCTTGAGGTTTTCCTGGTCTTCTTCATATTACCACCTGTCTTCTTCCCTCTGTGCTATATTTCCCCTCTCCACTCCTGTTCAGAGATGTTTATTGAATCACACTCTAAACCAAAACATGGAATTCTCAGGATTTACAAAATTTCCCTTCTATTTGTCATTTCAAGAATTTTTATACCATCAGATGGCTCTGATGCCTTAGGATTTTAACTTTTATATTTTTAAATCCTGTACTGCTTTAGGGTACAGCTCTAAAACTCCATGGCTTGTCAAGTACTGTTCTCCCATTTTATTTAGACAAAACAACCCCTCTAGGCCTGTAATTCAAGGACACCCTACTGCCCCAGGCCCTGAAAAGTATAGGGGAAAAGGGAGTTGAGGGGAACCAAACTGGGGGTATAAGACTTCATTGCCTGAAGCTGTAATTGGAGGATTAACCCCTGATATGAAAATGAACCAAACTTAAAATTGTCTGAAAAACTTGTGACCATCATCTATCTTGGGTGTAGCTGCTTGGAAGCTTTTGGCTGCCCAAGTATTATCTATTGAAGGCCTTTAATAAATACCCACTTTATTTTCTTAACCTTGTCTAGCCTCTGTTCTAGGTAGCCACTCCAAAGCATCAACTCATGTAAAACACTGTATGCAAAAAATGAAATGTCAAAATACTCCAGGAACCTGAGCCTGTGTTAAGCGCAGTAAGTGGACAATGCCAGTGTGCCGTGTCATACCACCCAGTAGAACCCTTGGGGAATGTTCCAAGTGCTCAGGGTTTTAGAGTGAAGGTGCCTACTGTCTGCATGGCTGGGAAGACAGACAGAAATAATCCTCAGGGTTTGCTTAGAGATTATTTTTAGGAGAATGCTCACAGACATCTTGAAGTCCCAAGAACAAAATAATTAAGGAAAAACAGAAAAATAAAATGCAATAGGAAAACACTGGATAGTCTCATTAAAGGCACCAAGATGAATTCAGCACTACAGGCTTTACATTCACACTCTGCAACTGAGTTGGAATAATACCATTGTTTGAGAGCAAAAATAGGTGATAAAATGTGACAGCTGGGGCTTGTTCAATGCCTGAACTTCTGTCAGGACTATAAAATTAATCAGGTTCCTTAGAATAATGTGACTCACCCTCGTTCTTCCAAGTCGCCTTTGATTGCCTGCCTGGATATGACAGCTAAGCACTGCTTTATTGGGAAGAGGATTTCTAGGACAGAGACTTCTTCTACAGGCAGAACAACGGTGACCTCTGAGGCCTGGTAGGCAACAGTGGCCATGGCCAGCTGTTATTGGCAGTAATCTACTCAGATGCAATGGCAGTGATGGTCATGAGACACATCTGACCAGGGGCCATGTTCAAAGCAAACCAAATGGTCCTAAGCCACTGAAGCCCCAACCACTGCCTTTCCCAGCTTGGTCAGAGCTCTCCTGCTTCCACTGGAGGCTCAGCTTCCTCCTACAGTGCCACATAGAGCCCTCTGTGTAGTCCACTAGTTGGGTTTCCTTTCTTCTCACTCATGAATAAATGTCTTTTTCACTTACTCTGGCTTTACAGTCATCTTCCCTACAAGTTTTAGCCCAGGAACACATAGCTGAAGTGACTGAGCCAAACATCTGAGAAGTCTGTATTATCTGCAATTATTGTTCGACATTACAGGCGGCAATTTAAAAATATTTTCATTTTTGCTTACATTAATGAGAAATCGGTGGTTAGAGGATAAAGTCATGCTTGTCTCCATGCAGCGGTCTACCATTTTATTAATAATTTATTATCACTTGGATTAACTGTAAATAACAAGAAAACAAAATTTTCAGGAAAATATTTGCATTTTCTTGGTTATAAATTTCACTCATAAATGTATTTTTCCCTTCCTCTGGCTTTACAATATGCTATTCACCTTCCATAGAAGACTCAGCACAGGAATGCATAACCCAAGTGACCAGACCAAACATCTGAGAACTCGTGTGTTTTTGATATCTCCAATGAGAATGGAAAAGCTCTGCGTGTCCTCACTCATGCAAGTGAGTAAGAGCAACATGTAAGATGTTAAATATTCTGTACTAATGAGCATTTTGAAAAGCTTAAGCAGGGAGTTTGTAGTTATTTCTGCTCAAAGGATGCTGGTCTTGGAATGTTTTAAGGAATCTGTTAGAAAGACATTAATTCTTAGAAAGGGAAGCTTAGGAACAAATCTAGGCCCTGATAAGTATGATGAATGCGTCTTTTGTGATCAGACCCAGAATTTCCCCAGGGAATTTGCATTGAATATAAAGAAAAAGATTTCACTGTCACACAATTTTTTGCATATTCCCACTACATCTCAGAAAACAGCAAGAGAAATTGCACTGAATCTGTATTTGAATATTCTCTGCATTCAGTCGAGAGCCTTTCCTTCCAATCATGCTTAAGATGCTGTTATTTATAACTCTGAATTTCGAGTTTGCTTTTTGTGTTTGTAGGAAAAGTTACTCTATAATGATAGCCTGTGGTTTGACTAGTCATCCCCTGTAGTTGATTAATTTCTAATGAAAAATACTATTTCTGTGTTTTCATTTTGTTCTCTGCAAATTTTATGATCTGTTGAACAAACAGCATTTCAAAAGGATCTGTGATAATTGAAGTAATGTAAATAGTTTTGATTGATTTTGTTAAAATAGTATGATTGGGTTTTATTATCTGTGTCACTAAGCCTGACATTCACTTATCTGAAAATTAAATATGAGCCTGAGTTGATATGATGCAGCAGTATTTAGGATCTGTGCAATGATGCAGATCTAAAGCAAATCTCATCCTTTTGTCTGTTGTTGGCTCAGTTCTTGGAGAAGTTGTTCTGCTTAGCTGAATTCCTTTTAGAGGAAATTGAACCAAAACCTCTGTTCCAGGTGTGCATCAAATGTCCTTCTATCTCTAGAAAGACACAATGATCTAAATGAATCCTTCAAGCAGTTTTGAAATGTGCTTGTGGTAGAATAGCTGCCCTAGGTAGGATAGCTGGTCTAGGGGAGCCAGGCTAAATCAAGTCCAAACTAAAGCCCATACGGATATGGAGCGGACACTTGTCACTGTTGAGGCAGGAATGGGAATGAAGAGACTCTGTCTTCAGAAGGCAAAGAATGATTTCTATTAACAAGTAGCATTCCTCTTTTATAGCCAGGATTGCTAAAGTGAAATATGATTGTTTAAAGTGAAAACCTTCCACACCATTGGTGCACTATGAATAGCACTCAGTGGTAGAACATATCTATAAACAATGTGAACAGAAAGAGAGATAATAATTGTTTTCATTCCTTCTCCTAATTTCTCAGGCTAGGCCTGGAAGAATTCTCTCTCTTTTCTCTCGGACTGAACTGAGAATATCCAGACACTGGGGACTTCAGCACTATCTGCTTTGCTCTTCTGCTGTGTCAAAGCAGATGCTAAACTAGAAATGGCCTTAGTGTCCCACTGTAGTCAGTAGAGAGGAACAGGTCAGGCAGCAGGTCTATCTTACACACCACTTGGCTTGGAGTAGGAGAGATACTTCTTTCCATTATTAATGGATTATACAGTGGCTCAGACATCAGTCTTTTAAACACCTAAGTTAAGGCAGATGAATCACATCCCCTTGATTTTTTGCTCATGGCTCTCTATGGAGATGTTCTCAGATGGTTCCATCTCCCAGCTAGGTAGGATGGCTTTGGATGGTGAGAGAGGATTGCACATGCTGTATTTTTTAGTGCCCATCTTTTCATTGTTGCCTTATTCCTCTGTGGTTCCTGCTCATATGGAGGTTTGGAAGGAAATGGAGGAGTTGATCTGAGTTTGACCCTGCTGAAATCAACAGTCAAATTGCCCTTGGTTCACCTGGTGCAGCTCTGCCTGATTTAGCTTGTCTTTCAAAGTGCTTGGTACTCCTGTAAATCAGATCCCAGGCACCACGAGCTGAGGAGCACTCAGCTGGTGATGAGCTGAGCAGCACTCAGCTGCTGATAGCCACTGAGAAGTGAGTTTGTATGGCTCGCTTGGCACTTCTGAGCACAGCAGGAAGGATGGGATAAGGGCGCTGGTGAGCACCCAACATGGTGTGGCCACAGTGGTGTCCTTCATCCTCCTCCTGTAGCAGAGCAAGGGCTGAAGAGTTACTCTGCCTGTGTTTGTGGCTCCTGTTCAGGACTAAAAGGGTTTGTCTGATAAAAGTGTATGGGAAACTGGTGTATAAGCACATCCTGAGGGGCTGCCATGGGATGTATTGTATACCAGTGACTTTAGTCTTGGCAGATCCTAAATTCTCTTTGCTTGGCTTCCCAACCTTAACAGTGCTCTCTAACTTACTTCTGTTACCTTGGGGTTTTTAGGCTCATAAACCGCCACATGTATTCACAGAAATCAGTCCTGTGGCATAGTCCAGATACTTCGGCTGGCCTTACAGCCTCATTGAGCCCATCTTGAGCCTAACTCATAAACTCAATTGTCCATGCAGTTTCTTCAATCCATTCTGTCTTTAAATTTTATTTTATACAACCTATCCAATCCAATATCACACTGCAGCCTTTTCTTAACCCGGCATCACATACAAATATATTTATTTGTTTGATTTTTCTATGCAAATTAGCAGTTGACTTCCAAGAATTATTATGCATGCTTTATGTCTTGATTTAATAAATTTGTGCAAGTGAAAAGCCTGGGAGGGAGAGACAAAGGCATCATTGCATGGGTGCTTTGAGTTGTTTTGCTGGCAATTTATTAGGCTAATTGGGCATCACTAGCACAGTGATTAGCTAAAATGAGAAGCACCGTTTTATTTATTTAGAATTTACAAGTATTAGCATGGCAACACTTGAGCTGCTGGCTGCTGGTATTTTTATTCCCCTTCTGATATTTTCAGATTCTTTACTATTTATTGTATTGCAACAAACTGTGGTAGGAGAGGTTTTTGCAAAGCTTTCTGTGGAAACGGAGAATTTCTCCATCAGTGTCATTTCCGACAAGCATGAAAAGGTTTCCAGCAACTTTCAATAATTGTCCACAGAGTAACTGAGCAACTGAGCCATGTGTAACAAATTGTCCTAAACCATCTAAGAGTTAGTGTGTAAATCCAGGAAAAGTTGAACAAATTCAGGATAAGCTTTCAGGAAAGATTTACAGCACAGGGCAGCCTGAGTCTTGATGATTTCTGTGCTGGCAGTAGTGGGAAGTGCCTGTCTGCAATTTGAAGGTGTTCTCTATGCCAGCCCTTTTGCAGCCTGTCAGTAATTAGCAGCCCGTGGGTATGCAGACCTGGGAAGGGTAATGTCAAGGCCTCTAATTTTCTTGAGGAGTGCACCCTGCTAAGCTATGCTGAGACACAAGAAGTGCTTGCCTGCTTATTAGCAACTTTGACATTACAAAAAATGCACAGACATCCCCTATTTTTCTTTAACCAAGCATGAACCTCTTCACATCCTTCTGTCACACAAAACATGTTGGTATCAGCACATCTGTCACATGGACTCCCTGCGGAGAAACCACAACATCCGATTTTCCAGCTGCACCTGGGTGCTCTCACACTGTCTTTGCTTCAGCCCAGCTCCAAGCACACCCTCTGCAAATGATAAATTGGCTCAGGGACATCACCCTGGTCAGGTCTCTGCCTCCAGAGAGTCCACAGGCAGAGGCAGTAAAGGTTTTGGATGGCACTCATCTTCCTTACTGGTCTAAGCATCCTTGGCATCCTCAGGGGGCAATGGCTGTGCATAAATTTTCCCTGCCAGATAGGCATGCCCTGCCTGGGCTAAGGAAACTGCTGTTTTCTTTTAAATGCATGCTTTGTTTCTCAAGGGAGAACTGTCCTTTTTTTTCATATTTATTTTTATGCAGTCTGTGTGTCAGTCTTCCCTCCAAACTTGTGATTATATCAGACAGCTTCAGTCAAATTTAAAGAGGGCTTCTATTCATTCTGGATCTGCTATTTACCACCTGCTATTTTCATCTGCTGCCACCTGATTCTTGTATCAGAAGAGAGAGTGAACTGTCACTACCTGTGTACCTTTTCTCTGTGTCTTTTTCCTTCCAGAACATGTGTATAAACTGCAGTCAGCAGAAAAAATAGAATGCCAAAGAATTGTCAAAATAAAGTAAGACTCTTAATCTCCCACATTCTAAATTGGCACAGATTTGTTTGGTTTAAACATGGCTTGGACTGAGCACCTGGTAAGTGTTTTAAGCAGCCACTGAATGGCATGCTGTGTACTGCTCTTTTCAGATTGCAGAGCTGCTGTTCATAAACAAGTAATTTCTGGCAAGATGACAAAATTACAACTCTGCCAGTCTAATTCTCAGTACTCAATACTAAAGTGAACAATACAAAAGTACCTGAAAACAAAAGAGTCAAATCTCACTGTGCTCAAAATCCAAAATAAGATTATTGTATTTTAAAAGTATATATTAAAATGAATTGTGAAGAGAGGAAAGACAAGAAGGGAAAAGCTGGACTTGGCTAGTGCTGAGGAATGGATTAGGAACCCCTGAAACTAGAAAGTGACAGTCCTCCCTGACAGAACTCTGTAGGGATGAGAAATTAGTCTGGTTTTAGGGAATACAGAAAGGCATCTGAGCCACTTACACCAGATGATGGTCACATCCTTAAGTAATTTTGAAACAGATACTGGAAATTTACACCAGTAAAAATGGACACCACTTTCATAGCATATAGCAGAGGTTAGGATAAATATACTGACCTGCAGTACTTCATGTGCCATCCATACCTTTATCCATAACCTTCCAGTGAGCTGTTACACACTGATATACAATGGGTTTGAGTCTGAAATGGAACAGGATGAGATTTTGAGCAACTGGTTTCCAGAGCAGCAACAATGCTTCACTGGGGCTGATTTTTATTAATGCTAGTAAGGAAAGTTTAAAATTTATGCCTTTCATTAAAACAAAAATCAACAGCTATTATTAGCTAGTTCTATATAAATATATATGTATCACTAAAGCTTACTCTGCATATGAGTAGCTCCTGTCTCCATGAAGGATAATCCGCAGTGACACAATGTACTTTGGCTTGCTTTTTTTCCCCTTATGTCTCCCACTGACAAATGTGCATGAGTTTGGGGAAGAAAAAGCAAGAAACTCATTCCAGAACACATTTGTCAGTCGTTCTTGTAGTGCTAGTGATTTAGATTTGTGACTTAGAGCTGGTAATATTAGTATATAATTAGCTCTGAAAGATTTGACAGTTAAAAGATTGAGTTAGAAACACGGAAGGAAAAAAGTGTCTGTTCTGTAGTCCAGTCTGGACTGTTTTCTTTACCAAGTGTATCTTCAATTTTTCCCAATTCTAAACTGTAATACAGGGCCTAGAGTGCAGAAAGAAAAGGTCATCTTTTATCTCATAAGTCCCAATCTAATGATGGGACACAAATTATTAGATGACAAAAATCACCCTTAAAATGAAGCTGTGCATAATGAGCCTGGTTGAATGGTAACAGGTATTACTCCATAAATATTCTGTATTTAGTACAATAGAAAATGGCTTTGAAGCAATTAAAAAATATACTCATATGAGATCAGGTTTTTCCTGTACTTCCACCATAATCATTTCAGCACCCTGTTGCTGTTTTTGTTTCCTCCTTCTACAATGTTATCCACACTGAGGCATCCTGGACCCCTACCCCTGGGCAAGCCTCCCCCAGTTCCACAGCACCACTGCTGTTCTTCTTTCTTTTTCATACATCTGGGAAGGACCCTCTTCCCAGCTTCTACTTTCCCTGCAATACACTGTTTTTCCTCACTCCCTGCTTTTTACTCATCTTTTGACCTCAAAATCAAGGAGCTGGCAGCACAGACTATAAATGACATGAACTGATGTGGATGGTAATTTCCTGACCTACACTTCTGCTGCTGCCAGGCAGGAGAGAGGATGGCTGAAGTCACCCTGTCTCTCTGGAGGAGCTAATACAAAACTTACAGCAATTCCTTCAAGATCTATAATGGGATGGACCAAAGACTGAAAAAAAAAATTGCTAAAGAGCACTGGCAGGGATGATAGCCTGGACAGCAGCAAGAACCTCACCTTCTTGTGAAGTGTTTCCACTTTTTCCCCTTTACTCCTCACACTGATACAGTCACAAAGATTATTGGATGTTCCTATAGCATGCGAGTTTTCTTTTCAAGGGGTTAGTGATGCTGGCTTTACAGAATCTGTCATGTCCTTGACAGAGGACATCTTTCCAGGCGTCTGAGTGTCTCACATAGGATGAAAAACTCTTGTGGAAACCAGAAGAAGTATCATGATAATTTGTTTACTGATGAGCCAGGATGTGAACTGAGACCTCTCCAATTCCATCACCTGGCAAGAACCTTCTATCGCTGCTGCTCCAGTCTGAGCTCAGGTAAAAATACCCTGGAAGTTAAATTGCACCTGGAGCCAGGGATTGTCTTTTCAGTCTGTGTTCACACAAAACCTGCCAGAGGGCACTGATTCATCTTTGGGCTTCCTGTGAAGTACAGTCACATAGACATAATAATATCCTTACCTGGTTCTGCCTTCCAGCCTCTTCTTACAAAGCAACATAACATTGCATTACAGCAAAATAATGCAAGCAATGTAATAATTTGTTCTCCAGTTCCTGTTGTAATATAGAAGCCAATGTGTGAAGTTAGGCATTTTACACAAAATTGAGATTAGAAGAATGACAAGAGTTGAACAAACAATAGCCATGGCATGTTCTCCAATGCTACCTGTCTTTCCAGCGTGACACTTATCCTTCCATTGTCAGTACTCACACTTGTATGTAAGCAAATCAAGCAATGAGGCACAGCAAAAGGTAAAAGTAGATAGACAGAGGAGCCTCCTTCTTCTCCAAACTGCTGTTTGTTCGTCCATTTAGTAGCCTTCAATTTAGACACAATTTTTAAAGCAAACCTGTGAATAACTGTGTGGACACTCAGAAACCAAACAAGATGGACATATGGCCAGCCCATTTGCACAGTGGAGTGCTCTTATTTAATTATAATACCATTTCCCTATTGGGTTTCTGGTACATTAAAAATGCCTCTTTGCATGTTGCAGCATTTTAGCTGTGCTGTGGAAATTAAGGGTTGTGAATTGACTTGCATCTTTACAAGAGAAAGAAGCGCTAAAATAAGGATAAGCCTCATCATGTGCTCAAAATAACTTTAAAATTCCCTTTCTGGTCTATGCATCCACATTTTTTTTGCCTGAGTTGATGAACCTTTTCCATTGTATGATTCTGTTTTTTTCAGATATGTTTGCTTTTTAAAGAGAGTTTTGGTTTCAGTGTGTATAGGCATCCATCTGGGTTACCTGCTGCTTGATGTACAGTGGCCTCTTGATCAGAATCACTACACTCTGTCCCTTCCCAAGTGTGATTCAAATGAGGCATTTGAAAGTAGTTGTAAAGCTCTCCAAAAGTGTAAACAGTTTCAAACTCCACTGCAATTCCAATGCAAACAATGGTGTTACAGTGAGCAACCTCTCTCCAGTCCACCTCCAAAAGTTGCCAAGCAAATAAAATGAAATTAAAGATGAATCCCATCTCTCTCAAAACTAGGAAACCTCATGCACTCCCTTTCACCCCTGATATGGGGAAAAGCCTGCACTGGTGCCATTGCAGCTATCAGATGTGCCTCAGTGAGGACAAGGGAAGAATTCCAAAGGGAAGCCTTTGAGCCCCCCTCTGTGTCCTTCTACCAGTTCCAAATCAAATTCTGCCCTCAGATTATCTGCCTCCAACTCCTACTGGAAAATGTCAGAAAGATTTATGGGCAAATAGCCAAGGGCAGTATTTGGCAGTGATAATGAAAAAGCTCCCAATTAGTGTCAGATAAAGATGACAGACTCGATCTGTCTTTGAGAAAGCTGAAGCCTTTTGTGTGCTATGTCGTTTTTTAGCTGTGCTCTCAGGTCCCTTTCACTCGCCTTCACTTACATCAGCTGTGATAAAACGAAATTGCTGAGGCAAAACAATTACACTGAAAAGTGCTTGTTCTGGCTTGGCCCTCTCCTGTTATGTTAGTGAGGGCTGGACTTGCTCCTGACAGAGATGAATGTGTTCAGTCTGTATCTCTCCTTCCCAGGAAATAAAAGTGAAATATGAAACAGATTCAAGGAAATAAGATCACAAAGCTTGCCTTGTCTGCTTTTCTGCCCATGAAGCCTAGGATATTCAAAATTTTTATGACCCAGTTGGCTTTCACAGCTCATTCAATTCTGTTTATGGTCAAGCCTCTGTCACACTGATAGAGGAAATGCCACATTCTCCAGAAGGAGTGTGAGGGAAGACAGTATGGAGCTCCTCTGTGACAATGATGAGTTCTCCTCAGAGTGTTCTCATACAGAATACTGCCAGAACACTGTGGGAGCATTCTTGACTCTCTGCTCAGCGTGGGTGAGGCTAGACTTGGAGAACAGTTCCTACTTCTGAGCTTTCCAGTTATGGTGGAGCATCTGCCCCTGCCCTTGGGACTGCCTTTTGATTGCTGGAATTGCTGTTGGGAATTTGGCATTTGTGTCATGAGTTGGGCAGTGAAGCATCCTTTGACCCCACTGGAAGCTCTTGCATGGCTAAAGTGAAAGCAGCACTGACCACACCAGGAACTCCTGGTGCCTGGCTGAGGTGAAGGATGAGAGTGTTAACTAAGTCACTGTAGTAAGTTCTACAGAATCACTTTATAAATATTAAATTAGCCAATGATTAAGTGGTGCTAAACACTGTAGACATAAAATGTTGACTAGGTCGGGAATGGTAAGATTGGACTCAGCCACATCCAGACCATGTCAAGGGTTTAGAAAGCAAGGGGTCCTCTCTGAGCAAGGTGTCCTGTCATGAAACTCATGGCTCAGCAGGAGGGTCTCCCTTACCCTACACACCCTGACCCTTTGCATCTCCAGTCTCTGTGCAGCTCATTCTAAAGTTCCAAGGTTCCAAGCCTATTTTCCTTTGTGTGATTAGTCTGTGTACTAAGTAACAGAGTGAAATCTTGCCACAAAACTTTGTTGCATTTTCCACAAATTTATATTTACATCTGCTTTTGACAACAACTTTTATGGTGATTCTTTAAGCAACTTAAGCCACTAAATTATAACAATTTGGTGTAGTCATCTGGATCCTAAATTAGGATTTGTGACACCTGTGCATAAGTTACACGGACTCAGATAAGGAAGCTGTGTGACCTTGGGAGACATTTTCACAAGTCCCACCAGTTAACATCTTCCTTTGCATCTTGTACCTGTTTTCTGGCTATATTCACCCACTGCTGGTCCATACAACCCCTTCCTTATGTAATTGCCCTGTCCTTTTCAGTAAATATTCTTGTACTACCTTCACTGATGGGTCAAATCCCAGCCCAGGAAATCATTAGTTGTCTGCTTCTTAAAAGTCAGGATTGATCCTACCAAAGGCAGCAGAAGTTTTCCTGCTGGATATGTGAAAGTTTGGGTTTATCCCAAAAATTTCTGCGTGATCACAATTCCCCACATCAGTTTGCAGTTATTCTGCAGTTATTTCAGTTATATTACATTTGTTACTTTTGATCCACTTTCAGAAGCTTAGTTCTGCAAGGATCTGCAATGTGGCAGAAAAGGCACCTAAACCGGGGACAAATCTCCACTGGTTGTAGTCAGCCTGTGCCTCAGTCACTGCAAAACAAACTTCTGAGACAAATGTCTCTGAGACAGGTTTTTCCTTCTCTCCCTTCACTGGGGTGTGCTGTGTTTTATAGGTATATTTGTCAGATAAACCTACAAAATGCAATATGATTTGACAGTGGTTGTTCACTTATTTAAATCTGTTTTGATACTCAATTCACATTTCCATCCTGTCTATAAAGCTTGTTCCCTCACCACGCCTCTTTGCTTTGCAAAAGAACATTTTTCTACATTGAATTATTTAATTTAATAAGATTTTCCAAGTGACTTGGCACAAACACTTTTCAAATCACTTGGGATATAAGTGTCTGCATCACTTTTGTTCTGTCTTCCCGTTACGTGCAAGCTATCAGGCAGAGACCTTGCAAATACCACATCCTCTCAACCTCTCTTGAAATTTCATCACATTCCTTTAAAGAAGCATTAATGTTCATACATTGGAAAATATCTATCTTAGTGATGAAATTCACTGGCACAGTTTGTGTTTTATATCCATGATTTCCAGGTCTTGCTGCGAGTGGCCTTGAAATGTCATGCATTTGGCTGGTAGCAATGGCCATGTTGAGCTGTTGATCCTTCATTTCATATATTTCTTTACACCATAGTCTTTATTTGAATAAAGCACCCACTAAGTCTTTTTTACTGTCTTTTCACCTCCTGCCTCTAATACTTTCAGCCCCTGGCATGCACAGAACCTGTTGCTTCTCTGTTGGTGCTTCCCGAAATTCACTGCGCAACTGGAAATGAATGCCCACCCCCTTGTGTCCCTATCATCTTTGGTCCCTGTCTTGGTTCAACAAGACAGGAGTCTGTGAAGGAGGGCTAAAGCCTCCTGTGCAATGGAGAAGGTAAACCCCCTCCCTCCGAATTACTAGGATTTTTAAATTAAAAGGCTCTCAGGCAAAGATATGGGAATGGGAGTAACAATTCTTTACTAGGAGAAAACTAGATAACAATTTAAAAAGGCAAATGCAATCGGTACAAACAAAACTAGTGATAAAGTCCACAACCTGAGGATTCGGGGTGTTAGTAGCAGTCCGGTGGCAATGATAGCTGCTCCTCTTGCAGTGGCTGATGAACTGCAGCTGCAGTGGTGATCTTTAGAAGGGTATAGTTTTCTCTGAAGATCTGGTGGCAGTGGGGCCGGTCTTCCTCTGCGCCGGGGTTGCCTCCGAGCTCCACCGCCGCCGCCTCACTGTGCCCCGGCTGCTTCACTGCGAGTGCCGCCGAAGAGAGCTGCTTCTCTGGGAATGCCGCAAAGAGAGAGCTGCTCTGTCCCCAAAAAGGTACCCCCTTATATCCAATAAAAGAGTGCTTGGCTTCCCCCTCTGGGTGGAACATCTCACAATAGGATGGTGTTACGTTACCAGCCCTGCATTGAATCAGTCAATGGCCCATTAACAAACCATTACCTCTTAGGAGCAAAACCGGTTCTTGGAAAAGATAACAAACCTGCCCAACCTTCAACAGATGGCAAATAGAATACAAGCTTATCTTACAACCCAGGACAGTCCCTCATCTGGGAAAGGTATTTTTCAACATCAGTCACTCTGTTCTGTGAGCTTGGATCTTTGAATGCCTCCAGCATGGAGGAGGTGAGTGGCAGCTGGGTGTGGAAGTGAGCAGTGGCTGCCTCTGCCTTCCAACATGCTCTGCTGCCAGCCAAGGCACGTACTCTGATGGATTGGGGGGATGTAAATCTGTCTCTGGCAGGTGTTCTAGTGTGTTCTAGTGAAGTGGAAGTCCTCAGCTTCCTTCATGGAATTTTCTGCTAAAAATTAGAGCAAAAAAGGGTGTGATCACTCTTGACACATTTCAGTTTCTGGCAAAATAGGCTCCAAATGCTGTAAATTCATGTAAAAATGTGTTCTCTTAATTACTTTTATGAGTCCAAGGAAAAACCAAAACACAGCACAACAAACTTCCTTGAGGGAAAAGCCAGGTGTGTCGTCAATCTCTAAGGAGACAGTTACATCCACCTGGGCATGTCTGCTTTCTCCTCTGGCTTAGATTGCTCTGCCAGCCAGAGGGGAGCATGGCCCTATGACTGGAAAAGGGGGTGGAAATGGGGTGGTGGGGCAGGATACCATTCCCTTTGTGCCCTGAAGAGTTGCCCATGCCCTGATGTGGTGTCAGTGCTGTGCTGACCACAGGGCACTTGACCACTCCCCAGTTCTTAGCCCCTGACTGGGCTTCCCAATCTTTCCCTGCTCTCCCTGCTGGCATAGATACTGACATGTGCCATATTCCCCCAGGATCCTTCCCCACAGTTTTTTTTTGGCAGCAACTGAAGCTAATCAGTTCATCTTCTGCCCATCACAGTTCACTCTCTGATGATACTAGTCAAGTGGTGGGAGGATTTGTTATGGCTGTCAGTTATACTCTGATAAAAGCAATCTCATTCAGTAGGAGGAAGCACTGCACAATCTAATTATGGCTTTGTAAGGAATAGATGGGATGGCATCTTACTGGTAGAATGTGCCCTGGTATCAGGAAGCACAATATAATCATAGACTCATAACAAGAGATTTCCATTCAGGATTAGTAGGACCCTAAGCAATGAGCATTTGCTCATAACAGAGAATGTGCAAATAGGATTTTCAGTTAACAGCAGTGTTTTCCAACTGATATTGTGTACAAGCTTTTTTTCTTTTTTTTTCCTTTCAAATACAGACATACAAATGGTAAATTAAAAACAAACAAAACCAATAATGGAAACAAATTAGGACTATATTTAGTGTGAAAAATAACTGTGGATATATTATTTGTATTCTGTGCCAGAGAAATCTGGTGCTCTGCACTACCAGTGACTTCTGATTCCTTGATTTGATGGGGTAATCTGCTCACAGGTAGTACACTTAAGTCATACCATTTAAAATAGTCTAAGTTGGATAAAATAGGACAAATGTACTTCATTAGAATTAAATTGGTCTGATTTGCAGCTTCTCCTGCAAATTATGCATATATAAACCAGGATAAAACATCTTTTAAAGCACCCACAGGCCAGGCCTCTCTTGACATTTATTAGTGGCTAAAATCACAGTCCTGCTAATGGAGAAGAAGGAGAGGAGGAGGTGGGTGAGAAGCAGGGCAAGGCAGTCTCACAGCTGGGTAGTCACTGCTTGTGCCAGGCTGCTCCCAGTGTTGGATCACAGTGTGGGCTACCAGCTGCTGCAGGTGGGCACTCCCCTGCCCTTGTAGCCCCAGAGGGGAGTAGGGTGGCCCTGGGGTGAGGCCTGAGATTGAGGACACCCTTTAGGAGAAGGAGTCACCTCCCGCCTCAGGGGAAAGATCTTGGTGATGGACCAGTGCTTGGTCCTTGGTCCTTGGTGCTGTCCTGTCGTTTGTGAGGTGTGTAAATGTGTGCCTTGCTGGATACAGTCACTAGGAATGCCTGGGGGCTGTTCATCTCCTTCCTCCACTTTTTCAAAGATCTGTTTCCAGCCAACACTGTGCCCCCACTGCATATCTTTTCAAACTGACCTTGCATTTTCTTTGGCCTATAATGCCTACTTGTAAACCCTGTCTAGCTGCAATAGCTCACACACATGCACACACATGCTCAAAGCCCTTCAAATAGCACAGCCCTTTTTGCAGGTGCTCTGAGTGCTCAACAAAAATGTTCTGTAATGTGCTCTAGGGGCAGCTCCTGCCTGGTCCCAGGGGCTCTTCTCACAGCAGCTCCGTTTCTCAGGAAGAGGGCAGGATTGCTTCATCCACCAATACTGGATAAAGAGCAGCTATCAAATTTGCCACTTCCCTCTGAAGTAATTTCCCAAGACAAAAGAGCAAAAAGCAGGAGTGGAAAGTGCAGCATTTTGTGATGAAGTTTTGTGTAAAAGGGGGAAAAATCCTTTCAAACCCCAGTCTACCCAGTCTTTCCAGTCAGGGAAAGTACCAGCAGGTTACCTTGGACAAGGTGAGTTTTCCCTGCTTCTGCCTGGAGTTATTTGTCTTCTTGGCCTGATTCTGGTGATAGTGATGGACTGAGAAGCAGGGGCCAGAGGTATGGCAGAGTGCCTGGTGTCCATGGGCCTGGGCAGGGTTTGAACTCCAGTGTTGACTCTGGACTCAGTGTGACTTTGTGACCTGACAGGTTAGGGAGTGCCTTTGCCTGTTCTCAGCATGACACAAATGGCATCATGAGGCACGTGGAAAACTGCCCCAAACTACGCTGACATGCCTGAATAGGTGTGAAATATCTCAGCACTGCAACAATGCAACAGCTTCTACAAGTGTCTCAAAGGAAGGGGCATAATGTACATGAAAATCACTACTGGCCCAACAAACTTGGAAGGCAGTGCCTCTAAAAGTTAGGAGAACACAAACAGTATTCTGAGCTGCAGCATGTTGCCCTTCTCTGCAAGCAGGGAGATAGCCAGGTCCTGCTGCCCGCCCTGCTCAACAGGGCCTGCAAAATTGTCTGCTCAGAGCTCGTGCCAAGCTTAAGCCTGGTCCTTTTGGTTCTAGAGGGACTTTTCCTGTGGTCTCAATAAAGCATGAGACCTTCTGAAATCAGATATACATATTTAGAAATGATTGTAAGAAACCCTAAGTGAGTTGCTCCCTGATGCCCTCAGGGAGGCAACAAATGCAGGATTTCATATTAGCTATGAAAATTGCATTTGCATACAACTCTCTGGAGAAGTCTGCTGCTTGAGATGTGATGCTGCTATTGCTTTCGCAGCTCTGCACTACCACACACCATAATTATCTTTGCAGAGAGCATCACTCCCTAATGCCCCCACAGAACCCTCTCAGCAGCAGGAGGTCAGTCATGTCTGTTCACTTACAGAGGGAGGCAAGGGGAGCTAGACAGTGAGTGAAGACTACAAGGACTAAAGCTCACATAACACCCAGCCCTCATGCTGGGCAGAAATATTGGGTGGGAAATGCCTTCTAGTGAAAAATGTTAGTCTGACAACAATAAAAGTGCTCTGGAAATGGTCAGGTAGTCAGCGGAGTGGGCAGCTCTCCTAGATTTCTGCACACCTGGTTCTATCTGTCCTGTCCAGATCCCCCAGATCCCACCTCAAAGGCTGTGGGCAGAGCTGAATGCACAGAGTTATCTGC
Source organism: Lonchura striata (assembly GCF_050655825.1). Classification (NCBI taxonomy): domain Eukaryota; kingdom Metazoa; phylum Chordata; class Aves; order Passeriformes; family Estrildidae; genus Lonchura; species Lonchura striata. Next base: position 35,175,587 of record NC_140705.1, read on the forward strand.
TGCTGCTGACAGCTTGATTCTGATAACAATAACAGCTTAACTTGTAAAATGATTTCTAATGAATACTTGTATGTGATATTTTTCTTTTCCAACTATAATTAGAATCAGAAAAATGGTAATTCCTCATATTTTTATTGTTGTGCATTCCCTTCCAGCTGCCATATGAGGCAGATGAGATGAGGCCTTTAAAAATACAAAAATCTAAATCAACAGACAACTGTGCATTAATTTTAATTATTATCAAAGAATTAAGAAAAGGCCTCTTGCATCCCCCTATCAGCATTTAAGCAATAAAGATAAATACTGTAATAATTAATTTCCTTGCACAATTGCTGAAGAAAATAATTAAAATGGTTTAAACATCACTGGAGACACTTTGGGAAATCAGCTGGTAGGGAAGGTACAGCTGTTCAGATAACACCTCCTTTGGCAAGAAATTCAGTACAAGTCTCTTATGGACTGTCATGTTGTTTATATTAGTTGAATGAACTTTGATAAATACTAACTTACAGAAGGTGGCCACAGCAGAATTGGTACCTGCTACTTGCTGAGCTTTGCTATGATGTAGGAAGCTCCTTGAAGAGTATATAGAATAGCCAGGAAGAGAAGGCTTTGTTGATCAGATTTTGAAGCACAAGGAGATTTAACACCATGGTCATTCATCCTGTTTATATATATATATATGCCAATTAACAAATGTGTAGAAAATGTCCTGTTACAAAATTGGGTATTACCTCATTATTCTGTCAATATTACACTGATTCCTTGCTTGTTAAAAAGTCTTGGTTTTTTTTAGTGTTTCTGGGGCTATTCATTGTGGTGGGTAGAATTTGGAAAAGCCTTGAGGGCTTATAGCATAGACCCAAAGAGAGCTTGTCACTGAGAAGGTAACAGACATGACTGAATGAGACTACAGCACTCTAGATCTAACAGAGGAGTGACTCGAAAAAGGTCATTGCAAGGATCACTGGTAGAGCCAAAAAACAGATCCTGAATTTCAGGGCTTGGAGATGATTAAAGCTGCATAAAAATTAACCTTGCCTAGTAGTAACTGAAGTGACTTGCTGCCTTTCCTCCACCATTGCACCAATGAAGGGAAATGTAGAAATGCAGACTAAAAATACGGTTAAGGACATAGCTATCCAGTTTGTGGAAAATCATGACGGTATGTGAAAGAGTGGGGCTGAACGAATCTCTGCTTTCAGGTTTGAATCAGTAGTTCGAACCCTCCAACCTGGTTTCCGAATTCTGCTCCTTTTTTAGATATATTCTGCAGGTGCCGTTTCCAAACAACTACAATAAATTAACTGGGGACCAAGCCAAAGACTCACGGCAGTGAGAAAAGCCTTTTGCTCACTGTAAAGAGCAGGTGCTTTTGTCACTGAATGTTATGTCAAAAAGAATATAATGTCCTCCCTCACACAGTTGTGAGCCAACCTGTAGTCCCATAAAAAAGGGGATTGGCATTAAATTTAGAGAACAAGTGAGCTTGTAATGGCCAGTGGTGTGGCTGGGGTGCTGGGGGAATGGCTGGGGCTCTGCAGTGCCCTTGGCAAGGTGCTCTCGGTAGAACTGTAGCGCTGTAAGCAGTGTGCGGGAGCAGACACAGATCAAAAATGGGCTCAATGCAGCTGTGAGCCAGCCCTTCACCTCCCGAGTGTGTGCAATGTGTGTGCAATGTGTGCAATGTGTGTGCAATGTGTGCAGTGTGTGTGCAATGTGTGCAATGTGTGTGCAATGTGTGTACAATGTGTGCAATGTGTGTGCAATGTGTGCAATGTGTGTGCAATGTGTGTGCAGTGTGTGTGCAATGTGTGTGCAATGTGTGTGCAATGTGTGTGCAATGTGTGCAATGTGTGTGCAATGTGTGTACAATGTGTGCAATGTGTGTGCAATGTGTGCAATGTGTGTGCAATGTGTGTGCAGTGTGTGTGCAATGTGTGTGCAATGTGTGTGCAATGTGTGTACAATGTGTGCAATGTGTATGCAATGTGTGTGCAATGTGTGCAGTGTGTGTGCAATGTGTGTGCAGTGTGTATGCAATGTGTGTGCAATGTGTGTGCAATGTGTGTGCAATGTGTGCAATGTGTGCAATGTGTATGCAATGTGTGTGCAATGTGTGTGCAATGTGTGCAATGTGTGCAATGTGTGTGCAATGTGTGTGCAATGTGTGTACAATGTGTGCAATGTGTGTGCAATGTGTGTGCAATGTGTGTGCAATGTGTATGCAATGTGTGTGCAATGTGTGTGCAATGTGTGCAATGTGTGTGCAATGTGTGCAGTGTGTGTGCAATGTGTGTGCAATGTGTGCAATGTGTGCAATGTGTGTGCAATGTGTGCAGTGTGTGTGCAATGTGTGTGCAATGTGTGCAATGTGTGCAATGTGTGTGCAATGTGCGTGCAACGTGTGTGCTCATCAGCAGGTGTCACTGCTCTATCGGCTGCACAAGCGTCACACCAGGGCTGTGAAATCGCTTCATTTCCAGCCTGTACGAGAGGTTGTTTTGCTGTGTGCTCCAGGGCTATTTGCTGAATAGGGAATATTCCTGGATGGATCTTCCTTTCTTTCTCTTTTAACTGGCTTATCAAAGAAGCTACCTTTCTACTTGCTACTGAAACACTGCCCTCAAAATGTGTCCTTGGGATTTAATGATATGCTTGAGACTTCTATCAAGCATTTGGAATTGCTCCAGACAAAACGTTAGTAGATAGTATGTGATTCAAAGTCCCAAAGCCTGTGATAATTAATTCTCCTTGTTGTCTGATGTTGGCATGCTGTGTACTGGCTATAACAGTATTAACAGTGTGAGCACAGTGGCAGTGACTGGAAAGATGCATTTGATGTCTCACTGTGAGCTCTCTATTACCAGGGAGCTCCCTGGTGTTACAGCAAAAGAGTCAGGGAGGAGAGTGAGTTACAGATGGTCAGGTAGAAATGTTGTCCAAAAGATGCTCTGAAGACTGATGCCCACCATGGCTTTAAATGATCCTGGAGGATAATGCATGGATTAACACTGAGTTGCCTCTTTCTTAAATGGAGGCCAGCTGAAGATGGTCTGTGGATAGGAGACAGACTTTCTGAAAAACCAAGCCAATTCACAGATGGAGCATTAGCATAAAGCACTTTCTATTCGAGGCTGTGCTTGGTCTTGCTAAAAGGGCTATGCTTTTAAAGTTCAATGAGTCAAAGACCTCAAGGGCACAAACTCCCAAAGTGAGCAGGTGGAGACAGGGAAACAAAGGGATTGAGATCAAAGTTAAGAGAAAAAAGAATGACTCTTGGATAACTGTGTATCTCATTTGGTAGGCTGAAAGAAAAATTGCCTTATATGTAGTTTTTACAATTTTATTCAATGCCAAATTCAGAAAATACCAAAATTGCACCAGAAAATAAGCTTTCATTATTAGCACAGGTTTAATATCTAATTGGAAAAAAATATGTTAGGCAAAGTTGTCTTCTGGAAGGAGGCAACTTTTTCAAATTATTTATATTTCAGTAAAATAAAATGCAACTTGTGAATTGCCATCTGTTGTCATTAGCATTATTTGCCACTTATTCTCTGCTTTCATTCAAATATCACTTTTAGGGGCTGGCACTTCCAAAACTTTCAATCCTGCTTTTTTGCCAAATATTGACTGCTTTAGACTCAAACTGCATTCAACATGGATTTTTGTGGGTGGTGAATCTCAGCACAGATTTCAATGTGTTTGTACATTACAGCCACTCACCATACATGGTTTTAAAAATAATAGCAGCGACAAAAGGTGCAACAAAAGGTACAACAATGACATCTCATCATTATGCAATAACATGTGGGAGCCTTATATGACTCTCCCTGAATCAGGTAATATGAATACAAGGAAACGTTTCTAAAAATGTTACATGGAAGTGTCTTTAGAAGCTTCAGTTGGCATTTCATTATAGGCCATCATCTTTCTATGTCATTACTTGTACCTTGCATATTAGTTTTTCAAGGCTTTAATTTATGCTGTGGAAGGTTTACTTTGTTGTGGCATCAATACATATAGAGTCTTAATACTGAATAGCACAATCTTTTTATTTGTAGGTGTTTTCAGTACAGGTGGTGAGGCATCATTGGTATTCAAGGACTGTTGTCCTTGAATTTATTTTAGGAGTCAAAATTCTGAGACTTTTGATCAAAATATTCAGTCCTGGATTATTTCCTTTTTTGTTTGTTTGTTTGTTTCTTTGTCCTAGAAGCTGACTATTTTAACTTATAAAAATAAATCTAAATGCTGTGGAAACTGTGAAAGAGCATTGACAAGATTATTCTTTCCTTTCCAGTGTGACTTGTGGCACTGTTTTACATTGATCACTGCTGAATGAATTTTACCTCCTTGATCTCTAGTTGGCACTGGTCTCTTTACTCAGAGAGCAAATTTGCTCATGCCCATTTTGAGTAATGGAGCTGGACTATGACCAGCTTGAAATTCTAAATGCTGGAAGTTAAAAAGGAATCAGTTATGAATGATTCTACTCTTAAAACAGTAAAGGATTAAATGCCAATAACTTCTTACTAGTTTACAAAACACTCCTGTCATTAAAGCTTGCTCCTGTTCTCTTTCTGAACATTGTTCACATGGAGTTCAGTGCTTTTTTGAACATTTATTTGCATCTTTTTGGTAAAAGACAATCTTTTGGTTAACTTTTGGACACAGGTTTTGTTCTTTCTTCTCTTGTTTGTCTATGTTCCAGTTTTTTTCATACATCTGCATTTACTTTATCTGCAGCATTTTAGTAGCACTACAGTAAACCCATTTGCCACAGGAAGAACTGCCTGCTGTGCTCTTCAAAGATGCAATGGTGCATGACACTTGCTTGGTAGAGCTTTCCAGTTCTCCAAAATCACATTATAATTGTGGCATTTCATTCTTAGAGGTTTTGTAAAGGACTAACTGTCTGCTTGCCTGATATATTTGCAATGATTCCTGATAGCACTTCATGGTCAGATCTCTTCAGAAAAATCAGATGCTGAAGTACTGGAAATTTCAAGAGCATCAAAAACTCATCTGCTGCTTCTCAAATGCATTGGTTTCTACCACTGATAGCAAAAGAACCAAAGAAGCACTCTCTCACATATTCTGTAGGCTCCTTCTCAAGGCCAAGAACCTGAAAGCGAGTTTTGAGTTTGATTTTAATACAGAGTGTGCATGCCATTCAACTTCAAGATCTCAACATAGTCATGTCTGCTTGTTGGGATTTTTTAAGCCTTGTGAACAGTGGCCATTTTCTGAATTTCAAGTTAAATTATCATACCTGCCATGGCTCCTGGGTTGAAATGGTCACCTCCCTTCTCTTGGGTGGGTGTACATAGAAATTCAGACTGGCTGAAAGCTCCAGACAAGCTGCCTCTGAAGAAAGGAGATTCAGTGAGATGTCAAAGGGATCACAGCTGCACAGACCTTTGCACCTGCTCTGACACAGTCACAGATCATCTCATATAGGGATGCCTACAGCAGCAGGATCCTTAGAATAAACTTGTTTTTATTTTAGTGTTCATATTAAAGTATATCTCTATGTATATCTGTCCATAGTCAGATATATACAACAGATAAAACATACATGCAATCATAGACAATGCTCTGGAGTCACTCTCTGCTTGTTGGTTTGCAGCTGGAACCAAGAGATCTCAGGAATGAAAGTTGAAGGGACATTTATATTCAGCCCTTTTTGCAAACCTTAAAATGTTTCTGGAGGCAGTGGAAAATACAAATCATCAGCCTTGTATCATCCTCCATTGGGTAGCAGAGGGGACTAACAGGATTGCTTGCAAGTAAGGAACAGGAAGCAGCAGCATATCTTAAAGCAGAGGATAAAAATGGCACAGAGCTGTGGGAGAGAAGTGAAGAGGTTCCCAAATGACACAAACATACATGGATGGTGATTTTGTCAGGGATGTATGTAATGGGTTGAAAGAGAGTTAAGGTGCCCAAGGTACTAATACAGCTGTTTAGCCCCTCTGTCATGGTAGCCACGAACATGTCACTCTTGAGAGTTGTGGCTCTTCTTGTCTAATACTTTACTTAAATCCAAGTATCAGTGCTAAGCTTACCCCTAAGGCTCGTTCTACACTCAGTGGATAAGGGAGCACTTTCAGAGGGCAATTCACATATCCTCCCTTGACGCAGACTTTTGAGTGGGTTGCATTCATGTTTCCTGGTATCTATTTATCCCCATTAGATATTAAAATAGCCATTGCAGTCACTGAGTGACCTGAGACAGCTGGAGTTATGTGGACTGAACCCTGTCCTTGGAACATATGAAAAATGCACGCTGATCCATGGAGTTTCGGCTACAGCAACTGGGATATTAATATATCGATATTAAACTGCATTTAATAAGCTGTTATTTTTAATCTGGCACCTATTCTTCTCCTTCATTTTTTAATTTGAAGGAACTGCCATGGAGTATGAATCAATTCGAAGCACATGATGAGTGAAGGAAGACTGGAAGAAATATCTAGAATAATCCCTCCCATTAAAGTTATTCAATGGATCGAGTAAGGACAAATAGCTCCTGTACAAAGGACAAGAAGGCTTTTGGAGTATTACAGTGGTATTATATTAAGTAACATGCCTGGAAAATGTGTGATCCACCTCTATTTTTATACAATTAGTTCGTTACCCTCTTTCAGTGTGTCCCACATACTCCAAAACCAGGCTGAAAGCCCACCCACCTTTTGGCTATGAACACCTGAAGGAGGTAAAGGTGAGTTTGTTCACTCTCTGCTTTGAGCTCCTTCAGTAAGTGGCCTTCAACTGTTTGCCAACACGCCCAAAGCCATCTTTAAGCACAATGAAGGCAGATTATTTCCCTTTAGATTTGTAGAGTCCCATAAAGACAGAGAAATTTTGATGGGACTGAGTGTATGCCATGTGATTTGTGTATAATGATTTGCTATCTTTGGGCTTTCAAAGCTGACAATGAGAGGTGACTGTATGCTGCTGTTTTGGAATTCACCGTCAAACAAATAAAGAAGTCTTAGCCTATTCCCATAGTTAAAAACACTAAGGTTTTCTCTCTCTTCCTCCATTTTTTCACAGAATATCTCACTTTTTTAATTCATTGTCAGTTCTCAGTATATCCTAGAGCTCATGTATAGGTTTGGTGTTTTTTTTTTTTATTTCAGAAGCATTTTAAATGCCTCCAAAATCATTAATTACAGTATTTGAGCCTTGAAGAATAATTTCCTGAAAAAAACTTCCCTAAATCCTCCCTGTTAGCGAATAGGGGTTTCACTTCAATGGAGAGAAAGCAAAGTTTTTAGGGTGCCAATGTGAAATTATTATCAAAAAACCTAGTCTATTGTGGAAATACTACCAACCTGTCTAGTTCTGGCTGGTCAGTCTTGCTTTATGTTTTGTAAGGAAAATAGTGTTTCATTCAGATGGAAAATTTCTCCTGACACCAAACACTGCTTTTTAATTGAGGAGGTAGATCCAGAACTTTGTATTTCATCTATAAATCCTATCGCTTATGCTACATGTTAGTTTCTTCCATGGCATGGGTTGTAGAGGATTTTGCATCACCTAACACAAAAGTACCATATCAGCCTCCATCTGGTATACATTGAAAGTTTGACCACATTTTAAAAATTTCAGTAATCTGGCACCCAGTGGAACTGGGAATACCTGATAAAAACTACTCCCAGAATTTCTTTGTGGATGGACCTTTCATCACTACCCCTGCAAGGTAAGTTTTGAAAGCAAATATCTATGCTTGTGGGATGTCCCTCCCAAACCTGCTGGCTGTCCCAGAGTTATGCTGTGTGTTTATGAAGGCTTTCCCCTGCAGATGTGCACAGACTGCCAGGCAGTGCCCATGGAAGGTGAGAGGCAGTCTTGTAGCAGATGACATCCCACTTATGAAATTTCCTGAAGACAGGTGGATCATTTTTCAGGCAAGTGGTATTAAATTTCAAGTGTCCACAGGCTGCCTGGACTTGGCAGACCTTCAGGTTCCTTGTTAATATTGGACACAGACTTTGCCTTCATAATTTCTTTTTACAGCTGGTATCTCTAACTGCGAGGAGCTATTATCTCCTCTCACATTGGGAATATTTGAAGGAAAATGTCTTTTAACACGTTTTTATATTTGCCTATCTGTGATTACACAGTGTACCTTTGTAGAGCAAAAGACATTAAATGAGTAGATATAATGAGTCATAACACTGTTAGTCCATCACAATACTTTTTTGTCTGAAATTATTTGGGAATTAGGCAAATACTATTTTTACACTCTCTCTGCAAAAAATTGATGCAGTGTAACTCAATACATTTTTTTGCCATGCATCAGTAGGTTGGAAAGCACAAAATATTTACTTTCAATTGGACCCTGTTATTACAGTATTGAGCAAAATGGAGAAATGTGCAAATAAAATTATCTGGCTCCTTCATGCTTTCTTGTTTATAGTAGACAAGGTTATTGCTTCACAGATTTCTGCTGACTAAAATGCCAAAGCTGTCATGATATTTCCAGGAAAATTATTAAGTAAAGATTAAAAGACCCATGAGATAAAAAATACAGAGGGAAAAGCAGTAAAAGCTGAAAGGGAAAAGAACCAGAAGGAAATATAGGATAGAAATGAAGAGGAGCAAGAAGATACACGAGGGGTTCCATCTCAGGCATAGCTTCACACCAAATGATTCCCATGTTGCCTGCAGGGATTTCACAGCCACCAGAATATCCAAGGAGGAGCTGCTCCTGCCATCAAGCAGTGCAGGAGATGTCTCTGAGCCCTGTCAGTGGGAGGCAAGGAGGAAGAATTTTTTGTCCTGCTGAGCAAAGATTGTCCCTGGACTCTCCCTACAACCTTCTTGGCATAACATGGTAAAATGCTGCTTCGTGAGTTAGGAACTCCACAAGCAATGGGATAGTTCAATAAAAAGCTCTCTTTGCATGTTCAGCACCATGCAATGTTTCATCTTGCTCAACAATAAGACATTTGATCTAGGGAGGAAGTTCCTCTGCCTTCAGTTTCTTGTCAGAGTAACCTGACCATGAAGTTTGTATTTAAAAGAACAATCTAACTTGGTTTAATGTGCATTTGCAGAAAGCTTCTTGATAAATTAGCAATAAAAATATAATATAATTATAAGCAAACAGAGGCAAATTTGTTTCTAAATCAGTGCACATTTAGTTGCAGAGAAATGTAAGGAGTACTTGGTGAAAGTTAATGTTAAGGTATGACTTAACCTCCAAAGGGGTCTGCAACTTCAGATGAACTGTATCAATTTGTGTGGATTTTAATGGAGTTTAAACAAGCATTTTTGAAAATCCAAGCTGCAGGCCTTTCCCTGGGGTGAGTGATAATATAAAAGAGCAAATGGGCATCTGCAACTCTTGTGTTTCAGCAGTCCAACTTCTCCTTCAAAACCATTTTAATTCTGGCTAACTGTAGTGAGTACATAAAGGAAAATTCAACATGAAACAAAGTCCCTGACCTCCAGTAACTCTGCATTACAGATCTCCTTGTCATTTCCCTATGTAGTCTTGCACAAAAAGGTGACACAACATAGTCTTTATTCCTGGCAGCCTTAGGAAGGTTTCAGCAGCCTTCTGCAGTTGTAAGTATTACTTTTGTTTCAGCAAGAAAAGAGCAGAGAAATTTAGAAGCAGCTTTATTCATCTGGGCTGCTGTCAATGAATGATATCTCCTTGTTGCTGGTAATAGCATCACTTGCCAAGGAACATTACCATGTAGTTTGTCTTGCTATTTTTGTTTCAGAGTCAGTGTCTGGAAAGCAAAGTAACTTAACAAATGTTCCCTAGTCTTTTTCCATTTTTTGATTTTTGGCATGTGCATAAAGTGATCAAAATGCAACCTGAATTAGGCTTTTTTTCTGTCCAGAGCCTTTCATCAACAAACAAGCCAATCCTTTACTTAGGAACATATAGCATCAGTGAGATGTAACAATCCTTAACGAAAGTGAGAAACGGAACTTGCCTTATATCAAGTAAAATTTGAATGTTTCTGTTTTAAGCCTTTGCATGTAATCAATTTAGATGCAAAAATGTATCATCTAAGAGTTGGTTAGAGCATGGTGCTAATAACAACAAGGTCACAGGTTCCATCCCACTAAGGGCTATTAACTTAAGAACTGAACTCGATTATTCTTGTGGATCCCTTCCAATTTGGTATATTATGTGAAATTCCTTAATGCTGTGATGGGAATTCACAGGCACAGAGCAGCCTAACCATTGCAGCAGCAGCAGCTCCCTTTCCATGTGTTGCTCACAACATTACACTCATTGACAATCATTCTTATCTGTCCTATTGCTACATGGTGGAAGTAGAGCAGAGAAAATATATATCCACAGGGAAATAAAAGAAAGCAGAATTTCTCTAAAGATTTCTCAGTAAGTCTGGATCCAATTTGCTTGCTGGGTGTGCTGCAGATGGAGTATGTGATTTGCAAATCTCTCAAGCAGGAGCCTATTTGTTACTTTATTTGACTATTTTACCTGCAATTGCGTTAACAGACTTGTCTGTATCTTGTAAATGGGGTCTATTTATCAACTCAGGTCTTCCCTGGTGCTTTGGTGCACTTTTTATTACCTGCTTTGGAGACTTGTCTGCAGTGCCATTATATATATATGCAGCCCTTCCTCACTTGGAGCTGAACGTGAGATGCTCCACTACATCTGAAAGCAGGTACTGCCTGTGAGACTTTACATAGTTTTCAGTTTCACTAAATTACCCTGTGATGTGATTTGGTAAACTCACTGCAAACACAAGATGTGTGGCTTTAGGGCTCAGCAGGGAGTTCTTTCCCTACTGTTTTCTGCTTAGTTGTCATCTGACAGCAAATGCAATTCTGTTGCTTTTATGGACTTGTATGCTATTATTTCAAAGCATTGTGGACCACAGAGATGATCTGCTCCTCAAATTGGGTGAATGCTTTTAGAAAAGCCCCTCTGAACTTTAGTCTTTCCTACCTGTATGGGCAGCAGTCAGGTGTGAAACATTGCTCTGTACTCACTTGTACTGCTATCAACAAAGAAGAATTACTAAGAGGTGACCTTGTTCTTCACAGGAGACCATGACATCTCAGGATTCCTATGTACTGATGCTGATTAAAGGTAGGATAGGTGCTCCCTGAAAAGAGTCTGAGGAAGATGTGTTTGCCTGCTGCTGGAATTACTTTTCCTGGAGCTGTCTCAAAAGACACCATAAAAATTCCTGAGCAAGCAGGGACAGAAGGATGATGAACTGATGATCAGGGTAGATTTTCACAGAGATGCTCTCAGCAGAAGCAGCAGATCCTGGCATGGCCTGGGAGGGTAACTCCTGTGTGAGGGCTAGAAAAGATGTCCCCAGAAGTGGCTCTGTTCTGTGTGTGTCCATGGGACAGGGCTCAGTGCTCAGCATGGATCTTAGGATCTCGGCACTCAGGATAAAATAAGAGCTGATGTTTAAAGATAGTTCAAAAAGTTGCCAGGCATGGTCCTTCTTAACACAAAAATTGATCATACTTTAACAAACTTCTGACACCATCACCTGCAGAGTTATTCCTGCCCAAATGCTTTGCTGCCCAAAGATAGCACAACAGCGTTCCCAGCTCTCCTTATGTGGTCATGAAGCTTGAACAGCATGCAGCATTTCTCCCATAGTCTCATTTCACCCATCTGATGATTATGGGGTCAAATTGTGGTCACACAATCAACTTCTCCACCTCCAAGGTGTGACTGAAAGGAGTTCTGTGACATGCAATGAATTGCAAAGAACTGCTTACTGACATGTGCTGTGAAGGCAAAGAAGAGAGAGAAAAATACTCAAACATTCTTTACTTTGAATTTTTTTTAAGTATTGCCTCTGCTTTTGAGGGGTTTGGATCCTGTCTTGGAGCTAGAAATCTCCTCTGGAGGTCTTGCTGCTTTTTTTCTATGAATGAGCACTGTTAGCTCTAAATCTTGGTTCAAGAAATTATTTACCTCAAGTGTACAGGGATGCAGGTGAGCTGCACAGTCCAGAAGGAATTCTTTGGGCCACTTTTTTTTTTTCCCAAGGACACTGCTGTATTTGTCCTTCAGATCCTAATTTTCTCACAGTGCCTCTTGAAATTTGATTCAACTATATGAACAAGATGTGAAGGCAAGGTTTCAAAGCTGGAGGTTCACACAGGGAATGATTCCTTAGCATCACATATCAAGGTCTGCAGACCTTGCTGAACCTTCTGACAGGAGGTTCTCTCTTTTTCTTCCCACCTGGGTGTGCCCTTGGATATTGCTCTTTCACAGTTGTTATTCTGGTATCTGCTGACTCATCTACTACCCCTGAATGGTGGGAAACTGTCACCCTGATTCTTAAGACTTCCTAAAGCCTTATGAGTTTACATTCCTTTGGAGAACTTTCCCACACAATTTCTGTAAACAACATTTTGTTTACATTCTTTTATGGGGGTGGAGAACACTTGATGTACTGGTGGTTTGTCCAATGTCTTTGGAGAGGTGGCCCATTCACTCTCCAATCCAATGTCACCCTTGGGAAGGTAAAAAAGACAGAGTCAGATAATAAACGTTCCTTTTTTTACCTTGCAAACAGCAGGTGGCTCGTGTCGTGCTTTCACGTGTCCTACAGCGACAGGATACAGTTCTCTTGTCTTCTACCATGACCTCCAGATGTTCAGAGTTTTCTATCTGATATTAGCAGAAGGGGCTTTTTGACAGTTTTACAATAACCCCATTTCCATCCAGCATTCCCTTGAATCCTATTTTGTCAGATGCTGCTGCTTCACTAAGACTGGATGATTTACTTTTGACCAAGCACAGCTAATCCTTAAACAGCCAAATGTTAATGAGAGGAACCCTGAGCTACATCTGGCAGTATTATTTTTCCTGCACAGCTGGACAGCATAGAAAAGTTTGGAATTTCTCCCTCTGAACATTTTGAATTTTGATCAGAGAAAAGAATCAAAACTGGAGGTTTTGTAGAAAAATAATTGTGGCTCTCAGCTGAAATGTGGGTTTTCCACTCATTTCACCTTTTTCTGTTACAAAAAAAGGGTCATCAACCCTAATTTTTCAGATTTCACAGAAATATGTATTTCTCAATAATGCTTATTCTGACATCTCCCCAGGCTATGCATGGAGGGGTTACTGTAAACTTTTCCTGTGTTTCCTTTACTCCACCTGGAATGTGAGCTGGAGGATTTGCATCTCTTTGAACTGCCAGTGCTGTGGGCAGGAGTGGGGAGGACAAGGAACAATGATGTATGGAGTGGGTGTTGCAGCCACAATGACAACCTGACAGAATTAAGTTTTTGCATCAACCCAGATACCTCTTTGAGGCTGGGATCAGAGACATAAGCCTGAAAGAAAGAGCTTCATAATAACTGGAACCAAGCCTTCCTGACACAGTAGCCTAGTACATACTGTTTAATTTTACATCTGAGTTTTTTGTATGCCGTAGGTAGGCTACGACCAAATGAAAAAGAAGTCTGTACTTTGTGTTGCCTGGCTGGACATGAATGATGAAACTGCTAAATCAGGTCTGGCCTGACAGGAGGGATTTCTGTTTTCTTAATGAGCTAATCATATTTTTTCTTCCAAGTCATTTGCATTATTACGTGACTAGATATTGAATACTTTCTAACACATGGCCTGCATTGCACTGTGAGCTGGGAAAATGGCCATTTTCTCATTGTCCATTTCAATTTGGGAAGCAGACAAATTACTGTTTGACAACTAAAGTTATATGCGTATGTTAATAAGCACCTCTGCACAAAATGAAGATAAACAGAAGCAGAAAACATCTTGCATGTCCCTTCATATATTTCAGAGCAGCTTTCATTCCTAAAGACTTGCTCTGACTGGCCATTCACATAAACAATAGCCAGTAGTTATGTGATTTCTGCAGAACACTTTTGATAGCAGAATATTTTCGGTAGTGAAGGCTGCCTTCTGGAGACTCATGCACATCCAGAAGGGGTTTGGTACATGCCCTGGGGAGGGTGTAAAGCAGCACTGGTTCCCCACCAGCACCCTGGATGAGGTCACCTTGATTCAATGAAGCAGAGAAGATGCTCTGCTTTGATGTATGCAAATTTTGAAATGCCACTTGCCCTTTGGGTTTTTGATCCTGATCCAGACCAGTTTTAAATAAAGATGTAGTCTTGCTGCTCTTAAATCCAGGAGATCTGCACCAGAAAATCCTTCCCAAATCTTCCCTGATTGAAAAGTTCAAAACTGCATCTTCTGAGGGGAGCATGGGCTCATGGTTGCAGCTTTTCTTCCATTAGCCTGAACAATGTTAACATTCCTATAGTTGGGCTTGTAAGCCTTTGTGGGTCAGTCTGGGATATACTTAGGGGATGACCAGGATGATTCAATGCATCATTAAATGTACTCCAGATCAGCCCTCAGCAGGTCTGGTCTCCAGAACTAGGTTAAATTCAAACCAAGCAAAGTCCTGATGTTAACAGTGCTAAACCATAGGAAAACAGGACAAAACAATGTCAGAAATGCTCTCCTTAGTCTGTGTGTGTGTGAGGGAACCTAGCTCCTTCTCTTTATTTATTTTAGAAATAACAAATTATACACATACTTTTTTGCAAAGAGAGGTAGGTAATTTAAAAGAAGATTGTCCCATTAAACAGACAGATGATTCTTCTATTGCAGCAATAATTTTAATAGGATGAACACACACAAATTCTGCTTGTTCCTTGTGTAATTTTTGAGATCACCACAAGTTGGTGTTAAAGGTCAATAGCGGGTAATGTGTAGCCTTTCAGACACTGCAATAAATTGCCAAGGAGCCTGCAAGTTTTTTTTTTGGTGGACCAGTCTCAATTATTAGAGAATTCAGCAACAGAAAACAACAGGGAATGGCAGGCTTTATTTTTTCATGCAGAGACTTTATGTTTTTATAATAGGTAATCCATCAGGTTAATTTCATTGCTCAGGCAGGAATGCAGGTAGCAGACTATTTCAGGAGGGCAAGCAGCAGTCCCATAGAACAGGATCTTGTAGACTACATTTTTGCAGATAAGCTTTCAATTATCTCCACACTTTTGCCGGGTGTGTGCAAACTCCTTTAGCCTGTCATGCAGCTAATCCAAGTCCAGTGAAACAAAAAAGAAGTTCCCCTTGATTTCAGTGAGCTTTGGACCAGGCTTTATGAATCACTTTATGTTCATTCGTGAAAAAGACCCATTGCCAAAATGAATGTCAGTGGGGCGGATGGTCACATGCTATTTTGATGTGCTCTGTTACTCCTAAACATTCTGCAGATGTTTTAAACTGTAACATATGCCACTTTTTCACTCAAGGTTGCTAGAAGGAAGACCTGGGCTGAAGAGGCATAGACCAAAACTATACAAATGGACATGTTCCTTGTGAAACCTAAGAAAACTGTCCTGACATGATTTGCCCCTAATATCAAGTCAGGATGAAAATGACACCTATTGAATCTGTTTCTCCCACATGCATTTTTAAAAATCTTCTCTAATCCAGGCGATTTTATAACATTAATTCTTAGAGCAGCAGTATATCAGATGGGAAGCAGGACTTCGTTTCTAACATTGGTAATCAAAATGCCAGTCTCTGCCAAGCTCCACAGGGTTTTACTCCTCACTGCCTGTACTGAACTGTTTCCTGCCTGATCCCTTGCTGCTATGTGTGGTGTCATAAGCTGAGATCCAGAAAGCAGATGACTCTTGGCTGAAAGTACTTGTTCCAAAAGAGAACAAACTTTCAGAGTATATTTATTTGTATGAGTTTCTTGATCCACTTAAATTTTATTCTGATAAAATACTTGAGGCAGTGCAATACCGTTAGTAATATTTATGCACAGATGAATGGTATTTTTGGTGCATTTTTTGGGATACCATAAGCACAATAATCAGGAAAAGATTGTGAAAGAAAAAAAATATTCAGTAGACTACCCTCACAAGGAAACACTCTAAACAGATTAACAGATTCCTAGAATTTGAAGGACATCCAGCAGTTCACCACTCACCTGGAATACTGTACCTTTCACCCTAGACCTTATGCCATTTAGATCTGCAAATGAGCACTTGAACATTAAAATTAGATGAGTTTTTATTAATTGCTGACTACCTGGTGCTCTTGCTCTGACCAAGACCTCTCTGTCAGGGGTTACAGACCAGTGTGGAGTGGAGGTGGATGCAGGTAGGAGTGCTCTGGCAATGTTGATTGACATCTCATTGTTGGAAGTTTCAGTGGAAGAGGCTCTCAGTGAATCCCATGGCATTCAACACTGAGAAATAAGTCCTGCACCTGGGAGGAACAACTCCATCCATCAGTGTACACTGCGGGCTGACTGGCTGGGCAGCAGCTTTGCAAAAAGGGATCTGGGGGTCCTGGTGCACATGAGCCAGCAGCCTGCTGGGCTGGGCAAGCATTGCCAGTACGTCAAGGGAAGTCTGGATGTGTCTCTCCTCTGCTCAGCACTGGGGAGACACATCCAGAGTACTGGATTCCATTTCAGGCTTCCCAGTGCAGGAAAGACATGGACATGCAGGGCTGAGCCAACCAACCAACCATCCAAAGAGATGCTATAGAGAAAATGGCACCAAACTCTTCTTAGCAGTGCAGTGGATAGGGCTACAATGAGAGACACAATAGACACAAGCTGGAACTGGAGAAATTATCATTAGACACAGGGGAAAAATCATTCATTGTGAGACTGTAACAACAGAGAGGTAGACTGCAATAGCTGAGAGACATTGTTGAATCTTTATATTCAGAATTTTTGAAGCTCTGCTGAGCAACCTGCTCTCACTATTCCATCTTTACATAGGAGTCACAGCAGCTGTCCTCTGGAGGCCCCTTTGAGCCTCTGTGGATCTGTGACAATGAACTGCTGAGTAAATCTTGTTCAACACTGCTGCCAGTCTACTTGTCTTGACATCTTGAAAAGCCTTGGCAGCTGAAGAGACCATGGCAGCTGTCATCAGGAGAAGGAACAGCTCCCTCCAAGGGCCAGACCTGCCAAGTGACACTGGCGCAAACTTCTGACAGTGGCTGATGGAAAACTGGGGAGTTAGTAGACTAGAAAAATCATAAGAAATGCTCAGAATCAGAAATCATTGTAATGGAAACAGCAAATCTGCAAACCTTTTCCAAGAAGTTTCCTTTCTAAGTAGTTTCTTAATTTCAGGTGATTCCACCTTTTGCACCTTTTTACAGATCCAGTGTATCTTCATATGATGCCATGCAGAAAGAGTGGCAGCAAAGAGACCATCACTCATCTATGTTCCTGTGCTACTTAGAGGAGCTGAACTGTGGACAAAGTAATCTGGAGGTGTGGAAGCATTTCTGCTTTTATTTACAGCTCTGCTATAGCAAAGATGCTTAAAAACATTCCACTTTACTAAAGATATTTTATATTCCCAACTGAAAGGAAACACTTCACTATTATATCATTTGCTGACTTTTCCCCAAAGAAGATATAAATTGTTTGAAGATATAAGTGGTTTGTCCTTGGACAACAGA
Source organism: Lonchura striata (assembly GCF_050655825.1). Lineage (NCBI taxonomy): Eukaryota > Metazoa > Chordata > Aves > Passeriformes > Estrildidae > Lonchura > Lonchura striata. The sequence goes on from NC_140705.1 coordinate 35,193,066, forward strand.
GAAGTTCTGGTACTGACCTGGTGTCCTTGCTTCCCTCCCTCTTTCTGTCCTTACTGCTTTGAGTCAACACCATACCAATAAGGAAAATTACCTGAGAAGCAACAGCTTTAAAAACGAAAAGCATTAAAGTTAGCTTTTCAAGAAGAGTTTATTTCAAAATGTTGGTTTGAAATGAGGTACAGTGGTATGAATTGTAGACAGAAAGAAAAAGAAATTGTCTTGGGGATGGGAAGATGCTCTGCCTCAGCAAATGTGCCTTACTTTGTTTTTTCTCAAAATACATCAGCAGTGATTGCAAAAGAATCCGAGGAATGAATACAAAAATTGCAAAAGGACATATGGAAGTCAGAAGCTGAAATCATATATATGCATATAAAACTGGCATGAGACAGCAGGTCATATTCATTTCAGTGCCCTGGAAGGGGCATGCAGGCATTTCACCTCTAATTATGCAGCATATTTTTGACTGAGATGTCTCCTTTCTTCAGCTGCACTTGTTAAAAGCATTTAAGCACATGCTAATCTCTGTGTGTGTGAATAATGCTGTGTTCCCTTAACAAAGGCACTAATGATTTCATCTCCTTAAGACTCCCATTAATTCTTAGGACAATTATTTCCTACTGTGGGAAGTACTGTGACAAGTAAGATTATGACATAGTGGACAAAACTCTCTGGTCTAGAGTACATGATATAGAAAGACTTCAGAAGAAAGCCTCTGTCATACTGCATCAATTATCTGAGCATGTAATGTTGAGGCTCAGTTTTACTTTCATGTCACTGACACACAGCTTATAGGTATGTGCCCATGTAGAAAAGATATGACAAAAAATGTCATCACAGGAAGCCCCATGAAAAATTCTTTCATCTAATTGAAAACATGAAAGGAAAATTATGGGAATATCACTTCAGGCAGAAAGATGTTCAGGAAACCTGCGCAAGAGATTTGTCTTGATCATGGGGTTGAAAAAAAGAAGCTGTTGGGCTCCTGAAATGCCTGGTACTTCTCTCTGTTCAAAATAAATTGCTGATTTTAATGACTGTCCTTTCAGACATGGTCTATTTTAAGACAGTGGAGTTACACCAGAAGGAGTGATCACTGGAATGACAGCATGCAGTGAAGCAAGGCAAGCCAGAATGGGGGTTGAATCATCTGCAAAGGGATTCCTTTCATGCTCATGCTTTAGAACTGGACTTCACATTAAATTTTGTGAAACCTGGGGATTGGGAAAAAAGAACTCACAGTGAGAGACTCAACAGTTGTATTTGTGGTGCTGAGAAGAGGATGCCCTGTGGTATGGTCTGGAGCAGATTTAGCCCTCCTATAGAGCCAGGTGTGCTTGATTTTTCTGTCTGCTGTTATCTACTTAAGTACTTTACTGAACTGGATTCTTAAATGTTAATCCATATTCTGTCTCTGGGGGGTCCATGGTGAAATGATGGGTGTTTCTGGTGCAGGTAATTGAACCCTGTTTTGTCTCCTGCTTATTAGTGAACAACCTCTGACTCAGTGCAAGACCTTACAAATCACTCTAAGTTTGTCCCAGTCAAAGTGCCCACCTGGCTCTTCTGAAGCATGAAGGAGCCCTGAATATTCCTTCCTTTAGTGCATTTCTAGTGGTGGTGGGTTTTCCCACACCCTCGCAGAGCATTTCTGGGACAGTTCGTAAGCATTCGCCAGTTTTGCCTGGGTTCCCTCAGCCATTCTTCATTGCTTGGGCCACGTCCCACAGTGTAGTACAACTGCTTTCTGCCATTAAAATGTTCATTAGGATTTATTTTTGTTCCTGAGCACACTCTCACAGCTATTCATGAAATGGAGTAAGTAATGTATAAACCTAAACAATAATAAATGTGATCTATCTCTTGACAAGTATAACAATATAATTGGAAAAAACAGTATTTCTTTGTGCATAGGATCCACTTTTTCAAAGAGGATTTGGCCTGGTTAAAAGACAAATGATAGTTAGAGCTGCATGAACACAAAGGAATCAGCATACAGAGCTGCTGTGAGTGTTGCTTTGCTGCATGTTTTATGGCTCCTTCCTAAATTATATGGCTCCTTCCCAAACAACACTGGGACTCAAGGAGTAAGGTGAAGATTATCTCCTTTATGAAATGCATGAAAAAGTGAGAATTACAGGTTTGTTGTCACTCTTGGTGATACAAAATGCATTATAAATGCAAATATATACTAAGATCTTGTCTTTGAGAAAAGGTGCTGCTTTTTCAGTGGTCCCACAACAACTAAAGTTCCTCAGAGTTATCTCAATGAGTCAAACTTCCATCAGCTTCTAAGAGCCATGATTACAAGTGGGATTATCCCACCTTTGCAGGATCCTTCCCTCTGCTGGACATTGACTCTACACAATTATAGAAAGCAGCTAGAAACTAGTCCTTGGCACTAGAAGTTAAGGTACAAAGCCTGTGTGCTCTAGGGAAAGAAAAATGTGTTACTTATATTATAGTATTTATAGCATTCATAATAATATATAATAGATATACATAAATATATTATTGAACATAGTATACATTTGTCCTGTTTAAACAAATATTAACTGCAATTATATCTTGCTTCAGTAAATAAACACTGAAAGCATTTGCATGAAAAGGAGAACTGCAGACAATACTTAAAATCTCTTATCGCCCTATCAAGAAAATTACAACAGGTAAAAGCAACACAGTTCAAAATGATGGATCAAGGCCATGGAAATATTCACTTGATCTATATACAGACAAGTCTCCATTGAACAAGTTATATTTTCTTTCTGTATAAATATTTATAGAATTATTTTGGTTAGGAAAGACCTTTAAGATCATCGAGTCCAACCATGAATCCAGCACTGGCAAGTCCACCACTAAGCTATGTCCCTAAGTGCCACATCTACATGTCTTTAAATACCTCCAGGGTTCGGGACTCAACCAGCTCTCTGGGCAGCCTGTTCCAGTGCTCAATAATCCTTTCTGTGAAGAAATTTTTCCCAATATCCAGTCTAAACCAACTCTGCAGACTAAGTTAAAACTCAAAGCATAAGTTTTTAAGCTCGGATTGGTCTTTTTTAACAGACTGGTATGAAACCTGACACTTTCTCTCTAAAAGACACAGAAAGTTGGGATTTCACTTTTAAAAATGGCATCTGATAAATATCAGTGTGAAGTGTGCAGGATTTAACAAACAAGTGAGCAAGCTTCCAGTTTGGCCTAAGCAGAGCTGTGGCAGCTCCCATCCACTGAGAGCCTTGGAGCCTCCAGGCTTCTGGGATGGCGCATTCTGGCAGTGATGCCCATGGACTCAGCTGGTTGTTCTGCCATCTTGTTTGCCAAATTTTCTATTCTGGACATTTTTATTGATGGTATAATCCCTAGATTTCTTGCTATTGTCCTATTTTTGCAGTGCTCCTATTGCCTTGATTGTTCTGCCTGACCATCATTCTTCTGCTGCCTTGTACATCAGCTGTCCCTCACCAGTCAGAAATGCAGGAAGTCACAGACAGCTGAAGTGATGGGGACCTCTGCCCAAATATGGATCATTTGGAAAGCCAGAAGAGGATGTGAGTATCTGTTTCAGGACTAGATGTGGCTTCAGCAATGTGAAGGGGGTATGCACAGGCCCTGTCATGTACCCAGAGAGCCCTGGACTGCCCTGGGAAGGGTCAGTGCTCCCTTTGCCTTCTCCTCATGCTGCAGCAAACCACCCCCTACAACACAGCAATTCTCTTGGTGCCTCTAATAAAAAACACAGGCAATGGGAACTGCCAGGTATGCAGGAATAGGGGGCCTCTATATCTGCTCTTTATAATTCAACAGTATTGTAGCAAACAAATGCCTCTCCTTTGCAAGGAGACCCTCTAAGTCCAAAATGCTGACTGACTCCTCAGACTGACCTTGGGCATCATCTGGCTACCAAAGTTGATTATAAGGGTGACATCTTTCTTTATTTCATATATACACACTGGTCTGCCTTTGTCTTGTATGTTTCTATTTGTTTTTCTCTGCTTAGACTGGCCTTGCAGTCCCTTTTAAAATGTCTATGAAAAATGTCAGTGTGGTTAGTTCAGTAACATTCTTCAGAAAATTTCAATCTAGTGTGACAATTTTCATAATACACATAGCCAAAAAATGTGTTTCATTTATATACAGAGCCTGAATTCAACAGCCTGAATACAGAGCCTGATCTTTATGTGGGAAAACTTTTTTAGCCATTAGTTTTCAGTATCTCTAGTATCTGCAGTTGCTGTTCATGTCGCAGTAGACTTTTCAGAAATATTTCCATGTGAAAATTTTGTCTGTAGGAAAGGAGGATCAAACAAATTGTCTGACCCATTTTCCTTCTAACTGTTGTGTTGGCATGACTGAACCTTGTGGTCTTGGGCCAAATTACTGCTGCCTCTGAACAGATGCAGGAGGAGCTGGATCCTCTTGGCAGGTGGAATCCAGAGCCACTAGACCCATAGATGTGCATTTTGGGCTCACAATGAGTGATTTTCAGATAGCACAGTATTGTATTTCCATTTGGAATTTCACAGTTCTTAGCTGTCACACTTGGGAACATAACCCCAGATAAGAGCAGGAATGATCCATTACTGAAAAAGCTGGCTTAAGCTGATATGCAGGCAATTCCACTGGCCTTGACCTTTTCTAAAATGCATGGCAAAACTTTTATTTCCCTCCCATCAGCTGTTTCTGGCTGGTTTTGTTTATTTGCCTTTGTAGACTAGGAACTATCTGGGGCAATGTCTGTGCTGTGTTTGGTCCTTCCCTGTCAAGACACACAAATTGTTGTGAGTCAAATGATGTCTTCATTTGCATTCACGCTTAGCTGTGCTCTCAGCAGCTTTGCTGGGTGGAAATGGAAGGAAGATTTAATTCCAGAGACTACAGATCTCTGTGAATGTTTGAATATCCTATAAATCTGTGAGTTTTGTCCAGTAATAAGTGCCTTGAGCATACAAAATTAGAAAGGAAATGAAAGACTGTAGTAATATATAGAGGGTACCACTGATCCAGGTAGATACTGAGTGTTTGGCATTGAAACCCCTCTGTGGCTTTGGATGTTGTGTGGTCTACATCCATTTCCCCAAGGGAGATTGGGTCAAGTGTCTGTTTTTATAGGAAGTTAATAGCAAGTACAGTTTTCTATGGCCCTCAATGAAGCAAGGTGGATGAGTCCTATCAAACTAGAATGAAGATGGTATGGTAATAAAGGAACTTTCATAAAGAAAATGTCTGCAAAATGTGAAACACAATAGGAGCGACTCCAGAGAGATGAACTTACTGTAAGTGCTCACGGAGAGGCTGGATTGTGCCTTGCAGCAACCAGCACGTCTCCTCTTCTGTTTGCTGCCTTCTGCACTTGACAGACAGGCAGCTGACGAAAACAGCTCTCATCCAAGTGCAGGGTCATTTGTCCCCCTGGTTCTGTGAAATTCAAATTCCTCAGGAACTAATCTCTTTCTTCTTTAAATGACAGGGAGCCAGGTTACTGTGGCAGTTCAAGGGAAGAATATCTCACACCCTATAGGGGGAAACACAGACATATTTCCAAGCTGTGGGTAGCCTCCTCTGTGCCTGGTCTTGCTCAGAATTTATTTCCTTGCTTTATTAATTATTTGTACATTATTCCAGGCCCCTCCCATCTGGTCTGAATTCATGCCCATCCAGGCTGTAAAACTTCAGAAATCTTGCCTATTCTTTTCCCTGTTTTCACAGCTTGTTTAGTCAATATACTGCTTGTTCCAATAAAATTTGTTTTTCTTATGCATCAGTAGGTAGGCATTTCCCTAATCAGTTTCATCTTTTTCTTTCAAATCTTAATTTACTGCAGGCTGAGATTCCTTAGATCATACAGATTTGCAGTGACCACTCTGGAGGTGTGACAGCAGTGGAACAACAAATGGAAATGAAGGACACCTGCAGCATCCCTAAGCTACACTTTGGCAGCCCCCATTGAAATGGCAAAGGGTGCAGAACCTTCTTGTCAGCATCATTGCTGCCAGCACTTCTGACCCTATGCAGAGCATGGAAGAGTTCCCACTGACACCACTGAGTGCCATGTAAAGCCTTTTTTTGTGTGAGCTTGCCTGATGTAGCATCCTGGGATGAAATCCCACAACATCCTCTCTGCCTACTACTGCTGCTTTAGAGTAGCTGCCTATTTGGCCAGTCACTTCTACCTCTCTTGGCAAGTGGGGTGCACAGAGGAAGAGAGTTAACAAGATGAAGTGTTTCCAGCATCCTGGCAGCTCACATGTTCAGGAGAGAGGAATGTGGCTGCCTTTCAGTGCATCCCAGCCATTTGCAGTTGGTGCATCAGCCACTTGGAGTAGCTCTCATTCAGTTGTGCTGTGATGGGGAGGCGGTGAGAAGCAGAGAAAAAATGGTGGCTACTGAGTCCTGAAAGACAAGCTCAGCTATAACCAAGCAGTCTCAGAAGCCAGTCAGGTGGGAGGCACTCACAAGGCGTGGAAGAAGGTATGCAGGCATCTGCCTGTGCCTGAGCAAAGGTGTACTGAGGGGCCACAGGACTGCAGGAGTAGGCAGGTCTTCACCTTCAGGGGAAGAAGGTCCTTCTGCACTGAACACAGGATGTTATGAATGGCTGGACTGCAGATGAACACTTGCCATGGATACAGCAGTGTGAATAAATTCAAACTGTCTTGTCTCTTATGGGACTTGAGACTGTGTGAGATACTCTGACCAGGGTGCCTTGAAGCTGATGGGGAAAGGAATATTGTCCTTGAACCACTTTTCTGGCATAGACAAATAAGGAGTGATCTCCCTTCAGCAGGGAGGTAGTGGGAGCCTTCCAACATGCACAGAAAAAATGGATTAGTTTTATTGTTCCCAGCACAAACATTCCTTTGAAAGTTCTCCTGCACATTCACAGCATGGCAAAGCTGCTAGTGAAGCAAGTGCTAAATCAAATTCATGACTTTTCTCACACAGCCATGAGAAAAGGCACAGTTATACTGGAAAAAGCAACACCATCAGCCCCTGCAGATGAGAAAGACTGATTTACACCCCCTCTCACACCTATGTGGCCTCAGCAACAGCATTGGAATTGTATAAGCAGTATTTCATCACTATTTGGTAGTTTCTTAGTTATGGACATAATTAGTAGTAATTCTTGGACAATTTATCAAGAGAATTATGATAAGAAATACAAGAACAGGAATCAAGGTGTATTTGAAAAGAAAAGATTGTTTTACTGGCTTCTCTAACAGGTTAGTGGAAAAATTACCTCTGCCTATGGAGACTTTGCATTTACCAGATGTTTGATATTTGAGACTCCTACAGGTGGCTTTTAAAGAGGTGAATTAGACATGATAAGTTTCAGAGTAAATAATTTCTGTTACTTATTTGAAACATGATCTGGTATTTGCAGAATAATTAATGATGACTCTAGCACAGTGGCTTTAAAGAGTCTTCAACAATGTCCATCACTCAAATAGGTTAGGAAACATAATCCTATCTATACCTATGAAACAAATACTTTGGCTGTGCTTGTCATCATCCATTCATAAACTGAAAAGCTGAAACTGATGAAGCTGGAAAAAAAAAACCCACTTCTAGAAATGGGAAGTTGAAACATTTCAACACATCTAAGATGAATTTATTTTACTATCCATTGCAGGTGAACAAACACCCTATCAACACCTCTTACCTGAAGTATGAAATTCACAGTAATAAATCTCAGATTGTTTCCAACAGCAATGCAATATTTCCATGAGGCTGCTCTATCCATAGTAAATAGGTAACTATGGAGACTGATGAACATTTAGCTGCAATCAGGGAAGAAAGAGTGGGAAAATCAAAGTTTTCTTTTCTCATTTGCATGCTTAGGGTATGCTTATATATGCTGATTTTTAACAGCTGTCTGCATCAGTTGAAGTGTGCACCCAAGCCAGGTCTAAAATCTGCAAATCCCACCTCAGGGAATTTTCAGGGAAAGAAATTAGTCACTGTAATGCTAAAAACTCCACTAACCTGATCCAGAGAGAGACCTTAGAAGGAAGAAACACTTCTTGAATACATATATATTTCATGCTTATTATTTCCAGTCTATATGGGCAAGGAAAAATATATGGCTTGTGAGCTTAACACCTGCTGCAGCACTGCAGAGCAAAATGCAGAGGCTGAGGAGAACAGCATGAGGGGGGCTTTCATCACTTGCTGCTGCTGGGCCTCCTTGCTCAGAGGCCTGAGCTGGGAAGATTGTTGGGGAATATATTTACTTTTGTATTCCTGAGTTGTTTCTCATTCAGTGGGAGCTCTGAACATGTGCTGTACCCATAGAGCTCCACTGACATCCATGGGGTAAAAGTACAGAAATCAGCCTCGCTAATGTAATCTCTTTTGTACTGCTGTCATCAGCTGAGAACAAAAGCTCAAACAGAGAGATCCTAAGTTGAGTGTGATCACAGCAGCTAAAAACTAAACAGGTGAATTTTGCAGCATTTAAAAAGTCACCTGCTGAGCAACAGGAGGTATAGATTTGCAGCAGGCTGCTGTGAGTTGTGTGTGAAGTGGGAGTTATGGCGTGTTCACCTCATGGGTTTGTGCCAGTGGGTGCTGCACTTTTAGGGATAAATAACTAGCCATGCTTAACCATGAGAATTAAACTGAAAGGGATTCAAAGGAAACAGAGCTTGAAAATAATCCTGAAAGAGGGTAGAGATCAAGTGGTAGGATCCTACAAGCCAATGGAATGCATGAATATGCCTAATTTTCTATCTGCAGTTGACTACAACCTCTTCATTCAGCTTTGACCTCTGCACCTTCAGGTGAACACAAATATAAAGACAGCATGTGACTGGTATGGACCACATCACTCCAGGTAAGCATTTTCCCTGTGGAAATTGTGCTTCTGAGACTCTGTGTCTTATTTTACATCTCAGTGAGCTCCATACTTGCAGCTGTTTAGTGGATTAGTGGAAGATGTTTCACTGGCATTCTTAACAGATATTTTTCTGGAAGCTCTCCCCTCTAGACACACAAGCCTGAGCTAGTATTCCTGCTCTGGTTTTCCCCCTCCTTTGTAGCTGGTGGGTGGAAACTGGAGCACAGATGGATGACTCCCTGCTCTATGGAGCACATTGACCTGGGACAAACCAATTTCCATTTCTCACTGCTGACACTTGAGTCAGCTGATGCAAGAATTTCGGTTGCAGGCATGCACGCTCTGTCAGCAGACTACACCTTTGGACCTGCTCAGGTCTCATTTCTAAGGCTGTGTTTAACCCGTCTGCAGCCTCAGGCTGTTTCCATGTTCATTTACACAGTAGAAGATGAGAATGTAAGTCTCAAGGTAAATTCTATAGTTTTCTACCTGAAATTCTCCTTGTTATCAGGATCTGTTGCTCAGACAGAAAAATTGTTAACCAAGTCCTTTCCACTTGCATAATTTAGCACTCAAATTCTCACTCCAGAGTTTTTGCAGCAGATACTTCTCATTAATAACACATATACAGCCTCAGCATCATTAGGATGGCATCTAGCTAGAGGTCATCCCAAATTCTTTCTTTCATGAAACAGTTCTCCTTGGTGAAAGCTCATTCTGCCTACCTGTGTACCTCTGGTATTAAATTATTAATGGCTTCAACTATTCTTTTCTTAAGTAATGCAGACACAAGGATTAGTCTGGGATCCTTGCTTCCATAATTTCTTGTATACATATTTCAGTATATTTATATATATACCTACGTACATTAGCTATACACATATATATATTCAGTATATATATATATAAATATAAAAGTCAGCTAAATATTCACAAGTCTAGTCAGCCTGACAGGATTCATCCCAGATATTGAAAGACTTAATGAATATTATGTCAGTACTGCTCTCAACCATCTACCAAAGGTCTTGGGAGTCTGGGAAGGTCCCTGCTGACTCGAAGTTGGCCAGTGTTATTCCAATTTACAAGAAAAGACCTAGGCAACTACAGACCTGCTAGTCTAACCTCAGTTCCATGAAGAAATATGGAGAAGATCATATAAGGTGCTACTGAAAGGCATTGAAAGAGCAATGCAATGATCAGGCACAGTCAACACGGTTTCACAAAGGGAAAGATGTTCTACTGACTTGACAACTGCAATAAGGAAACCCACCTAGTAGATGAAGGGAAGGCAGTGGATGGAATTTTTCTAGATTTTAATAAGGCTTTTGATAGTGTCCCTTACAGAATCCTTTTGGACAAGTTGTCCAGCTGTGGGATGAGTGGATTCACAGTGTGCTGGGTGGATTCTAGGGCTCAAACAATTGTAGTGAATGGGGCTTCATTTGGCTGGTGACACTCACCAGTGTTGTTCCTCGGGATTCACCTCCAGGACTAGTCTTATTCAATGTATTTATCAATGAGCTGGATGCAGGAGTTGAATGCTCCATTGGCAATTTTGTTGATGATACCAAACTGGGAGGTATTATTTACTCTATTGAGGGGCAAGAGATAGGGTCCCTCAAACCTTCATCAGGGATGCTCAAACTTGATATTAGGAAGCACTTCTTTACCAAGAGTGTGATCAAACACTGGAACAGGTATCTTATTGTGGTGGGTGATGCCCCAGAGCCTGTCAGTGTTTAAGATGCTTTTGGATAATGCCCTTAATAATACGCTTTAATTTTTGGTCAGTCCTGAAGTGTCTGGGCACTTGGATTAGAGAATGGATTGTTGCTGATTCCTTTTACTGACCTATTCTATTCTATGCTATGCTATATTATTCTATTCTATTCCAGTTTTGGAGGGGTTGGAAAACCTGTGCCCTACAGAGCATGATCTTGATAACAAACACACATAAATTTGACCTGCAGCATGACTACACTTCGTTTTATTGACCTGCTCTTCCAAACAGCAAAGATTTTATGAACAGAGCATTTTGTCATGCAGCTACCTCCCCACTGTCTGCTGAGATATGAAGCTTAGTGGAGAAAGTAACTATGCTTCCTCTGCAGGGATATCTGCTGGGTGACTGCTCTGATGTCTTTATTTCTCCATTTAGATTTGTATTGCTGAGATATTATTTTTATAAATCACTGATGTGATCCTCTGCTCTCAAAATTGAGCTTTCAACACAAGCCAAGTGAAATACCATCAAACCCATCACCACTTGCAGTGATTTCCTTGTAGAGTGTTTGAAGAGCAGCCTGCTTGCATGCTGCCCTGGCAGCCACTCATGCAACACCAGAGGATACCTGGGGGTTGGAAACAGCTCACACAATCCCCCTTTCTATAGCTAATTTATCTAATGGATCCAAGGTGAGGTCTGAAGTCTTAAGGACCATTAACTTCACACTGTTTCCAGCTCCTCACCCTCTGAACATGCACACACATATCAGCATTTATATCCAGACCCACCAGTTTCCTGAGGATGCAGCTGTGCCATTTATGTCCACCTTTAAATAATTCCTATAGGGAAGACATTATGATGTGAATAAGAGCATAAAATTCCTTCAAAATGTTACTGGTCTGTCCAAAACAGTAGAGGTAAATGTGGAGTTGCGGTTTTATATGTTTTATTACATCTTTATTCTGTCATGGTTTGTTCCAGTGTACCCCCATACTGTATTGGTTTCTCCCTGTTTTCCCGCCTTTCCCCAAGTGTCGGTTTCCCTGGAAGGTGCCAAGTCATTCCCCTGCCCCCTCCCAGGTGCCTTGTCTGTCACTCGGTGCCCCTTCCCCTCCCTCTGGAAACTTCCATCCACGGCACCGAGTGATTGGATGAGGTCCTGGGACCCCTGCCCTGTCCATCCCTCACTGGATCCCCCAGATGTCAATCCCCACAGAGTCACTCCTGTCTGTTCCCCACTGGCTGATCGGCCCCCTCCCTCTCCCTGTGTAACCTGTTGCCAGCACCCCCGAGTTGCATTTGTTGGCTGGCCCCCTCCGGTGCTTTTGGATCCACAGGACCCCAATAAACATCGGATTTTTGCCCCCAACAAGCGCCTCTCCTCATTTCCTCACTGTTGGAATCGGCAGCGACCTCAGGACCCACCAAGCACTCTCCAAAGCCCAGCCGGGTACAGCGGAGGTGCTTCCACTCGCCCCGCAGGAGAGCTAGCCGGGGCTGAGGACAGGGGGCTGGGGCGGGGACGCGGCTCCCCGCGGCAGGTAAATTAAACTCATTTTCAGAAGGATTTCTTTAATCTGTGGTTCCCAGGTCAAGAAGAGTTGAAGCTAACCTACTAGAAAAGGAGTTTGCTGCACTAGGCTTAATAGGAAACAATTTTCTTCAGTGAAAGAGTAAACCAAATAGGGTGCAGCTGAAGGAATTTAATTTTGTAGCTATGACTTCCTCAATCTTTTTCCAGTGGATGGGTAACTTTTCTCTCATAACTGTAGACTGCAATGAGGATCTCACTACAGACTCAGTGCAGACATACTGTCTACACTTGAGGCTGCCTTTCTTATTTCTTAGCAAAACTTGTGTTTCTCCTGCCCTTTTTTCCAGGCTAGCATTGCATTGAAGTTTCTAAGAGATGCAGCACACCCTCTTCCTTTCCTCTTCTTTATTTTTCAGACTTTATTTTTACACCTTGTCTCTTAATATTTCTCTTCCAAACTTACAAATTGGAAAAACTTCTCTCACCTTTACACATTTTCTTTCACAAGCTGTTTAAATCAGGAAAAGGCCCGTGGGACTCCTTGGTGTTTGCAGTCATGTATGTCTGTTATAGCTGAGAAAAGGTAAATGTTATGAATGCATGATCTTTGATAATTTTTTTAAACCATTTGAATTTAAGTCCTACCAATCAATATATTCTTTTGGTTTTCTTGTAAGTCTTTCACTTGTAAGTTGAGTGTATCATACTCAAAATTCAATCTAGACTTCATGGGAGGGAAAAGTCATTACAAAAGGTAATTTTTACAGACACCCAGTTCCAGGAATGTGTTTCACACACCTCTCCTGTGAGCAGATAAAAAAGCCACAGAAAAACTCTAGTATGAAGATGTTGCTCTGTAGTGAAAATTTTGGGGCCCTTTCTTTAGAAGAATTAAAGGCAGATATTTGAACTGATGCTTCTCTGACCTACAGTTTCAAGAGGTGCTATGTGAAATGTAAGGGATTTCAGACTACAGACCGGGGGGCGCAAACAGCTGCATGGGGAAGAAGCTTTCAAGCTCACCCCTCCGTGGTGTATTAGAGAGCTGTATAACTATGGCCACCAACTAAATATTGCCCCATTTGGGCCTCCTGTCCAAGGAGCAGCCAAAACACCCAGGGCCTCACAGCTCACAGCTCCTGCAGGAGAAGACACATGCCATGCTGCTCTGGGAAAAGAAGGAAAATGGCAAGGTAAGGACAAAGGCAGGTTTTACAAAAACAAACTATAACACAGACCCTTTCCCCTTGTCAAAAAAATCAAGTTGTTGCTGGACCTCTCCTTGTGGCCACCGTTGTCTGGATCGCGTCCCATTTTCACAAGTGCAAACCGCAGGGCCAAGTGAAGGACGGCGATTCCAGCCAGAGCCCAGAAGTGCCACCCGAGCAGGACTCCCCAGGCCCCACCGCTCTGCTCCTGCTCCATCTGCTCCAGCTCCTGAACCAGCCGAGTCATCTGCTGGTTCAGGTACTCAGCACGCTGCTGCATGCGCTCCAGTGCGGCCTCATCCAGCCCATCCCCGGCCTGCTGCGGGTACAGGATGAGGCCTGGCACAAGCAAGAGAAGGAGCGGAATGGCAAGCATGGTCTCGGGCAGTGAGCAGGGCTTCAGTGGGGATGAGAGGGAGCTACTGCTAGGGCAAGTGGGGACAGGAGCCCCGGGTTTCTGAAAGCAAGAGAGAGGCGGCCAGGCAACTGGCAGGCTGCCAGACCTGTGCCTCTGCCCCAGCAATGGCACCAAGGCTCTGGGCAGAGACACTCCTGCCAGGGACTGGCTGCTGGATGCCCTCTGAGAAGCTGCTCCCTGGCTACTCGCGCTGCTGCCGAGGCCCTGGTTCCGCGTTCAGCACAGCCTCCTGTCTGCGTGCACGCTCGCCGCTCGCCGAGGCTGTACTGAGGCTGTGTTACCTGCTGCTTCTGACGGCAGCTGCCCCCATTGTGACACTGGGGCTCTGATGTCACAGGTGCCACAGTGTGTCCCGGCCACGCCAGACCAGCGCCAACCTCCAGCTCTACCTCGGCTCTGGGACTCCTAATGGCCCCTGGCAACCAAAGACCTGACACGCGCAAAGAGCAGACCTACTGGTCGTAATGGACACTCTGGGGGTTCCCTTGGCAAAACAGGCAGAAGCCCCCAAAGCCTTTTCAATCTGACATTGAGTGACAGCACTCATGAATGCTTTGTTCCTGGAAATCTCCTGCTGTGAGATAGAAGTGGTTGCCTCGCTGCTGACATCTGTGCTTTTGGGGTCGCGCCTGGGATCTAAGTGACACCCTTGGGCGTGTAGTGGCGAATGTCCAGGAGGTGACACGGGGCTTCAGCATGGCAGGATCTCTGTTCCCACCGTGCCACTTTGAGAGGACATTGATTCCCTGGAGACACTTCCCAGGGCTGAGGAGCAGCTGCGGAAAGGGGCGGCCCCGGGGGTGATTTCCAGCAGGCAACTCCCATTTCCAGCAGAGCACAGTGTTCTGCATGTGCAACAAATGCATTTCTGCGTTGCCAAAGCCCCGCAGAGTGTCTGCGATGAGCAGGACCTTCACTGTCTCCAGAGTGAACACAAGGAGGCACAGCAGTGGTGCCTCTTGCTTGGTCCCTGCCCAGGCAGAGCTGCCAGGGAGTTTCAGAGCCCGTGTGCAACGGCCAGCATGGACAGAGAGTGCAAGGGCAACACAGGGCAAAAATCATCTTTGCACCACCGTGGTCTTCAGTGTCCGCTGCACCAGGGAGACCATTGAGAGGAGCAAGGCAGACTGAGAATTGTACGCGTCAGTTAAAAAAGCCTTGCTATTAACAGTGTCTGCTCCCTGCCAGCCACAAATTCACAACTAGCGGAATTTACAAATGCTCTAGGTCTGCCCGAGCTCAAGAAGAGCTTGCACAATCCAGCTTCTGGAATAGACCAGTTTATTGAAACAAATCCAAAACAGGTTGAGGTTTCTGAATGCACTAACTAGACCTATTAATGTAAATACAAAAGCACTAACTAGAGTGTTCCTATAAATATAGTGTAAATTCACTAGCTAGAGGGTCCTAAGATATATCTCTATATCTTAAACGCAGTACTTATGGGGTATTAATAAATAGCGTAAAAGCACTAATTACAGGGTACCAATATATACTGTAAATGCACTAACTACGGGAGGTTAATATATACAGGGTCTGTCAAGAGGCCCCACAAGCACAGCTCTGTGCATCAGGATCTCTTTCAATGGCCGTGGATCGGCAGTTGTTTGAGCCGATCCAGCAGGCAATTGTACTCCTGCACGGCCTTCCTGTGGGCATTTGGACTGCTGGCCAGGTGCTCAAAGAGGTTGGGTGCTTCAGCCACCCGGAAGCCGGAGGGCAAGCTGATCTCCACCGGGAAGCTCGCATTGCCAAGGACAAAGTGGTGAAGCTGTTTTGTGTCCAGCGAGCAGCGCAGGTACATCAGGATGTCCATCAGTCGCTGCCCGAAATCCCTCCTGCGCCACCGCGTCAGGGGTTCGGTGTTCAGGAGGTGCATCACCACAGTCTTCAGGGCGTAGCTGGAAAAACCTACACCCATCAGGAAGCCTGTGAGGAGCTGCAGGCACTTGCAGTGACAGCTGTCCTGGGGGGCCTGCCTGGAAATGTGCCTGAAGAAGTTTGCCTCCGCCACGGCGTAAGTCTCCGGCCACGTTGTGCTTGGGATGCCTACTTCTGCAGGCTGGCTGCACACAAAGATATCGGAATCTCCTTGGCGCACTGCAAAGATCATCTCAGCCGTGAAGCTTTCCTTGTCTTTGCTCAGCTGAAATTTACAGGAGCGGCTGCAGGGCTGCCATGTTAAACGCCAGTGGCGGGATTGAGGCAAGAGCAGCCAGGCTACTCTCACAAATCCATAGAACCAGTGGACAGTCTTCTCCACATCTAGATAGGAGCCGGTGCAGAGGGTGTGCAGGAGGCTGGGCTCCTGTCTCCTTCTCAGCTCCTCCTCGGGGTGGTGCAGGAAACACAGCATGTCCTCCCCCAGCCTCTCCCTCGTGCAGGTGCACAGCAGCTCCACACGGACACAGAAGTTCCTCTGGAGCATCCCTGCAGTGTCCAGCTCCAGGTGGAAGGCATGTCCTGGAGGGGAGCTCAGGGGTACAAGCACACGGTACACAACATCTTGTGCATGCCCGGGACTCCAGCCTTCAAAGGCGCTGCCCACCCCAACAGCTTGTTGCGGCACCGGGTAGAAACTGTTGGACAAGCCTTGTCCAAAGATGTGGGCCAGTTTGTCCATCAGGTCCGTTATCAGCTGGCAGCCTTTCTCCAGATCCGGAACAGGCAACTGCATGCGCTCCTCCAGATGGCTTCCAAGCTTCCTTTTGGCATTGTGGTCATCATCTTTTCTGTTTGCCTTCTCCTGATTGCCTTCTGCATTTCCGGCCACATTGGCTTCCCCCGCCTTTTCATCTTGGTTCAATTCTTCCTCTGCAGTGTTGTGGCCGTCTTTTGCTTCCTTTCCAGCACTGCTTTCTGCCTTTGCATCGCTGTTACTGCCTTCTTCATTTCCCCTCTTTTTGTCATCTTCCACATTTGCAGCAACGCTGCTTTCTGTTCCTTCCTTTGCAACCACGTTGCCTCCTCCTTCTTCCTCCTCCAACAAGTTGGTGCTGGACCTCTCCTTGTGGCCACCGTTGTCTGGATCGTGTCCCATTTTCACAAGTGCAAACCGCAGGGCCAAATGAAGGACAGCGATTCCAGCCAGAGCCCAGAAGTGCCACCCGAGCAGGCCTCCCCAGGCCCCACCGCTCTGCTCCTGCTCCATCTGCTCCAGCTCCTGAACCAGCCGAGTCGTCTGCTGGTTCAGGTACTCAGCACGCTGCTGCATGCGCTCCAGTGCGGCCTCATCCAGCCCATCCCCGGCCTGCTGCGGGTACAGGATGAGGCCTGGCACAAGCAAGAGAAGGAGTGGAATGGCAAGCATGGTCTCGGGCAGTGAGCAGGGCTTCAGTGGGGATGAGAGGGAGCTACTGCTAGGGCAAGTGGGGACAGGAGCCCCGGGTTTCTGAAAGCAAGAGAGAGGCGGCCAGGCAACTGGCAGGCTGCCAGACCTGTGCCTCTGCCCCAGCAATGGCACCAAGGCTCTGGGCAGAGGCACTCCTGCCAGGGACTGGCTGCTGGATGCCCTCTGAGAAGCTGCTCCCTGGCTACTCGCGCTGCTGCCGAGGCCCTGGTTCCGCGTTCAGCACAGCCTCCTGTCTGCGTGCACGCTCGCCGCTCGCCGAGGCTGTACTGAGGCTGTGTTACCTGCTGCTTCTGATGGCAGCTGCCCCCATTGTGACACTGGGGCTCTGATGTCACAGGTGCCACAGTGCGTCCCGGCCACGCCAGACCAGCGCCAACCTCCAGCTCTACCTCGGCTCTGGGACTCCTAATGGCCCCTGGCAACCAAAGACCTGACACGCGCAAAGAGCAGACCTACTGGTCGTAATGGACACTCTGGGGGTTCCCTTGGCAAAACAGGCAGAAGCCCCCAAAGCCTTTTCAATCTGACATTGAGTGACAGCACTCATGAATGCTTTGTTCCTGGAAATCTCCTGCTGTGAGATAGAAGTGGTTGCCTCGCTGCTGACATCTGTGCTTTTGGGGTCGCGCCTGGGATCTAAGTGACACCCTTGGGCGTGTAGTGGCGAATGTCCAGGAGGTGACACGGGGCTTCAGCATGGCAGGATCTCTGTTCCCACCGTGCCACTTTGAGAGGACATTGATTCCCTGGAGACACTTCCCAGGGCTGAGGAGCAGCTGCGGAAAGGGGCGGCCCCGGGGGTGATTTCCAGCAGGCAACTCCCATTTCCAGCAGAGCACAGTGTTCTGCATGTGCAACAAATGCATTTCTGCATTGCCAAAGCCCCGCAGAGTGTCTGCGATGAGCAGGACCTTCACTGTCTCCAGAGTGAACACAAGGAGGCACAGCAGTGGTGCCTCTTGCTTGGTCCCTGCCCAGGCAGAGCTGCCAGGGAGTTTCAGAGCCCGTGTGCAACGGCCAGCATGGACAGAGAGTGCAAGGGCAACACAGGGCAAAAATCATCTTTGCACCACCGTGGTCTTCAGTGTCCGCTGCACCAGGGAGACCATTGAGAGGAGCAAGGCAGACTGAGAATTGTACGCGTCAGTTAAAAAAGCCTTGCTATTAACAGTGTCTGCTCCCTGCCAGCCACAAATTCACAACTAGCAGAATTTACAAATGCTCTAGGTCTGCCCGAGCTCAAGAAGAGCTTGCACAATCCAGCTTCTGGAATAGACCAGTTTATTGAAACAAATCCAAAACAGGTTGAGGTTTCTGAATGCACTAACTAGACCTATTAATGTAAATACAAAAGCACTAACTAGAGTGTTCCTATAAATATAGTGTAAATTCACTAACTAGAGGGTCCTAAGAGATATCTCTATATCTTAAACGCAGTACTTATGGGGTATTAATAAATAGCGTAAAAGCACTAATTACAGGGTACCAATATATACTGTAAATGCACTAACTACGGGAGGTTAATATATACAGGGTCTGTCAAGAGGCCCCACAAGCACAGCTCTGTGCATCAGGATCTCTTTCAATGGCCGTGGATCGGCAGTTGTTTGAGCCGATCCAGCAGGCAATTGTACTCCTGCACGGCCTTCCTGTGGGCATTTGGACTGCTGGCCAGGTGCTCAAAGAGGTTGGGTGCTTCAGCCACCCGGAAGCCGGAGGGCAAGCTGATCTCCACCGGGAAGCTCGCATTGCCAAGGACAAAGTGGTGAAGCTGTTTTGTGTCCAGCGAGCAGCGCAGGTACATCAGGATGTCCATCAGTCGCTGCCCGAAATCCCTCCTGCGCCACCGCGTCAGGGGTTCGGTGTTCAGGAGGTGCATCACCACAGTCTTCAGGGCGTAGCTGGAAAAACCTACACCCATCAGGAAGCCTGTGAGGAGCTGCAGGCACTTGCAGTGACAGCTGTCCTGGGGGGCCTGCCTGGAAATGTGCCTGAAGAAGTTTGCCTCCGCCACGGCGTAAGTCTCCGGCCACGTTGTGCTTGGGATGCCTACTTCTGCAGGCTGGCTGCACACAAAGATATCGGAGTCTCCTTGGCGCACTGCAAAGATCATCTCAGCCGTGAAGCTTTCCTTGTCTTTGCTCAGCTGAAATTTACAGGAGCGGCTGCAGGGCTGCCATGTTAAACGCCAGTGGCGGGATTGAGGCAAGAGCAGCCAGGCAACTCTCACAAATCCATAGAACCAGTGGACAGTCTTCTCCACATCTAGATAGGAGCCGGTGCAGAGGGTGTGCAGGAGGCTGGGCTCCTGTCTCCTTCTCAGCTCCTCCTCGGGGTGGTGGAGGAAACACAGCATGTCCTCCCCCAGCCTCTCCCTCGTGCAGGTGCACAGCAGCTCCACACGGACACAGAAGTTCCTCTGGAGCATCCCTGCAGTGTCCAGCTCCAGGTGGAAGGCATGTCCTGGAGGGGGGCTCAGGGGTACAAGCACACGGTACACAACATCTTGTGCATGCCCGGGACTCCAGCCTTCAAAGGCGCTGCCCACCCCAACAGCTTGTTGCGGCACCGGGTAGAAACCGTTGGACAAGCCTTGTCCAAAGATGTGGGTCAGTTTGTCCATCAGGTCCGTTATCAGCTGGCAGCCTTTCTCCAGATCCGGAACAGGCAACTGCATGCGCTCCTCCAGACGGCTTCCAAGCTTCCTTTTGGCATTGTGGTCATCATCTTTTCCGTTTGCCTTCTCCTGATTGCCTTCTGCATTTCCGGCCACATTGGCTTCCCCCGCCTTTTCATCTTGGTTCAATTCTTCCTTTGCAGTGTTGTGGCCGTCTTTTGCTTCCTTTCCAGCACTGCTTTCTGCCTTTGCATCGCTGTTACTGCCTTCTTCATTTCGCCCCTTCTTGTCGTCTTCCGCATTTGCAGCAACGCTGCTTTCTGTTCCTTCCTTTGCAACCACGTTGCCTCCTCCTTCTTCCTCCTCCAACAGGTTGGTGCTGGACCTCTCCTTGTGGCCACCGTTGTCTGGATCGTGTCCCATTTTCACAAGTGCAAACCGCAGGGCCAAATGAAGGACAGCGATTCCAGCCAGAGCCCAGAAGTGCCACCCGAGCAGGACTCCCCAGGCCCCACCGCTCTGCTCCTGCTCCATCTGCTCCAGCTCCTGAACCAGCCGAGTCATCTGCTGGTTCAGGTACTCAGCACGCTGCTGCATGCGCTCCAGTGCGGCCTCATCCAGCCCATCCCCGGCCTGCTGCGGGTACAGGATGAGGCCTGGCACAAGCAAGAGAAGGAGCGGAATGGCAAGCATGGTCTCGGGCAGTGAGCAGGGCTTCAGTGGGGATGAGAGGGAGCTACTGCTAGGGCAAGTGGGGACAGGAGCCCCGGGTTTCTGAAAGCAAGAAAGAGGCGGCCAGGCAACTGGCAGGCTGCCAGACCTGTGCCTCTGCCCCAGCGCTGGCACCAAGGCTCTGGGCAGAGGCACTCCTGCCAGGGACTGGCTGCTGGATGCCCTCTGAGAAGCTGCTCCCTGGCTACTCGCGCTGCTGCCGAGGCCCTGGTTCCGCGTTCAGCACAGCCTCCTGTCTGCGTGCACGCTCGCCGCTTGCCGAGGCTGTACTGAGGCTGTGTTACCTGCTGCTTCTGATGGCAGCTGCCCCCATTGTGACACTGGGGCTCTGATGTCACAGGTGCCACAGTGCGTCCCGGCCACGCCAGACCAGCGCCAACCTCCAGCTCTACCTCGGCTCTGGGACTCCTAATGGCCCCTGGCAACCAAAGACCTGGAACGCGCAAAGAGCAGACCTACTGGTCGTAATGGACACTCTGGGGGTTCCCTTGGCAAAACAGGCAGAAGCCCCCAAAGCCTTTTCAATCTGACATTGAGTGACAGCACTCATGAATGCTTTGTTCCTGGAAATCTCCTGCTGTGAGATAGAAGTGGTTGCCTCGCTGCTGACATCTGTGCTTTTGGGGTCGCGCCTGGGATCTAAGTGACACCCTTGGGCGTGTAGTGGCGAATGTCCAGGAGGTGACACGGGGCTTCAGCATGGCAGGATCTCTGTTCCCACCGTGCCACTTTGAGAGGACATTGATTCCCTGGAGACACTTCCCAGGGCTGAGGAGCAGCTGCGGAAAGGGGCGGCCCCGGGGGTGATTTCCAGCAGGCAACTCCCATTTCCAGCAGAGCACAGTGTTCTGCATGTGCAACAAATGCATTTCTGCGTTGCCAAAGCCCCGCAGAGTGTCTGCGATGAGCAGGACCTTCACTGTCTCCAGAGTGAACACAAGGAGGCACAGCAGTGGTGCCTCTTGCTTGGTCCCTGCCCAGGCAGAGCTGCCAGGGAGTTTCAGAGCCCGTGTGCAACGGCCAGCATGGACAGAGAGTGCAAGGGCAACACAGGGCAAAAATCATCTTTGCACCACCGTGGTCTTCAGTGTCCGCTGCACCAGGGAGACCATTGAGAGGAGCAAGGCAGACTGAGAATTGTACGCGTCAGTTAAAAAAGCCTTGCTATTAACAGTGTCTGCTCCCTGCCAGCCACAAATTCACAACTAGCGGAATTTACAAATGCTCTAGGTCTGCCCGAGCTCAAGAAGAGCTTGCACAATCCAGCTTCTGGAATAGACCAGTTTATTGAAACAAATCCAAAACAGGTTGAGGTTTCTGAATGCACTAACTAGACCTATTAATGTAAATACAAAAGCACTAACTAGAGTGTTCCTATAAATATAGTGTAAATTCACTAACTAGAGGGTCCTAAGAGATATCTCTATATCTTAAACGCAGTACTTATGGGGTATTAATAAATAGCGTAAAAGCACTAATTACAGGGTACCAATATATACTG
This sequence comes from Lonchura striata, assembly GCF_050655825.1. Classification (NCBI taxonomy): domain Eukaryota; kingdom Metazoa; phylum Chordata; class Aves; order Passeriformes; family Estrildidae; genus Lonchura; species Lonchura striata. The sequence goes on from NC_140705.1 coordinate 35,214,990, forward strand.
TAAATGCACTAACTACGGGAGGTTAATATATACAGGGTCTGTCAAGAGGCCCCACAAGCACAGCTCTGTGCATCAGGATCTCTTTCAATGGCCGTGGATCGGCAGTTGTTTGAGCCGATCCAGCAGGCAATTGTACTCCTGCACGGCCTTCCTGTGGGCATTTGGACTGCTGGCCAGGTGCTCAAAGAGGTTGGGTGCTTCAGCCACCCGGAAGCCGGAGGGCAAGCTGATCTCCACCGGGAAGCTCGCATTGCCAAGGACAAAGTGGTGAAGCTGTTTTGTGTCCAGCGAGCAGCGCAGGTACTTCAGGATGTCCATCAGTCGCTGCCCGAAATCCCTCCTGCGCCACCGCGTCAGGGGTTCGGTGTTCAGGAGGTGCATCACCACAGTCTTCAGGGCGTAGCTGGAAAAACCTACACCCATCAGGAAGCCTGTGAGGAGCTGCAGGCACTTGCAGTGACAGCTGTCCTGGGGGGCCTGCCTGGAAATGTGCCTGAAGAAGTTTGCCTCCGCCACGGCGTAAGTCTCCGGCCACGTTGTGCTTGGGATGCCTACTTCTGCAGGCTGGCTGCACACAAAGATATCGGAATCTCCTTGGCGCACTGCAAAGATCATCTCAGCCGTGAAGCTTTCCTTGTCTTTGCTCAGCTGAAATTTACAGGAGCGGCTGCAGGGCTGCCATGTTAAACGCCAGTGGCGGGATTGAGGCAAGAGCAGCCAGGCTACTCTCACAAATCCACAGAACCAGTGGACAGTCTTCTCCGCATCTAGATAGGAGCCGGTGCAGAGGGTGTGCAGGAGGCTGGGCTCCTGTCTCCTTCTCAGCTCCTCCTCGGGGTGGTGGAGGAAACACAGCATGTCCTCCCCCAGCCTCTCCCTCATGCAGGTGCACAGCAGCTCCACACGGACACAGAAGTTCCTCTGGAGCATCCCTGCAGTGTCCAGCTCCAGGTGGAAGGCATGTCCTGGAGGGGGGCTCAGGGGTACAAGCACACGGTACACAACATCTTGTGCATGCCCGGGACTCCAGCCTTCAAAGGCGCTGCCCACCCCAACAGCTTGTTGCGGCACCGGGTAGAAACCGTTGGACAAGCCTTGTCCAAAGATGTGGGTCAGTTTGTCCATCAGGTCCGTTATCAGCTGGCAGCCTTTCTCCAGATCCGGAACAGGCAACTGCATGCGCTCCTCCAGACGGCTTCCAAGCTTCCTTTTGGCATTGTGGTCATCATCTTTTCCGTTTGCCTTCTCCTGATTGCCTTCTGCATTTCCGGCCACATTGGCTTCCCCCGCCTTTTCATCTTGGTTCAATTCTTCCTCTGCAGTGTTGTGGCCGTCTTTTGCTTCCTTTCCAGCACTGCTTTCTGCCTTTGCATCGCTGTTACTGCCTTCTTCATTTCGCCCCTTCTTGTCGTCTTCCGCATTTGCAGCAACGCTGCTTTCTGTTCCTTCCTTTGCAACCACGTTGCCTCCTCCTTCTTCCTCCTCCAACAAGTTGGTGCTGGACCTCTCCTTGTGGCCACCGTTGTCTGGATCGTGTCCCATTTTCACAAGTGCAAACCGCAGGGCCAAATGAAGGACAGCGATTCCAGCCAGAGCCCAGAAGTGCCACCCGAGCAGGACTCCCCAGGCCCCACCGCTCTGCTCCTGCTCCATCTGCTCCAGCTCCTGAACCAGCCGAGTCGTCTGCTGGTTCAGGTACTCAGCACGCTGCTGCATGCGCTCCAGTGCGGCCTCATCCAGCCCATCCCCGGCCTGCTGCGGGTACAGGATGAGGCCTGGCACAAGCAAGAGAAGGAGCGGAATGGCAAGCATGGTCTCGGGCAGTGAGCAGGGCTTCAGTGGGGATGAGAGGGAGCTACTGCTAGGGCAAGTGGGGACAGGAGCCCCGGGTTTCTGAAAGCAAGAAAGAGGCGGCCAGGCAACTGGCAGGCTGCCAGACCTGTGCCTCTGCCCCAGCAATGGCACCAAGGCTCTGGGCAGAGGCACTCCTGCCAGGGACTGGCTGCTGGATGCCCTCTGAGAAACTGCTCCCTGGCTACTCGCGCTGCTGCCGAGGCCCTGGTTCCGCGTTCAGCACAGCCTCCTGTCTGCGTGCACGCTCGCCGCTTGCCGAGGCTGTACTGAGGCTGTGTTACCTGCTGCTTCTGACGGCAGCTGCCCCCATTGTGACACTGGGGCTCTGATGTCACAGGTGCCACAGTGCGTCCCGGCCACGCCAGACCAGCGCCAACCTCCAGCTCTACCTCGGCTCTGGGACTCCTAATGGCCCCTGGCAACCAAAGACCTGACACGCGCAAAGAGCAGACCTACTGGTCGTAATGGACACTCTGGGGGTTCCCTTGGCAAAACAGGCAGAAGCCCCCAAAGCCTTTTCAATCTGACATTGAGTGACAGCACTCATGAATGCTTTGTTCCTGGAAATCTCCTGCTGTGAGATAGAAGTGGTTGCCTCGCTGCTGACATCTGTGCTTTTGGGGTCGCGCCTGGGATCTAAGTGACACCCTTGGGCGTGTAGTGGCGAATGTCCAGGAGGTGACACGGGGCTTCAGCATGGCAGGATCTCTGTTCCCACCGTGCCACTTTGAGAGGACATTGATTCCCTGGAGACACTTCCCAGGGCTGAGGAGCAGCTGCGGAAAGGGGCGGCCCCGGGGGTGATTTCCAGCAGGCAACTCCCATTTCCAGCAGAGCACAGTGTTCTGCATGTGCAACAAATGCATTTCTGCGTTGCCAAAGCCCCGCAGAGTGTCTGCGATGAGCAGGACCTTCACTGTCTCTGCAGTGAACACAAGGAGGCACAGCAGTGGTGCCTCTTGCTTGGTCCCTGCCCAGGCAGAGCTGCCAGGGAGTTTCAGAGCCCGTGTGCAACGGCCAGCATGGACAGAGAGTGCAAGGGCAACACAGGGCAAAAATCATCTTTGCACCACCGTGGTCTTCAGTGTCCGCTGCACCAGGGAGACCATTGAGAGGAGCAAGGCAGACTGAGAATTGTACGCGTCAGTTAAAAAAGCCTTGCTATTAACAGTGTCTGCTCCCTGCCAGCCACAAATTCACAACTAGCGGAATTTACAAATGCTCTAGGTCTGCCCGAGCTCAAGAAGAGCTTGCACAATCCAGCTTCTGGAATAGACCAGTTTATTGAAACAAATCCAAAACAGGTTGAGGTTTCTGAATGCACTAACTAGACCTATTAATGTAAATACAAAAGCACTAACTAGAGTGTTCCTATAAATATAGTGTAAATTCACTAACTAGAGGGTCCTAAGAGATATCTCTATATCTTAAACGCAGTACTTATGGGGTATTAATAAATAGCGTAAAAGCACTAATTACAGGGTACCAATATATACTGTAAATGCACTAACTACGGGAGGTTAATATATACAGGGTCTGTCAAGAGGCCCCACAAGCACAGCTCTGTGCATCAGGATCTCTTTCAATGGCCGTGGATCGGCAGTTGTTTGAGCCGATCCAGCAGGCAATTGTACTCCTGCACGGCCTTCCTGTGGGCATTTGGACTGCTGGCCAGGTGCTCAAAGAGGTTGGGTGCTTCAGCCACCCGGAAGCCGGAGGGCAAGCTGATCTCCACCGGGAAGCTCGCATTGCCAAGGACAAAGTGGTGAAGCTGTTTTGTGTCCAGCGAGCAGCGCAGGTACTTCAGGATGTCCGTCAGTCGCTGCCCGAAATCCCTCCTGCGCCACCGCGTCAGGGGTTCGGTGTTCAGGAGGTGCATCACCACAGTCTTCAGGGCGTAGCTGGAAAAACCTACACCTATCAGGAAGCCTGTGAGGAGCTGCAGGCACTTGCAGTGACAGCTGTCCTGGGGGGCCTGCCTGGAAATGTGCCTGAAGAAGTTTGCCTCCGCCACGGCGTAAGTCTCCGGCCACGTTGTGCTTGGGATGCCTACTTCTGCAGGCTGGCTGCACACAAAGATATCGGAATCTCCTTGGCGCACTGCAAAGATCATCTCAGCCGTGAAGCTTTCCTTGTCTTTGCTCAGCTGAAATTTACAGGAGCGGCTGCAGGGCTGCCATGTTAAACGCCAGTGGCGGGATTGAGGCAAGAGCAGCCAGGCTACTCTCACAAATCCACAGAACCAGTGGACAGTCTTCTCCGCATCTAGATAGGAGCCGGTGCAGAGGGTGTGCAGGAGGCTGGGCTCCTGTCTCCTTCTCAGCTCCTCCTCGGGGTGGTGGAGGAAACACAGCATGTCCTCCCCCAGCCTCTCCCTCATGCAGGTGCACAGCAGCTCCACACGGACACAGAAGTTCCTCTGGAGCATCCCTGCAGTGTCCAGCTCCAGGTGGAAGGCATGTCCTGGAGGGGGGCTCAGGGGTACAAGCACACGGTACACAACATCTTGTGCATGCCCGGGACTCCAGCCTTCAAAGGCGCTGCCCACCCCAACAGCTTGTTGCGGCACCGGGTAGAAACCGTTGGACAAGCCTTGTACAAAGATGTGGGTCAGTTTGTCCATCAGGTCCGTTATCAGCTGGCAGCCTTTCTCCAGATCCGGAACAGGCAACTGCATGCGCTCCTCCAGACGGCTTCCAAGCTTCCTTTTGGCATTGTGGTCATCATCTTTTCCGTTTGCCTTCTCCTGATTGCCTTCTGCATTTCCGGCCACATTGGCTTCCCCCGCCTTTTCATCTTGGTTCAATTCTTCCTCTGCAGTGTTGTGGCCGTCTTTTGCTTCCTTTCCAGCACTGCTTTCTGCCTTTGCATCGCTGTTACTGCCTTCTTCATTTCGCCCCTTCTTGTCGTCTTCCGCATTTGCAGCAACGCTGCTTTCTGTTCCTTCCTTTGCAACCACGTTGCCTCCTCCTTCTTCCTCCTCCAACAAGTTGGTGCTGGACCTCTCCTTGTGGCCACCGTTGTCTGGATCGTGTCCCATTTTCACAAGTGCAAACCGCAGGGCCAAATGAAGGACAGCGATTCCAGCCAGAGCCCAGAAGTGCCACCCGAGCAGGACTCCCCAGGCCCCACCGCTCTGCTCCTGCTCCATCTGCTCCAGCTCCTGAACCAGCCGAGTCGTCTGCTGGTTCAGGTACTCAGCACGCTGCTGCATGCGCTCCAGTGCGGCCTCATCCAGCCCATCCCCGGCCTGCTGCGGGTACAGGATGAGGCCTGGCACAAGCAAGAGAAGGAGCGGAATGGCAAGCATGGTCTCGGGCAGTGAGCAGGGCTTCAGTGGGGATGAGAGGGAGCTACTGCTAGGGCAAGTGGGGACAGGAGCCCCGGGTTTCTGAAAGCAAGAGAGAGGCGGCCAGGCAACTGGCAGGCTGCCAGACCTGTGCCTCTGCCCCAGCGCTGGCACCAAGGCTCTGGGCAGAGGCACTCCTGCCAGGGACTGGCTGCTGGATGCCCTCTGAGAAGCTGCTCCCTGGCTACTCGCGCTGCTGCCGAGGCCCTGGTTCCGCGTTCAGCACAGCCTCCTGTCTGCGTGCACGCTCGCCGCTCGCCGAGGCTGTACTGAGGCTGTGTTACCTGCTGCTTCTGACGGCAGCCACCCCCATTGTGACACTGGGGCTCTGATGTCACAGGTGCCACAGTGCGTCCCGGCCACGCCAGACCAGCGCCAACCTCCAGCTCTACCTCGGCTCTGGGACTCCTAATGGCCCCTGGCAACCAAAGACCTGACACGCGCAAAGAGCAGACCTACAGGTCGTAATGGACACTCTGGGGGTTCCCTTGGCAAAACAGGCAGAAGCCCCCAAAGCCTTTTCAATCTGACATTGAGTGACAGCACTCATGAATGCTTTGTTCCTGGAAATCTCCTGCTGTGAGATAGAAGTGGTTGCCTCGCTGCTGACATCTGTGCTTTTGCGGTCGCGCCTGGGATCTAAGTGACACCCTTGGGCGTGTAGTGGCGAATGTCCAGGAGGTGACACGGGGCTTCACCATGGCAGGATCTCTGTTCCCACCGTGCCACTTTGAGAGGACATTGATTCCCTGGAGACACTTCCCAGGGCTGAGGAGCAGCTGCGGAAAGGGGCGGCCCCGGGGGTGATTTCCAGCAGGCAACTCCCATTTCCAGCAGAGCACAGTGTTCTGCATGTGCAACAAATGCATTTCTGCGTTGCCAAAGCCCCGCAGAGTGTCTGCGATGAGCAGGACCTTCACTGTCTCCAGAGTGAACACAAGGAGGCACAGCAGTGGTGCCTCTTGCTTGGTCCCTGCCCAGGCAGAGCTGCCAGGGAGTTTCAGAGCCCGTGTGCAACGGCCAGCATGGACAGAGAGTGCAAGGGCAACACAGGGCAAAAATCATCTTTGCACCACCGTGGTCTTCAGTGTCCGCTGCACCAGGGAGACCATTGAGAGGAGCAAGGCAGACTGAGAATTGTACGCGTCAGTTAAAAAAGCCTTGCTATTAACAGTGTCTGCTCCCTGCCAGCCACAAATTCACAACTAGCGGAATTTACAAATGCTCTAGGTCTGCCCGAGCTCAAGAAGAGCTTGCACAATCCAGCTTCTGGAATAGACCAGTTTATTGAAACAAATCCAAAACAGGTTGAGGTTTCTGAATGCACTAACTAGACCTATTAATGTAAATACAAAAGCACTAACTAGAGTGTTCCTATAAATATAGTGTAAATTCACTAACTAGAGGGTCCTAAGAGATATCTCTATATCTTAAACGCAGTACTTATGGGGTATTAATAAATAGCGTAAAAGCACTAATTACAGGGTACCAATATATACTGTAAATGCACTAACTACGGGAGGTTAATATATACAGGGTCTGTCAAGAGGCCCCACAAGCACAGCTCTGTGCATCAGGATCTCTTTCAATGGCCGTGGATCGGCAGTTGTTTGAGCCGATCCAGCAGGCAATTGTACTCCTGCACGGCCTTCCTGTGGGCATTTGGACTGCTGGCCAGGTGCTCAAAGAGGTTGGGTGCTTCAGCCACCCGGAAGCCGGAGGGCAAGCTGATCTCCACCGGGAAGCTCGCATTGCCAAGGACAAAGTGGTGAAGCTGTTTTGTGTCCAGCGAGCAGCACAGGTACTTCAGGATGTCCGTCAGTCGCTGCCCGAAATCCCTCCTGCGCCACCGCGTCAGGGGTTCGGTGTTCAGGAGGTGCATCACCACAGTCTTCAGGGCGTAGCTGGAAAAACCTACACCCATCAGGAAGCCTGTGAGGAGCTGCAGGCACTTGCAGTGACAGCTGTCCTGGGGGGCCTGCCTGGAAATGTGCCTGAAGAAGTTTGCCTCCGCCACGGCGTAAGTCTCCGGCCACGTTGTGCTTGGGATGCCTACTTCTGCAGGCTGGCTGCACACAAAGATATCGGAGTCTCCTTGGCGCACTGCAAAGATCATCTCAGCCGTGAAGCTTTCCTTGTCTTTGCTCAGCTGAAATTTACAGGAGCGGCTGCAGGGCTGCCATGTTAAACGCCAGTGGCGGGATTGAGGCAAGAGCAGCCAGGCTACTCTCACAAATCCAGAGAACCAGTGGACAGTCTTCTCCGCATCTAGATAGGAGCCGGTGCAGAGGGTGTGCAGGAGGCTGGGCTCCTGTCTCCTTCTCAGCTCCTCCTCGGGGTGGTGGAGGAAACACAGCATGTCCTCCCCCAGCCTCTCCCTCGTGCAGGTGCACAGCAGCTCCACACGGACACAGAAGTTCCTCTGGAGCATCCCTGCAGTGTCCAGCTCCAGGTGGAAGGCATGTCCTGGAGGGGGGCTCAGGGGTACAAGCACACGGTACACAACATCTTGTGCATGCCCGGGACTCCAGCCTTCAAAGGCGCTGCCCACCCCAACAGCTTGTTGCGGCACCGGGTAGAAACCGTTGGACAAGCCTTGTCCAAAGATGTGGGTCAGTTTGTCCATCAGGTCCGTTATCAGCTGGCAGCCTTTCTCCAGATCCGGAACAGGCAACTGCATGCGCTCCTCCAGATGGCTTCCAAGCTTCCTTTTGGCATTGTGGTCATCATCTTTTCCGTTTGCCTTCTGATTGCCTTCTGCATTTCCGGCCACATTGGCTTCCCCCGCCTTTTCATCTTGGTTCAATTCTTCCTCTGCAGTGTTGTGGCCGTCTTTTGCTTCCTTTCAAGCACTGCTTTCTGCCTTTGCATCGCTGTTACTGCCTTCTTCATTTCGCCCCTTCTTGTTGTCTTCCGCATTTGCAGCAACGCTGCTTTCTGTTCCTTCCTTTGCAACCACGTTGCCTCCTCCTTCTTCCTCCTCCAACAAGTTGGTGCTGGACCTCTCCTTGTGGCCACCGTTGTCTGGATCGTGTCCCATTTTCACAAGTGCAAACCGCAGGGCCAAATGAAGGACAGCGATTCCAGCCAGAGCCCAGAAGTGCCATCCGAGCAGGACTCCCCAGGCCCCACCGCTCTGCTCCTGCTCCATCTGCACCAGCTCCTGAACCAGCCGAGTCGTCTGCTGGTTCAGGTACTCAGCATGCTGCTGCATGCGCTCCAGTGCAGCCTCATCCAGCCCATCCCCGGCCTGCTGCGGGTACAGGATGAGGCCTGGCACAAGCAAGAGAAGGAGCGGAATGGCAAGCATGGTCTCGGGCAGTGAGCAGGGCTTCAGTGGGGATGAGAGGGAGCTACTGCTAGGGCAAGTGGGGACAGGAGCCCCGGGTTTCTGAAAGCAAGAGAGAGGCGGCCAGGCAACTGGCAGGCTGCCAGACCTGTGCCTCTGCCCCAGCGCTGGCACCAAGGCTCTGGGCAGAGGCACTCCTGCCAGGGACTGGCTGCTGGATGCCCTCTGAGAAGCTGCTCCCTGGCTACTCGCGCTGCTGCCGAGGCCCTGGTTCCGCGTTCAGCACAGCCTCCTGTCTGCGTGCACGCTCGCCGCTTGCCGAGGCTGTACTGAGGCTGTGTTACCTGCTGCTTCTGACGGCAGCTGCCCCCATTGTGACACTGGGGCTCTGATGTCACAGGTGCCACAGTGCGTCCCGGCCACGCCAGACCAGCGCCAACCTCCAGCTCTACCTCGGCTCTGGGACTCCTAATGGCCCCTGGCAACCAAAGACCTGACACGCGCAAAGAGCAGACCTACTGGTCGTAATGGACACTCTGGGGGTTCCCTTGGCAAAACAGGCAGAAGCCCCCAAAGCCTTTTCAATCTGACATTGAGTGACAGCACTCATGAATGCTTTGTTCCTGGAAATCTCCTGCTGTGAGATAGAAGTGGTTGCCTCGCTGCTGACATCTGTGCTTTTGGGGTCGCGCCTGGGATCTAAGTGACACCCTTGGGCATGTAGTGGCGAATGTCCAGGAGGTGACACGGGGCTTCAGCATGGCAGGATCTCTGTTCCCACCGTGCCACTTTGAGAGGACATTGATTCCCTGGAGACACTTCCCAGGCCTGAGGAGCACCTGCGGAAAGGGGCGGTGCGGGGGGGGTGATTTCCAGCAGGCAACTCCCATTTCCAGCAGAGCACAGTGTTCTGCATGTGCAACAAATGCATTTCTGCGTTGCCAAAGCCCCGCAGAGTGTCTGCGATGAGCAGGACCTTCACTGTCTCCAGAGTGAACACAAGGAGGCACAGCAGTGGTGCCTCTTGCTTGGTCCCTGCCCAGGCAGAGCTGCCAGGGAGTTTCAGAGCCCGTGTGCAACGGCCAGCATGGACAGAGAGTGCAAGGGCAACACAGGGCAAAAATCATCTTTGCACCACCGTGGTCTTCAGTGTCCGCTGCACCAGGGAGACCATTGAGAGGAGCAAGGCAGACTGAGAATTGTATGCGTCAGTTAAAAAAGCCTTGCTATTAACAGTGTCTGCTCCCTGCCAGCCACAAATTCACAACTAGCGGAATTTACAAATGCTCTAGGTCTGCCCGAGCTCGAGAAGAGCTTGCACAATCCAGCTTCTGGAATAGACCAGTTTATTGAAACAAATCCAAAACAGGTTGAGGTTTCTGAATGCACTAACTAGACCTATCAATGTAAATACAAAAGCACTAAGTAGAGTGTTCCTATAAATATAGTGGAAATTCACGAACTAGAGTGTCCTACGATATATCTCCATATCTTAAACGCAGTACTTATGGGGTATTAATAAATAGCGTAAAAGCACTAATTACAGGGTACCAATATATACTGGAAATGCACTAACTACGGGAGGTTAATATATACAGGGTCTGTCAAGAGGCCCCACAAGCACAGCTCTGTGCATCAGGATCTCTTTCAATGGCCGTGGATCGGCAGTTGTTTGAGCCGATCCAGCAGGCAATTGTACTCCTGCACGGCCTTCCTGTGGGCATTTGGACTGCTGGCCAGGTGCTCAAAGAGGTTGGGTGCTTCAGCCACCCGGAAGCCGGAGGGCAAGCTGATCTCCACCGGGAAGCTCGCATTGCCAAGGACAAAGTGGTGAAGCTGTTTTGTGTCCAGCGAGCAGCGCAGGTACTTCAGGATGTCCATCAGTCGCTGCCCGAAATCCCTCCTGCGCCACCGCGTCAGGGGTATGGTGTTCATGAGGTGCATCACCACAGTCTTCAGGGCGTAGCTGGAAAAACCTACACCCATCAGGAAGCCCGTGAGGAGCTGCAGGCACTTGCAGTGACAGCTGTCCTGGGGGGCCTGCCTGGAAATGTGCCTGAAGAAGTTTGCCTCCGCCACGGCGTAAGTCTCCGGCCACGTTGTGCTTGGGATGCCTACTTCTGCAGGCTGGCTGCACACAAAGATATCGGAGTCTCCTTGGCGCACTGCAAAGATCATCTCAGCCGTGAAGCTTTCCTTGTCTTTGCTCAGCTGAAATTTACAGGAGCGGCTGCAGGGCTGCCATGTTAAACGCCAGTGGCGGGATTGAGGCAAGAGGAGCCAGGCAACTCTCACAAATCCATAGAACCAGTGGACAGTCTTCTCCGCATCTAGATAGGAGCCGGTGCAGAGGGTGTGCAGGAGGCTGGGCTCCTGTCTCCTTCTCAGCTCCTCCTCGGGGTGGTGGAGGAAACACAGCATGTCCTCCCCCAGCCTCTCCCTCGTGCAGGTGCACAGCAGCTCCACACGGACACAGAAGTTCCTCTGGAGCATCCCTGCAGTGTCCAGCTCCAGGTGGAAGGCATGTCCTGGAGGGGGGCTCAGGGGTACAAGCACACGGTACACAACATCTTGTGCATGCCCGGGACTCCAGCCTTCAAAGGCGCTGCCCACCCCAACAGCTTGTTGCGGCACCGGGTAGAAACTGTTGGACAAGCCTTGTCCAAAGATGTGGGCCAGTTTGTCCATCAGGTCCGTTATCAGCTGGCAGCCTTTCTCCAGATCCGGAACAGGCAACTGCATGCGCTCCTCTAGACGGCTTCCAAACTTCCTTTTGGCATTGTGGTCATCATCTTTTCCGTTTGCCTTCTCCTGATTGCCTTCTGCATTTCCGGCCACATTGGCTTCCCCCGTCTTTTCATCTTGGTTCAATTCTTCCTTTGCAGTGTTGTGGCCGTCTTTTGCTTCATTTCCAGCACTGCTTTCTGCCTTTGCATCGCTGTTACTGCCTTCTTCATTTTGCCCCTTCTTGTCGTCTTCCGCATTTGCAGCAACGCTGCTTTCTGTTCCTTCCTTTGCAACCACGTTGCCTCCTCCTTCTTCCTCCTCCAGCAAGTTGCTGCTGGACCTCTCCTTGTGGCCACCGTTGTCTGGATCGTGTCCCATTTTCACAAGTGCAAACCGCAGGGCCAAGTGAAGGACGGCGATTCCAGCCAGAGCCCAGAAGTGCCACCCGAGCAGGACTCCCCAGGCCCCACCGCTCTGCTCCTGCTCCATCTGCTCCAGCTCCTGAACCAGCCGAGTCGTCTGCTGGTTCAGGTACTCAGCACGCTGCTGCATGCGCTCCAGTGCGGCCTCATCCAGCCCATCCCCGGCCTGCTGCGGGTACAGGATGAGGCCTGGCACAAGCAAGAGAAGGAGCGGAATGGCAAGCATGGTCTCGGGCAGTGAGCAGGGCTTCAGTGGGGATGAGAGGGAGCTACTGCTAGGGCAAGTGGGGACAGGAGCCCCGGGTTTCTGAAAGCAAGAAAGAGGCGGCCAGGCAACTGGCAGGCTGCCAGACCTGTGCCTCTGCCCCAGCAATGGCACCAAGGCTCTGGGCAGAGGCACTCCTGCCAGGGACTGGCTGCTGGATGCCCTCTGAGAAGCTGCTCCCTGGCTACTCGCGCTGCTGCCGAGGCCCTGGTTCCGCGTTCAGCACAGCCTCCTGTCTGCGTGCACGCTCGCCGCTCGCCGAGGCTGTACAGAGGCTGTGTTACCTGCTGCTTCTGACGGCAGCCGCCCCCATTGTGACACTGGGGCTCTGATGTCACAGGTGCCACAGTGTGTCCCGGCCACGCCAGACCAGCGCCAACCTCCAGCTCTACCTCGGCTCTGGGACTCCTAATGGCCCCTGGCAACCAAAGACCTGACACGCGCAAAGAGCAGACCTACTGGTCGTAATGGACACTCTGGGGGTTCCCTTGGCAAAACAGGCAGAAGCCCCCAAAGCCTTTTCAATCTGACATTGAGTGACAACACTCATGAATGCTTTGTTCCTGGAAATCTCCTGCTGTGAGATAGAAGTGGTTGCCTCGCTGCTGACATCTGTTCTTTTGGGGTCGTGCCTGGGATCTAAGTGACACCCTTGGGCGTGTAGTGGCGAATGTCCAGGAGGTGACACGGGGCTTCAGCATGGCAGGATCTCTGTTCCCACCGTGCCACTTTGAGAGGACATTGATTCCCTGGAGACACTTCCCAGGCCTGAGGAGCACCTGCGGAAAGGGGCGGCCCCGGGGGTGATTTCCAGCAGGCAACTCCCATTTCCAGCAGAGCACAGTGTTCTGCATGTGCAACAAATGCATTTCTGCGTTGCCAAAGCCCCGCAGAGTGTCTGCGATGAGCAGGACCTTCACTGTCTCTGCAGTGAACACAAGGAGGCACAGCAGTGGTGCCTCTTGCTTGGTCCCTGCCCAGGCAGAGCTGCCAGGGAGTTTCAGAGCCCGTGTGCAACGGCCAGCATGGACAGAGAGTGCAAGGGCAACACAGGGCAAAAATCATCTTTGTAGCCACCGTGGTCTTCAGTGTCCGCTGCACCAGGGAGACCATTGAGAGGAGCAAGGCAGACTGAGAATTGTACACGTCAGTTAAAAAAGCCTTGCTATTAACAGTGTCTGCTCCCTGCCAGCCACAAATTCACAACTAGCAGAATTTACAAATGCTCTAGGTCTGCCCGAGTTCGAGAAGAGCTTGCACAATCCAGCTTCTGGAATAGACCAGTTTATTGAAACAAATCCAAAACAGGTTGAGGTTTCTGAATGCACTAACTAGACCTATCAATGTAAATACAAAAGCACTAAGTAGAGTGTTCCTATAAATATAGTGGAAATTCACGAACTAGAGTGTCCTACGATATATCTCCATATCTTAAACGCAGTACTTATGGGGTATTAATAAATAGCGTAAAAGCACTAATTACAGGGTACCAATATATACTGTAAATGCACTAACTACGGGAGGTTAATATATACAGGGTCTGTCAAGAGGCCCCACAAGCACAGCTCTGTGCATCAGGATCTCTTTCAATGGCCGTGGATCGGCAGTTGTTTGAGCCGATCCAGCAGGCAATTGTACTCCTGCACGGCCTTCCTGTGGGCATTTGGACTGCTGGCCAGGTGCTCAAAGAGGTTGGGTGCTTCAGCCACCCGGAAGCCGGAGGGCAAGCTGATCTCCACCGGGAAGCTCGCATTGCCAAGGACAAAGTGGTGAAGCTGTTTTGTGTCCAGCGAGCAGCGCAGGTACATCAGGATGTCCATCAGTCGCTGCCCGAAATCCCTCCTGCGCCACCGCGTCAGGGGTTCGGTGTTCAGGAGGTGCATCACCACAGTCTTCAGGGCGTAGCTGGAAAAACCTACACCCATCAGGAAGCCTGTGAGGAGCTGCAGGCACTTGCAGTGACAGCTGTCCTGGGGGGCCTGCCTGGAAATGTGCCTGAAGAAGTTTGCCTCCGCCACGGCGTAAGTCTCCGGCCACGTTGTGCTTGGGATGCCTACTTCTGCAGGCTGGCTGCACACAAAGATATCGGAGTCTCCTTGGCGCACTGCAAAGATCATCTCAGCCGTGAAGCTTTCCTTGTCTTTGCTCAGCTGAAATTTACAGGAGCGGCTGCAGGGCTGCCATGTTAAACGCCAGTGGCGGGATTGAGGCAAGAGCAGCCAGGCAACTCTCACAAATCCATAGAACCAGTGGACAGTCTTCTCCACATCTAGATAGGAGCCGGTGCAGAGGGTGTGCAGGAGGCTGGGCTCCTGTCTCCTTCTCAGCTCCTCCTCGGGGTGGTGGAGGAAACACAGCATGTCCTCCCCCAGCCTCTCCCTCGTGCAGGTGCACAGCAGCTCCACACGGACACAGAAGTTCCTCTGGAGCATCCCTGCAGTGTCCAGCTCCAGGTGGAAGGCATGTCCTGGAGGGGGGCTCAGGGGTACAAGCACACGGTACACAACATCTTGTGCATGCCCGGGACTCCAGCCTTCAAAGGCGCTGCCCACCCCAACAGCTTGTTGCGGCACCGGGTAGAAACCGTTGGACAAGCCTTGTCCAAAGATGTGGGTCAGTTTGTCCATCAGGTCCGTTATCAGCTGGCAGCCTTTCTCCAGATCCGGAACAGGCAACTGCATGCGCTCCTCCAGACGGCTTCCAAGCTTCCTTTTGGCATTGTGGTCATCATCTTTTCCGTTTGCCTTCTCCTGATTGCCTTCTGCATTTCCGGCCACATTGGCTTCCCCCGCCTTTTCATCTTGGTTCAATTCTTCCTTTGCAGTGTTGTGGCCGTCTTTTGCTTCCTTTCCAGCACTGCTTTCTGCCTTTGCATCGCTGTTACTGCCTTCTTCATTTCGCCCCTTCTTGTCGTCTTCCGCATTTGCAGCAACGCTGCTTTCTGTTCCTTCCTTTGCAACCACGTTGCCTCCTCCTTCTTCCTCCTCCAACAGGTTGGTGCTGGACCTCTCCTTGTGGCCACCGTTGTCTGGATCGTGTCCCATTTTCACAAGTGCAAACCGCAGGGCCAAATGAAGGACAGCGATTCCAGCCAGAGCCCAGAAGTGCCACCCGAGCAGGACTCCCCAGGCCCCACCGCTCTGCTCCTGCTCCATCTGCTCCAGCTCCTGAACCAGCCGAGTCATCTGCTGGTTCAGGTACTCAGCACGCTGCTGCATGCGCTCCAGTGCGGCCTCATCCAGCCCATCCCCGGCCTGCTGCGGGTACAGGATGAGGCCTGGCACAAGCAAGAGAAGGAGCGGAATGGCAAGCATGGTCTCGGGCAGTGAGCAGGGCTTCAGTGGGGATGAGAGGGAGCTACTGCTAGGGCAAGTGGGGACAGGAGCCCCGGGTTTCTGAAAGCAAGAAAGAGGCGGCCAGGCAACTGGCAGGCTGCCAGACCTGTGCCTCTGCCCCAGCGCTGGCACCAAGGCTCTGGGCAGAGGCACTCCTGCCAGGGACTGGCTGCTGGATGCCCTCTGAGAAGCTGCTCCCTGGCTACTCGCGCTGCTGCCGAGGCCCTGGTTCCGCGTTCAGCACAGCCTCCTGTCTGCGTGCACGCTCGCCGCTTGCCGAGGCTGTACTGAGGCTGTGTTACCTGCTGCTTCTGATGGCAGCTGCCCCCATTGTGACACTGGGGCTCTGATGTCACAGGTGCCACAGTGCGTCCCGGCCACGCCAGACCAGCGCCAACCTCCAGCTCTACCTCGGCTCTGGGACTCCTAATGGCCCCTGGCAACCAAAGACCTGGAACGCGCAAAGAGCAGACCTACTGGTCGTAATGGACACTCTGGGGGTTCCCTTGGCAAAACAGGCAGAAGCCCCCAAAGCCTTTTCAATCTGACATTGAGTGACAGCACTCATGAATGCTTTGTTCCTGGAAATCTCCTGCTGTGAGATAGAAGTGGTTGCCTCGCTGCTGACATCTGTGCTTTTGGGGTCGCGCCTGGGATCTAAGTGACACCCTTGGGCGTGTAGTGGCGAATGTCCAGGAGGTGACACGGGGCTTCAGCATGGCAGGATCTCTGTTCCCACCGTGCCACTTTGAGAGGACATTGATTCCCTGGAGACACTTCCCAGGGCTGAGGAGCAGCTGCGGAAAGGGGCGGCCCCGGGGGTGATTTCCAGCAGGCAACTCCCATTTCCAGCAGAGCACAGTGTTCTGCATGTGCAACAAATGCATTTCTGCGTTGCCAAAGCCCCGCAGAGTGTCTGCGATGAGCAGGACCTTCACTGTCTCCAGAGTGAACACAAGGAGGCACAGCAGTGGTGCCTCTTGCTTGGTCCCTGCCCAGGCAGAGCTGCCAGGGAGTTTCAGAGCCCGTGTGCAACGGCCAGCATGGACAGAGAGTGCAAGGGCAACACAGGGCAAAAATCATCTTTGCACCACCGTGGTCTTCAGTGTCCGCTGCACCAGGGAGACCATTGAGAGGAGCAAGGCAGACTGAGAATTGTACGCGTCAGTTAAAAAAGCCTTGCTATTAACAGTGTCTGCTCCCTGCCAGCCACAAATTCACAACTAGCAGAATTTACAAATGCTCTAGGTCTGCCCGAGCTCAAGAAGAGCTTGCACAATCCAGCTTCTGGAATAGACCAGTTTATTGAAACAAATCCAAAACAGGTTGAGGTTTCTGAATGCACTAACTAGACCTATTAATGTAAATACAAAAGCACTAACTAGAGTGTTCCTATAAATATAGTGTAAATTCACTAACTAGAGGGTCCTAAGAGATATCTCTATATCTTAAACGCAGTACTTATGGGGTATTAATAAATAGCGTAAAAGCACTAATTACAGGGTACCAATATATACTGTAAATGCACTAACTACGGGAGGTTAATATATACAGGGTCTGTCAAGAGGCCCCACAAGCACAGCTCTGTGCATCAGGATCTCTTTCAATGGCCGTGGATCGGCAGTTGTTTGAGCCGATCCAGCAGGCAATTGTACTCCTGCACGGCCTTCCTGTGGGCATTTGGACTGCTGGCCAGGTGCTCAAAGAGGTTGGGTGCTTCAGCCACCCGGAAGCCGGAGGGCAAGCTGATCTCCACCGGGAAGCTCGCATTGCCAAGGACAAAGTGGTGAAGCTGTTTTGTGTCCAGCGAGCAGCGCAGGTACTTCAGGATGTCCATCAGTCGCTGCCCGAAATCCCTCCTGCGCCACCGCGTCAGGGGTTCGGTGTTCAGGAGGTGCATCACCACAGTCTTCAGGGCGTAGCTGGAAAAACCTACACCCATCAGGAAGCCTGTGAGGAGCTGCAGGCACTTGCAGTGACAGCTGTCCTGGGGGGCCTGCCTGGAAATGTGCCTGAAGAAGTTTGCCTCCGCCACGGCGTAAGTCTCCGGCCCCTTTGTGCTTGGGATGCCTACTTCTGCAGGCTGGCTGCACACAAAGATATCGGAATCTCCTTGGCGCACTGCAAAGATCATCTCAGCCGTGAAGCTTTCCTTGTCTTTGCTCAGCTGAAATTTACAGGAGCGGCTGCAGGGCTGCCATGTTAAACGCCAGTGGCGGGATTGAGGCAAGAGCAGCCAGGCTACTCTCACAAATCCACAGAACCAGTGGACAGTCTTCTCCGCATCTAGATAGGAGCCGGTGCAGAGGGTGTGCAGGAGGCTGGGCTCCTGTCTCCTTCTCAGCTCCTCCTCGGGGTGGTGGAGGAAACACAGCATGTCCTCCCCCAGCCTCTCCCTCATGCAGGTGCACAGCAGCTCCACACGGACACAGAAGTTCCTCTGGAGCATCCCTGCAGTGTCCAGCTCCAGGTGGAAGGCATGTCCTGGAGGGGGGCTCAGGGGTACAAGCACACGGTACACAACATCTTGTGCATGCCCGGGACTCCAGCCTTCAAAGGCGCTGCCCACCCCAACAGCTTGTTGCGGCACCGGGTAGAAACCGTTGGACAAGCCTTGTCCAAAGATGTGGGTCAGTTTGTCCATCAGGTCCGTTATCAGCTGGCAGCCTTTCTCCAGATCCGGAACAGGCAACTGCATGCGCTCCTCCAGACGGCTTCCAAGCTTCCTTTTGGCATTGTGGTCATCATCTTTTCCGTTTGCCTTCTCCTGATTGCCTTCTGCATTTCCGGCCACATTGGCTTCCCCCGCCTTTTCATCTTGGTTCAATTCTTCCTCTGCAGTGTTGTGGCCGTCTTTTGCTTCCTTTCCAGCACTGCTTTCTGCCTTTGCATCGCTGTTACTGCCTTCTTCATTTCGCCCCTTCTTGTCGTCTTCCGCATTTGCAGCAACGCTGCTTTCTGTTCCTTCCTTTGCAACCACGTTGCCTCCTCCTTCTTCCTCCTCCAACAAGTTGGTGCTGGACCTCTCCTTGTGGCCACCGTTGTCTGGATCGTGTCCCATTTTCACAAGTGCAAACCGCAGGGCCAAATGAAGGACAGCGATTCCAGCCAGAGCCCAGAAGTGCCACCCGAGCAGGACTCCCCAGGCCCCACCGCTCTGCTCCTGCTCCATCTGCTCCAGCTCCTGAACCAGCCGAGTCGTCTGCTGGTTCAGGTACTCAGCACGCTGCTGCATGCGCTCCAGTGCGGCCTCATCCAGCCCATCCCCGGCCTGCTGCGGGTACAGGATGAGGCCTGGCACAAGCAAGAGAAGGAGCGGAATGGCAAGCATGGTCTCGGGCAGTGAGCAGGGCTTCAGTGGGGATGAGAGGGAGCTACTGCTAGGGCAAGTGGGGACAGGAGCCCCGGGTTTCTGAAAGCAAGAGAGAGGCGGCCAGGCAACTGGCAGGCTGCCAGACCTGTGCCTCTGCCCCAGCGCTGGCACCAAGGCTCTGGGCAGAGGCACTCCTGCCAGGGACTGGCTGCTGGATGCCCTCTGAGAAGCTGCTCCCTGGCTACTCGCGCTGCTGCCGAGGCCCTGGTTCCGCGTTCAGCACAGCCTCCTGTCTGCGTGCACGCTCGCCGCTCGCCGAGGCTGTACTGAGGCTGTGTTACCTGCTGCTTCTGACGGCAGCCACCCCCATTGTGACACTGGGGCTCTGATGTCACAGGTGCCACAGTGCGTCCCGGCCACGCCAGACCAGCGCCAACCTCCAGCTCTACCTCGGCTCTGGGACTCCTAATGGCCCCTGGCAACCAGAGACCTGACACGCGCAAAGAGCAGACCTACAGGTCGTAATGGACACTCTGGGGGTTCCCTTGGCAAAACAGGCAGAAGCCCCCAAAGCCTTTTCAATCTGACATTGAGTGACAGCACTCATGAATGCTTTGTTCCTGGAAATCTCCTGCTGTGAGATAGAAGTGGTTGCCTCGCTGCTGACATCTGTGCTTTTGCGGTCGCGCCTGGGATCTAAGTGACACCCTTGGGCGTGTAGTGGCGAATGTCCAGGAGGTGACACGGGGCTTCACCATGGCAGGATCTCTGTTCCCACCGTGCCACTTTGAGAGGACATTGATTCCCTGGAGACACTTCCCAGGGCTGAGGAGCAGCTGCGGAAAGGGGCGGCCCCGGGGGTGATTTCCAGCAGGCAACTCCCATTTCCAGCAGAGCACAGTGTTCTGCATGTGCAACAAATGCATTTCTGCGTTGCCAAAGCCCCGCAGAGTGTCTGCGATGAGCAGGACCTTCACTGTCTCTGCAGTGAACACAAGGAGGCACAGCAGTGGTGCCTCTTGCTTGGTCCCTGCCCAGGCAGAGCTGCCAGGGAGTTTCAGAGCCCGTGTGCAACGGCCAGCATGGACAGAGAGTGCAAGGGCAACACAGGGCAAAAATCATCTTTGCACCACCGTGGTCTTCAGTGTCCGCTGCACCAGGGAGACCATTGAGAGGAGCAAGGCAGACTGAGAATTGTACGCGTCAGTTAAAAAAGCCTTGCTATTAACAGTGTCTGCTCCCTGCCAGCCACAAATTCACAACTAGCGGAATTTACAAATGCTCTAGGTCTGCCCGAGCTCAAGAAGAGCTTGCACAATCCAGCTTCTGGAATAGACCAGTTTATTGAAACAAATCCAAAACAGGTTGAGGTTTCTGAATGCACTAACTAGACCTATTAATGTAAATACAAAAGCACTAACTAGAGTGTTCCTATAAATATAGTGTAAATTCACTAACTAGAGGGTCCTAAGAGATATCTCTATATCTTAAACGCAGTACTTATGGGGTATTAATAAATAGCGTAAAAGCACTAATTACAGGGTACCAATATATACTGGAAATGCACTAACTACGGGAGGTTAATATATACAGGGTCTGTCAAGAGGCCCCACAAGCACAGCTCTGTGCATCAGGATCTCTTTCAATGGCCGTGGATCGGCAGTTGTTTGAGCCGATCCAGCAGGCAATTGTACTCCTGCACGGCCTTCCTGTGGGCATTTGGACTGCTGGCCAGGTGCTCAAAGAGGTTGGGTGCTTCAGCCACCCGGAAGCCGGAGGGCAAGCTGATCTCCACCGGGAAGCTCGCATTGCCAAGGACAAAGTGGTGAAGCTGTTTTGTGTCCAGCGAGCAGCACAGGTACTTCAGGATGTCCGTCAGTCGCTGCCCGAAATCCCTCCTGCGCCACCGCGTCAGGGGTTCGGTGTTCAGGAGGTGCATCACCACAGTCTTCAGGGCGTAGCTGGAAAAACCTACACCCATCAGGAAGCCTGTGAGGAGCTGCAGGCACTTGCAGTGACAGCTGTCCTGGGGGGCCTGCCTGGAAATGTGCCTGAAGAAGTTTGCCTCCGCCACGGCGTAAGTCTCCGGCCACGTTGTGCTTGGGATGCCTACTTCTGCAGGCTGGCTGCACACAAAGATATCGGAGTCTCCTTGGCGCACTGCAAAGATCATCTCAGCCGTGAAGCTTTCCTTGTCTTTGCTCAGCTGAAATTTACAGGAGCGGCTGCAGGGCTGCCATGTTAAACGCCAGTGGCGGGATTGAGGCAAGAGCAGCCAGGCTACTCTCACAAATCCATAGAACCAGTGGACAGTCTTCTCCGCATCTAGATAGGAGCCGGTGCAGAGGGTGTGCAGGAGGCTGGGCTCCTGTCTCCTTCTCAGCTCCTCCTCGGGGTGGTGGAGGAAACACAGCATGTCCTCCCCCAGCCTCTCCCTCGTGCAGGTGCACAGCAGCTCCACACGGACACAGAAGTTCCTCTGGAGCATCCCTGCAGTGTCCAGCTCCAGGTGGAAGGCATGTCCTGGAGGGGGGCTCAGGGGTACAAGCACACGGTACACAACATCTTGTGCATGCCCGGGACTCCAGCCTTCAAAGGCGCTGCCCACCCCAACAGCTTGTTGCGGCACCGGGTAGAAACCGTTGGACAAGCCTTGTCCAAAGATGTGGGTCAGTTTGTCCATCAGGTCCGTTATCAGCTGGCAGCCTTTCTCCAGATCCGGAACAGGCAACTGCATGCGCTCCTCCAGATGGCTTCCAAGCTTCCTTTTGGCATTGTGGTCATCATCTTTTCCGTTTGCCTTCTGATTGCCTTCTGCATTTCCGGCCACATTGGCTTCCCCCGCCTTTTCATCTTGGTTCAATTCTTCCTCTGCAGTGTTGTGGCCGTCTTTTGCTTCCTTTCAAGCACTGCTTTCTGCCTTTGCATCGCTGTTACTGCCTTCTTCATTTCGCCCCTTCTTGTTGTCTTCCGCATTTGCAGCAACGCTGCTTTCTGTTCCTTCCTTTGCAACCACGTTGCCTCCTCCTTCTTCCTCCTCCAACAAGTTGGTGCTGGACCTCTCCTTGTGGCCACCGTTGTCTGGATCGTGTCCCATTTTCACAAGTGCAAACCGCAGGGCCAAATGAAGGACAGCGATTCCAGCCAGAGCCCAGAAGTGCCATCCGAGCAGGACTCCCCAGGCCCCACCGCTCTGCTCCTGCTCCATCTGCACCAGCTCCTGAACCAGCCGAGTCGTCTGCTGGTTCAGGTACTCAGCATGCTGCTGCATGCGCTCCAGTGCAGCCTCATCCAGCCCATCCCCGGCCTGCTGCGGGTACAGGATGAGGCCTGGCACAAGCAAGAGAAGGAGCGGAATGGCAAGCATGGTCTCGGGCAGTGAGCAGGGCTTCAGTGGGGATGAGAGGGAGCTACTGCTAGGGCAAGTGGGGACAGGAGCCCCGGGTTTCTGAAAGCAAGAGAGAGGCGGCCAGGCAACTGGCAGGCTGCCAGACCTGTGCCTCTGCCCCAGCAATGGCACCAAGGCTCTGGGCAGAGGCACTCCTGCCAGGGACTGGCTGCTGGATGCCCTCTGAGAAGCTGCTCCCTGGCTACTCGCGCTGCTGCCGAGGCCCTGGTTCCGCGTTCAGCACAGCCTCCTGTCTGCGTGCACGCTCGCCGCTTGCCGAGGCTGTACTGAGGCTGTGTTACCTGCTGCTTCTGACGGCAGCTGCCCCCATTGTGACACTGGGGCTCTGATGTCACAGGTGCCACAGTGCGTCCCGGCCACGCCAGACCAGCGCCAACCTCCAGCTCTACCTCGGCTCTGGGACTCCTAATGGCCCCTGGCAACCAAAGACCTGACACGCGCAAAGAGCAGACCTACTGGTCGTAATGGACACTCTGGGGGTTCCCTTGGCAAAACAGGCAGAAGCCCCCAAAGCCTTTTCAATCTGACATTGAGTGACAGCACTCATGAATGCTTTGTTCCTGGAAATCTCCTGCTGTGAGATAGAAGTGGTTGCCTCGCTGCTGACATCTGTGCTTTTGGGGTCGCGCCTGGGATCTAAGTGACACCCTTGGGCATGTAGTGGCGAATGTCCAGGAGGTGACACGGGGCTTCAGCATGGCAGGATCTCTGTTCCCACCGTGCCACTTTGAGAGGACATTGATTCCCTGGAGACACTTCCCAGGCCTGAGGAGCACCTGCGGAAAGGGGCGGTGCGGGGGGGGTGATTTCCAGCAGGCAACTCCCATTTCCAGCAGAGCACAGTGTTCTGCATGTGCAACAAATGCATTTCTGCGTTGCCAAAGCCCCGCAGAGTGTCTGCGATGAGCAGGACCTTCACTGTCTCCAGAGTGAACACAAGGAGGCACAGCAGTGGTGCCTCTTGCTTGGTCCCTGCCCAGGCAGAGCTGCCAGGGAGTTTCAGAGCCCGTGTGCAACGGCCAGCATGGACAGAGAGTGCAAGGGCAACACAGGGCAAAAATCATCTTTGCACCACCGTGGTCTTCAGTGTCCGCTGCACCAGGGAGACCATTGAGAGGAGCAAGGCAGACTGAGAATTGTATGCGTCAGTTAAAAAAGCCTTGCTATTAACAGTGTCTGCTCCCTGCCAGCCACAAATTCACAACTAGCGGAATTTACAAATGCTCTAGGTCTGCCCGAGCTCGAGAAGAGCTTGCACAATCCAGCTTCTGGAATAGACCAGTTTATTGAAACAAATCCAAAACAGGTTGAGGTTTCTGAATGCACTAACTAGACCTATCAATGTAAATACAAAAGCACTAAGTAGAGTGTTCCTATAAATATAGTGGAAATTCACGAACTAGAGTGTCCTACGATATATCTCCATATCTTAAACGCAGTACTTATGGGGTATTAATAAATAGCGTAAAAGCACTAATTACAGGGTACCAATATATACTGGAAATGCACTAACTACGGGAGGTTAATATATACAGGGTCTGTCAAGAGGCCCCACAAGCACAGCTCTGTGCATCAGGATCTCTTTCAATGGCCGTGGATCGGCAGTTGTTTGAGCCGATCCAGCAGGCAATTGTACTCCTGCACGGCCTTCCTGTGGGCATTTGGACTGCTGGCCAGGTGCTCAAAGAGGTTGGGTGCTTCAGCCACCCGGAAGCCGGAGGGCAAGCTGATCTCCACCGGGAAGCTCGCATTGCCAAGGACAAAGTGGTGAAGCTGTTTTGTGTCCAGCGAGCAGCGCAGGTACTTCAGGATGTCCATCAGTCGCTGCCCGAAATCCCTCCTGCGCCACCGCGTCAGGGGTATGGTGTTCATGAGGTGCATCACCACAGTCTTCAGGGCGTAGCTGGAAAAACCTACACCCATCAGGAAGCCCGTGAGGAGCTGCAGGCACTTGCAGTGACAGCTGTCCTGGGGGGCCTGCCTGGAAATGTGCCTGAAGAAGTTTGCCTCCGCCACGGCGTAAGTCTCCGGCCACGTTGTGCTTGGGATGCCTACTTCTGCAGGCTGGCTGCACACAAAGATATCGGAGTCTCCTTGGCGCACTGCAAAGATCATCTCAGCCGTGAAGCTTTCCTTGTCTTTGCTCAGCTGAAATTTACAGGAGCGGCTGCAGGGCTGCCATGTTAAACGCCAGTGGCGGGATTGAGGCAAGAGGAGCCAGGCAACTCTCACAAATCCATAGAACCAGTGGACAGTCTTCTCCGCATCTAGATAGGAGCCGGTGCAGAGGGTGTGCAGGAGGCTGGGCTCCTGTCTCCTTCTCAGCTCCTCCTCGGGGTGGTGGAGGAAACACAGCATGTCCTCCCCCAGCCTCTCCCTCGTGCAGGTGCACAGCAGCTCCACACGGACACAGAAGTTCCTCTGGAGCATCCCTGCAGTGTCCAGCTCCAGGTGGAAGGCATGTCCTGGAGGGGGGCTCAGGGGTACAAGCACACGGTACACAACATCTTGTGCATGCCCGGGACTCCAGCCTTCAAAGGCGCTGCCCACCCCAACAGCTTGTTGCGGCACCGGGTAGAAACTGTTGGACAAGCCTTGTCCAAAGATGTGGGCCAGTTTGTCCATCAGGTCCGTTATCAGCTGGCAGCCTTTCTCCAGATCCGGAACAGGCAACTGCATGCGCTCCTCTAGACGGCTTCCAAACTTCCTTTTGGCATTGTGGTCATCATCTTTTCCGTTTGCCTTCTCCTGATTGCCTTCTGCATTTCCGGCCACATTGGCTTCCCCCGTCTTTTCATCTTGGTTCAATTCTTCCTTTGCAGTGTTGTGGCCGTCTTTTGCTTCATTTCCAGCACTGCTTTCTGCCTTTGCATCGCTGTTACTGCCTTCTTCATTTTGCCCCTTCTTGTCGTCTTCCGCATTTGCAGCAACGCTGCTTTCTGTTCCTTCCTTTGCAACCACGTTGCCTCCTCCTTCTTCCTCCTCCAGCAAGTTGCTGCTGGACCTCTCCTTGTGGCCACCGTTGTCTGGATCGTGTCCCATTTTCACAAGTGCAAACCGCAGGGCCAAGTGAAGGACGGCGATTCCAGCCAGAGCCCAGAAGTGCCACCCGAGCAGGACTCCCCAGGCCCCACCGCTCTGCTCCTGCTCCATCTGCTCCAGCTCCTGAACCAGCCGAGTCGTCTGCTGGTTCAGGTACTCAGCACGCTGCTGCATGCGCTCCAGTGCGGCCTCATCCAGCCCATCCCCGGCCTGCTGCGGGTACAGGATGAGGCCTGGCACAAGCAAGAGAAGGAGCGGAATGGCAAGCATGGTCTCGGGCAGTGAGCAGGGCTTCAGTGGGGATGAGAGGGAGCTACTGCTAGGGCAAGTGGGGACAGGAGCCCCGGGTTTCTGAAAGCAAGAAAGAGGCGGCCAGGCAACTGGCAGGCTGCCAGACCTGTGCCTCTGCCCCAGCAATGGCACCAAGGCTCTGGGCAGAGGCACTCCTGCCAGGGACTGGCTGCTGGATGCCCTCTGAGAAGCTGCTCCCTGGCTACTCGCGCTGCTGCCGAGGCCCTGGTTCCGCGTTCAGCACAGCCTCCTGTCTGCGTGCACGCTCGCCGCTCGCCGAGGCTGTACAGAGGCTGTGTTACCTGCTGCTTCTGACGGCAGCCGCCCCCATTGTGACACTGGGGCTCTGATGTCACAGGTGCCACAGTGTGTCCCGGCCACGCCAGACCAGCGCCAACCTCCAGCTCTACCTCGGCTCTGGGACTCCTAATGGCCCCTGGCAACCAAAGACCTGACACGCGCAAAGAGCAGACCTACTGGTCGTAATGGACACTCTGGGGGTTCCCTTGGCAAAACAGGCAGAAGCCCCCAAAGCCTTTTCAATCTGACATTGAGTGACAACACTCATGAATGCTTTGTTCCTGGAAATCTCCTGCTGTGAGATAGAAGTGGTTGCCTCGCTGCTGACATCTGTTCTTTTGGGGTCGTGCCTGGGATCTAAGTGACACCCTTGGGCGTGTAGTGGCGAATGTCCAGGAGGTGACACGGGGCTTCAGCATGGCAGGATCTCTGTTCCCACCGTGCCACTTTGAGAGGACATTGATTCCCTGGAGACACTTCCCAGGCCTGAGGAGCACCTGCGGAAAGGGGCGGTGCGGGGGGGGTGATTTCCAGCAGGCAACTCCCATTTCCAGCAGAGCACAGTGTTCTGCATGTGCAACAAATGCATTTCTGCGTTGCCAAAGCCCCGCAGAGTGTCTGCGATGAGCAGGACCTTCACTGTCTCCAGAGTGAACACAAGGAGGCACAGCAGTGGTGCCTCTTGCTTGGTCCCTGCCCAGGCAGAGCTGCCAGGGAGTTTCAGAGCCCGTGTGCAACGGCCAGCATGGACAGAGAGTGCAAGGGCAACACAGGGCAAAAATCATCTTTGTAGCCACCGTGGTCTTCAGTGTCCGCTGCACCAGGGAGACCATTGAGAGGAGCAAGGCAGACTGAGAATTGTACACGTCAGTTAAAAAAGCCTTGCTATTAACAGTGTCTGCTCCCTGCCAGCCACAAATTCACAACTAGCAGAATTTACAAATGCTCTAGGTCTGCCCGAGTTCGAGAAGAGCTTGCACAATCCAGCTTCTGGAATAGACCAGTTTATTGAAACAAATCCAAAACAGGTTGAGGTTTCTGAATGCACTAACTAGACCTATCAATGTAAATACAAAAGCACTAAGTAGAGTGTTCCTATAAATATAGTGGAAATTCACGAACTAGAGTGTCCTACGATATATCTCCATATCTTAAACGCAGTACTTATGGGGTATTAATAAATAGCGTAAAAGCACTAATTACAGGGTACCAATATATACTGGAAATGCACTAACTATGGGAGGTTAATATATACAGGGTCTGTCAAGAGGCCCCACAAGCACAGCTCTGTGCATCAGGATCTCTTTCAATGGCCGTGGATCGGCAGTTGTTTGAGCCGATCCAGCAGGCAATTGTACTCCTGCACGGCCTTCCTGTGGGCATTTGGACTGCTGGCCAGGTGCTCAAAGAGGTTGGGTGCTTCAGCCACCCGGAAGCCGGAGGGCAAGCTGATCTCCACCGGGAAGCTCGCATTGCCAAGGACAAAGTGGTGAAGCTGTTTTGTGTCCAGCGAGCAGCGCAGGTACTTCAGGATGTCCATCAGTCGCTGCCCGAAATCCCTCCTGCGCCACCGCGTCAGGGGTATGGTGTTCATGAGGTGCATCACCACAGTCTTCAGGGCGTAGCTGGAAAAACCTACACCCATCAGGAAGCCCGTGAGGAGCTGCAGGCACTTGCAGTGACAGCTGTCCTGGGGGGCCTGCCTGGAAATGTGCCTGAAGAAGTTTGCCTCCGCCACGGCGTAAGTCTCCGGCCACGTTGTGCTTGGGATGCCTACTTCTGCAGGCTGGCTGCACACAAAGATATCGGAGTCTCCTTGGCGCACTGCAAAGATCATCTCAGCCGTGAAGCTTTCCTTGTCTTTGCTCAGCTGAAATTTACAGGAGCGGCTGCAGGGCTGCCATGTTAAACGCCAGTGGCGGGATTGAGGCAAGAGGAGCCAGGCAACTCTCACAAATCCATAGAACCAGTGGACAGTCTTCTCCGCATCTAGATAGGAGCCGGTGCAGAGGGTGTGCAGGAGGCTGGGCTCCTGTCTCCTTCTCAGCTCCTCCTCGGGGTGGTGGAGGAAACACAGCATGTCCTCCCCCAGCCTCTCCCTCGTGCAGGTGCACAGCAGCTCCACACGGACACAGAAGTTCCTCTGGAGCATCCCTGCAGTGTCCAGCTCCAGGTGGAAGGCATGTCCTGGAGGGGGGCTCAGGGGTACAAGCACACGGTACACAACATCTTGTGCATGCCCGGGACTCCAGCCTTCAAAGGCGCTGCCCACCCCAACAGCTTGTTGCGGCACCGGGTAGAAACTGTTGGACAAGCCTTGTCCAAAGATGTGGGCCAGTTTGTCCATCAGGTCCGTTATCAGCTGGCAGCCTTTCTCCAGATCCGGAACAGGCAACTGCATGCGCTCCTCTAGACGGCTTCCAAACTTCCTTTTGGCATTGTGGTCATCATCTTTTCCGTTTGCCTTCTCCTGATTGCCTTCTGCATTTCCGGCCACATTGGCTTCCCCCGTCTTTTCATCTTGGTTCAATTCTTCCTTTGCAGTGTTGTGGCCGTCTTTTGCTTCATTTCCAGCACTGCTTTCTGCCTTTGCATCGCTGTTACTGCCTTCTTCATTTTGCCCCTTCTTGTCGTCTTCCGCATTTGCAGCAACGCTGCTTTCTGTTCCTTCCTTTGCAACCACGTTGCCTCCTCCTTCTTCCTCCTCCAGCAAGTTGCTGCTGGACCTCTCCTTGTGGCCACCGTTGTCTGGATCGTGTCCCATTTTCACAAGTGCAAACCGCAGGGCCAAGTGAAGGACGGCGATTCCAGCCAGAGCCCAGAAGTGCCACCCGAGCAGGACTCCCCAGGCCCCACCGCTCTGCTCCTGCTCCATCTGCTCCAGCTCCTGAACCAGCCGAGTCGTCTGCTGGTTCAGGTACTCAGCACGCTGCTGCATGCGCTCCAGTGCGGCCTCATCCAGCCCATCCCCGGCCTGCTGCGGGTACAGGATGAGGCCTGGCACAAGCAAGAGAAGGAGCGGAATGGCAAGCATGGTCTCGGGCAGTGAGCAGGGCTTCAGTGGGGATGAGAGGGAGCTACTGCTAGGGCAAGTGGGGACAGGAGCCCCGGGTTTCTGAAAGCAAGAAAGAGGCGGCCAGGCAACTGGCAGGCTGCCAGACCTGTGCCTCTGCCCCAGCAATGGCACCAAGGCTCTGGGCAGAGGCACTCCTGCCAGGGACTGGCTGCTGGATGCCCTCTGAGAAGCTGCTCCCTGGCTACTCGCGCTGCTGCCGAGGCCCTGGTTCCGCGTTCAGCACAGCCTCCTGTCTGCGTGCACGCTCGCCGCTCGCCGAGGCTGTACAGAGGCTGTGTTACCTGCTGCTTCTGACGGCAGCCGCCCCCATTGTGACACTGGGGCTCTGATGTCACAGGTGCCACAGTGTGTCCCGGCCACGCCAGACCAGCGCCAACCTCCAGCTCTACCTCGGCTCTGGGACTCCTAATGGCCCCTGGCAACCAAAGACCTGACACGCGCAAAGAGCAGACCTACTGGTCGTAATGGACACTCTGGGGGTTCCCTTGGCAAAACAGGCAGAAGCCCCCAAAGCCTTTTCAATCTGACATTGAGTGACAACACTCATGAATGCTTTGTTCCTGGAAATCTCCTGCTGTGAGATAGAAGTGGTTGCCTCGCTGCTGACATCTGTTCTTTTGGGGTCGTGCCTGGGATCTAAGTGACACCCTTGGGCGTGTAGTGGCGAATGTCCAGGAGGTGACACGGGGCTTCAGCATGGCAGGATCTCTGTTCCCACCGTGCCACTTTGAGAGGACATTGATTCCCTGGAGACACTTCCCAGGCCTGAGGAGCACCTGCGGAAAGGGGCGGCCCCGGGGGTGATTTCCAGCAGGCAACTCCCATTTCCAGCAGAGCACAGTGTTCTGCATGTGCAACAAATGCATTTCTGCGTTGCCAAAGCCCCGCAGAGTGTCTGCGATGAGCAGGACCTTCACTGTCTCTGCAGTGAACACAAGGAGGCACAGCAGTGGTGCCTCTTGCTTGGTCCCTGCCCAGGCAGAGCTGCCAGGGAGTTTCAGAGCCCGTGTGCAACGGCCAGCATGGACAGAGAGTGCAAGGGCAACACAGGGCAAAAATCATCTTTGTAGCCACCGTGGTCTTCAGTGTCCGCTGCACCAGGGAGACCATTGAGAGGAGCAAGGCAGACTGAGAATTGTACACGTCAGTTAAAAAAGCCTTGCTATTAACAGTGTCTGCTCCCTGCCAGCCACAAATTCACAACTAGCAGAATTTACAAATGCTCTAGGTCTGCCCGAGTTCGAGAAGAGCTTGCACAATCCAGCTTCTGGAATAGACCAGTTTATTGAAACAAATCCAAAACAGGTTGAGGTTTCTGAATGCACTAACTAGACCTATCAATGTAAATACAAAAGCACTAAGTAGAGTGTTCCTATAAATATAGTGGAAATTCACGAACTAGAGTGTCCTACGATATATCTCCATATCTTAAACGCAGTACTTATGGGGTATTAATAAATAGCGTAAAAGCACTAATTACAGGGTACCAATATATACTGGAAATGCACTAACTATGGGAGGTTAATATATACAGGGTCTGTCAAGAGGCCCCACAAGCACAGCTCTGTGCATCAGGATCTCTTTCAATGGCCGTGGATCGGCAGTTGTTTGAGCCGATCCAGCAGGCAATTGTACTCCTGCACGGCCTTCCTGTGGGCATTTGGACTGCTGGCCAGGTGCTCAAAGAGGTTGGGTGCTTCAGCCACCCGGAAGCCGGAGGGCAAGCTGATCTCCACCGGGAAGCTCGCATTGCCAAGGACAAAGTGGTGAAGCTGTTTTGTGTCCAGCGAGCAGCGCAGGTACTTCAGGATGTCCATCAGTCGGTGCCCGAAATCCCTCCTGCGCCACCGCGTCAGGGGTTCGGTGTTCAGGAGGTGCATCACCACAGTCTTCAGGGCGTAGCTGGAAAAACCTACACCCATCAGGAAGCCCGTGAGGAGCTGCAGGCACTTGCAGTGACAGCTGTCCTGGGGGGCCTGCCTGGAAATGTGCCTGAAGAAGTTTGCCTCCGCCACGGCGTAAGTCTCCGGCCATGTTGTGCTTGGGATGCCTACTTCTGCAGGCTGGCTGCACACAAAGATATCGGAGTCTCCTTGGCGCACTGCAAAGATCATCTCAGCCGTGAAGCTCTCCTTGTCTTTGCTCAGCTGAAATTTACAGGAGCGGCTGCAGGGCTGCCATGTTAAACGCCAGTGGCGGGATTGAGGCAAGAGCAGCCAGGCTACTCTCACAAATCCATAGAACCAGTGGACAGTCTTCTCCGCATCTAGATAGGAGCCGGTGCAGAGGGTGTGCAGGAGGCTGGGCTCCTGTCTCCTTCTCAGCTCCTCCTCGGGGTGGTGGAGGAAACACAGCATGTCCTCCCCCAGCCTCTCCCTCGTGCAGGTGCACAGCAGCTCCACACGGACACAGAAGTTCCTCTGGAGCATCCCTGCAGTGTCCAGCTCCAGGTGGAAGGCATGTCCTGGAGGGGGGCTCAGGGGTACAAGCACACGGTACACAACATCTTGTGCATGCCCGGGACTCCAGCCTTCAAAGGCGCTGCCCACCCCAACAGCTTGTTGCGGCACCGGGTAGAAACCGTTGGACAAGCCTTGTCCAAAGATGTGGGTCAGTTTGTCCATCAGGTCCGTTATCAGCTGGCAGCCTTTCTCCAGATCCGGAACAGGCAACTGCATGCGCTCCTCCAGACAGCTTCCAAGCTTCCTTTTGGCATTGTGGTCATCATCTTTTCCGTTTGCCTTCTCCTGATTGCCTTCTGCATTTCCGGCCACATTGGCTTCCCCCGCCTTTTCATCTTGGTTCAATTCTTCCTCTGCAGTGTTGTGGCCGTCTTTTGCTTCCTTTCCAGCACTGCTTTCTGCCTTTGCATCGCTGTTACTGCCTTCTTCATTTCGCCCCTTCTTGTCGTCTTCCGCATTTGCAGCAACGCTGCTTTCTGTTCCTTCCTTTGCAACCACGTTGCCTCCTCCTTCTTCCTCCTCCAACAGGTTGGTGCTGGACCTCTCCTTGTGGCCACCGTTGTCTGGATCGTGTCCCATTTTCACAAGTGCAAACCGCAGGGCCAAATGAAGGACAGCGATTCCAGCCAGAGCCCAGAAGTGCCATCCGAGCAGGACTCCCCAGGCCCCACCGCTCTGCTCCTGCTCCATCTGCTCCAGCTCCTGAACCAGCCGAGTCATCTGCTGGTTCAGGTACTCAGCACGCTGCTGCATGCGCTCCAGTGCGGCCTCATCCAGCCCATCCCCGGCCTGCTGCGGGTACAGGATGAGGCCTGGCACAAGCAAGAGAAGGAGCGGAATGGCAAGCATGGTCTCGGGCAGTGAGCAGGGCTTCAGTGGGGATGAGAGGGAGCTACTGCTAGGGCAAGTGGGGACAGGAGCCCCGGGTTTCTGAAAGCAAGAAAGAGGCGGCCAGGCAACTGGCAGGCTGCCAGACCTGTGCCTCTGCCCCAGCGCTGGCACCAAGGCTCTGGGCAGAGGCACTCCTGCCAGGGACTGGCTGCTGGATGCCCTCTGAGAAGCTGCTCCCTGGCTACTCGCGCTGCTGCCGAGGCCCTGGTTCCGCGTTCAGCACAGCCTCCTGTCTGCGTGCATGCTCGCCGCTCGCCGAGGCTGTACTGAGGCTGTGTTACCTGCTGCTTCTGATGGCAGCTGCCCCCATTGTGACACTGGGGCTCTGATGTCACAGGTGCCACAGTGCGTCCCGGCCACGCCAGACCAGCGCCAACCTCCAGCTCTACCTCGGCTCTGGGACTCCTAATGGCCCCTGGCAACCAAAGACCTGACACGCGCAAAGAGCAGACCCACTGGTCGTAATGGACACTCTGGGGGTTCCCTTGGCAAAACAGGCAGAAGCCCCCAAAGCCTTTTCAATCTGACATTGAGTGACAGCACTCATGAATGCTTTGTTCCTGGAAATCTCCTGCTGTGAGATAGAAGTGGTTGCCTCGCTGCTGACATCTGTGCTTTTGGGGTCGCGCCTGGGATCTAAGTGACACCCTTGGGCGTGTAGTGGCGAATGTCCAGGAGGTGACACGGGGCTTCAGCATGGCAGGATCTCTGTTCCCACCGTGCCACTTTGAGAGGACATTGATTCCCTGGAGACACTTCCCAGGGCTGAGGAGCAGCTGCGGAAAGGGGCGGCCCCGGGGGTGATTTCCAGCAGGCAACTCCCATTTCCAGCAGAGCACAGTGTTCTGCATGTGCAACAAATGCATTTCTGCGTTGCCAAAGCCCTGTAGAGTGTCTGCGATGAGCAGGACCTTCACTGTCTCCAGAGTGAACATAAGTCCTTCCATGGCCCAAATACAGAGACATTTGTAAAATACCCAACTAACCCTGGTTCAGGCTACTAAGGAGTACAGGGGACATGGGGACAGGCAGCTGCCAGGGACCTCGTGGGTTTTGCAGCAGCTTATGCCCCTTGATGAGCAACCGTCACCTGATGCAGGCACAGCTCTGTAGTGTCTTTCTTGCAGAGCTCTTGAGCTTTGGTCTGAGTAAAATGTTGCTCCCAGGACTGCTGTTATTTGAATTATGTGGAAAAAGAAAATTTCTCTGGGATGTCATAATGATTA
Source organism: Lonchura striata (assembly GCF_050655825.1). Classification (NCBI taxonomy): domain Eukaryota; kingdom Metazoa; phylum Chordata; class Aves; order Passeriformes; family Estrildidae; genus Lonchura; species Lonchura striata. The sequence continues at coordinate 35,248,241 of NC_140705.1, forward strand.
ATTTGGCAAGTGCTGCATGAAACATCATCTCTGCAGCTTGGACAAATAGCCTGTCATTATCAAGTGCAAGAGCAGCTGGGGTGAAGGAGTGGAAGAAGCACTATATTTCCCTTCAACACTGCATCAAGCTGAGGTCCCATGCACAGGCTCTGCTCTACCCAGTGCTGTGTGTAGTTAAAAGCTGCTCCAGAGTTGTTGGGGAGGAAAGGACTGCCAAGGACCCATTTACTCTGTGCAGCTGATCACTCTGTGACCAGCTTGGGTAACTCCTACTCTTTGATCTCTGCCCCTGCTGAGCTCTCTTTAGCTCCCATGACCTCTCCTCTCTGCCACATATACCCTTTGCCTTGAGCTGCAGCCAGAGGAGACCTCAGTCCAATGACTAAATTCGAGTGGCAAATGCCCTTTTGCACATTTCATGCTGGTGAATGAGTTGTTTTCCCGGAGGAGTTTATGGTGTTTAGAGGAATGACAAAAGATCTCCTGGCAAACTGCCATGAAGAAGATTTCTGTGTCTCTCCAAGGCCATCTCCTGGTATGTCTCTGTCAGCTGAACGTGCAATTTCTTTAATCCTCAGGCTGACATAATTCTGAGAGCAAAACTCCTTAAATGTGTATTTGAGGTGTCCTTGAGCCACCATGCTTGGTCTGCCTGTCACAAACTCTTATCGGCTACTCATGTGGCAAAAAGTGTTGGAAAAAACAGACTTGTGCAGGACATAACTCTGCAAAAGAAGCCTGAGCTGGAGCCGACAAAGAACCAGTATCACAAGAATAAGTTATTCTGTGGCTAAGTCAGAGGCTGCTAAGATATACGGATCAGAGGAGTCAGAAATGTAACTGCATCAGTGAGAGAAACAAGGCAAAGGTGTCTGGGGATATGTGCTTGTTTATGATTAGTCCATGGATTATGGAGTTTTGTGTCTAAAACTAGCAATTACTGACTGGCTCACGACAGAGCAAAGAACTTAAAAATGTAGAAAATTTGAGATTTTAAAATAGTCCATAACTTAGTTGGAAGATTTGCTAAGCTTTATAGCATATCAGAGTCAGTTTTAACTCCTTGCAGCCATACAGCTAATTGAAAGAACATCCTTTCTTTTTCTTCACCAAGGGCTTTCACAGGATAAATTTTTTCATCAGTTTGCTAAATATCCTGTGCACACAAGGCATTTTGGTGTTTGCTCCCTCTTCTAGCCACTCACTTTTAAATGTGATACCTACACTTCTGATCGTCCCATATGCCTACAATTTTATGTGCTCTGGATTCCCTCTCTCACGTAATAGTGCTAAATTGTTCCAAAGATTTCCACAATTCAGTTAAATATTGCATTAACAAGCACTTCCATTTGTATGTTTTTAGACCTACTGCCCAGTAATCATATTAGATGTTCACAGTCCTTATATTGTGATGAAAATCAGTTGTTTTTCCCTATTACTTCTCCCTATCACTGTAGCACTGGTTCTTGTCTGTGCAGAGTCCCATGTCTGATCCCTTCTCTGCTTGATGAAGAATCTAAAACTATATTTTTCTGCTCTCAAAAGAAGGTTTTCCATATACCTTATCTCTGTAGTTTTCAAATGTATCATATTTTTAAGCTGTGATGACTGACACTGCAGGCAATATTGGAGATGCTTTTAGATGCTTTTATAAGGTAGTATAATAATTTTTCCCATTTCCTTCTCTCTCCCTGAGATGCAGAAAAGGCTGAACACTGCATCCTAAACACTCATCTACTGCTTCTACCTACACTAATAAAATATATTAAATCCAGATATACCAACAGTCATCTTGCAGCAGTCATCCTGCTGACCACGTCTCACAGTTTACCTGTCTTTCTCTGAGCACTGAGTGACATTTCCAAACAAATAGTCACATTGATATCAAGAGCTCTTCTCTGGCTCATAAGGGGTAATTCAGAGGCTGTGGATGGGGATGGTGCAGTAAAGCTAATTTTCTTCTTGAATTTGACTATGCTTTTATTTGCACTCAATTTCACCTGCAAGCTTATTGCCCACTTATTTAGTGTTCTGGTGACAATTCTTGCAGACAGTTTTAGATTAGACTATCTTGATTTATTTTTTATTATCTTCAGGCTGTGTAGCACATATTGCTACTCCTTTTCCATCAGCACTTTGAACTGTGTCAACACCCATACAAAAAAGGCTGGTGCAGGTATGTAAAGCATGCATTGAATGGTCCCAGTAGAGAACCTCATGCACTCTGCCAGAAACCTAGTTTTTAATAGTTAATCTCTGGCTTCTTACAATTAATCATGTATTAACCTGACAAAGAACTTCCTTTCTACCCATGGCAGACCAATTTCTTTTAGAACAGACGGTAGGAAATTTTGTGCTGAATATCAACTGGACCATGTTTCGCAATGTGTGCCTGCCAGTACTTGAAACTGGGTTTTGAAAACATTGCCTGTAATCCTGTAACCTCCTCCTATGAAACAGAAAGGATGAATGTGAGAGGAGCAGTTACCCTCTCCAGGATAGGCTGGGAAATGAAGGTGATTTATGCAGCTGCCACCACATCAGAGCCTTCTCTGCTGTGGGTTGCAAGGCATTTACACTGTGTAGCAGTGGCAGCTTGGCTGAAATGATAGGAAGATTCAGCACAGACAGACTAATCATGAGTGGTGAAAATTCAAATGGCTGAAGACAACTACTGAATTTTAGAAAGGCTTTGAGAAATCAAATTAGTTCAATGGCTGTTCTCCCATCCAGAAATTGGTAATACCTTAGTGGATGCAATGGAAGTAACATTTGATAGTCTAAAAATAGGCTGCATATACCACTCCTTTTGCTTCCCCTGAAGTGCTGAGAACATTCAGTACTTATTAAAGAAGGCATTAAAAGGGTTGAAGTTTGCATATTCTTTTTTTAAATTTCTTTTTGAAAAATACCAGAATAGTAATTTATAGCTGTTCTACTTGTGAGAAGTCATTTGACAAGACAAAATTAAAAGGAGGGGATATACCCCTCAGTGGGCTACAAAACTTATTCCTGTGGTGGAGTCTGGGGGTTCCACTTAGCAGCTTTCCTTCCTACAAACCTAGGGACTGGCAAACCTTTGAAGAGAGGAGAAATCCCATTTTCCAGGCAAAACGCCAAAAGGACAATTACAGCGTGATATTTCTTTAAGTGGCAAGAAAGTAAGTCTCAAGGACTTCCTTTTGAATTTTGTTACGGGGGACCGAAACAGCACCTGCACCAGCCAGACCAGAGATTTTGATCACCAGAAAAACCTATTGTGATTAGTGTGAGTCAAAATGTCATTGGGGTATTTTTTCCCCCAAAAATTGTCCAAGAAAATCACCTGTGAAATCTGATTCACAAAAGTATGTAAACAATATCAACTGCACCTACATGTTATCTAAAGTCTTGGGACTTGTGTTTGCCTGGTGTGTTCCCACACCCAGTGTGGCGTCATGTGGAGAGAACCCAAGAGCTCACATTAGATTTCCTACAAATAATTTAGTACAGAGAAGAAAAGCAGGTGAATTTTTGCTTTCAAGTCCTGGAAAATGTATCTGCATTTTAGAGCAACAGCTTGCAGTCTAAGTTGCAATGGATTTATATTTGTGGAAGCAACTGCTATTTTTACTCTGGAGACATTTTCTGCCATGCAAAGGTTCCTCTTAAAATTGAGCTCCCCATCAGACCTGAGTCTGGATGAGGGCTGAGGAGAGCACCTTCATCTTCATGCATGCTCCTTGCTCCATGGCCTCTAAGGAGTATTTTGGGCTAGAAGGAATGAAGCAAGGTGCTGCTGCTGGGGCTGTTAATGGAGCTGGCCTGGCTGGATCACATGTGTCACTGTGGCCCAGGTGAAGAAATGATAGAAAGTTCATTCATGACCATAACTATTTTTTTAGATATAAAGCCACTGCTCTACTTCAAAGTGTGACACTGGGTGTAAGAGAAATGTAATTCACCAAATAGGAGAAAGACTGATAGAAATCAAATTACCAACAAGTTGTATGTAGTTTTGGGAGCACCAAAGTGTGGCACTTCATATCCTGAAATACTTCTATTTTTATATTCAAAGGTAGCATAAAGTGAATTTGATGAAAAGCCCTGGGTTCCCCACTGTGTGTCCTTGTCCACATGCTCATGACTCCCACAGCCCTTGTCCAGGAGATCCTGTGTTCACCCAGCCTCTTGTGCTGAAGGCATTTTATTGGTAGGTGGAAATGGGTACTTGAACCACTGCTGTCTAAAGCCAATCTCATTCCCAGGAAAGGTGCCAGGAGATTTCTGTTTTCTTCCTTTAACCATGTTCCATAAGAAGACTGAGCAGCTGTAGGGAGCGCTGTGCTCCTGAATGGTTTAGATGAATGGAGACGAGAGATCTCTGAAGGCTGCTCTTGGGATATAAGGTTTATTAGGGATGGAGAAGAGGTCCTGCTTCGAGCTGCCAGATGCAGCACATGGCAAGGCTTGAGGGGATGGGGGAGGGGAGAGACAAGAGGATGCTCTGGGAGAGGGTGGAAGTCCTAAGAGGGGGGAAGATCCAAGAGGAGGGGAAGTTCCAAGAGGGCATCTGGCCCCTCGGAGACCCTTTATCAGGGGGCTTCAAGGTAGGCTGGAACAAGACTTGGGCCAATGGGGTCACAGACACTTGATGTCTCAGGGTTGGGTTACAGGTGTGGGATGAACTATACATTTCGGGGGTTGAGATGGAACAGTCCATTTGACTTTTGGACTTATCTGTAGGTAAGGGTATTGTCCAGCCAGTAGGGAGGATTGTTTTAATCCTGGCTGTACTATTGTGAATAATTATATTTATCCATCCTTCCCAACAAGCAGCCTTGTACTTACTCAAGTCAGACAACCAAAACAAAGAGGAAGGATTTAAGACTCCTCTGGGAATGAAGCAATGAAATTTAAGTCTTGCCTCTGAAGTTCTTCACCAGAGCTAGATATTAACAGCTATTTTTTTTTTATTATTATTTCAGAATGAAACTGTTTTCAAATTTCCTACAGCCTCTGCTTTCACAGTTTTTAAAAATTAACTCAATAACTAAACAGAAATAGAGGAAGAAAATACTAAAGGTCCTGCACTTAGTAAAACTGTGCAGTTTTAAGTAGATTAGCAGCATTTCCCTTCAGAGCCTTTATTTACTTTATTCTACATAAAATTCTAAACGACATAAAAATTCCCCTGATCTTGAGAGATCTTTTGGTTTTTGCAAAGAACTTTCAGGCAAGCTGTTAAACAATGATATTTTCCTTTGTAATTGGTATTAAAAAAATTCCCTCCCTCTGTTTGTGTATCAGGAGCAGAGAGAAAAGAGAATTTCTAGATCCAAAAGTACAGAGAGCCTGGCAGTATAGATTAAAACCCTAGTGCTGACATGGTGGTGTCACATTTGGAACTGGTGGTAACTTCAATACACAACTCTCCAAACACAATCTTTGAGTTCAAGGGATTACTAAAATTGGAGGAAAAGTTTCCATCCCTTCCTGACATGCACTTACTCTACTGTGTCTAATAGCTTAGCTGGTACTCTCTTAGCAGCTACTAGTAAATATTCATAGGTTAAGGATCAATTTATGTTTGATATGATGAATATTTACTTACTTTAACCTCCTATTTTTGGCATAAAAACTTCTCTTGGTGTCAAAAGTCACTTAATGTTGTGATGGCTCCCTTAAGGGCTATTACTGCCTATCTTGTATAACCCAAATACATGTGCCTGATGGAAAGATTTGTAAGGTGTATCCATAAAATGAAGTGTTATTTATTTTCTGAAAGGTTACAAGGCTGCAGAAAAAACCTATTTATGCTACAAATTACATCAGTGGTTTCTAAAGTAGTTGATTCTGTGGACTGCTGCCAGCCCATAATGTCTCTCCCAGATGACCTCACAAAGTCCTCACTGCCCACATTGAAAGCACCACTGATACCATTCCCAGCTCTCTCTGTGAGTTACTCACTGCATCCATGGAAATCACTGGTGAAAACCAGGTTCATAACACTGGTGGCCATTGAGCTGTTCTGAAATCTTGAAAATCACAGATCCTGCCCTTCATTTGGCTCCCAGTCTCAGAAGAAATTCAAGTAGTACCGATACTTCAAGTGCAAAAGTTAAGAACATCTCACTACAGTTTGTCATACTACAAGCATTGGAATTTCTTTTTTCCTTTCTGAGTTGAAGTACACAGTTGACTCTGAATTATGCATGCCTACAGTAATTCTTGCATTGAATTAAATCACTAATCCTGGTGTAAGTGCTCCCTCTGAATTAATTTTTTAATTCATTTTTGCCCCTCTGTGTCATTCTGTTTGGTTGATTGTGGTTTTAAAATTGGACTGAGCACATGAAACAGTGAAAATAATTTTACCCATGTGTCATATTGCCTAATGCCATGCTATTAGTGTAAAATCCTTACTACACAGAAATAGCTGAACACTTTCTCTTTGGCAATTCAGAATTACGAGATTACTTCACAAATCCCAACATCAAACGTAGATACAATCCCTATTGCAGGAGACATCAGCTGCAGGGAGTAACAGCAGTAGGGTGACCCTTTCCTCTTTTCTCCTTCTGGACAGCCAGCCTGACACTTTCGCTTTCACCAAATAGCATCACTCCAAACCCACATCATGCCTTGGGATGGGCTGTGGGCTACCTGAGCTGAAGTGAAGCAAAGCACTGTCCCTGCCTGTATGCATCCATCAGCCTGGCTATTAACCCTGGTAGGATGCTGCAGCCCCAAGGAAAAGGGCAGGCTGGCCAATGTCAGCAGCTTCTGAGGCAGGAGGATGAGCCTGCCTACGGACAACACACTGTATCTGCATCCCAAACTTGTCCCTGAGGCAGCACACATAATTTCCTTAAAATCTGGGGTCTTCCTCAGTGCTGATACTTCATGCTTCATCTCCTTCTTGGTTGTCTTGTCTCGCAAAGATTGCAGTGTCACTATCACTGCTGCGACTGGTCCCATACCACAGAGGCCCCCAGGACTGGACCCTGTCCCTGCCTGCAGCCACTGGGAGGGAGGCTGGAGAAGCACCACGATGCTGACAACCCCAAACCCAGAGTGGGATCAGGGGTGCATGAGGCACAGGGGCTGCAAGAACCACCCTGCCAACACTGAGAAAAAAGAGGAGTGAACTCCCTCTTATATCTGTGTGTTTGCTGTCTGCATGTGATTCCCATCACTTTGGGGACTCTCTGCAGCACGGTTGTGTGAATGTTAATTAAACTGATCCCAGCTTTTATGTGTCTAGCTGATAAGGCAGGCTGGCAGTGCTCTAAATTTAGAGGGAGGAGTTGTTTGAGAAGACAAACACAGACAGAGCCACACTGAGGTATCCTGTGGCAGCACCTCCACTCACAAAATGGCATCAATCCATGGCAAATGGGCTGAATGAGCAGTGCAGGACAGCCCTGCTAAGGGCAGCAGTGGGGTTTTATGTCAATAGTATCAACTGGTCAAGCCTTGAACAGTTACGCTCCTGTGGTGGATTGTGTGGATTATGTTCAGAAATGGAAGATGCAGGAAATGGCACTGTTTTAACTGGGTAAATGATATAAAAGTAGATAACTTACACAAACAAACAAACAAACACACAAACACACACACATTAATTGAAAATCTTGACTTTTGCATGAGATTAACTTTGTTACTGTGTTTGCCTGAGATTGATTTTGACCTTTTTCCTGATCAGTTGTGTCAATAATTTAAAATATGACCAGGAAGGTCACCAGGTGTGTGTGTGGGAGGTGGTGGCTGTATCTTGGTTTTTTCTTTCAGAAGGGATGTCTGATGATGCACACTCACCTTTGTGCTTACATCAGTTTTGTGGAGCACCTGAGGCTCCACAAACCAATGTGTGCCATGGTTGGTTTCTTCAGAGTGAATTTACTCAATGTGCTTCACCTTCTACCCCAGCTTCTGCCCAGTCTGGGGTCCTTGGAGAGGCTGTCTGCAATGGGGAAATACAAGTTAATGAGACAAAGAAAGAGCAGTAGGAAGACTGAAGAACATGAAAGTTGTGAGGGAGTCTTCAACTTGCAGAAGGCTTGTGCAAACTCCCTTGTGTGCTTTATTAGAAAATTAGGAGCTTGGAGTTTCCAGAGGGAGTCAGCAAGGAAGTTTGATAAGTGCAAACATGTCCTTGTAAATCTGATTTCTGGCATCAGAGATAATGGAATTTCTGTAGGATTTGAGTATCCAGACCCTTTTCCTCCTCTTTGGTACCCCTTTGGCACTGTTTTCAAAAGGACAATATTTGCATCTTAAGATTTTTTTTTTACCAGTACTTCTTTCAGACTGTACCAAAATCCTGACTTTTCATGTTACCTACACTTTCCCTTCTGTTCAAAAACAACCCATTGTTTGAACAGGAAAAGTTATTTTTTAGTCTAACCTGATGTGCAGCACTATGTTAATCTGTTACAAATTGAGTTTTTCATATGTTTTAACATTTCAGAATTTCTACTATAGCCTATAATTATTACAGCTCTAATTATTCTGTCATTTAAACACTTTTATTTCCATTTTGGCATGATTGGCTACTTGATTGAAAATTACTTCCTTTATGACAGTGTCATGGTTTGATGCTGGCGCAATGCCAGCATCCCCATGAAAATACACCTTCCCAAATAAGTGTTGTGAGATGTGATCAGGAACAGAGCAGAGCAGGCTCAACTTAGAAATAAAGGAGAAAGAACTTTATTAAGCTACTACTGTGATAAAAGACACACACTAAATCCGCAATGAAAATCTTCCAAAACATTTCTCTTCCCCCCACCCAAACTCCAACAAAACACAATGAGACACAACTTGGACTCTCAATCAAGTCATCACGCTTCAGATAATCAATGCTCAGTTCATCAAGGGAGCCTTTCTTGCACCGTAGACCCCCCAGGAAACACAATTGCCACCTCTTGTGTTTCCATGTCACTCACGGCACCACCCAGAGAAATCCTGCCAGTGTGACACTGCCCTCTCCATGTCACAGTGCTCTCACCACTGTGCATGGACAGACTGCTCATAGGGCTCCTTTAAGGGTGCTTTTTAAGGCTCCTTTTTAAGGATGCTTTGCCAAGAACCAAAAGAAACAACAGTTCAGTTTCTCATTTTGGGACTGCAGTCCCCCCCATCTTCCTCCTCCCCTGGGGCTGAGGGTGCAAACAGAGATCTTCATCTTCCTGAAGACAGACAACATCATCACACCCTCCTCAGCTTTTCTCTGTCCACTCCATTCCTGTGCTGGTAGTTGCTGAAGCAGGTCTCTTGGCTCACCATGCATCCGCCTAAGATGCAGTATCTGTTGCAGGAGAATTTGGTTCAGTCTATGGCTAACAAGAAAAGTCCAGCCAAAAGCCCCCCAACCTTCTTTTCCTAATATCTCAAATCCTAAACTGTCTCTCTTCTCTGTCAAATCAAGGAGGAGTAATATTTCACAAAGCTTTCATTTCCCAGGAAAGTGTTAAAAGTCCCGACTCCCCGGATGGCTGAAATCTCAGCCCAGGACTCCAACTCCCACACTGAGCACCTTCCCCCTCTTCTCCTCCTCTGCTGGCAAACTTCCAGGTGCCTTCAGGCTCTCTATCTCTTTCCCTCTGGGCTGGGGGGAACAAAGACATCTCAGACTTCCTCCACCCTTCTGTCCGCAGGAGCTGACTCGGTTCCAGACCCTTCACCCCCTGGCCTACCTCCCCAGGCCACGTGGCTCCCCTCCCCTGCCCAGCCCGTGGTTGAGTAGAGGAGGTCTGCTCTCTCCTGTGGCTGGAACCAAAGACCATTCTCCTGGGAGGTCTTGCTTTTAACCCCCTGAGTTCTCAGAGGTGTGTCCATGCCTTCAGTGGTCACTCCAGGTGCCAATATCCAGACCTGACCACTGATTGATTTGACCCCATTTCCTGAGAAAATTCACTTCCATGTCAAACCACGACAGACAGCATTTTCCTTAATTGGGTTCTCTGATTCTCTCCCAAGAAAAAGATGTTTTTCCTTTCCTTGTTACTGCAATTACATCAGGAAATGATAGCTCTCTGAATGATACAAATGTCAGTGAATATTGTTCTCTAGAAATCCATTTGTCCCTTTTCCACAAGCAAAAGTTAGTTGTTTGCTTGAGGATTTGAATTTCACATCAGCAAGAGTTCTCAATGCCAAATCACCCTGATGTGCAGGACTTGCTAACCTGCTGTTGCCGAGGGACTGAAATGCTGTCAGATCATGATATGGGGACATCCATGCAGGTCAGGACATGGGGATACCCATGCAAACCATGGCATATCCATGCAGACCACAGAATGGGGACATCTGTGCTATGAGGATGTCTGTGCAGATCACAAAGTGGGGATATCTATGTCACCAATTCCCTTTACACCAGCTGAGGATCTGCTCCACACCCATGTGCATTGGGTGTGGCAGGTCAACAAAAGACCTGGGTTCTGTGAGCTGTGTGTTTACTGACTGGAAAGCCATTTAATTCCTCAGGAAATTACATTTTTCTGTTTGCTTAAAACAATCTATGGGAAATAGTAAAGGTGCGAAGTATAGGACAAAGGGCTGATAAACAGCCTGTGTGGCTGACAGCTTCGTCTGCATGGTCCCTACAGGGCAGATCTCACCTGTTGGAAAGAATCAAATCCTAACCCACTGGTTCAAAGATATTTCCCTGAAGTCAGTGAGGAAAGAAAGGAAAGCAAGCAATTTAGAGGGAAAAAAGGTCTGGAAAAGAAGGGTAAGCCCTTTCCTCAGAGCCTTCTCTCAAAACACATTTTCAGAGTGAGTAGATAAGATTCATTGCACCATGTCATCATAAAGAAAACATTAAACTGACCATAGAAATTGCACCCTGAAATTGCTTATTTTCAGTGATTATAAAAGGCAGTGTCCAGCTAGTGGTACCAGCTCAGACCTCTTCACTGCAGAATCTGACATTAGATGGCAGAGCTCTCCCCTTGCTATGAATGCTTCCTGGTGATGGGCAGAGTGAGGGTTGTGCTATGTTCTCCCCCTTCTGTCAAGGATCCCAGTATCTTTAGGTCACCTGGAGGAGATTATGATGTAGCACCATTTTATTTTATAATGCTGGCTGGCTGGCACATACATTATTCATGGGAGCAGAAACATACAGTGCATGATTTAAAGGTGGTAATTGCTCATCTGTATATTCTAGGGAATTGCCCAACTATTTAAAATACTCTGAAGCTCCCAAGCAAAATCTATTTTTTCTCTCAACTGTTTCCAGTTGAGAGAAAAAATATCAGATTTGGCTGATAAATGTATAATTGCTGTAGTATGCCAAGAGATGCTTTAGCTGACAGGACTATTCTGATAGTAAAGGCAGAAATTCAACACTGCATCTTAAATATAGGGCACAAATTTCCATCTAATCTGAAGGCCAGAAATAAGAGTAGGGTTTGGAATGGCTCATATTTTTTGCTTATATGAAATTGAGTGAAGAAATAGAATAATTTGGTTTGGAAAGGACCTTTAAAGGTCACCTAGCCCAACCCGCCTTCAATTTGACATCTTGAACTGGAATAAGTTGCTCAGAGCCCTTTGCTTGCACTCCTTATAGTACTAAAGGTGTTAAAAGCAGTATTACCACCCACCTGAGTAAAGTAAGCAGGGATTTATGGCACCCAACAAGCTCTGGGAAATTTTGGTTGTGATAAGGTTTTAGCCTTTCAAGTGGAAGTGGGGGTCATTTCTGGCAGGAGCAGAACCCCTGGAGACTACTGAGAATGTCACAGTGTTTGGGAGAAACCTGAGCTTGTGGAATGTGGGTATGGAAACTAGGACAGGCTGTGAGCAATTTTATTACTTCGTGTTGTGCTGGCTGTGGGTTGTGTCACCTGTGCTAACTAGACAGGTCATTGAGGCACACAGGGACATTTGACCCTCCACAAGATGACAGAGGTAGTACCCTTTAGCACACAACATAAAGCAGGGTCTCACAGGCACTTTGAAAACAAATAAAGCATATGAATACATATAATCATACTCAAATTAGCCCTACTTGTTTGAAACTGGAGGCAACACTTCTTGCATGAGCCTGCTGCACTATTACTGGTCCCCAGCTGCAAAGCTCCTGGTTTTAGCTCCACTCCCTCACATGTGGTGGGGAGCTGGTTTCCTCAAGCAGCCTTTTCCCACCTTAGGCTGCTCCTGTCCATCTCTTCCAGCTGCCCAGGGCAGCAGTCTGCAGGAGGAAATGCAAGAACAAGAGTGGGATGCTTTATCCCTCATCAGGCAGCAAGGGAAGAGGCTAGTCAGGACATGGTGATCACTACCATAAGGGCAGCCACTGAGCTCAAACTGAGGAAGGGCATCAGATCTTAGGACTGAAAAAAAAAAAATAAAAATCATAGAACAAAGCCTTTTCAATAAATAGAGTATTTTTATTAAGTAATTGCTGGATACAGCGTAGACAATAATTGACTAAATTAAGTCATACGGAGCAAGTGACCCCATAGTCACTTGCTAATTATAATTCTCTGGCGTCTGTTCTGGGAAATAAACTAATTTCCATTCTTGCAGGAGTCAGAGACAGGTGTATGTACAGCAGAAATTATCTAGCAGCAGCCACAGAAGAAGCTGCACACTGTTAGCAGAACTGCTGGCAGGTCCCCGGGAGTGCTGCGGCCGCCCGGGTGGAGCAGCAAGGATGGGACTCGCTCGGTGCCGGGGCACACCTCCAGCTGCGAGCACAGCCCTGCCGCCGTGGCAGAGCGACAGCTCTGATTTACATCTCCAGTCCTGATTTACATCACCAAACAGCAGCACTAAGATGTCTGGGAATGATTTCTGCACCTCCACTGCAGGGAATGAGTCCACGAGAGCTGCCTGTGGTGGCACACAAGGAGCTGCAGTGCAGTGCTTTCCCTCATGCTGGGAACAAAGTTGTGCTTTAGGACAGGGGCAGAGCTTTTCCCTAGGGGAGCTGAACCAAGTCCTGGAAGGCAATGCAAAACTGAGAATTCCCTGTCTGAGGATAGGGGTTTACAAATCCCTGCAGCACCCCTGCTTGTGGCAAAACCAAGAGGAGATTTGAAAAGGGTTGGAAACCAGCACAACATCCTGGAGGTTAACAGGTCTTTTTTGTTTATTGCTGAGGCATGAAGTGCATTGCACTGTGCAGGGAGTCCTATCGGTGCTGCTGCTGTAAACCCCAAACTCCCTGGAAAAAGAAAGATCTGGGCTGTGCGTATTGAACTGTAGCTAAGAAGGGCCACCAAGTGCTGCCAGAAATACATTATGAGTGCTGCTTTTACAGGATTTTTATTGACTGCCATATATCAGTCTTGCTGAAAATTTCTGTGCACTTTTCCATTTTTCTCACAAATCACAAACTTCTCTCCCACAGCAGCTCATGAGGAATTAATGAAATAGTTTGCCTGTAGCTTGCGGGCTGTGACTTGAGCTTCTACATTTATGTTCCAACTCCGCTGCTGACTGCACCTTTATTAGGTCCTGTGTAACACACTGATCTGGTTTTGGCTTAGATAGAGTTAATTTTCTTCTTAATTGGTACAATGCTGTGTTTTGGATTCAGTAGGAGAATCATGCTGATAACACACTGGTGTTTCAGGTTTTGCTCAGTAGTGCTTACCATGTCAGGGCCTTTTTGGTTTCCCATGCTCTGCATGGAGCAGGTGTCCAAGAAGCCATGAGGTCATGAGCCATGAGCCTTTAAAGATCATGAGGAAACATGGTCAGGGTTGGATGTCTTGAACTGGCCAAAGGATTTTCTGTACCACAGAATCTCACATTCAGTATATAAACCAGGTGGAATTGGCTGGGAAAGGATGATTACTGCTCAGGAATGAGCTGGGTATCAGTCAGAGTGTATTGAAAAACTACCATGCATCACTTGTTTTCTTGAGTTTTACTCCTCTGCCTCTCTGTTTGTCATTACTATGATTATTATTATCTTATAATTATGATAGTTATTATCTTGTCATTATAATATTTTATTTTGTTTCAATTATTAAATTGTTCTTATTTCTACCTATGAGTTTTACTTCCTTTCTGATTCTCCTCACTGGGTTTGGGGGGTGACTGAGTAAGTGGCTGCATGGTACTTAGTTGCTGGCTGGGGTTAAACATCTGATTTGTCTAATTTCAGGAAAACACAGCAGAGACACAACATCTTTGAAATTCATACTATTTTGTTAAATCTCCTTAAAATAGTGGCCTCCAGGTTATTGAGGATGGGACAGAAGATACAAGAGGTCTTCTGTGAGCTTTCTCTCCTCAGGAAAGCAGGCTAAAAATTATAATTTCTGGTTTTGCTGTTGCTCATGATTTTTAAAAGATGCAGTTTGAATTTTGATCCCAATTCTGATTCCAGCTGCAGCACTGGACAGTGGAACATTTCCGCTTGTTTTATTGGAGTGAGTCTGAATTTTCACACCAGTAGCTGAGATTAGAAACTTTTCCTTTCTATTTACTGGTAACCATTTTCTCTATGTTACTGTGACCTTAAAACAAAATAAACATTTTAAGATCCTTTGAATGGTGGTTTTACTGATGTTAAAGTATAGTTATGGTTTGATTTTTGTTGCTTCCTGCAGACATGAGCAGAGGCAGTTATTTCAGTTATATAAAAATCTTTTACATTAGATGCCACCTTTGGGGTCAAGAGGACTTTCATGGGCACTTGCAATACAGCCAACAGCAATGTGACTTTTATGATAATGCAATTATGTTGCTATTTGTGAATGGAAATAGCAATTTCCTGTTTGCTGAGATCAAATATCAGGTCTCAGGAGGTGTATTTTGCAGATCCCAAGTTTGTCAGCAGTCACCTAAAAAAGAAATGGATGCTATAGACATCAAGACTTCTAAAAAACCCCTGAAAACCCCCAACAAATAACACTGTATCCTTGGCAAGGTGATAATAACTTAATGTCACTACTTTTTATTTTAAGATTCCAGTTAACTTTTTTGCCAGAGAAATAAAAAGGCTGAGTGATCAGAGCATTACAGATTCGTTTGCAATATAAGGTGTTTATTAAGTTTCTGAAAGACTTACCATCATATTAGATTTTGCCATGAAACTTTCATGAAAATAAATCTTTGAACACTTTCCACTAAATGCCTTAAAACAAATCCCTCAATGATCTAAAATTAGACTTTGCACTCAAGGCAAATAAAAGGTGAATTTTTCATCTGTATTTACCAGCTCTTAACATTAAAATGTTAATACAGCCTACTGAAAAATAGTTCTAACCTTTAATAATTTGTTGATATATGTAAAACTATACCAAAAAGTATAACAATTTTGAAAGCTTAATCAATAAAAATTACTGTTGTGTTTTGAACCTTCTCCTCCCTATTTTCATGGCCTCCCCTCTGCTCAAGAACAAAAGATTGAAATTTGCTGCATTCGAGCATAACAATGCTGCATCTAAACTGAAAGTCTGCCAACTACCAGGTAGATAAAAAAAACGTAGAGACATTTTAAACAAAACAAAAACTATTGTGTGAATTCACTGTAAGCAACATTTTTTGCTAGATAAGTCATGCACTCTTCTAAGACCTCTCTACTAAGGTCCTTTGATGAGGCACAGGAATAGGAAGTGACAGATCCATGTCCCTGACCTCTCTGAGAAATCAGGATGATTTCTTGTTTACAGCCCACTAAAGACAACATTCATCTCCTTAGTCTTGCTGCTCCTCAGGACCTCATTGAAACAGTACATGTTTAAAATAAATGACGAAATAGGAAAAAACACAAACACCATCTGATGTCTAGTTCAATCTGCATGCGAGATCACTGAGTGCTGTGCCAGGCAGGAACACGAATGGGCTGATGATATTGAAACGATCTCACGTTCCCCCAGGGATGCACACAAAGCCTGATCCTGACAATCCTCCTCAAACTCTCCAGAGGCAGCCCTGCCACCTGCCTGCCAGACCTCAGAAAACCGATGGCCGTGTGTTTGCTAGCAAGAAACTGTGCTGTTCACAGAACCAAGGGTGCCCGGATTGTGAGTCCTATTTACTGAGAAAACTTCAGGGGCTGTGCCTTCATAGAAATGATTCCACACAGAAGGAGTGGATCAAGGGAATGAAGCAGCTGGCAATGGCTCTGCACGTGTACACTGCTGGTGGATCCAGCTCTTCCCTTGGGATTAGATTTTTCCAGCCCCTTGGAGAAAAATTTGGCTCTTGCGTGTGGTTTGAAGCTGTCCATGGTGCTGATCATTGATGGCTCTGGGCCCTGGAGTCCCCCTGTGGCTGAAAGTGCCACTGGCAACTTCTAAACTGAGCTTCCAGGCTGATGCCTGGAAATCTGCTATGGTCACACCGAAATTGCACCAATGTGCAGGAAGCTGGGGTAATCCCTTCAAAAAAGCAAAGGCCTCAAGACAAAGACTGTCGTCCTGTTCTTTTGAAAGTTTTAAAGTTCTTCTAAAAGTTTTCTATACCTTCTAATGTTTACATATTTCTACTGGAGTTTTCTCATGCTGTCCATGTAAATAATGATTGTTTTACATTCTTCTTTGTAAGAAGAGAGAATTGATGGACTGTTAGTTTAACCAGTGTGGTTGGAGAGGTGAAAATTTCACCCTCCAATCCACTGTCACCTTTAGAATTCTATATATTGCAGAGTCAGAAAATAAACTTACTCTTTTTACTTTTTTTCCCTCTTCTGCATCTAACGTGCATGTGTGAGTTATTTCGATTTTGTAGTGCAGCAAAAGACAGATACAGATGAACTTGAAAGCATTTTTTATGTCATCTAGACATATATTTACTGGTATGGTCTTAAGGTGTTCTGTCTAACTGGAGAACAAAACCTTGTATCAAAGACTTAATCTATCTTTTTGCATTACTTTCCAGTAGCAAACAGGTTTATTTTTAACATTTTTTATGACCTTGTGTAATTAATTAACATCATATGGCCTATTCATCAAATTATGTAAAAGCAAAAATTACTTGTGTTTGGCCCTCACAAGGTTTTCATACTAAGAGGCAAACTTCAGCTAGAAGTACTACCAGGAAAAATCCTCATTTTTTATATTGAAGATATAGATTGCATATTTTGCTGTCTACCAAAAGCAACTACTTGTACAGATTTCATTTTATGGCCTTATAGAATCAGTAACTCAGAATCTTTATTTGGAAAAAAAAAAGGTAAGTTCCTTTCCCCTAGTGCCACAAATTCTGACTCAGCAATATAAATGAGATTGAATGCAGCTATTTTTATTGATTTAACTCAATCTAGCCTAATTTTTGTGGATATTTCCTAGCTGAGCTAAAGCATTTTTATGAGCTATCATTTAGGCTGATGTAAACCAAATAGACATCAATGAAGTTTACTACTCACTCTGCCATACTGAAATGAGAGCAAATTTCTTCAGCCCAACTCGGGATGTAAAACTGTTGAAGAGGAAATACAGACTAACTCATCATTAAAAAGAATAAAAGTGGAAGAGAGAAAAAGAATGACTGATCCTTAATGCTGACACTTGTTTCCAACATGGGATGCTAACCTTTTGATATCTCAACACTGATCCTAGCCTCTGGTTTATACATGTTTTCCTACTGACAGGGGTGAATACAGCTGAAAATAAAACTATGCATATAGATGAATTAAAGAGTCATTCCTTTAAAAATGAACAAAATCCCAGTAATGATTCAATAATCTGTAAGTGAAAATTGTGTCCTGCAATTTCAGCCTAAGCTATCTCATACCATTCCTGACACTTGAAATAAATGGAACACCAAATCAGAATATGTACATTTGCAGAGTACTTGTTTTTAAAAAGATAAATGAGAAAGGATCCTCTTTTGGATCTAAAATAGTCTAAATTTGAGGCTTTATGGTCCTCACTGTCTGACAGGAGGTGAGTTTGCTCTGTGACAGAGTTCACACAGGTTCAGAAGTGCCTGGTGGTGCAAAAAGTGGTAGAAAAGGCCACAGTGCTTATACATCAAGTACCATCCAGTTTCCACTGTTATGGGTATTGGAAAAATTAGGGTAGGCTGCCTTTCACTCATAAATGGATGCACTTATTCCACAGTGACCAGCTGCAAGCCCCCTATGTAAGCAAACAAGGTTCTCAACATTTGCCTCCTTCTCCCCTCACCTTTCTGTCCCAGCTGTACCTGCTTTATTAATCTACTTTGCTTCTGGATCTCCTAATGTCATCAGAAAATCACCAGGACTTAATGATTCCACTCACTCCATCAGTCTCCTACATTTTCTGGCTGCTTTCTTCATGACACTTTGCAAGAGCTAGTAGAGGCATTTGGATCATGCAGGCTCCAGCACTGGAGTTACATAGTCCTGGGAGAAGGGACTGCATAGCAGGAAAAAACCCTTATTTCCATTAATAATTACAAGAAAAATGCTCATTCTCTATCCTGATGACCAGTCCACTAGCTCAAGGGCATAAGCAGTGCTCTACTGGGTCTTTTTGCCCAGGAGCATATCTCTGGCAGCAGAAAACAGTGAATCCTTGGGGAAAGATAACGGAGCAAGGTGGGGGTACTGGATTTTCTTACAGGCATATGAATCTTAGGGATCTCAGAGCATAATAGTGTATAGATGGTGTCACTTTTTTTCATGAACTCATTTATATTTGTTACCTTTTCAGCTATTATATATTACAATTATAATTATATATTATATATATAATATATAATATATAATATATAATATATAATATATAATATATAATATATAATGTAATATAATATATAATATATAATATATGTAATATATTATATATTATATAATATATAATATATAATATATTACATTATATATTATATATTATATATTATATATTATATTATTATATAATTATATATTACATACCAGGTGAAAGAAATACTCCTTTTGTTAAACTCTGTTGAGCTCAATTAGCAAATGTGTCTGTGTTCTTGTATTAGTAAAAAGAGTAAGCTATTCCTGTCCATTTCACCCATGCTATTGTTGATTTGTCTAAATTTTGAATTCCCAGTCAGCCTAAGGCTGGGAAACTTCAGAGTTTAGTTGAGTCATAATGGCCATAAGAAGGAGAAAAGGAAAAATCTGTGAGCAGAGAGCTCTGGAGGGTTGTATTTGACTCTCTTTCCTCCCATAATCCCTCTCTCCCATAATGCCAAAAGAGACTGCTCCTCCACCAAGCATGACTGCCACTGCCCAGACATGGAGGAAAGACAGGTCTAGGCAGTTTAAGAAACCTTTACTCTTGCTAAGGCTAAAATGTCAAAAGAAAAAGAATGTTTTACTGTTGCTCCAAATTTGTTTCTGTAATTTATCTGAATAATTAGGAAGCACAGTAGCAAATTAAAATAAGAAATTTCCAAATGTTAATTACTCATCTCCATTTGGTCAAAACAGTTTTTTTCCCAAGAAAACCTGAAGCTTTCAAATTATATTTTCATTCTTATATATAGCAATTTCCAATTTGAACTTCTGTGCAATTTTTTACTATCTTTTCACTTCATAATTTCAACATTTGATTAAAGGCTTCACAGCTTTTTTCATATTTTGATGTTATTCTTCATCACACAGTGATGCAGTATTTGTGGTATTGTGAAACAAAACATGACTTGAGAGACACTACAATTTGTATTTACATCTAGGGTTAGGGACAAATTGTTAAGTGCAATTATTGCTGTATTATTGATTCAAAAAATTTTATCCCCTTTTCATAGCTGAAAAAAATTCCTACTCTTGTCAATGTAAAAACGTGTGCAAGTTAAGAAATTCTTTTTAATAAGAATATCAGACAGTGAGTAGGCTTTGGTACAGTAACGAGTCTTGCTTTTCTCAAGTAATTACTTTTATCTTTTGATATGTCTTCCCTTCTTTTGTTTTCTGCTACTTTAAAGTTACTGCATATTTTGTTTCTTTGCATCAGGATTAATCTTTGCCTTCTCTACTGATTTGCCAACTTCTTTTAAAGTAAATTTTCTTTACTAATATTACTAATATTTCTGTGCTAATATTATTATTTAGTATTACTCTGTCTTTAGGCAGCCTTAATTAGAAGTGCAAATTTGTTTTGCAGTCTACATCATAAGTAGAACTTCAATACTCAAAACATAGTTATTCTCAAGTGTAAAGTTTAGGATTTCTTTAGCAGACTTTGACTTATATATTTACAATACAATCCAACCAGGTAGCTTCAGCTATCCTGCAATCCTATAAATATAAACATGGAATTGTCTCAATGTGCATTAATGGACAAATTCTTCCTGACATTCTATTGAGTGTAAGGAATTTGTGCAAGGCATTCACATCCATCTGAAGGGTTATTTATGCTTTGCTTTGCTGTGTGCTATTGATAGCACAACGGGGCAGGATTTGATCTTAATGACATAAGAAATCACTAACGCTCTCAAGTCAAACACATTTCTAGGGGCAATCATTTGCAGCAGCAGCACAGCTGGGCTGATTCTTCTGTGCTCACAACTGGAGATACCTCCTGTGGGGCCAAGCTCACTCACTCACCTAGAACTGAGATATCTAGCTCAGTCTAGTGTCTAGGCCCCCACTGTGGTCAAAGCTGAGAGGAAGAGAGATTCCCACAGGCAAGGATCTGTCCATTTGTCTTAGACACCAGTTTTCAGTGAGGATAAATTCCAGGTTGGAACTGAGAACTGGTGGAAGCAATGTATCTGACTCTCAGAGGCAGAAGTGAGAAGACACAACTCTGCAATGGTTTTTAATAAAACTACTACTGCAGACAGCACTGACATCAGGTCCATCATGTATCTATGGGAGTCTGTGGTGCTGCCTCCTGCCCTTCTTTGCCTGAAAGACTGAGAACATGGACTTGGAATTAATACAATCTATTTGTTTTAAGCATGTGAGGAAGACTTATATTCTTCTAAGATTTAAGACATAAATGCATTTTCCATATTGCTCCAGATACAGAGAAACATGAACAAACCCATTCTGTGAGTTTTAAGATAGAAAATGTGTCATAAGCTGAGGAAAAGGTGGAAGAAACTTTATTACCTAATGAGGTCACAAAAGGTAAAAAAAAAAAACCACCCTGATTTGTGGTTCTGGATTAATCTCATCTGTCTTTGGGGTTGAATATGGTTCAGGATGCAGACACAGGATTTAAGTCTCCAAACACAGGTGTCCAGAGGCTTGCTTGCAGCTAAGCTCATGCTGCAGTCAGCGGCTCAGCTGGGATCTCTTAAATGAATGGGGTTGAAAGACTGCCACATATACTTGCCAAAAATAAACATTTATAGGCAGAGTGTTTGGAGCCTGTGACTTTTTTTTCCCTATATTTATACCATTATTTTCAGTATTTCTTTCCAATTCATTTGCAGTTAAAGAAGGCAGCCTGCACATAATCAGAAGTTATCTGGCAGAGAGAATTAGATAAATGTCTCTTTATCTTAGATTTTATACATCTTAGTGGTAGGTGGATGGGTGATTTGTGATTCTATGGTGATACAAAAGAAACAACATAAAGTGTAAAAAGCAGAAAAATCACCAGAAAAAGGAAACAATTTCTGAATCATTGTATTTTAATTGCACTTATTCAGTGCCTCTGATTTCTATGACAATTAAGACATAGAGAGATATCTATAATACATTCAATTTTGTTTGCTAATTACACTGAAGAAAGCTTTCTTCATGGGACACAAGTACTTTTATTAGCAAAGACATGTAAGAGTGTCTTAGCAGGAAGGCATAGGTGGGCCATGAGCCCTATGCTACAGTATTTGCAATATGATATAATTAATATAATGTAATGTAATGTAATGTAATGTAATGTGATGTGATATATGATATGATTAATATAATATAATATAATATAATATAATATAATATAATATAATATAATATAAATTTCATGTTTACATTTTATTATTATAATCAAACAACAACTGTAGTCTTGCATACGTGTTTAATAAAAATTAACAATTTCTGTAACCTGTGGCCTGAAATGACAGTCCATAACAAGATACCTTTATTTGTTTTCCATGAGTCACAGCATTATGTGGGGTTTAATTTGTTCTTCTCCTTTTCAATTAGAAAGAGCTTCCATAAAGCAATCATTCACTAACATAGGCTGTAAGGTGAAAGAAGAGGATACTCTGCCTGACTTACAATTTCCCTGCAGCAAGAAAAATAAAAAAGTTGTTTGCATTAGGAGTGACAGCAGATGAGATTCATTTAATCATGAGATAAATCTCTCAAATTAAATATAACCTCAAGACTCTCACTCTCTGAGGGAGTGAAACCCAGAAAGCCTTAGGGAGTAAATGTAACTATTCTTTAAAATGGTCAACCTTTTAGCAAGAGACCCCAGGCATTTTTTTGTGACTATTGTACCAAATCTTTTGCTGAAAGGCTCTGTTTGTTTCACCTCGAGGTCAGGTTTCAGTTTCTTATGTTGTCTTGCAACGGAAAGCAGCAGTAGGAGCAGCAGTGATGAGTACAGCTGGGAACACAGCCCCATGGGGGGTCAAATAGGGAATCCTACTGCCAACTTCTAATTAACAGCCAGCATGATAAATGGATGTCTCAGTCCAGCACCTCCCATTAACAACAAAGGGGAGCAGGAGTTGAATGATCCTGCCCAGTTCCAACTTCCCACACTGTGTGTTCTCCTGCCTCAACACTGCTGGTGTCAACCTGCTGGCTGGAGGTGCTGTGGACTGATATTCCCATTACTCCTTCTTTGGACATTTGTATGGGACAGTGGGGGTGGAAGGTACCATTTGGGATATAAGACACTTCACCACATAATGTAAAATGCACTGCTTTAAGTCAATCACTGTTTTAAGTCAAAACAAATGCTGTGGGTTGCAATTTCCTAATCAGCTTCTGAAAGATAGCAACAAGTATATTCATACACTGAAATGTTTTTTTTTTCCCATAAGATTGGTTTTCAAAGTCTTACTCAGTGCCTTAACATCTCTGTGGCTACTTAGTCACCTGTCACAAGCTTTAACACAGACATGCTCAAGGCTGTAAGAAGTTCTTTGAGCAACAATTTTTTTGACCTTGAAAAAGCAAACCAAATTTAAAGGACTTTGACCTACCATTCAGTGAATGTGCCTAGTAAAATCATCAGTAAACCCCTTACTGGAGTAAAATCAGGACATCAGCCATGTTAGTCAGAGGTGAAAGAGAAATTGAAACACAGATATGCCAAACAATGCTATCTAAGGGTCATATTCACAAACATTTCTCCATTTATGTTCTGCCTGAAATACAAGCATCTGCTCCCACTGACTAAACAACTCATCTTCTGTTAATGGAAAAGTCTGTGCAATTTTTTAATCAGTATTTCAAATAAGCAAATATATTCATAAAATAATCTCAGTTCTCTGTCTTTAAATGCAAGCACTGTGAGAAAAAACTGCTTTTGAAGGAAAACGAGGAGACCTGACTGCCATTAAGATGAAGCAGATGAAACTCTGAGGTAAAGCAGACACAGGTTGGACAGTGTTATGTGGCATCATCCCTATCACTCCAGGTGTGCAGTAAATGTGGGAAGTAGCTGGGGCAGGTCTGTCCTCCCATGCAAATACACACAGACAACTTCTTTCTGCCTTTAGTCTGCAAGACCTGTTTTCCAGGTAATGGCTCTGTTTTGCTTATGGGATCAATCCAAGCAGCAAATTTCAGGCAGGCAGTATGGCTGCAGGAGGCTGTGAGAGCACCTGTCCCTCTGCTGGGTAGCAGCAGGAATACAACCCCTTATCCTATGTGATCTGTTCCTTCGCGGAGCCAGCAGCATCCCTCCCCACTCCTACCATGCCAAAACCCCAGAGGAAAGCTGCTGTGGCTGCAGGTTGTGCTGATGTGGATTTTATTCATTTTAATATAGAAATTGAATAAGCTTACAGCTGATAGAGGTCTCTGGGGTCTCCTACTAAATTACTCATATGGTCAGGCAGGCAACCATTTATCACTGCAAAAATATCATCATGGGGACCACCAGCCAAGATTACATCCAGGCACTGCTGTTTCTCTCCAAAATAGCTGCAGTTCAGATTTGTGGTGAGGTTCCATGCATAGCATAATGACACTTCTGTTCAAATGTCCTTGACCCAGCCTCCACACCAGATCTGCACAGGGGGCATTTAAAAAAAGATAACATTGCATTTGCAAAACAGGACATGATCCCTTCCTATCTTAACTCATTTGATGACAGTCTTGCTATTGCTGGCACTGCTTTAAAAGCCTGTTGGTTTTCTCTGTGCAAAAGGGAAAAAAATTGAGAAAATAGTGCAATTGTAGTGAAAACCTTTCCTGACTTCTTGAAGTATTTAAACACTAAATAATGCAATTACTTCAACTGAGTTTTATAATCACAATCAGTTTTAGTTAATTTGGCATAGCCTTCTAATTGCTGGTTTTCGGCTTAATGTAATTTGGCAAATTCTGTTTCAAATGCATTTTAAATTTGATCTGGAATAAACAAGGTCAAAAGTTTGCTGATATTGTTACTGTTAAAAGAAGTGACTTTGAACTATATTTTATTTAGAGAAATTATTACCTAGTGACCTTTTTTCAAGTTTATTTTTCCCTTTTTCCTTTAGAATATTTTAACCAAAAATATTTTTTTAAAATCCTGCTATTTACCTTCATTTCCCAGCTAAACACTTTTGCAATGTACACAAGATTTTTAAAGGTGTCTGCAACAAGCTAGAAATCATTATGAATTTTAATAAAATTTTGGAAGATATAAAAATAAACGTTTCACTTTGGAATCTCACAAAATGGAAGCGTACAGATAATTTCATTAAGTATTTTATTTTTTCAACAGTTACTTATTGAAAACACTGTCTTCTTTGGTATTTTATTAAATGTTGAGGAGAAAAAGGTCTTTATCTAAAGTCAATTATTTTATCTTGAAAAATGAACAGGAAATTAATTTAAAAAGAAAAATAACTCTTCTCTGCTTTCTCTGATGTCCTGCCCAAGGCACTGAAGAACTATTTTCTTTCCAGTCCTGCCCAAAAGATTTAAATCTGAGAACTGAACAATTTTGAGTCCTTTAAAAAGGCAATGAATTTAAATCTACTTAGAGGAAAGGTTATAAATTACATTAGGCTCTTGTCTCCAGCTTCAGAAGGGGAGTTAGAAGGCCCCTCTTTGTGCAGGGCAGACAGACACCAACAGTCCAGTAGTAGTCTTGTCTGGAGTAGTCTTGTCTTGTATTTCTTCATGCCTCCTTCTTCTCCTGCCAGAGGGCTCAGTGGTGACCTGCCATGAGGAGCCATCATTTCCTGCTGTTTGGAGCCCATGGAGGAGGCAGGTCTCTCCTTCATTAGTTATGTTAACCACAGAACATTATTTTTCCATTGCCTTAAGATCATTTTGCCCATGCAGAAAGTCTAAGTCATTAACTGTGTGAAAAATGTGGGCTGGAGCATGTGTTTTTTCCTCCTACAGATTCTCCAATCTGATAGAGTGCCAAATATATTGAATTGCTGATTTTTTATTTATTCCAGAAGAATTGTGAATAATTTTCCCTTAAGGTCAGACAAAACAAACAAATTAAAACAAACATACAAAAAAAGCTTCAAATCAAGCCTGTCTTCATTGATAGAGTGGTATAAATTGTTAGTGTGGCTATTTTTGATGCCAGGGATTCAGTTTCTAGTTTTAATGTATTTAATCCAAAGCCCAAGGACAGTTTCATCAAATACCACAGGATTATTTTTGCAGAAATGTAAAGAGGTGCCTGCATTACAGAAAAATGGAACAAAGTCAAGTTGCTATAAGCTTTTGGGTTATGCTGTGGTACTTGCACTAGTCTTCTCTACTAATTAGCATATAGGAATAATTCCATTTCAGAGGTTTGTTAAATTCATGTTTCACTGACTTCATGCTGTATATCTGTGCCTGTGTACTTGTTTAACAAAATGTTATACACAGTGAGATTAAAGACCAAATGAAGATTCAACACACCCTTTATTTGATTTAAACTTTACTCCAGACCCCAAAGGATGCAAGCCTGGGCAGCAAGACTAGGACCAGCCTTGCTGTCTTGTACAGTTGAGAAGGAGACAACAATTATGCTGTCAAGATGAGAAGAGCAAGTAGAAACAGGGGTGGAGGAAGGACCACGTGCAAGGAAGAGATCCAATTTGTCAGTGCAGGTGACATGATGGGCTGATGAAGCAGCTGCCAGAGCAGCAGACCTGAGGTGAGGCACATCTGGCTCCATGAAGTCTGGGTGGCAGGCAGTGCTGGGCCCTTCCACGTTTGGCAATAGCTGCCACCTGAGACTGTGGCCCTTTCTCTGTAACCAGGGGCCAAGGACACTCTCCCACATCAGTGCCCACAGCAGTAACATTTGAAGGAACAGCAGGAAGACTGGGCAGCCACCTTTGAACAGTCTGTAGTACCTGAACTGGCCCCAAACAAATCCCACAGTGAGCTATTGCTACTGCCAGGGGACAGTGGAGCAGTGCTGCAGGGCTTTCTTGGCAGAAGGAGTTGCACCACGAACCAGCACCCACACTTGCTGGTTCACCACATAGGACTGCTGTCCTGGGGGGCCTGGAGGAAACTTATGGGGCTGCTTGCTAATCCTCTGTTCCATATCATGGTGCTTAAAAACAAAAGTAAAGCAAAACAGCCTACACTACCCTTTCTCTAGATGATCTCTGCCCAGACACCCAGCCCCACTCTGCTGTCAATGGCTTTCTCTCTGTATGGCTTGTTCTGCAGCATAAAAGTCCCTGCAGCTTTTGGCCCTGTGTCTCTGAACAAGAAGTTCATCAGCTGACAGCTGACGCAGATTTCTTTTACCATAGGCAATTTTCCAGCCTCCACATTCTGGAGCACAGCTCTAAGGAAGAGACTGAAGCGAACAAACAGTCTGTTCTTCTCATGTGTTCCTTGGAAGACATGGGTTTTGAATCCTACAGATTTAGTCCAGTTTTGGCCTGTCAGTCTGATCAGCTATAGGGTACCAGAACACTGCTAAGACCACCCCACAGCAGGGAAGATACACAAACAGGAAGCCATGGACCAGCATCCCTGCTTGTGGGGTACTTCTGGAGATGTGCCAGAAAAGTCATTAGTGTTACATTTGTCCTGTGCAATGAAAGAAATGACCCAATCTTGTGTATATTTGGCATACACCGTGTCAAGGACAAATATTTGCCAAGGACATTGTCTAACTATAGCACTTGATGGAAGCTGCTGTCAAAGCTGTGTGCTCCAAAGGGTGTATTTTTTTCCTCACGATTCATTGCAAGGAAAACCCCATCCATTTAAGGAGGTCAGCTGGAACTGGGTCGGGACATCTGGCTGGGGTAAGTTTTTTGTGTGTCAGTTTATGCTCTGCATCTCCATTCTGTCTGTAATTATGGACACTGGGTACACAGGATGCTTTCCTACATGACCAATAATGTCATGACCAATAAATAAAAGCCACAAATTTATCACTAAAAGTCATTTTAAGACCTGATTGTGAATCCAAGCAAAAATGATATTTTAGAACCTTTTGAAGCAGTGGTTCAACTTCTGTCATTGCTCTGCTGCAGAGCTGTGCAGATGTTTGTAGTAGTCACAAAAAAGGAAACAACGGCAGGCTGTAACAGAACATTTTAGAAGCCATTAATAAAACTTTATGTTGTTATTCTGAAGGGCATTTTCTGCTGCTTTCAGCACAACATTGTGACTGGTCTTCCTGAGACGGAAAAAATGAAATGTTCTTTCTTCATCCTAAATAACTGCAGCCAGTGTGAGAACAAATCCTGGGGAGGACAAGATGATTTGCAGCTTCTGTACACGTGAGGAAACTCTAATGTTAGACCTACAAAAGGGCCCAAATGCCACCAAGCTTCAAAATGTCACCTGGCTTTGAAACAGGAGCAGCCAATCTTTTTGCGGCACCCCAGAAGAGAGAGAAAAGCTGACCTTGAGCTTACTAAGCGATGGCTCTAATCCCTCTGTGGCAGCTGAAGGAGGGAAAAGGGCTTCTACCAGTCATGGATTAGAAGGAAGTGGCAGCTACAGCCTTTGACAGTGGCAGCTCACTCTCAAAGGCTTGGCCACAGGCTCAAGCAAGAGAGCAGTCACATCACTCTGCAGTCCCTTCTGGGTACAGCATTCCCCAGCGTGGCACAGTTCAAAATTAAAGAAATAGTTTCTGCTTAGGGGGCAGGGAGAACAAAAATTTAATTCCTTTTAGGAGAGAAAAATAAGATACTTTGTTTCCCGAGGAATTATTGTATTGATGCATGTACTTTAATCCCATTTTGTCCCACTGGGACAAAAGTACTACACAATTATGTATTTCAGGAGGGACACTTACCTGAAAGATATTTTAAAGAGCCACCATAAAATCCTTTAATTTTGGACTTTATGATTAGGACACAACATTGCCACACAGAAGAGTCTGACACTGAACTGGCTGGAAACACAGGTCATCCTGCAAGAGGTGGTGTTTCCCTGTCGAGGATGGTATATCCTGGGATGTCGGAACTGGTCCTCTACGAGCCACTGGAATGCCTCAGGTGGGATAACCCATTTGCAGCTCCAATGTATATCTCCTAGGATTTACCACACTGCTCCATCAGAGAACGGCTGTATCTGTCAGAGAACTTACAGCTCTTTAAAGAAAAAGAGTTCTGAAAGTGCAGCTCCTGTGAGACTGCATCAAAGCAGAAATTCATTATATAGTGTTGCATAGAATTGTCAAATCACAACTTGATATGTTTCAGATCAGTCAGACAATGCAAATAATCTATAAGTGATTGCAAATAAAATATTTTCATTCTGGAAAGAAAAGAATAATTTGAATAAAATACTTCTTGAATTTTTTCATGTTTTCTTATTTTCTTTACTTGCCACAGAACTGTATGTGTGTATCTGCATGTCTGTATGTGTGTAAGCAACTTTGTAGCAAGAATCTACCTTGTGCACATCATGGATTTCTCTTCTTAATGCAGGCAGCCCTGCTAGTTCCTGAACTTTGCCCATCTGCTCAAGCCTAAGGGACAGTAATATAAAATTAATCATAGCCTGAAATTTCTTTGATAACTGACATTTGCACAAACAAGACCTACATGCACATGTGCACATTAGGAAATTAAAGTGTAAAGTAAATAAGATTAACATTGTGTGTTTCTCCTCAAAAACATATTGCAAGTCATTATCTCTCCCTCTAATGACTGAAATTCTGTGTGTAAAACAGAGTAATTCAATTTACATATCTGAATGCATGCCATTTTCTTGCTGTTGCAGGGCCTGTACCGAATGCCTCGTGAATTAAATCATGTCATTGTCAGGAGTCAGCGGAGCTGCGGGCGGATAACTCTTCCTGACGCATCGCGTGAGAGAACAGACACACACCAAGAAGTTCTGCTCCTGCTGTCCCTCTGGAGCACTCCTGGCAATTTTGGGGGAAGGCTTCTGCCACTGTGCAGCTCTCCTCTCCCTCCAAAGGCAAACCCCGCTCCCAGCTAAGTTTTGTATCTCTTTGCACTCCCACAAAAGCCAATAAAGTTTTTTCCTGTCTTTGATGGTGAGACCAAGATTAAGCCCACAAAAACTGGGTGAATTTCAACCACTTGGCTAGAAGTTCACAAGATGTTGAGAGGTCCTGTCCTTCTGTCCATTGACAACAGGTGTAAGGCTGTTGGGTTGGTAGCTACATCAACCCCTGTATTCAGATAGATAATATGGGTTGAATGAAGTAAACAGAGTGTGAGGAACAGACACTTTCCAGCTGATGCAGGTATGACTGGGGATATCCACATGGGATGCCACAGAGGAGGAGGCCAGGCTGACAAGTTAATTAATTTAAATACCAGTATCCACCATATCCAGGTATACACTTGCGAGAGCAACTAGGCACTTCTCACTGTTTTCCTGCTCAGTGAGTTGATCATAAAGAGTTTATTGTTTTTCTACACATAATGATGCTGAGGAATAAAATTTCCCATATAATAATAAAAAATAAATATTATTTCTTATTATTATATGGGGAATAAAATGTAGAGCAAAAAGTATTCAGGAAGCACTTATTACACTCTGTTCCAACATAAACTCCAGCAGTCAAGAAAGAGGACTAGTTTTTGGTTGCTTTTTTCCCAGCTCACACACACAGTTTTGGGATAAGAAAAGATTTTGTTCTCAAATGTCCATATAATTAGGCACCATAATGGGTGGGAATTGAGCACTTCAGAAATATATTTTTCATCCTGGCCTGACAGGCTCCAAAGAATCCCTCAGTGGAGGATTTTTCTACGGTTTCTTTCTGCATCAAGGAAAAAAGAATTTGTCTCTCTCTGCTGCAAGCTGCAATCCCTTCACTACCAACTGATAAATGGCCTCAGATTTTATTACGTTTTCTTCTTCTTTTGTTCCTATTATCTCTGCCACCTGTGATTTCTCTGCTCTTTGTAGAACCTTATTTCCTCCAGATTTAATTCCAACTGAGGAAAGTATACACTTATCTTTTCATCACAAGAGACCATTAATCTCTCCTGGAATGGTAGTTCTTGCTGAACCACAAACACAGACACAGGCTGGGCAGGCAATATGTTGAGAGCACACCTGAGGAGAAAGACTCAGGGTTGTTGGTCGATGAGAAGCTGAATGCATGCCTGCAATGTGTTCTTGCAGCCCAGATAGGCAACCATATTCTGGGCTGCATCAAAAGAACTGTGACCAGCAGGTCGGGGATGGGATTCTCCCCCTTTATTTCACTCTTGTGACAGCACTGAGTCCAGCTCTGGGGTCATGACAACATAAGAAGGACTTCATCATCCTGGTGCAGATCCAGAGGATGGCCATGAAAATGGGCTCCACAAAGAGCATCTCTCTCATAGGGACAGGCTGAAAGAGCTGAGGTTGTTCAGCCTGGAAAAGAGAAGGTTCTGGACAAACCTTATAACACCTCTCAGTGTCCCAGGGTGTCCTGAAAGACTGCTGGACAATGGGTAATGGCTTTAAATTGAAAGTGGGCAGATTTATATTGGATATTAGGAAGGAATTCCTTACTATAACATTGGTGAGGCACTGGAACAGATTGTCCAGAGAAGCTGTGGGTGCCCCATCTTTAGAAGAGTTCAAGGCCAGCCTGGATGGCACTTTGTCCAGCCTGATCTAGCGGAAGAGATCCCCGCCCACAATGGAGGAGTGGGAACTAAATGACCATTATGGTCCCTTCCAACCCAAAACACTCCATGATTCTATAAAACCTTCTGTGGTTTGAGAGGCTCACCAGAATTTCATGCCAGAATTCCTCTTTTTATCATCAGAGGGAGCTGCAGATGCTGAGAAGATGGCTCTAGACTGGTGCTTGTCATATATGACAGTATTCAGGGAAAGGGTTCTGCTTTGATAAACATCCAGGAGCCATTAGGAGTATAACAATTCAGCACAGGCTCCCATGCAGGCTTTTCAGGGAAAGGTAATGTGTAGGGAAAGGTAAATAATGAGATACTTTGACTGTCAGTGCTGCTTTACTTTTCCAATCACCTCTCTGCTTCCACCAGAGGAAACTCCCACCATGGGGCAGCACTGCAACTGTCAGGAAGCAGCTGAAGCCACCTTGAATTTAAGTTTCTTTTTTCAGGGGAACATACATCTGATCCTGTCAGAAACTACTTAAAAGGTACCTGTCACCTCTGGACCAGCTTCTGAAAACTCATGTTCTTGACCCAAACAAAAATGTGTCAGAGTTGACAGATGTGATGCTGGGATAAAATGACATTTTTCCATTATAAAAGCTCTCTTCACTGTTTAAATGAATGAAAGAAAAGGAAAATCTCATCATGTTAAACCTAAGCATTTAGTAGTGCTCTCATTTCTTTTCCCTGTTTTTGAGATGATGCTTAATTTGTGATTTCTGAATATCCTCCTGGGCTAGAAAAATAAGAACCTTTCTACAGTAGGTGTAAAAAAATAATCAAAAATGATCATAAAGAAAGCTGTGAGTAGATGGATGATGTGAGTGACTGACAACTGCCTTCATGTTACATGATTGCATCCTTTGCAAATGGGCTTTCCAAAATAGTGAGATTCTCAGGTTTCCAGCAGCTTGTTCAGACATGGTATCTCCTTCACTAATGAGGACAACAGAGCTGTCTCTGCTTAATGTTATAAGGAAGCAGAGATGACTGACTGAGATCCCTTAGAATTATTTGATATGGTTTTAGATATCCTTGCAATCATTCTTTAACAGCTCCTCACAGTGTGAACAGGATTAGCTTCTGCAGCCCTGCTCAGTAACATCAGATGCTCTGTTATTTCTGGCATTTGAGATATGCAAACACCTGATGGTTTTACTGACCTATGTCTATAAAATATTCATTACTATTAGATTTGGGGCTTACGTGTCACTTGGACTGACATTTATTGAATATTGTCTCCATTTTCACTATGAAATTTTAATTTACTGTTCTTAATGTGTAAGTCTAGATAAGCTTCATATTTTTAAACAAACAAGACTAGTACAGTGAAAAAGCTGTATTTTCCCCTCTATTCTTATATTCACAACTATTGGACTGAGGCTTTACTCATAGTTAAATCTCCCATCTTTCCTTCAGATAAAAACCATTGTGTTTCCTGGGTGTGCATAGTGAATAATATCCTCTTTCTTGAAAAGATATTTGGGTTCTCCACACCAGAAGTGGATTACTCCAAAAGCAGGAAAACTTTCAGCAGATGTTATGTTTGTTTTGAGCAGTGAACAGGAAGAGAGGGGGCATTGATATCACAAGGTGAGACAAGCATTGTAGAGTCACAGTTTTCCTCTAGCAACCTGAGATTGCCTTTGCTTCTGCCATGCTGAACTAGCTCTTAACTGTGACACTCTGACAGATCTCTGCATGGTACAAGAGATTAATGCAAAGCCAAGTGCAAAACAAAAACATATTTTTATTCATCACCCTAGTCTTACTAGAAGTGATCCTAATGGGTACCTCTGGGAAAGAACATTACAAAATCAAGCCAGAGAACTTCCCATAACCAGAAAGTCTCGATTCTCTCAGACCTTTTCATTTACCACTTCTTCCCTTATTATGTTCACTAAACATTAAGAAAAAAAATCAAGAATCTAATAAATAGGAGTCTCTCTTTTAGCTGGCCATCTGGTTCAGGTGGATAATTATCTTTTGACATCTGTTCAGTGATATGCACTATACAGCAGTACTTAAATTTGTGATCTTAAGCCATTTTCTACTGGACACAAACATATCTGCAGCTGCAAAAACATTCTAAGGGTCTGCAGGGTCACTTCTGGGAAGCACCCAGCACATTAAAATTCTAATACTTCTAAATAGTAAGCAAATCTGTTTATTGGCAGTTAAACTTGTCAAAAGATATGCATCCTCCACCACTAGCCTTGAAAGGACACTGTGAGGGTGTTAAAGGGAAGGATTTCTGCCTTTATATCTGCCTTTATATTTGTACTTTTTGCATCTGCTCAGTTTTTCCAGCCTAAAAGAATAAAACACACATCAATTGTAAAATTGCAATGCAGACCCCCATATGGTCTCCTGGTAACTCACCAGCTCCTGTCACTGCCATGAGTTTGCTCCATTTGAAAAGGCTCTTTCTCTGTCATGAGTTCTGTGATTAAATGCTCTTTGCTGAAAATACCAGGTTACTGAGTGGGAAAGTGTGAACAGGAGAGGTTCTTCCTTTGATAAATAAAGCTATTTACAAACATTTAGGAAAAGAAGTTTCAGGATGTTTTGCTTTAATCGTTTCTAATTTTTCTTCTACTCCAAACCAGCTTTCAAAGTGCAGGTAGTCCATGCTAAGCAGAGATGAAGATGATCAAAGGTAGGAATAAAAACTTAGACTCTTTGAATGTACTGATCTATAACTGATTTTAGATACCCATATAATCCCATTTTACAGCAATGCTATAATGCAGCTACCTGAGCAATTTCTGCTCAGCAAAATTGCAGAGTTTCTGAGGTAATATGATCTCTGCCTTGGTGCTGTTCCCTGGGACAATTTCCCATAAATTTTCTGTAGGACTGTGCTTGGTGACAAGCTCAGCCCTCCCCTTTGACCAACCCTGTCAGCACACCTGGGATCACTTCTCCCTTGAAAGCACAGAAAATGTCACCACCCCTTTTTTAGGTATTTGTCCAAAACTTGCTGCAGGGTTGGCAGTGACAAAGTCCTGCTGTGTATGGAGCTCTAACCCAAAAGATAGCACTTCACAGCTTGTCTGATCAGACTTTAATCCAGTAGCAGGCAGCCCTCATAATATTGTGGATGCTTTCGTATAAATCTCTCCCCCATAAAACCAATAATTGTATTCTGAGCACTTGGGAGCAGAGCATGCTCCACAGAGGAACCACAGGCAAATGCTGGGGATATGGGTGCATCCCTGTCTCTGTCTCCCTGACTGTGGGCGACAGACACTGTACCACAGAGTGGCTGGAGCTGACAGGCACTTCTGGTCCATCCCTATCTGCAGCAGGGTCCACAAGACCTGGCTGCCCAGGACCATATCCAGGTGGATTTTGAGTATGTCCAAGGACAGAAACTACACAACCTCTCCAGACAACCTGTGCTGGTGCCTGGTTAACTTCACAGGAACAACACTAATTGTAATTTTGTTTCAGTTTTGTGCACATTGCCCCCATTGTGTACCAATGAAATACCCTGGCTCACTCTTCTCACTTTCCCATCAGGTGTGTATATATACTGGAAAGATCCCCCTGAGTCAAGCCCAGCCCATCTCTGTCCCATCCTCTACAGGCTCTGATCAACCTTTTTTGATGCTTTGCCCTCTGCCAAATCTTCCAAGAGATGAGTGCTGCTACCGGACTTTGGGCAGTTACCAAGGAATGACACCCACTCCATGTAGAATTACTTCACGTTGTACACAGCATCTCCTGAGGTCCTATTCATGACCTGGATGAAAGATCAGTGGGGATTTTTAGTCACCCTTCTCTTACTATAATGCTCTAAGGCAACCCTTCTTCATCACACTTAGCAGGGTAGTATACGTGATTAGGAAAATATGGATTTACATGTAAAACCTGGCATTCCCTTTGTTGTCTTATCAGATACATCCAATTTTCAATTGTTCTGAAACAATGGATTTAAGTTTTTTGAACTAAAATAAAAAATAAAAATCAAGGATATTGCTAGATACAAAAGCTAAAACAACTGACTAGAAACAATGCATGCTTCTTATTTTGGGTATGATGCGACTAATATATTGATAGAATCATAGAAAGGCTTGGGCTGGAAAGGATCTTAAAGATCATCTAGTTCCAAACTCCTGGCCACAGGGAGTGACCCATTTCACTAGACCAGGATGCTCAGAGCCCTATCCAACTGTGCATTGAATACTCGCCGGGGTGGGGCATCCACAGCTTCTCTGAGCAATCCACTGTCTCTTACTCAGTGTGCAACAGATATTAAAATAAGTTTCAGAATATATTTTCTTCTCAACTTTCCTCACCTTCTAACCTACTCATTTCCTCACCAATATATTCACCTCGAGGGAGAAGGAGGGAGAACACAAACAATTTTTAAGATCTGTGCATAGTCATTAGGATCCAAGGTTCACGTAAACCAGCTAGAACTTAGGAGCAACATTACATATAGCACTGCAAAACATTGTTTATTGAAAGGAAATTCAAGGCTTTTTCAGAAGAGTTTTGGCACAGCTCCTTCCTAGAACAAGCCATGGAACAGCTCTTCCTTCTTTTCTCCTTGACAGTTTTGTAATGTGCATTTCATGGGCAGAACCTCTGTTTGTCTTTAACAATTGTACTGGATTTATATAAATCCAGCATCTCTTCCTTCTTTAAGGTTTATGGAAATCCAATTATTTTCCCCCACAGAATAAAATCTATCACACTAAGTCAGTGTAATACTTCACTTTGTGCACTGTGGCAGTTCATTTGTCAGAGCTGTAAAATATTGCATTTTAAGGACAGCAATCAAGCTCTCTGGATGTCATTTCTGTTGACATTCTGCCCAAGGTCCATTTAAGCTTCGAACTTGATTTTGCGATCTAGCAATATTATAGTACAACACTTAGTACAAATAGCTTATCTGAAAGCAGAAAAACTACATTAGTGCAACATATAGGTGTCTCAATTATACTCCAGCCTATGTGCTTTAACTTTTAGTGCAGAAGTTTTATAATCCAGTTATCCTTGTAAAGTTATTCATAACAAAACCTACAGTTAATTATTTGCTAAGGTCACTGCGGTCCATTTTTACTATGTTATCACATGTATCTATTGCATTTTCAAATCAAGCCCGTGAGGATTTAATATTTCAAATCAGGCTGTATGCAATTGAACAAAACCAATGCTTAGGTAGTTGTTATTTTGTGTTATATGCAGTAAAACCAGTAGTTGTTTGGGTTTTTTTCTTCTTGTAAATCCCAGGGATTTTTTTGCACTGATTTCCTTATTGTAGATTGAGAAGGTGTAGGTCATTTTCAAATGGCTAAACATAAACATGTATATTTTCATCACATTAACAACCTCCTGTCTGAGCCTGGTTAAATGAGGCATTTGCCAATTGTGAGATGCTTCTCTTCCACCCCACGTTAATTGGAGGCAACTGTTCCAGCTGGACTGGCTGTCTTACACAGAAGATGATGACATTGTTAGCAGGGTACAGGTTCTTCTAACCATCTGTTTCTAATGGCAAGATGCTGGGCTATCTTCAGCATTTTCCTATTGGCATTTTCAAAGGTGATGAAGATAAAATTACTGTTTGTGTGTCTTTGGACCTGCTGATCAAACACACTTAGGCTTCTCAGGTAATTCTAGCTTTAATGCAACTCTGCTTAATGACCTAACTATTCTCAATCTATGAAGACTGATTAGTACTACATTTCTGTAGAGGCATGCAAAAAGAAAAAACGGTGGAAGCCAATGGTGCTCTTCTGTCATTCATACAGCAATTGTACCTCTAAACTCAGACCACTGGATACTGAACTCCTGCTTTCCATCTCCAGTGCATGTGCAGCTGTGTTTGCTGGGACCTTTGTGCAAACCTAACAACAGCCTCAGAACATCAGCTCTCACAACTTCAAAAACTGTAGGTCAGAAATCAAAATAATAGGAGATTAATCTAAAAATAGAATTAAAACTACTAGATAACACTGGCCAGTAATCTTCTACTGTCTTTCTTTTTTCTGCCCATTTTTCATACATTTCACAATTTGGACAGTCAATGTGAGTTTCTTGCAAAGAAATTACAGCCCCGGTTTTGTGATGCTGTTTGACTGCCCCATTTGTTGCTCTCTTCACACTCATGTTCCAAAGGACACCTCAGACCACCTTGTCCCAGCTGCCAGCGTTCCTGCAGATGTCCTCCATGCCTTCTGCATGCTGGCAATGAATTTCCTACTCTGCATGTGATAGCTGGAGCAGGGTCTCTTCCCATAGCCTCAGGAAAGCGTTGTGCTGGGCTTCAAATGCTTCTGCTGTCTGAGAACTGAGAACTGAGGACTTAAGCCATGCCTGTGCCACTGAGGGGACATTGCAAGTGACTGCAATAAATGCTCTGAGGCTGATGCTCTTTCTCCTGAGAGAAATGGTCCTCTAACATCAAGCTGCTTTTCAACTATGCCTGAGCACTGCAACCCTTTACAAGAATTAATGTGAGTTACTTGTGATTTCCTGATAATAAATTTCATATCCCTAAGACACATGGAACAACCCTCACAGTTATCTGTAACCAGAAAAACTGCTGAGCTTTCTTTCAAAGTAAAAGCTTACCACAGGAGATTCCCCATTTCTTTCAGCATATTCCCCACCCACTTCAAAATGACCCTTCTGCAGCCAGAGGGAGCTGCAGACGGGGTCTTCATTGCTCCTAGAGAAGGCATCCTCCAGCAGACCCACCTGCTGGGGGTGAGTGCCTTGGCAAAAGAGAAAGCCTTGGAAATGGGGGATTATTACCACTTCATGCCATAAGCATGAGTCTTGAAAAAAAGTACTATTTGCCAGTTTCTTTTGGAAAAAGATAATTCACCCACTGGGATTTTTATTAGCACATTTAAAGCCTTGGCTCCTTCACTGAACATAGAAAGGTGAATGTGATTAATGTGTTCTTGGCTGTTGTGTTCTTCTTTCTCTTCTTAGGTGTCTCCGAGAACACTGGAATTGAGATGAGAAACTGATAAAATGCAAAGCTTCAAAAGCTGTATACAGTTCCAGTTTCCCTGAAGACTCCAAATGAAGTAAGAAAGAGCTCAAGGGGGCAGCTGAGACTCTAACATGAAGTTGAGTCAACCTCCAACAATGGACTAATCGACTAATCCCATGTACAGACTAACCAAGAACTTATATTCTGTTTTTTCTCCCAAAGGAAACAATTTACAGTGAAAATGACAATATATTAAATGAAATAATATATTAGAAGTATGGAAGTGATAGATCTGTAAAACAGATTCTGTAGAAGCAGCAGCACTAGTTTTGGCAGCAGGGAGTGAAAACCATAGAGGGGGAAGAGATCTGTGGAGTTGGGGTGAGGATGTGTATTGCATAAATAATGTGCATATCAGAAGGAGTGGGGAGCAATGGAGACTGAGGCTGACCAGGAGAGAACTGGAGGATAGGCAGTTTGGGTCAGAAGATGTGGGAGAGGATGCCTCAGGGTGAGTAACAATGGGAAGTTGACAGGGACATGGGCATTCTTAGAAATGAAACAATATTCTATTTTTTTCCATATGAAACATCAAAAGCAATAATAAGGAAAATTGGAAAAACAAAGTAGAAAGGAGCAAAGGGAACAAGAACACAAAAGCATCTAGAAGACCCCAGAGAGGGAGCAGGTCACTTGGGAGGTTCAAGGGAAAATATGATCTCTCCCTGAAGGCAGGTGAGGTTGCAGGAATGGACAGGAACAAAAAAGAGACCTCTGTTTCTGAATAGTCCGGAGTCTGATTTGTACAACAGTCTACACCTAAGTGGAAAAGCCAGAATGCTTTTGCAGAGTAATTTTCAAAATCTGTAGTAATTTGGAAAATATTGTACTCTTAGAAAAATAAATGTCATGCTGTTAAGATCAACTCAAATGACATTCACAAATGACATTCCTATAGAAATAAGGTTTCTAACAAAGGCCATTTTACAGGCAGTGAGCATTTAAAGTTGCTGGTGGCTAAAACATATTGGACTTCAGTCCACATGCTTCTGAACCTTTGAGAACACTTTGAGAAACCAGGAACTGGGAGAGAGAATGCTGAAGACTTGTGCTCCTTGCAAAGCTGCATAACTGCTGTCCATTGCATTTCCAGAGATTCTGGCATCAATTCCTGCAGCTGGCAGATGTGTGAGATACCTGAGGGCTGAAAGCAGTGCATAAGCAGCAGCTCAATCACAGCTATCACAAAGGCTTAGTAGAGACCATTGTGTCTTCGTAAAAGCTGAAAGCAAAGGAAGTTGGTATCACAGCAGAAATAAATGGTGAAAGGATAAAATGTTGTACTTACCTGTAGAAGCAGTTACTGAAATGTGTGCTGGGTTTTTTTATAAATCATTGCCCTATTTTCTTTTTAAACAAAAGAAATTTAAAGACTTGATAATTTTTCAAAGGTATTGAAGTTGCAGGTGTGAGAACAATTTCTATCTCTGTGTGTATTTTTTTAACAAAAGTGCAATCTCACTATTTTTGAAACGAAATACATTGCAATCAGGCCATAACAGTATTTTTAAATCCCGTGCAATGAACTGAAATAATGAACATGTGATTGTAAAATCAGTCAATTTGTATCTTTATCCTACCTAGAACACTTTCTTCTGGAAGGCAAAAAATAATAAAGTATTTTAAAACTGTATCAGTTTAGTGTAATGTGGAAATGAAAAATAATGTTTGGGAGCAATTTATGAATTAATCTTTTTTAGGTGAAGACCATTCGGTTTATGTACAGTACTAAACAACTGATTTCCATGTGACTATCCCAGAGTGTTCTTTCCAGTCCTAATTAATGTTTTCTGGGTATTCGCCTTGGAAAGAGACACAAAAATATGGTTTATTTTTGAATTTGCAATTATGTAGATTTGTATTTAACACTATATCATATATAGTGTTATTTAGATGCCTTTTTTAGTGTATATTAGATTTTTTTTTTTTTTTTTTTTACAAGAGAAGGAACAAGGCTGATGGACCCTTTTTTCAGAAAGAGAGTCCACTGGTTGTCCAAGTCAGTATTGTCAGAATCACAGGCTAATTGGGCTGGAAGGGACCTTCAAAGGCCACCTAGTCCAACTTCCCCTGCCATGAGCAGGTACCTAACTAAAACATGCTGTAAGGCAGAGTCTTCTGCCAGGGGAGGATCTCAGGTTTTTAGTTGGTTCAGTTTAGGTTTGAGTGGGAGGAATTGAGAATAGATGAGAATTTCTTACAAGTGGAAGATGATTTCCACTAAAGTAACTTCTAAAATTCATTAGTCTGAGGAATTGGCAGAGAAAAAGCAGCAGAATTAGTTATGGAGTGAAAAAAGCAAACTAAGAAAGTAGGAAATTGGTGGGAAGAATTTCTAGACAAAGTCAACCAATTTAAATACAAAGATATGCCAAAGACAGACAACTATTAAAGGAGATTATGTGAAAAGCAAAGAGACAAGCTGAATCACTGTAAAGGAAAAATATAAGATAATTAGACCAATAGAATTATCCCAGGAGTTGTTTGGGGAGTAGAAAATCAAACAGATAATCTGAAAAAATATGGGGGAAAAGAGCAGTCTTTAAATCAGAGGATAAGGTTAAAAGTGACATGAAGACTACAGCAAAATTAGGGGAACCAAGAGAGAGATGTGCTAACTAAATTAAGAGCAAGTCTAGATTACCACTTCAAGAGAGAAAAAGCAAATTAATTTTGTAGGGAATGCTGTGCTCCAGGAGGGCTTAGATGAATGGAGACGAGAGATCTCTGAAGGCTACTCTTAGGATATCAGGTTTATTAGGGATGGTGAAAGGTCTTGCTTGGAGCTGCCAGACACAGCATGTGGCAAGGCCTGAGGGGATGGGGAAGGGGAGAGACAAGGGGTAGAGGGAGACAAGAGGATGCTCCAGGAGAGGGTGGAAGTTCCAAGACAGTGGGGGTTCCAAGAGGGCATCTGGCCCCTCGGAGACCCCTTATCAGGGGCTTCAAGGTGGGCTGGAACAAGACTTGGGCCAATGGGGTTACAGACATCTGATGTTTCAGGGTTGGGTTACAGGTGTGGGGTGAATCATACATTTTGGGGGTGAGATGGAACAGTCCATTTGACTTTTGGACTTGTCTGTAGGTAAGGCTATTGTCCAACCAGTAGGGAGGATTGTTTTCATCTGGGCTGTACTATTGTGAATCTTTTGCCAGGCAATTATATTTATCCATCCTTTCCAACATAACTTATGAAAAAATGCAGATGTATGGTGTGCTTCCTTGGCATAAAAAGAGTTAACTGCAATCATTGAATTATTTTCATCTATGGTGGTGATAGAGGAATAGGAAATAAAAGAAAGAGAAAGAGTTCCTAAGCGAGATATATGTAAGCCATCTGATGAAGAGAACTGCAAGAGGGAAAGCAAAAGACTTATCTTTAAAAAGCAGAAAAAATTGAACCCACGATATCACATACCCATCACTTCAGCTTCGATCCACAGAAAGCATGGATCTTGAGGATAAGATGGAATAAAAACAGCCACACAGACCTGTAAATAATGCATCCCACTGAACCAGCCTACTTCTTTTCTTTGGCAGAGTAGCCAGCCTTGTGACTTTAGAGGGTTGTTATGATTCATTCTGGTTTTAGTGAGGTTCTTATAACTGCAGTAGACAAATATCCTGCAGATGCAATCGTTAAA
The DNA here is from genome assembly GCF_050655825.1 of Lonchura striata. Lineage (NCBI taxonomy): Eukaryota > Metazoa > Chordata > Aves > Passeriformes > Estrildidae > Lonchura > Lonchura striata. Next base: position 35,289,989 of record NC_140705.1, read on the forward strand.
AGTAGGTATATGGCAACTTGATGAAGTCCTCCTCACAAAAGTTAATCAAAGATTCTCTGTCACTCTTCAAGGGCATTGAAGTGTAGTTGTACAGGGGTCAGAGTCATTAGCAGTTTCAAAATTGTGTTTAATAGCTGAGATGATGGAACAGAGCATGTGAATATCAGATTTGAGAATGACACCAACCTGAGTTAAGAGAAATTGCAAGGAAGAACAGGAATGTAAAGTGGTTCCCAGTGAGATGAAACTCAATAAAGTCAAGTACAAAATGCTAAATTTAGGCAGAAAGCTCCCATGTATAATGGGATGTATCTGGCTGAGTGTCAACAACGCAGGAAGGACCCACATGGAGTTATGGGATAAAATTATGAAAAAAAGAGAAATTTTATTCAGGAATATATTTTAAAAATTTATTAAGATAGGATCACATTTATAACTGTAGAATTTTAAAGTGGAGGTCACTGACTTCTTGGAGTCATACATAGTACATGACACGTGAAGGGTGTTATTTAGTAGAATGATAGGGAAATTAGGGAGTCCAGAAGTGAGCTCTAAAAATGAGAAGTGGTTTACACAAGTAATTTATACGCAAAAGAGAAAAGTAATATTTTTTCTGGAAAATGGGAATATGAGCAGACTGATAATTGAGAAAACAGGATACAGTGATTTATAAGCTGCTGAAAAGGTAAAGCTACGCTCAGTGTTCTCCTTTCCAGCGCAGCAAAAATCTGCTCACTATTCAGAAGAACGATTTAGGATAAGTATTGGGAAAAACCTTCAAGAAAGATGGTGAGGATTTGGACACAAGCTAGCTAGAAAAGCTATAGAAAGTTCCTAGTCTATGGTTTTTTTAAGAATGTGTTGATTAAAATACATGCTCAGGGTTGGCAAATTTAAATTCAATCCTGCCTCAAAGCAGACTGCAGTGAACCCAGGAGTCTGACTGACTTTTTTACAGCTGCCCTCCCTTTCTGGTGCTTTCATCAGGTTCCCCCTCCAAAGAAACTATCTGCAATGTGTCTCTATCCCTACTATCTTCTCCAGGCTTCCCATTTCACTGCCTCTCATTGCTCCAGGAAACCAAGAAGGAAATTGGTGCCTGTCAGTCAGAAAAAGGAGGAGGTGCACACTGGCACCCCAGGTCTTGGACATATTTAGATTCATGCAGTTATCCCCATCACCCCCAGGCCTCCAAAGGGTGCAGGATCCCTCCATGTAACAGTTGACTTGATGCAAACACATGAATATTTATGCCCATTCAATACCTCAGCTCATCTTTGTTTCTTCAAAGATACTGAAAGGTACATTAATGGTGCAGGTGGCAGGGGAACTATAAACAACAGGTGTCAATGGGAAGAAGGGGTACCTTTGCTGTTCACCACCCCTGAGGCTGCACAGGCTCAGAGCCTCCTGCACCTGCAGGCAAGATGCTCTCTGACAGAACAGAGGGCAGTGGAGCTAGAAAGAGTGGAGAAGCCTGAAACTTGTGCCAAAATTATGGCCCCAGTAAAAAGGTTTCAAGTGCCAGGTAACTTGAAACAACTTTTTCTGCAGTCAGTGAGTTGGGCATTTTCTCAAATTAAATAAATAGCTACAAAAACATATATCCTTGGATTCTCTAAGGACTATCTGACAACACAGTTTAATGTGTTTTTTAATATCATTACTTTATTTCCTTCTGCTATTTATCTCACATTAACAAAATTTAGGGGCAGACAGCCCATAAGTATTTTTTACAATTATCCTGTTAGTGTAGTATCTCAAATATTTGCATTACAATATCTATGCATGTGCGCATCCATCCCTTCAGGAAAATATTTCTCTTGTGTTGAAAAGAATAGTTCTAAGAAATTCCACAAGAAAATGTTTTAATGCAGTGATATGCATTTATTGTGTATGTCCTTTTGTGGTGGCTTTTTAAAGAACAATTCAAACAGCTATTGTCCCAGAAACGAAATCAAGGCCTTAACCATGGCTATAAGCCTAACTCAGCCACTGTACTCAGCCCCTGTCCACAGAAGGTGCATTTATGCTTTCCCTTGCCCAGTGCTGAGCAGGATCTACCTCTGTTTGCCTTATGTTCAATCATTTAGTCTTTCAAAAAAGTCTGTGTTAAACCACATGCTAAACCATCTTGTGTGTATTACATAATAACTACATTTCCCATCTGTAAACCCAGAAAGTGCTTTCAAAACGTTGTCACTGGGCATAGGTGGCCTTAATGGGACAGGAAGGAAGCAGAGTGAAGGCAGTGTGGCTGTGCACTGCAGTGCTATATTTCTTGGTTTTCCAATATTCTGAGTGTTGCTGAGCTCAGTATTCTGGAAGGACAAGACTTATCTCACTGACTAACTCAGAAAGGATTTATGAAAAAAAAAAAACTGCCTCTGAAATGGCAGAAATTAAGTGGTGTAGACCGAGAATGAATGCTTGCAGGGTCTGCACACTCTGTGATGCACTGCAGCACTTCAGTGGCATGGCTAAGCCAGTTTGCTTTATTTCTCAGTAATGCGTGAGGCTCATGTGCAATTGGCTTTGCTTTATAGGTTTTACCTGCAGACAAATCTGCTGATGTCAGATCAGTTGATGACACGGGCACAGTTGAACGCCTGAAGGATGGGACACCATCCAGAGGGATCTGGACAAGCTGGAGAAATGGGTCCATGTGACTCTCCCGAGGTTTAGTAAGAGCATGTGAAACGTACTCTGCACTGGGCCAGGAGATCCCCAGTATCAACACAGACTGGGGTGTGAGCAGAGTGAGAACAGCCTTGACAAGAAGGACTTGAGGATGCTGGAGGATGAGAGGCTGAGCATGACCCAGCCATGGGCACTCACAACCTGGAAAGCCAAATGTGTCCTGAGCTGCATCCAAAGCAGTGGGGCCAGCTGGGGAAGGGAGGGGATTCTGCCTCTCTACTCTACCCTCACAAAACCTCATCTAAAGTAGTGCATCCATCCCTGGGGTACCCAGCACCAGGACATATCCCTGCTGGACCAAGTCCAGAGGAGGCTCCCAAGCTGATCAGAGGGATGAAGGCCCTCCCCTATGAAGGAGAAGTTCACATGGGAAGCACATCTCAGAAAATACCTGTTCTGTTGATGACTTAAAATTAAGTCCTGGAATGTTAGCCAAGCAACTTGTAGCACCCATGAAATTTGGGATTCCCACCCTACATTTTGGCAGAAGTCTTAAGGAGCACAGGTGTTTTCTCCAAAGAGAGAGGAAATCTGGATGAATTGAATTCCCCTTCTCTGAACCTCTGTTTCTAGAGTGCTCATTGTGTATGGACATTTGTGCTGTCAAATTTAACTCACTGAAACATTTGTAGAGCTAGTTTTAAGCTCAGGCACATAAGCTGCCCTGCCAGAAGTGGTGCACTTGATGTGAGATAGGATAGCATTTGACAGTAGAAGGGTTGAATTCCCAAAATCCTCAGCCAAGGCTCTTTTAGCATGATAAGGCGTGTGCACCTTTTGGAAGGAGGGTGCCTGCAAACTTAATTGGTTTGTGTTGATGTCTGCAGCTCTGACAAAAACTGGAGCTGAATATCCAGTTTTCCAGCAGATTTTGTACAATATAAAACAAGACTCACCATGGTGAACAGCTTTTTCAATAGCTGGTACCAAGAAATTTCTCAGAGTCCCAGCTTTAGCCATGAGGAGGGCTCATGCAAAAATTTATGTTACAGTGACCTCCAAAATCTCATTTGTTCTATAAATGGAAGCTTCTTTCCCTTTTAACAATACCTTAAAAAGAAAAAAAAAAAAAAAAAAGCTTAAGTGGTATAGAAAACACCAAAGCACTCAAGCTTTACTTGAGAGTTACAAAACTACAGGGTCTTCTCAAACCCTGCCTTCTACTGAAGTTAGGCTTTACCCAGTCTAGCAGGAGGAAACTGCAACAATATTTATCTTGTGAATTACAAGCAGAGAATGCTTGAATTAGAAGCCTAAAACACATGAACAAAAGAAAACAAATAAAACAGATTTTTAAAATGAACAATTAAATCCCAGAAGGAAAAGAAAATGTTCTTATCTCAGCAACAACAAATTTATGCCAATTACATGGAACCTGTTCAGAAGGCTTTATATTTTTGGGTTTTTTTGTGAGAGGTGATAATTTATTTTTTTTTAATTCTAGCATTGGAAAAGAAAGCAAAAATAAGAATCAATGATGATTAACCACTGGGCTTTCATAATGTGCCAGCACTTGCTCTGTGTAAACACAAAACTGTTGCAGTCCTGCCCACTCCAGCCATCTCTGAACTGCCAGTGGACACTCTGCCCTTCCAGCTCCTCATGCCCTCTCTCCCTCTGGGCCTCATTACTGTGGTTCAGGCTTTCAGTCTCCACATTTATCACTCCCCCCAGACATTAGCTATATGAAGAGATACATTTCTATTCTGTGCTGTAGTCCCACCCCTTTCCTTCTTGCCCCACTCTCCTTTTGGTGCTACTTTTCTTACCCAGCTGATTCCTGTTTTTTCAACCCAATAAATCTTCATCCAGTTTCAACATTTCCTTAACAAAGGGAGTTCTCACTATTTCCTCCACTTCCATTTCTACATCCTCCCCAAATTTCCCTTACTGATATTTTCTATCAGCTTCTCCTGTACAAGTGATCTTACACTTCTCTGCCCTTCCATCCATGATGTTAAACAGGGTTTAATGCTGACCTTTTGCACTTATTTCCATTTTCTTCTAAGTGTGTGCTTGTGATGTCTCAACTCATAACTAAATAGAGTATTTAGTGCAGCAATGTTCTTCAATGCTTTAAGCAATAGTCAAGTGCACAAAATTTTGTGAGGAAAACAACAAAATATAATCAGTTTTTTTCCTTTTGTATGAGAAGAGAACAAACAATTTAAGTGGAGCTTTCTCCCTGAATGTTCAACAATATTCGACTTCATGGCTAGTGGGAGCAACTTCCCAACCATAGCTCCTTTCAGGATATTTTGGCTTGTCCTCACCCCTCATGCAAGAGCTTGGTGGAATTCCACCCACTGGAGAGGGAGCTTGAAGCACTGACACACCAGAGCGTGGGAGGTTCCCAGGAGTAACGTGCCATTTGCTGGGATGCAAGTGCACCACATGTTACAGAATATTGTTTTCTCCATTTCATTAGTCTTTCTCTTTCATTTGGTGCTTTTAAAGACATTTGAATGTGTGCATTTTCCAGGATGAAAATATATTGCTAATAGACCAACTATTTGCATAATAATACCAGCGATAACAGCAGTATTTATGTAAAAATCAAAGTGTTCCTGTAGCTTTGAGCACATTGAACAGTTGGTTGCCTTACCTGCAGCTGACCAGCTGTGTGACATCTTGAAAAGAGGAGAAAGTGTGTATGTTTTGTAGCTGGTGTCCCTCGCTGTGCCTAGTACAGCAAGTGTGGCAGTCCTTTGAGAAGAAAGGGGCTGCAGAGAGGCCATTAGGCAGAGATGGGTGGCAGGTTTGATTACAGTCCCAAAAGAAGTACTGGATCATGGAGGTAAGTTCCACCTTTCCACAGAGAGGTGAAAGGTACTACACCCAACCATGTTATTGGCAAGTGAGCCGATTAGACAAGGTTGATTGCCTTGACTCCTCTGTAGTCAATAGAGAGGAAAATATCTCCAGAATGGGCTTTGTTTCATCCTAAGGTGGGTGGATAGGAAAGGAGGAATGACTCATCTTCTGGGTTTGCACCTCTGTCTTTATTCACTATGGAGGAAGCTTAGTGATGAGTTATCACAAGGTCCAACCTCGTGAATTGCATGAGACTAGTCACACTCAGAGTACCTGTGGCAAGCCAGGTTGATACTGGAGGAGCTGGGGCCTGCAACAACTGTATTCAGAAAATTCATAAAATTTGGTACGCAGCCATATTTGAACACAAAAATCCTGACTCTTTCTGTGTTCAACATCCCTATCTGGGGTTCAAGCCAGAAGGAGATGCTGGAGGTGAGCTTCTTCAAAAATATCTCCCAAACCACACTTCTGGGTTAGTGGAGAGAAATCTGGCAGTCTACTAGCTACTAGGCAGTCTGTAGCTCATTTTTTCTTAAAAACACTGTTGTGTTAATGTTTATTTGTAAGGATAACTGGTTAATGGCTATTCACTATGAAAAACAGGAACAAGAAAATGGAAAATAAATAAATCAAACACACAAACATACAGAAACCTGAAAAGGCTGATTGATGGGCCACTTAATGAACAACTCGAGTACAACCTTGAAGAGTCAGATGTTCAGACTTATTTTGCCAAGGTAAGAAGAAAGCAAACAAGATTTCAAAGTGTCTTGTGGGAAAGAGTGATCTTATAGTAAGTTGAGAGGAGATGTGTGACTGCTTTAAACTTGCTACATAAGATTATGGGGAAGAACCAAAAGGATGCATCAAGGTGAACAGAGAAGGGACAAGTATGGGGAGAAAAGGGTTATGGGAATAACCAAAGGAAAACTATGTGTTATTAGGTGCTGGTTGGTATGATCACCTGGACAGGCTTTGTGCCTGAGCACTGTAGTCTCTCCCATTTCCTTATCAAACTTTGTCCACAGCTTTCTGCGACGAGTTTGCCTCTTCCCTGTGTGCAATCTGTCAGCAAGCTTCCAGCCAGGCAAGCCAATGAGTAGGACAGGTCTGCAGCTGGGTGCTGGAGGGACCACAGGTCTGGGCTTGAGAATTTCACCCATTTTTAAGGAATATGCATAACACATACTCCCTTGAAAACTGAGATACTTTGGAGAAGGACTGGAAAGAATGTCTCCTTCTGCACACAGGGCTTAAATCACTGAAAGAAAAAAATAATTGCCCCAGATGAGTCCTCCTTCATGCTGTTCCAGTTTGCCCATGGTGGATCTGTAAGCAGTAACAACTCTTGATATGAATGACTCCAAGCCATGAAACTCAAGTTCTTAATTTCAATTTTAAAAGTTAGGCAAAGCTTTCACATAAAAGGAGATTTATTTTTTTTTATTAATCAGATATTCAGTTATGCTGTTTTGATTTTCTCTGTAGTCAGCAGGACTCTGCTCAATTAGTACTACAGGAAACCTAATCTATGGCAATAATAAAACACCAGAGGAGATTACTATTAGTTTTTGAATAATGCAGGGAACAAACAGTCGCTGCTTAATTTTCCATTTGGTTCCACAAGAGTTACCACAGGCCTTAAGAGACTGACAGAAATGTTCACCAGAGTCAATTGAAGTTCATGACTTTAGCAAGCTTATTGTGTTTTTTCTCTCAGTTTACTTCTCTCATTTACCAGACTGACTCTGGACTACTGTTAATACTATTTATGTCATCTTCTAATATGTTCTGTAACTGTATTTTTCTGCATTCATTTTTTTCCTAAGCCATAGCAGAAGTACTTTCAATTGTCCATCTTCTCAGAAAAAGAACTGTTTTTTCTGTAAAAGACATTTTTTCTCTCTGATTTCAAGTGAGCAAGTTACTACCTCCTCACCTGGGATGTGGTTTTTGAAATAGTTTCCCGGGTGATTTGTCCAGCCTTGATCTATCCAGGAGTCTCTGGATTATAAAGGATGCTTTCTCCATAAAATATCAGATTCAATGCCTTGTTTCCATTTATATATTTTATCCTTGTCCAACATGTTTATTTTATCGTTTCAATAGCATTTTGAAGAAAGGGATAAAAATACCAAAGTGAGGAACTTAGAGTACACCACTTTCTCTTGACATGTATTTTGTGTAAATAATAGTTCTTGGTTTGATAATCTTGTCTTAATACAAGGCAACTGAATAAAAAACCCACTAAATTTTTGTTTTAAATAACAGTGTCTAAATACCAGGAGCTTGGATTTGAAAAAAGGCAAAGAAAGAACATTAAAAGATATCTCCCAGAGAACAGAACTCCAACTACAACTATTCTCTTCTTCTCTTCTCAAGTCAATAATTCTTATTTATCTCTTCCATTACTAGATTGAGCAAGGAAATAAATTATATTTCTCTAATGTCTCTAGTAGATTTATCTTAAGAAATATATTGGATTGGGGTCTCTAAGAAATATTTAAATTGAAATCACATAGCAGAACCTATAGTTTAGATTGGAAGGGACATTTGGGGATCATTTAGTCCAACTGTCTACTCGAAGCAGATCTCATTTTAAAGTTATATCAGACTGTTTGGAACCTTTGCCTGAGTTTTGAATTTCTGAGGATGGAGATCCTACAGCTTTCTGGGCAGCCCAGACTTGTGTTTAAACTGCCTTCAGAGGGGACATATTTTTCTTACATTTTTTTGCAACTTCCTTTGCTTCAATGCGAGACCATTGCCTCCTGCCTTCCTGTTGTGCATTCTGAGAAATGCCTGCTTCTGTTTTCTTCAAAACCTCAGTGATGGTACTTGATGACAGCAGTTGTCTGCCCCTAAGCTTTCTCTTTTCAAGGTTAAAACACATAGCTTCCCCTAATGCTGAAATTATTTTTCAGTGCCTGCAACGCCTGGAGGTAGTGCAAAGGGTTGGAGGTAAAAAAAGAAAAAAAAAAAAAACACTTCTGCTGTGATAGTGCTGGTTATCTTACAATACTAAATGCAAGATTTTCTCCCTTAGCTACATATCTTGCTAATGGCTTGCAAACAATTTCAGGAAATACCAAGTCACACATTGGTTTGAGAAATAAAATGTTACTGTCATAACCAAAACAGTGCTGTCTATCTCTCTTCTTCATATGAGTTACCCTTTTTATTTCAGCCTTCCATTTTGATTTTATAATTTATGTACATTATACCCAGGAGAACAGTTGTAGCTTCTGCAATGCCCCAAAGTTGGTAGTTTGAGGAATTCTTACTTCACAGCTGAGGAACACCCAGTTCCCAGCACAGCTCTTTGGAGATGTACATCTCTTGTAATACATTTTGTTACTTGTAAAGAACAACATCTCACATCTACTTGCCATTTTATAAAGACATTAGCTGCCATACAAAAACAATAATAGGTAGGGAACAATTAAAAAGCTTTATCCCCAAATAAAAAACTCCTGCTGCAGAGCCGTCATTTAATTTTGAATAGTGACTGTACAGAGCTGAGCTAGACCACATTTGTGGGTAGCAGTAATTTCTTCTATTAGATCATCTAGTACATTCATAATCTGCAATATTGTTTTTAAACCTGGTTCATGGAAGTTGGTATCTCACACAGACTGGCACATAGTGTCCAGCACATCTGTCACTTTAAACGAGACAAAATGCTCTACATTCAAAAGATAGCCTGTCATTTTCCTAAATTCACCTCATCACAGAGGAGGACAAAAGCAGCACAGAGTAGCTGAGGTTTTAAGGGATATCTCTGAATATCGTAGAGTCCAACATCAGTGCTAATGCAGGGTCAGCTAGAGGACTGTGTCCTGTCAGGTTCTGAATAACTTCAGGGGTGGACACTCCAAAACCTCTCTGTGCAACCTGTGCCAGTGTTTAGTAACAGATAATAATTTTTTCCTTAGGTTAAAATGAAATTTAATGGATTTAAATTTGCTCCTGCTACCTCTCATCCTGCCAGTGAACACTACCAAGAAACCTCTCTTCATTCCTTCTCAGGCTGAACAATTCCAGCTCCACAGTCATGAAAGGTCCTCCAGTCCCCTCAGCAGTGTTTTTGCTTTTTCCTGGATTCAGTCTGGTATGTTCCTATGTCCCAGGTTCTGGGAAGCCCTGACCTGGACCCAGTATTTCAGATGTGCCTCAGCAGGGCTGAGAAAAAAGGAAGGATCATCTCCCTCAACCTGCTGGTACATTCTACCTGCTGTGCCCTAGGATACTGATGATCATTTGTGGCATGAGGGAGCATTTCTGGCTCATAATCAGCTTGGTGAACCCTAGAACCCCCAGGTTCTTTTCTGCAGGGCTGATTTCTGGTCAGACAGCCCTCTGACTGTACTGCTTCGTGGGATTATCCTCCACAAGGTACAGGACTTTGCATTTCCCTTTACTGATTTTCACAAGACTCCTGTCAGTCCCTTTCTCCAGCCTGTTGAGGTCCCTCTGGATGGCAACACAGCCCTCTGGTGTATCAGCAGTGTCCCCCAGCACTATTTCCTTTGCTCTTCCTCTATTATCTTTGGTTGTCTTTATAAGCTCCCGTTCCTGACTGATGTCAAACTTTAACTGTAACCCAGAAATTTAACTGCTCTGAATATTATACAAAAGGTTACATTCTGCCCAATGTTTTTAACCAGGCTGTGCTCCATCAGATGCTCTGCCTCTGTTTTGTTGAGCTTTCACCCCTGCACCTCCCCTGTGAGTGCATCACATAGGGGATTACATTTCCAATTTTACCTAGACCCATTTGAGAGAATTTCTTTCCCCTAATTAATGAACCAGGAGAAAGTTACCAAGCACTCCCTAATTAAGTTATTCAGTAGCTTCAGTTTAAAGCAGTACTGCAAATTTTTCCTCTCTGAAATACCCACAGCTACTGATTTGTGGGTAATAAATCAATCTTGGCTTCATCATGAACAGAATAAGGTCACAGTTGTAATACTGTGCTTTTAAATAGTTTCAGGCAAGATTTCCTCCCCTTGAGTGCTTTTCTGTTTATCAGCTTGCTTTGACTCTCTTACCTTACCTCCAGCATATGCCAAGGTGCAAATACTTAACATCACAAGCAACTACCAAGTGGCAGCACTTAATGTCGAGTTTATAAATCAGTCCCGAAACATTTCTACAAAAGCAATTTTTCTTCATTAACTGAGCTGTTGACATTGAGTAACCACCACACTGTCTACTTACTTGCTCTAATTAGTTTCTTGGAAGCATTTACCTTTCTCTACTGGCTAGATGGGAAACCTAGAATCTGAACAGTTAGTAACTTGAATCATACATTTAATCAAACACAAAAGTTGCTTTGAGTGATGGTGAGACCACTTTGTCTATTCAGACCCTCTGACTTTAATAGAAAGTACAGATCTATGACATTCTGGCACTGCATTATTTTACAGACACAGAGGAAAAAATACTGAACAAAACATGCTAGTTATACAAAAAAGCAGTGTAACTCTGACTAATTATCTGCTTAAGTACTGAATTTTACATAAGTCCCACATAATCCACCATCTGTAGAAGCAGCACTTTTTGTTCCAATATTTAGATATGTATGAATCTGTAAGATATGTGTAAATTATTACCAGGTTACTACTTCTATCTTCATGTCTCTGCATCTCTTAGATGTAGGAATGGTAATGCAGTTCTCCTCTGAGAAGAAAACAGGAAAATATATACAAAGATACTATTTTTTTATTAAATAAAGATGGAACCCTAATATTTTGGAAGCACAAAAAGTGGAATTCAGTTATCAGATATTTCTTTTGAAATAGCCTTAGATTAATTGTTTTCTAAATGAATGGGATAGCAAAGCTATAACAGTGGTAAGTGAATTTTACTCACAATTCTACACCACATATTTTGATATTCCTTGTTCTTCTAAATTTTTTAATAGCTGAAATTTCTTGAATGATTCTTCCTAGGATTTGCCTATGTACAAGCTGAACAGCACATAGGGCTAGTACATGCACTAAATAGAAGCTCACTGGCAAGAATAGTTCTACTGTTAAGACATATTTTGTCTCTTATTCCTAAATACAAAAACATGGGTTGTTTTTTGGATTTTTGGGATTTTTTTATGAATAAAAAACTTTAAGCTCTTCACATGTAATTTTACCTTTCTGCTGGTACTCAAAAAAAATCTCAGCTAAAGAAGTTTTCTTCTCTACATTTCCATTACTGTTTGTCAGGTAACACCAACCCTGTTGCTGATGGATATCAGATTATGTTCCAAATTTTTCTGCACAAGAAATTGTGGGTTTAGCCTCTAGACTTTGTGAAGTGTCTTCACTTTCCCTGGGTAATAGCAAAGGTGTGGAGCTCATTAGTATTTTGGACAGAGAACAAAAGAAATCATGGTTTCATGTGGAAAACCTGTAAAAAAACAGTTACAAATTTTTCTCCAGCTTCCAGTTCTTCAGCCGAAGACAGGCCCACACTTTAACACCTCTTGGTGAAATGGTATCAGTTGAATTTCCAGGGAGACCTTGGGGGGTTTTTCCACCTTTTTTTTGAGAATAGTAATAAATAAACTTGAGAATATTGCTTTAGTCAGCTTTTCTATTTACTTGCCCAAACACATTTCTTAACAAGATGCTAACAGATTTGTCCTTTCATATGCTGTCATTCGTTCAGGACTTAAAGCCTGCAAGAACATTTACCTGAATTTGTGTACACAGCAATAATTTCAAATTGTAAAGTTAAGACAGATTTGTTAGAGGGAGGCCAAAAATGGTATTAAAATGAAAAGAACAAGCTAATGAATCTGTGTGGGTTCTTTATTGACAGTTTTATGCTTTCTGGCAAGAACCATGGAGAGAAAAATAATACCTTGCACTGCAGTAATATTTTCTATCTTAGCAGAAAATAGCACCAAGAGAAAGCTTTACAAATTTTGAACAGCAGAAATGATCAAATCTTCTGGGTTTGGGTAATCCAAGAGAATACAAATTTTCTTTTAGAGAGCTAGGGATTTGTCTCTGTTGGGAGAACAAGCAACAGGTCACAGAGCTCTTCTAGTTGCAAGAGGTCATAGTGATGTGTTTGTAGCACGTGGCTTACCACAATGGACATGAGCTGTTCTTCCCACCACAGCCAGAAAGGCACTTGGATGGCCTTGGGGCTGCTCTTCCTGCTGTTTCATTGCTTCCAGTGATAAAGGAAGGAAATGATAAAGTTACTGCAGAATGTGCATGGCTACTAACAGCTAAATCAAGGACAAATGCAAACTGACAGGACATCCAGCAGCTTCTATTGGGTGGGCAAGGGCTGGTCATTCCATTGTCTCTGAAACCACAGAGGATGATGTCAGAGCTGCCCTCTTTCTGGGAACAGATATTCAGATCTAGCTTGATTTGCTTTCTTCAAACAAAAAGAAATCTTGTTTGATTTCTGCAATGGCTATTTGGAACAGATACTCCCTTCCTTTTGCTTGGGTCAGCTCATGGGGTATTTCCTCTTTGGTGCCTGCCATTTCCATCCACTTCACAAGGCTAAAACACATGCCATGGTCCCTTGAGAAGCCAGATGGAAAGCTATCTACTAGAAAGGAGCATAAAAGACATATCCAATAAAGTACTTAGGACAGTTCACAGTAGGGGAGAGATATATCCAGAATAACAATGACTCAGAGAGGGATTTTATAGGCAGCAGAGAAATGCTGCATCAAGGGAAGCCAATGTTTACAATTATAAATGATTAATAAGCATGCCAATTTTCTACCTCATAATTTTGATCAACTTCTCTAAAGCCAGCTTCCCTTTTAACATGTTCTCTGCAGTACATAGCAAAGCCAGGTTTGTTCCACTGCAGCCAAAGTAATAAAAAGTTTCTGCATGTCCCCTTAGTAACTTGTATTTTGTCTCAAGAGAAATAAGAGGCCTGGTGTCCAGAGCCTGCTACTTGGTTGCTATTTACCACACAGGTGTCACTCCTGAAAGCTCAGCAGGTTTTCCTTTCCGTGGGTTCTCTGCCAACACTCAAAGCTTGGTGTCCCTGGCAAAGACAGGGCATGGGTCTCTGCTCAGCAGCTTGTGGAGCTCCCCAAAAGTGACAAAGTAATTTTTGGTCACCTGAGGAACCCCTAAGGGTCCTCACTTTTATGAAGCTGGAGAAACCACCCAGCAGCTGAGCTTCAGCACCTCTGCTCCTTGAGGAAGATCCGAAGCTTTAGGAATACCCTGAGAGGACCTGCTTGAGCCAGAGTCCAAAAGTCCATGTTGAAGTCCTCTTCAGCCTCTTTTGCTGGAAGACAAACAGGTACCAAAAACTGTGAGGAGGTGCACCTGGATGTGCTGCCTGTGCCCTGAAAGGTGTGAGGCTGCATCAGCTCCTTATCTGTGTAACTGTATGGATTAGCTGGCAGGAGCTATCCCATACAGTGGAATTCCTTCCCAATTTGAGTGGGATGCCAGACATTTGTGTGCAGTGTACGTGTGGGTGTCCTCTGCTACATTAATTTTGTCCTCTGCAGATAAGCTGACAGACAGACAAATAGATACATGCAGTCCCAGTTTATATAATGTATAAGGACTGTTTAACAGCCATTACTTCTGATAAACTCAATTTCTTTCCTGACTAAAGAGCACCAAGTTTATATTTCATTCTGCAAATAAAATTGCAAGGCATTCATTAACTAATCTGTAATCTAATCTCTTCCAGAACATTGCATAAATTTTTTCCAGTAAATTACCAGCCAGTAACAAATTTACTAATGCCCTCATTTTCACAGAAATAGAATGACAGACCTTGTATTTTCATTATGTATTCATGGAAGACAAATTTTAACCCAAACAATTGAATTTATAAGTCTATAGGAAAAAATCTGGTTTTTTGAAAAGTAAAGTTTCACTCAGATGATTGATCTGACTTCAAATATATTTCAATAAACATAAAGAAGTTAATAGTGCACGTGATAAACATCACTATCTATTCTGAAAATGTTCTAAATAAATGCAGTTCATAATTTTCTGTGATTGAATTAGTGACTTATAATAAAAAGATGGATTGGAGAAGAGTGGAATGATCAGGCTTGGGCCTGACCCTTCATCCATCATCTGTGAGCTCCCTGAAACATTTTGTGATGGGATAAACCCCACCTGGTTCTGTACACACTTGTTACTGGGTTGTGAGAAGGCAATTCAGCTGAAGTTTCATTCATATATTTGCAAAATGAGTGTAATAGCTCCAGATTTCCTTCCTTATTTGTCCCAAAAGAGCAAACAGAGGAGCTTACTGGGTGGCACAATACAAACAAAAAGCCCCAATACTTATGCCACTAAAGAAAATCCAAGGCTAAGAGCTGGGTGAATTTGATACAAATTAGACCTGTTTTGGAGTAGTGTGCATAGGTCTCCAGAGTTTCTGTGGGTTTGATTTTCTTCCCTCTTGCACCCTTTCTGCCTGGTGCTTGGATGAAGCTATACTGGTCCCTGATATGTTTGTATCAATCATGCTGGACAACAAATGCTCTTGGAGAGGGATTAAATCCAGATGCTATTTTGTTGGCTTCCCCAGTGTAATAGGGGCCAAGTCCTGGGATTTCATGGCAAATTTTATCTTTCTTAAACACAGTATTTTTCCAAAACTCTGTTATGAGAGGAAACAATAATTTTAAAAAACAAAAACAAACCCCAAACAAACAAAAACCAAACAAAACCCAAAACCAAAATAAACAAACAAAAAGATAAAAAAAGGGAAAAACACACAAACAAAAAACCCCACCTGATTCTAAACCTTACAAGTTGTTCAAAAGACACTGATGATAGTTATCAAAATACCACCTAAACCTGCCTCCATTTCAACAAGCAAGGCTAGAACAAATGAGGATAACAGGTTCTGCAGTCCCTTCTTTCCTTGCAAACCTGCCTTCCTGGGAGCACCCAGTTCGATTCATGGCACATTGACTCAGGAATTCCTTCTCTGAATTCAAAGGATTTCCATGCTGTTTACTGCATTGTGAGTTTCTCAGCTGAATCTTTTAATCCTGCCCACAAAGATGTTTAAAATGGAGTGAGATTTCTAATACAGCAGAGGTTATTTCTGTGTCCTTGGCTAAGCAGCAAAACACCATCCCCTGCTGCTGTGCCATGCCGCTCTGCGCGCCGACCGAGAGTCCCTGCCACAGGAGGAGGTGCACTTCACTAGCTTTGTCTGTTTACAATACACAGATTTTTGCCCAGAGGTTTAAGAAAATGTATTGTATAAAATTTTTATGAATCCCATTCCTTATATCTTGGGGCTTGCTGCATGTTGATAATCATCTCTACTTACGGCCCGGTGTGGACATGAAAATACATCAGGAGCTGGCACTGTAAGCCTCTAAAGGAAATCTGGACCTGAATATAAACACAATGCCTTGTTTTTTCTACAAATAATTTATAGGTTTTTAGTGAGCACATTCAAGGCAATTAGAAAATGTGCTTTTTTTACTTCCTGTTGTGCAAATGAAGTGAGAAACATGTAGCTGGAATGTGGGCAACAGGTACTTACGGATGCTTTTCATGCTGAAATACACTCTATACGTGATTCTTACTCTGATGTTAGTCTGATAACCCTAAATTTTCTCCTTGTCCATCCTGTCTCCTCCACTTTCCTGTCCTGTTCCTGCAAGATCCCTTTGGATGCAAGGTGTAGCTCATTCAGTTCTATCTCCCTCAATAGCACATCAAGTAGTCTAAGAATATTAAAACCTGTAAACCTCGGTGTTCTTGTTTTGGTTGGCATAAAATTATTTTTTTTCCTTGTATCTGGTGTAGTGGATGAGAACAAAGTTGATATCACACTGTTTTAGTTGTTGCTGAGCAGTGCTGACTCTAAATCAAGGATATTTTAAGCTTCTTATAATCCTAGAGCTGAGACTGAGGAGGTGGAATCAAAAAGCTGAGAAGGGACACAGCCAGGACAGCTGACCCAAACTGGCCAAAGGGCTATTCCATGCCATAGAATATCATGATGATCAATAAAATTAGTGGGAGCTGGCTGAGGAGTACCAGTCCACTGCCTGGAGACTGACTGGGCATAAGTCATCAGGTGGGGGGCAATTGGGTCTGTTTTGTGTATTCTTTTATCATAATTTTTATTATTTTCCCCACCTGGTTTTTGTCTTATTAAACTGCCTATATCTCACTGGTAAAACTAAGTAGGGGAAATTGTCCTTCAGTCACCCTGACCATTAAAATTTGTAAAGAGGAAATATCTGAAAATAAGAACATAGACTCCCCAACATAGGTTATAGTCTATATTAATGCTTAATAACTCATCAAACTTTTATTTCAGATATTTGTAGACCTTCAATAAAAGCAAGTAGATATATAATTGAGCTGCCTGTAACAACATTAATCTTTCATTAATTTGATTTCTCCATGGATATTATATTTTTACAATACATTACAGTGTGCCATGGGTAATTATTCTCCCTTCACTTTAGAAGTTCTGATTTTCCGGTTCAGTTCTTCACTAAAGAATTAAACAAAAACAATTTTCAACTGAAAATAAATATTTGATGTGATTCCCCAAATTAAAATGACCAGTGACTCTTCCTCTTTAGAGCTACAATTGATACTAATAATGAGAGCTGTGGTCAGGCATGGTCTGTGCTCCCATTCCATACTTGGGGCTTCACCTGAACGAAGCTGCTGCAGAGTGCTCCAGCTGCTCCAGCAGCTCCAGCAGTTCTGCTCTAGCCCTCATCTGGGCTTTCTTGTGAGAAGGACCCTTGACTGTACCTCCCCTTGACTCCACCTGCCCCAGCTCAAACATGAACTTACAAAAAATGTTGCCTATCAGAACAGTTCCCTTCCAGTTATATCCATTTTGGAGACAATTGGATAGACTGAGGAAAGCCATAAATGCTACAATAGTTGCAAACCAACTGAGATTTTGTTTCAGTACGTAGTCAAAATGTCCTCAATCTAGAATGTCACACACATTTAAAGTTGTCATGAGTGTAAAAAGTAGGTAGCATGCAAGTATTTTTGATAGGACCATGGATACACTTTTTTCCCAAGAGAGAAAATAGCAATACATGAGTAAAATTGAAGAGGGATTTTCTTGTTTGCTCCTGATCTATTCAGAGTAATGTGGCACTCCAGCTTAGAGAGATATTTCTGCAAACATTGCTTTGCTTCTGGGAGTTTGTGTCAGTGGCATTGAAAGGATTCACATACTTAAAACAACTGCCTTGTTGAGAGGGGAGCATGGATGAGCCATTGGCTCTGCTTCACTGGGGAGAGGTGACACAGTGAGTTAGAGCTGAATGGCCAGGCAGCCTGAGCAAGCAGAGGAGGCTCTGCAGGTGCTGGGAGAATTTTCCCACTCCTCATGAGGGAAGTTTGCCTGAATCATCAACTGTTTCAAGCTGCAATAATCCCTTCTGGGAGAGTGTTATTACATCTCTTGGATGAATTGCATTTCTGCTAGCCACAACTTTCTTCCTCTAGATGGATCTTCCTATGGAGTTATCCTTTTAGTTTTCAAGACTTAGCTTTCCCAGCAGTATGTGCTGGGGGATTATATGTTCATTATGTGGAAGATTCAGGTGTTTTTACTTTAATGCTGCATACATCCAAAAATGTGAGTATGGCATTCACTGATTTTTAATCAAGTTTGCCTTTCTTTATTAAACGTGAACAGACTTTTGAGTTCAGCAAGCATGCTATGAGTAGCAAGATGTGTTTCAATGTGGTTGTACAATTTCAGTTAAAAACAAATTTTCTGGGTTTTAACAGCTTTCAGTCCAGTAGAGAATATTGAGACAAAAATCAACATGCAACTTCTGCACATATCAAAGTATGCTGCTTTTCTAACCATGGCTACCTCAAGCCTGGGCAAGTGTAGGAAAGGAGGCCCCATAGCCCAATCTAACATACAGAAGAAAGGATACCTTTGCTCTCACTTGGAGCAGGGATTTCTGAAGAAACAAAAAAATAGCTATTATTGGGACAGTTTGAGGCAAATCTTCCAAGAAGTTCAATGTACTTTTTAATCAACATTTTATCCAAGTTGTTTATCTAACTAGTCTGTATATCTTAACATTCATCTGTTATTTTCCCTACCATTGTATTCTCTCTATTAATTTTAAGTTCTGGTCCCTCTTATTTCCTGTTTTTCTACTCTAATCTTGTTTCTCTGTGCTCCTTTCTGTTCAGCTTTGCTTTGCTTTCTTCCAGAACTGAAGATGAAGGAATTGAAGCAGTGGTCTATAACAGCACCAACAAAAAAGAAGTATGACATGAAAATTTGCTTTTGAAAGATAGATACTGGAAGCTTCATTGGAAGCTCCAGACAAACATTACAGGAGCATTAAAGGAGCACAATTTTCCAAAGGCTGTTCTGTCTAGTAAGAAGTTTTGCTGTTGGCAAAATATTTCCTTGGAGCCTAGGTATTCAGCCCATCTGTCTTTCTCTCTTGTCTCTAACAATGCCTTCCCCATTTATCATGGAGAATTCTGTGGATGTAAACTTTAAAACATTAGTGGCATATGATTCAAGCAGAGACATTAAATTTGAGGCATGATATGAAGCTGTCATACTAACACTCTATTCTTCCATAATGCTTCCACAGAACTTAATTATATTAATCAGCCTTAATGGGAAAAGTTGCACTTCACATTGCATCTTTGGCTTAGCATGGTCTAATGTCATAATCCATTTAGATTTCTAAATTTTATTGGACAATGATTAATTATTAAATAATTAAACTTTTAAATTATACTTTTATGAGTTCATTAGGAAAGAAAACAAACACATCAAAGAGTGGCCAAACCTGTCAATTCATTATTGGCTTCTTAATTCAGAATGTTTCATAATTTCTAGTTCATAACCCCTGCATCTATGTGCAGAATGGTCACCTGGCTGATGGTGAAGGTGCTTATACTTCCTCCTTCGTCAAGTTGTGGGTGTCCCCTCTATCACACCTGGAAGCATAAAACCTCAACATTCTGGCTGCTCTTGGATCTGTTTCAGAAGATTCTTGAGTGAGTTGACATGTGTCTTTCACCTTACACATTTGGTCAGCACCATTTTTCTAAGTTAGTGGATTCTGAAGGAACTGACAGGCACTGAATAGGCAAGGATGATGGCTGCAGGTCACAACAGCTGCATGACCTTTATCTTTTCCTGTCCATCATGCCCCATGTATTGCTTTGACATTATGGCAAGGATCCCAGAACACAATGGGCCACAGCTGTGTGTCAGCTGAAACCAGAGGTGGAATCAAGTGAGTAATCACACTGAATTGTTTTTAAACCAGAAGCAGTGCTCTGACAGCTTAGTCAGTCCGAAGCATAGTGGGGTAGAATAGAATAGAATAGAATAGAATAGAATAGAATAGAATAGAATAGAATAGAATAGAATAGAATAGAATAGAAGAGAAGAGAAGTATTTGCAGTTGAAAGGGACCTACAAGAATCATTTACTCCAATTCTCTGAGCACTTACAGGCTGACAAAAAGTTAAAGCATGTTTTTCAGGGCATTGTCTAAATGCCTCCTGAACACTGGCAGGCCTGGGATATTGACCACCACTGTAGGAAGCCTATTCCAGCGTTTGACAACTTCTTTGTAAAGAACCTCTCCTGGAACAGCTTTGGACCAGTCCGATGTATTGAACCCCTGGACACCAGGGAGAAGAGATTAGCACCTCCCTCTCCATTTCCCAGCCTCAGAAAGATGTAGAGAGCAATGAGGTTGTCCATCAGCCTCAATTTTTTATCTTTCTCATTATTACTTTTTTTTTTCCCCACTATTATTCCACTGCATTAGTTACAGTGGGAAAAGATATTCTGCTATTCTCAGTTCAAGGAATTCTTCCTTTTACATGCATGGTGGGTCAATGCATAAAAGAGTTCAAAGTGTTTGCACCTACCTTCCAAAAAAAATTACTTCAGCCAATGCTGTGGCAGATGCTCATTTTGCTTGGGTTTTCTACCACAAAAGAAAGCATCTTGTGTGGTAGTGATACACTGATGTATCATTTTACAAAATTGAATTTAATGTTCTCATAAAACACTTATATTCTATCTGTTTATTCAACCACCTCCTTAACTATCTCCTAGTATGGTAGCAAGGCTCTTACACAGCTTGCTGCATCCTAAACATACAAGACGAGTGCTTGAAAGTGAAGTTCTGTGTGGTATTGACCATCAAACCCTTCAGCCTCCCAGAAAGAGGGCAGAGCAATTTGAGTGCTCCTTACGGGCCCTTATTAAGCCCTGGTATACACAGATCCAAGAGTAGCTGGACAGTCCCCAAAGTCCATACTGAATATAGGAATGAGTATGGATATACCTTGGTGCCCTTGTCCCCACCTTTGGCTACCGTACCCCAAATACCTACCACAACCCTGGCCACATCTGTCCCATCTCATCTGTTTCTGGCTTTGAGCTGTACTCACCCTTCCTCTATCCCTCTCATCTCTGTGCTCACTATTGAACTGTGTGTTTGTGCTTCAAACCAGATTTTGCAGTCCTCAGGCTGCTGTGGGAAGGTTTTGTGGGAGGTGTACAGTGTGATAATAGAATTTTCTTTACAATACTTATCCTTCCATTGCTGTGTTCAAAAACTGTGTCTTGTCCCATTTCAGGCTGTCTCTTCTCAGCGAACTGGGCAAGTGTGGTCTATCAATGCCTTAGGAATGGCCTGAATTGCTAAAGCTGTGTGGTCAGTTATCCAAAATAGCTCCCTGCCTTGGAAGTACTGACTGCTGTTTCTCAATGCTCCCTCCTCAGAATACATTGTAGAGTACATGGTCGTCATCTTTCTATTCTTATATTTAAACCTGGGATAAGTAGCAGCATTACCCAAACATGGAGACTGATCCTGAGAGATTTCCTCGTACAGTTCTGATTCAGACAATCAAAATGTTTTGGAGCTGGATTCAAACTATCAATTCCTCTCCTTTGTACTGTAAGAACTCACTTTAATTCAACTTCATGTGATGGTAAAAATACCCTCGTTATTGAAACACACTATATTTTAGAGTACTATTCTGCATTCAAATCCGAATATTTTTCTTTCCTTTGTGCATCTTTTTCTTTAGTTGAAATGCTACATCTCACTCTGAAGATTACCTTTCTTCTCTCTCACCATGTTTAAAAGACAAGTCTTTTCAGTTATCAATCCTTTTTTGTTTTTCTTTGTAGTGAATAAATTATCCAGACCAGGAGGTAGGGCCTTCATGTGTGAAGTACTGGGTATTTTAAATGTTTTAAAACATTTCAAACTTTTTTCACATTACAACTCCAACCTCCTAGGCTCAGATTTTCCCACAAAGGAACTTCACACAGTCAAACAAACAGCAGCTCTAAATCAGCTGGTGTGTAAGTGCCAAGGGAGGGAGTGGGCAGCGAGAGACATTTCTGCTCTTAGCCCACATTTTCTCCTCTGCAGATCTGCCTGTGCTTCCTGCAGACACACAAACAATTCCTTGGGAACACAGCAGCAAAGTAACTGTCCAAATCTTCTCCTAGATATCTTGGTCCTAAAGAATCCTATCTTCTATTCCATATGGGATATACCACATGTGGGAGGGGTATCACACTGTACTGCCTGTTTCTGACGTGGAGGTTAGAGGTTCCAGAGTTCATTAGCTGTCCCTACTGTGAGAAACATTTATTTTGTTTTTCAAACAAAAATAAAACCTCTCTGTGTGCATTACAAACCCTGCACTCCAACTGTACTTCAGCCCATCCAATGCCTAATGTTCTTGAGGTAAAAGAATCCCACAGTCCATTTGGCAAATGACTGTAAATTTTCTGGAAGCGCCTTCTGACAGTGTACACAGAGCAATTAACAACTCTTTTTCCAGAAGGGCTGCAGCAGCTCGGGCCAAAACTGCCTGTGACACCCTCCCAAGGCCCTGCGGGGCACAGCGATCGATCAAGGCTGTAATTTAATACTGGGACTGCTGCCGCTGTTCCCCTGCCTGTTTCAGTGCTGCAGAACCTCCCCCAGGATCCCCAGGGGAACTAAGTCATAACAGATGCTCATCATTGGTTTTAATGCCACTTGTATTGCCTAACCATTTTCGCTGTTTATGATCTTAGGAAGATGCAATAAAAAGAGTGTGTGGCTTCATCCAGCATGTTCAATGTGCAAGGAGAGAAGGTTTAGGCTGTGCGTCTCATTGGGTTCCATCACTTTGATAATTTCTATTCTTCCTGTATTTGTTAAGCTACACTCTGCATTTAGATAATTCAATCCCATGCATGAACGCTACTGAAAGTTAACAAGGGTATGCTATATTTAGATTAAAACTCCAAAACAGTGGGATGAGTGGTGAAGACAGAGAGCCACTTTTCTTGCTACAACTGTCCAGCTGTGGTTGTCATGCACTGCGTTTCCAACAGCCTTGCATACTTGTAGTGTTTGGTGCGCTCCAGTTGTCAGGAAAAAAAAGGCAACATGCCAGATTTTCACCAAGGAGGTGCCCAGCCTTTGATGACCTTCTTTCCTTCATAAGATATCAAATTTACTCAGCATCATTAGCAGTAATTAAGGATTCCATCTGTGGAAAACAGTTTATACTATTTGACACTTTTTCTGTGACAAAGCCTAGGACAGCAAGCTAATTTTATTATGTATTTTATTATACATCAGAAAACACATTAAATACAAAGCTCTTAGTAATGACTTGTCTGTTGATTTTGCCTTATATTTTGAGTTTCATTTCAAAACCATTACTTGGTTATAAGATCTTAGCTGAAAAGTTTTAAAATTTAAACAACCATTGAATAATTTCCATATATTGATAATTATTATGATAATTTTATGTCATAAGACATTAAGACTATTTTTCCATCTTATATTGTTCAGAATAACTTTCCCTAAATCTGTGAACTCCTCAGGAAGAAAACATTCCAACTACCCTCCAATTTTGAATTAGTACTGGCAGTTTATGTTAGTTGTGAAGCAGGATAAAGAACGGAGTGAAAGAGAAATATCTTTCAGCTGAAGCATTCAGTCAACAAGCCACAGAAAAGAGAAAAAACCCTCCCAATGCAAGGCTTTCTTTTATCACGTTAAGTCTGAAGACATTTCTTCTTTTTAGGCATTTTCCTTTTTAGGGTCAGGGAAAACAGAAAAAAGATAACACGAAAAATGTAAAGTTTATGCAAATATCAAAACTTTTTTGTAAATTAACTTAGTTTTATAATTACAAACCAGGACTGACATATCTGTCTGTTAAGGCTCACTGACACAATATGAGAAGCCACCTTCCTTCATCTGCTGAGTGAAAAAGAGATTGTAATCAAAAACCAAACAGAAAGAAAGAAGGGACTGATGTGTTGTCAAACTGTGAGTGCTACCCAAGCATCAGCGCATTGGTGCAAGTTGCAGCCCAACTTCCCACTCTCCTGGTGGCAGTTCTTGCCCTAAGGAAAAACATGAAAAGTGTTTGTACCTCCACTCTCATTAAACTTCAAAACTGACAAGATATCAGGTATATGCAAGCATAAAGCAGGCATTACTGCATCATCTTTTCCTCAGATTTGGAAGTTTTAGCAAGGACAATTTATCTCTCTCATCTCTGTCTCTATCTATCATAATCTATATCTGTAACAATATACGTGTATCAATAGGGATATATAACTATATTCATCTCCATCATCTATCGCTATCAAATAAAAGTTTTGCTTTTTGGACTAATTGATTGAGGAAAAAAGAAAAATTGTTAGCAGTATGCCAGTCCCATAAGCAAAAACAAGCTAGCAGTCAGCTTTTGTTGTTTCCTTTGGGTTTTTTCATATCTAAACTGACAGACAAAAGCAAGGCTTCCATGTTTTCCTCATCTTTTTTGATTTGAGATATAAATATATTACATTGTGATTTTATTTGAAAGTAAATATGCTGCAAATTGTTCAGTTTCTAAGTGATAAAATATTTGATTTACTATTTAATAGAGATAAACAACAGAGATAAACTAGTTGTAAAAGAGCAACAGTTCTTTTGAAAGAAGTAATGAGGAAAATCAATTTAGGGTGAAACCTTATTCTTATCTGCCTGTGAACACAGAATAAACTTTGGATCTGTCACTTTTACCTCTTCATAAGGGTGAAGCTTGATAGAGTTTCTCCTTGCCCCCAAACCATCAGGTTAAGATGTACTCCCAGTTGGTTGTCTTTCCATGGTTCTCTAAAACAACAAGACCTTGGGTGAGGAGCAGAACCTGGCTCACATTTTGCAATCTGCCTGATCTGAGCTGATTTGCCTTTTCATGTCTTGCTTACACTTATAGCAGCCAACTACTCCACAAACTTTTGTTCTGCAAACTTCTTTTTGCATAAATTCAAGTTTTCAATCCATCTGTGTAGCAAAAGTAGGCTCTAATCCACTTAGCATCCTCCACATTGCTCATGAAGAGGTGAGAAGTGAGAAGATAGTGGAGTTATTTTGGTGCCTAAAGGTGCACCCAATATATGGTCCATGCATCAGATATGAAGGTGAATTTATGAAAGATGTGAAGAAATTATTTCATTTGTCTCAGTGATCCGACTCATCTGCAAGTCTTAACATCTGTCTTGTTATTGTGATAGATTTACATGGCACGGTGACTACCCAGACATGTTTTGACTCATATTTTGCCATGAGTATTGTTGCTAGAGTAGAATGGTTTACCTTGTACATCTGTGAAGTATATTTTAACATTATTTTCTTGTAGCCCACAGGAGCATGTGGTGATCTGCTGTTGGATTTGATCTGTGGTGAACTAATTGAGGTGAAGGTGGTGTCTTCTCACAGGTTCATAAATCAAATTTAGAGATGTGTAGCAGCCACACGTGATGCATGTGCTAACTCCTCATGGAATAATGTGTTTCTCAAATAACCTCAGGCAGTTGATGCTGCTGGTGTTCTTTTTCTTTATGCCATAGCACTTCCCCATCATAACTGTCACAGATTCCCTGCTGAAAATTGAAAAAGTCCTGAATCTGCTAAAATCATTTTGTGTTTAAGCAACTCAGATGAAGCTTGGGTCTAATACTTTACAATGCATGATATTGAAACTAAAGTTTCTTTTGCTTGAAACCCATCACAACAAATTCTGAAAGGCAGAAATGGGAGATATCAACAAAACAGACATTTTCTCATTTTCCTTATACATATAGAGCTCTGTATCTGATTGCATGTTTCTTATAGAAGTTTGAGGTGATTTTCAGTCCCCTAACAAACTTTTCTGAAAGTGAAACTCCCATAAATTTGTAATATATGAAGAAAAAATATTGTCCCTGGCTTTGGAACAAAATCCAGGTTGAGAATACTGTCCGTAAGAAGAGAAGACGAAAATGTTTTATGGAAGTAGAACCACATGAATAGTATTGGTTTTTAAAGAGATTTATTTTCTTGTTAGTACAAGAACTTAAGTGGAGTTATGTCAGACTTGTCATAAGTGCTTTATCTCTCTTTTTCTTTCTCTCTCATCTCACCTGGGGCAGGTGTGAGGTAAAAGATTCTGGCAAGATGTGAGGTATAAGACTAAAAAGCCAAGTTAAAAATTAATCAAACCTAGGTGAATTCTGTATGGGGAAAGTAAAAATAGCAAAGTTTTAGTTGCTACTCAGAAATGTCTTCAAGACTTACTTACATAAATGTAAGCTTAGAAGGAGGAATAAAAGTGAGGTAAGAAAGGCAAAAAGAAGCTCCATGTGAGACATTCTAACAGGAGAAAATGGGATGAGAAGGTATTTTCTAACCACTATAGAAAAGTATTTGGAAATATGTAGCAGCGGTGAGGTCAAGAAAGCAAAATGCCTGAAGATTTCTAGGCTGATCTAGGAGGATAGTCTGATTTTGTCTATTTTAAGAACTAATGAGTGAAGGGAAATCAAGGTCAAAGTAGAAAATACCATTCACCTAGAATTAATAACACTTTGAGTACTGAGAGAGGCTAGGAAAACTGTGAATTCTGAAAACTTTAAGTTATTTATATGCTATTGCAAGTCTTTGCCTTCATTCTGCATTTCCAGAGAACTGAGACAAAATATGCTAGCATAAAATTTGTATAATGAGGTGATAAATTGGTTTGTTATTTTGAAGAGGGGAAGGACAGTGAAGAAGTGACAGATTTGATTTGTAGCTACTAGTTAATAGCCACCAGAAAATGCCATTGGGCATTAAATGGATAATTATCATATCTACAGCTAAATTGGTGCCTCAGACTCTTGCACAGAATTCCTTTAAAAAGAGACCAATCAGCTTAGTGAAAATATCCTTGAATGATAGCTTTACTCCAAAACATAACCTGAAAATATTAATAATTTAGTCAAATTTTGTGAACTAAAATTCAAACTGCTTTATGAAATCATTAGTAAAAGTTGCCCTTAGACAATGATTTCTATTATTTAATCAGCCCTTTAGAGCAATAAATTTACTTGCTCTGCAGATGGTGGATCTTAAGAAACTTGGAGAAATGTGCATATCTAAAAGGGAAAGCAAACAGATCCTACTTAGCTGCAACTGTCAAAGGAGTATTACACAGTATTGGGCTTTTTCATGTATATGGAATGTTCCTTAGCTACCATACAGCCAGAACCTTCCAATACTGCTCCTCTTTCTCATATGTCTCATTCCATGGATGCCCAAAGCATCCTCTCCTGCTCCTCTTCCAGTAGAATTCCACGGGAGTAGGATAATCTCAGATAGTTAAATCCCTTCCAAACAGAGAGGAAGAGTGACTTTTTGTTACTCAACTCCCAGTGCTGGCTGCTGTTAATCTGCATGTCAACAGGGTTTCTTTTCTAGAGACATGATGTACTCTGCAGGCTGGTTTTAACATAAGCCTGGTTTAATTCTGATGGATGGAGTGAAGCTCAGTTTCCTGGAAGCCATTACACAGGGTGTGTTCTTGATGAACCTCTTCTGCCACCTCAAGACTTTTAACTTGAGGCCAAAGAATGATAGTATTCCCTTGCTTTCACTTTAGGAGTAATTTTTGCCCTGTTGACTAAAGCTAACATATAAAGACAATAAAAACAGACAGTATAAGCAAACAGCCTGAGATCTGTTTTTCTCTCTGTGTCTTCCAGAAGCAGAGTTCCATCCTAAACAAGTGGAAAAACATGGAGCACACCCAAAAACCATAATTTCCTTTCCCCCACTTTCTTTTGGAGGAGTAGAAGGTAAAGAAAATAAACATCACAAAATACACACTAAGTGTAGATGGTATGCACATGTGCTCAAAGCCATGAATGCTGCAGGGAATGGAAGGCAACAGTAAGATAATTACATCTTTACCAGGTGCTGGTAGAGGCATCTATCTCAAATAGAAGTGAAGCTGTGTTTTGTAAGTCAGGAACATTACCGCAGCCTGATCAAACACAAGGTCAAGTGTTCTGAGAGCCTTTTTTTTGAAGAGTTATTAAAAAATAATACAGCCTATGTACAGGACTTCATATTTATATGTGGGGTTCCTTTTAGATGCACAACTAATTTCTGAAGTATTTATTTCAGTGTTTCAACAATAACAAGGAAAGGCAGCAAGAACAGTAGAGCAATTTTCATACATTCTTCTGCTAACAAAGTATCTCTCTGCTTTCTCTCATCAAATTACTTTCATTCTAGTTACAAGGCCAGGGCTTCCCAAACACATCTCCTGAGAAATCCCTGAATGATCTCACAAGAAGAAAATACTCAGCATGAAACTTCATAATTTCACATCTTCATAAAATCACATTTTGAGGAAAGTGATTAAGGGATATTCACAAGTCAGATGCAAATGTCTGATAATATTAACACTGGCTCTGCAACCAACTTCTTAATCTGTGGGAAGACAGCCAAGATAATCATCTTTACTTTAGCAGCTTTTGAGATTTAGATGTTTCTGACCAAAACAATCCACTGATGGCAAAGGCAGTTTCTTCCAAAGCTGACTTTGATAAAATGAATTATTTTAAATACTTTTCTTCTTATGTAAATGCAATTTTTATTTTTTCCTCTTTCTTGGAGCAGGCAGAGGTTCCACATGAACAATAGATGCCTTCATTATAGGAAGCACACCCACCATGCAGTGGAGCAAATTATAAGATGGTTTATCAACAATTTTGGATCTAAGAAGTTTTTAGATATATTCCTTCCTATTCCTATTTACATCTCTATTTTAATGCCTTTGGATACTAAAAAGTCTGTGCCTTAAGCACTGTTACTTACAGTGAGAAAATCATCTTTCAATCTTCCATCCAGCTTAAAAAAAAAACAAAACAAAACCAAACCAAATTTATGCTGGCATCTTTGTCCAATAGAGGAAATCATCACATCTTTCTGTCTTCCTCTTGAGAAATTCAGTGCTTCTGTTCGCTCCTGTTCATTCACGAGCTCCAAAGTTGAATGTGTGGAACTGAGTTTTATTTTGGGAAAGAAAAAAATAATAATAAAAAAAAACCCTCAAGAAACAGTTATCAAATTTCTAACATTACCTAGTAGAGTCTATGGTTGAACAAGAGACTGCTCCAGGTATTAAAAATTCTCAGATTTATCTCTTTTCTTGACACCAGGATTTAGAAAGTTCAGGTTAAACCACAGCTTCTCTGCATCAGTCAGCTGCTGTTACTGCTGTTGCCACGGGGCAGAGATAAACTCAGCAGTGAGATCTCCAGCAGCCTGTCATAGATATCTTCAACCAGGGTCTCAGAGACCTTTTTAACCCCTGACCAGCCACACAGATCAAATGTGCTTGTGTAGGTGGGACATAAATACACAGCAGTACTGACCTTCCCTCTTCTCCCTTCCAAACGTATGCCCCTTCAACACCTCATCCACTGACACGGCATCCTGGATGCAGGATCCAGACAGGATAGTTAGGCAGATTGTCACCCCATAATGAGCTGCAGAAGGTCCCAAGAGATCTACCTGTAAAATCAAACTGGTCTAAACAACTTTCTTAAGTGTGAAAGCAGAAAAATACTGGTGAGAACATCTTAAGGATAAACGACTCTCTGGCACAGCAAATTGTTTTGCCTTCATTGCACTTGTGTTAGAGTCTTCAACATTTAAAAGAGATTGAGTAAAACAGTCTGTCTTAGACTTTGATCCACAAGCATAGCACTGCATTAAATTTGCATTGGTTCAAGATAGAGTGACCCACAGGGTAAGGATTTATTTGTATTCATTGAGACCCTTTAGTTCAAAATGCCATGTGAGAAGCCAAACAAATCACATTGACCTCTGTGAAGAAAAATAAAAGGTAATAGGAGTATATTTGTATTATTAGGTCTGTCTGATTTTGTTGCTTGAGGGGTCATACTTGAGAAGAGAAGGAGAGTAACTTTTTTTTGTCCCACTCTACAAAAAACACACAACTTTGAGAAAGAAATCTATTCTTGATTTTTTTTTCCTGGTGTTGAACTCAATCCAAGCATAAAGAACAAACAGAAGTACACAGTATATATCTTGTTACTGATCTGAAAATAATTCTGTAATTCTTATGAATTTCCATGGAGTTCTACTGAACAGATTAACACTTAGAGCATCTTTGAAGAATTCTGTGATCCTGTTTTACTTTACAATGAATTTATAGCTAGTATAAGCCAGTATGCTTACCAAGATAGGAAATATATTTACATATAGCTTTACAATAAGATAATCTCATCAAAACATCTGTCCAAGATACTAAATTAATCCATTGTGAAATTGCATTGAATTTGCAGAGTTTTGATTGTATGATTGAATTTTGCACATTATTTTTCTTTGATAATAATAGAGCACCTGTGGAAGTTATAATTTGAAAACAGAAGGTATTGGTAGAGCTGTGAATCCCCAGGTGCTTTCAGACATGTAAAAGGAGGATGAAGCTGATCCAGCTCCTGTAAATGCATATCTGACCTGCTTCCCTAAGGTTCCCTGTGTAGTCACTGAAAAGAACAGATACCTCTAGAGTAGGATTCACCTATCATAAAGCAAGTACCCGGAACAGGTCACATGAGTTATATCCTGAACAAACCAATTCCTCTCAAGAGACTATGGAAGGAGCCTCAAATGTCTAGTTCACATGAAGAGGTTTGTGCCTTGTAGAGACTCTAGGTGAAGTGAGGCTGGGAGGATCTGTTGGATGATCCACACCTGGAAATCCTAGGCCCTACTATTTCAGTCTCGTGTCTTTCTATCATGCTTGGTTAAAGCACACCCTGGGGCTGTGGGGCACTGGAGCATCCAGATTTGAAGACCTCAATGGATGGATTTGTTCCCTCCTCCTAAAGTTCAGACTTTTAACATATCAGCTGAAATCTGGGTACAATATACCTGGAGTATAAGTAATTTATCAGTAAAGGCAGAGAGATGCTATATAAAAAAAAAAAAACAACAAAAAAACCAACCAAAAAAAAAACAACCAAAAAACATAAAAACATAAAGCATAAGACTACTGCATCAAACAAAATCTCTGTGTGGCCTGACATCAGGTCTCTTAGTGTGTCCTAAATGAATGCCTAGGGAAATAAATAAGACCAGACAAAATATGTATGACATTTCCCTGACATACTCTCCTTGTTTCCTACTTTTTAAGATTCAAGGATGTGCTGAGCCAGAAATTTTTCCTGTACTGATTTGTCCTGATGATATTTTTGACCTCAGATTCTTTCACTGAGCTCTCTGCATCCCTAGAACTTTAATCATCTATGCTATCTTGTGCAGCGGTGTTCTGGAGTCAACATATATTTGAGGGAAATAGTCAATTACTGCTTTGCTGCTGTGGAAGCTGGCACCCACCTCTTTCATTTAATGCTTCCTCATTCTTGTGCTGAGAATTGATTTTTGTTTCAATGGCGCTAAGGTCTTCTCTGTCAGCCACTTGAATTTGGTCACACCATCACAGTAACTTTGGCTTTGATGTCTTTCCAGATAGCCACAAAATCCGTCCTGCAAACCTGGTGAAGACTACAGACTCCAAAAGATTAGGTGACATCATAGAGGGCTTAACTCTGAAACCCTAAATTATTCTTCCTGGAGAAACTCTACCACACTGGGATTTTAGATCAATCTGCTGATTATTGCCTTTGAAGCTGGAAAAACTATAGGCTCAAATATTACTTTCACCCTTTTTTTACTGTCCAAGGAATCATTTAATAAAATTTTTGTAGTGCTGATTGAATTTTATAAGCAGCTTTTCCATGGTTGCTTGTTTGGTTTCCTCTGCTTTATTGTTGTTCCCACCCTTTTCTGCAAGTAAACTAATGTATTTAATGCCTTCTGGCATGAATGTTCAGCCCAGCTGGGAATTCTGGCTGCACAGAAGCAGAAAACAAATTCTGAATCCCTAATTGCGTTCATCACAAGAAAGGGTACTCATGGAGCTTTTTATAAAAAAGCTCTGATGTATGTGACCCAGAAAATGACATGGAACCACAGAGGTTAGTCTCTTAGTCCTGAAGAGTTAACAACCTAATCCAAGGTAAAGACTTGACAATTCACAGCAGCAAAGCACATAGGAATAAGGATGCCAGGGTTGGCTGTGATAAATAGTTTCAGAAAAAGTTTGTAAAGCTAGAAGTCATTCAAATTTTTTCTTGCTTGTTTTCGGATGTAAATAAATGCAGGCATGTTCCCCTGGCTATGCTGCAACTTTTCTTCACTAACACAGTCAACACGAATCTCAAAGACAGTCATGAAGAAACAAGGGGTGACTTCAGAGCTTAACACGGGGACAGATTTTCGTTTGAAGAAAGCAGAAACAGGAGCAAAGAAATTGTTGCTCTGATGGCAGAAGGAACAGCAAATATGTTATTTGCACACAGCCCCATGTGGGACAGGAGTAGCACAAAAGACAGCAAAATTTTAAACACACAAAATAATTAAGAATCAGAAACTTAGCATACTTTCCCCATTCTTGGTAGGGCTTTCATTCTACACCACACTGAAGCTATGCTTTTTCCCACAATCATTTGTGATTGGTGCTATTGTTTTAGTGGCTGTGAGGAGCTGAGAGCTCCCCTCAAGCTCTGTGCCAGCCACAGTCTCAGAGGCTGAGAACTCTCAGCATATGCACCACTATGGGTGCCCCCAGCGCCCAACCCAAATAGCAATTTGCAAAATAACAGATCAGCCTGGGAAACAGTGCTGGGGGAAAGTTCAAGCTATCCAGAATTATGGCGCTTAACTCCCCCCACAATCAGGATTAATATGTCACTTCAGCACAAATGCAGTCCGATCTGAGAGTGGCACTCCTGAGACATGCCTCTACCTGGGACAATGACCTCTGCTGTCAATCAGCACAAATCTACAGGCAGGACTGAGCTGCATGGTTTATCCAGTCCATGGGTCATCATTTGAATCTATACTCTTGAAAAAAGTGGAGCTGAAGTCAATAATGGCTGTAGTAGATCTCTTAGGTGATTGGATTTTCTAAGTCATTGTTGTGGGGCTGACACAGCAGGGTCTTGGTTTTGGCTGGGGTCTCTGAACATCACCTTAAAAGAGAGAGAAAGTCAGATAGTAATACTTCAAAGTTGTAGGTCTTAGCAGAGAGGGGCTGAGGGTTCTGTGCTTGTTTGCAGTTAGTAGTACAGAAGGCTGTTCTTGCTGTCAGCAACAAAATTATTCAGGCTGAGGGTAAGTGTTGATTCAGAGGATGCCTGGAAGTTAGCTGGAGCAGAGCTCATCATCAGCCATTTCTGCCAGGTAAGGTATTGCCTTTATTTTAATATTTATGAAGAGGCTAGTCAACACAGGGGTATCTGATAGGTGAAACATGCCAAACAAATAACAGGTTACAGCAAATTAAAAAGTGATGTCTCACTTTTATGTTTTAAGGCAGACTGGATTAGACAACAACTGAATAGGAGACTGACACTTTGATGACAGAGCAGAACTCAGGAAAAACAAGTCATCTGGAAACCAGAGAGATGTGAAAGATCTGGTGATGCTGAACATGTGATACTTAGTGAAGCTGCCACAAGGCAAGTTTTGTTGTCTGATGGGGCTTCTCTGCTTACCATCAATTACTTTTCCACAAGAATCTCTGCATGTGCGAATTTATTTAATCCCATGCTATAAGCAAGAACTACCACTGTCAGGGTTGAGCAGTACCACAGCAGCTTTCACTGTGTGACCTTTCAGAGTGATATGGAGGTTAGAAATGTGGCAAAGATTAAAAAAACAAACAAATGTATTTTGTTACTAAATTCATTATTTATATTTTCTGTCTCCCCTCCTAAAATTTTCCAGTAGAAAGTTAACTTATGACTAACACTTGTGGGATTTTTCTTTTTCAAATAAATCCTTTCTTTGGGTATATCATTAAAGGATGTGTTGCTGTCAGGTCTGGTGAAACTGTAATTACAGTGAGTGCAATAAATAAAAGCATAATGGCTCCACTGCATAAATAATGGCTCATTATCCCAGTTTTATTGGTGTTTAGTTTGCCGAGCCAAAAAGTCCTCCTGCATTTGCAAAGAAACTGTTCAGATCTGAACAATTCTGCTACATTAAGTGAAAGAAACAAGGAGACAGTTTTTATATAGAGAGGACATTTGGTCCCACTGGTAGTCCCTTGCATGGGCTTGCACTGCTGCTTCCCAGCTGAAGAGGCATGTCAGCATCCCACCTTGCCATGGTGCTTTTCCACCATGTGTGGTACCAGCACAGCAATGCACTGACTTGACAGGGTGTGCCCAGCCTGCATGGCCCCCCAAAATTCGTTCTGGGATCAGCCTGGGGGATAATGCTTTGGGCCCGGTTCCATTGCTTTGTGCCATGAGTATTGATGGGAGATTTGCCCCAGTCTGAGCCTCAGTCAGCTTTGCCACCACTGTCACTCCACATCCTGTCCTCCCAGCTCCTCTGGGACCCTTTCATGTTTCCATTTACTGAGTCTTTCCCTTCAGTTCTCTTGAATACCTGTTTCAGTAACCTTGAATGAGATTATTAAGACATCAATGCTAGTTTGAAATCTGCCAGCCTTCTCATTCCTCTTGCCTGCTGTGGGGAGGGTGTTAGTGCCTGTGTTTGCACCCTGGTATGTATTGGCATACACCAAATCAGTAAGTCCAAATAAAGCTAATATTTAAGACAGAAATCTGCATGGCAGAGTCTGAAGGTGAGGTTTTCTCAAGCTTCCAGCTCACTTGCCCTGCTCTCCAGAGCAGGTGTGGTTTAGTCCTGTAAGGCAGGCAGAAGCCATGTTCTGAATGTTGGTCCCTCTGTCCTCATGGCAAGACATCAGGCTCTGAAAAGGTTGGAGGTTACTCTGCATTTTTGTCACTTGAATAATAACAAAAAATGATGCAGAAACCTCCAGTTCATTGTTTCAGCATTCAGGCAAGGAAGAATCAGGAAATTCTCATCCGAGATTCGCTTGGATGAGAGCTGGTGCTCATACGGGCTGTTTCTGACATCTGAGTTCATGCCAAGTGTTTGTTCCCTGCATCAAACCCCCCCCATGGGACCACTTACACCACCAGGGGGACAAAACTGTGTTCCAGATGATTATCCATTACTCTTTCAGGCAATGGTCTGCCTGAGGGGACATGTCAATCAGCTCATCTTAAATGCAAGGCATTGAGAGGTAACAGATGCATCTTCAGGCGAGACATGTAACCAAATTACCAAGGCATAATGAGTTACTGGATGTCACCCAAGTCACGGTCACAGCCTGTGCCTGTGCTCCTTTCCCATGGTGAATGGAGCACTTCTCATTTGCCGTGAGTCAGAAGTGCCTGTGGACATTTTCCCTGGCCCAGCCAAGCACAGTGACCCAGTGGCTGCAGCACCTCCATCAGGGCTGAGCCACCTGCTTGCTGAAGGAGGTTACAGACTCTCCATCAAGGGCTGGAGCTTCCACATTTTAGATGCTGGGCCTCCAAATGCCAGATTTACTTAACAATTGACACTTTTCTATAAATGGTGATTCCTTTTACCGACACACTCAGTGATTCTTGCTGACGTGGGTAGCTAGCTTTTCGTTTCAGATAAGGCTTTTCACTGGGTTGCATGCACCCTAATCCTCAAGTCACTGCATGGGCATTAATGAGAGATGAATTATCAGCACAGAGTTGCTCATTGCCCTTCCCTGGTGCCGTGTCTCCATTTCCAGTCATCCCACACTCATACCATGTACTTCTCCCTGGAGCCTGGCAGGTTGGCTCAGTTTAGCATACTGTCAGCACTCTTGTCCTGAGTGGATGGATGGATGGATGTTGCTCACACAGCTGGATCCCTGACTTTCAGGCATTGCCATGGAGAGTGGCACAAAGCCCTTTCTGGCTCCCTTTTGGGTCCTACCTGCTGGCTTGCATCCTGGAGAAGCTGCATAGGAATCAACACGCTTCACCACACTCCTCCTTTCTTTCCTCCTGTGGCATCCAGATTCTTTATTTTCATCCTACCTGTCCAATTGTGGATTCACCTTCCAGAGCTTACTTAAGCTTAAGGGTAATTATTTTCCTTATAATTGCATTTTGCACTGAGGACGTGCCAGTTCTTTCCCAGTGCAAAGCAACTAGGTTTAATACATTGCATTAATTTGTTTTCCAAGTAGTTAGATTTGCTGTAATTGCCTGAATCCCCCTGAATGACCCTCATTTGGGGCTTTAAAGAAGAATTGCTGAAATGCTCTTCTGAACTCTGTGTATTTTCTTTCATGTATGCTCCCTTAATAAGAGTCCCTTCATCTGCAGGGACAGCATTTGTCACCGGTGTTTTACAGAGAAGCCGAAATAATAAATTGCCTTAAACTGTTACTCAGAACATTTATTTTAGATTATATTGTCATGTATCTTAGTAAGTTTTTCACTCAAGTCTGTAAATTATGGTGCAGAGAAAACATAATCCCTATCTTTCAATTATAGTCTATCTCAGAGCTAGAAAAACCCTTTATAGAAGTCTGGGCCACGCCTGGCAAGTCATGTGCACACTGCAAAGTAATATATAAACAAATAATAAATATTGGGCTACAATAACTTCTTTACTCTTGGGAACTACTGTATTCTTGGGCAATTACTGTGTTTCACCGGAGTTTTCAACATGTTGTGAACATTTACATAATTATCTCAAAAGGAACTGTAGATCTTGCCTTCAACACATATATCTGATATATGTATTCCCTAGATTGAAAATTGAGTGCCTTAAGTTGTTTTTTTTTTCCTTTTTTGAACAGAAATACATGTAGCGAAAGAATAAGACTTCTGTTATCATTAAAGCATTTAAAAAGCAGTGCTTATATAACTGCTATTATATAGTTCCATTATAATTTTTTGAATAGCGCATTACCCATAATTGGTTTGAACATTACAGCCATATCTATCTCACATCTGTTATCAAAGCAGATTCACAGAGTGCTGGCAATGTGGAAAGACAAACAGAACTAATTGAATGCATACAGTCTTGTAAACTGAGTTTTCAAGAAATTGACCTAGTGCAAAAGTCAGTTTGACTCTGTCAAACACTGTTCCATTGAACCACCATTCTGGGGTGTAGGTGCCCTGCTGCTGCAGCACAAGGACACAATGAACTTGATTAATGGTAGTTTGCATGACTGAGCACTTGCTCAAAACTAAATAAAAAATGAGCAAGGGCTCAGGAATTATATGTAATGAGTTAATATTTCTGACTGTACAAGATTTTAATGACTGATTATAATTCTCTTCAAATGTATTCCAGTTAAGATTGCTGTCTTTTGAGAAAAATATATGGGGATATTGACATAAACCCAGGACTAACAATCAATGCAGGCTGGTGGTGACCAAGAGAGACAAACAATTCACTATTCTTTTTTCAGTAACAAGCATTAGATGATACTTAGATTCCCTTATGAAGATGTCATTATATGCAAATATTAGTCTGGAGCTTTGTCAGTGTAGCAGACCCAACAGCCT
Source organism: Lonchura striata (assembly GCF_050655825.1). Lineage (NCBI taxonomy): Eukaryota > Metazoa > Chordata > Aves > Passeriformes > Estrildidae > Lonchura > Lonchura striata. The sequence goes on from NC_140705.1 coordinate 35,327,330, forward strand.
TGAGCCTCCTTCTCAGGATGTGACTTTAAATGCAATAGATTTTAGCTAATTTTGTAAAAGAAGGCTTTAAACCTTTAGGAGGAATAATTTTCTCTTCCTAACTGAGGATTCTTCAGATGACCTTGCTGCTTCCTTGACTGACAGAACAGACACAGGTCCCTGGAGTTTCTGCTCTGCACCACCAGGGCTCCAACATTCTCTGTAGGTACAGTAACAGCAGTGGCAGATCCCAAAAGCTCTTTATCTGCATGCCACATGTTATTCTGAGCCAGTGAAAAATAACCATTAGCATTGTCACCACTGCAAACTAGTTGAATCAATGTGTAGTAGAGGTTTGTTTGCACCATGAGCTTCTTCAAACACAGTTTTTGTGGGGGTAAAACTTCTTTAAACCACAGACAAATTGCTATGGCTCCCTGTGAGGCAGGGAAGCAGCAAGTAAGGTTTGGAGGCCTCTTTGCTGTTTCTTTCCTCCACTGAATCTTACAGAACCGAGCACTACCTTCACTGAAGTAAGAAAATTGTCAGATTTCTATAGCTCATTCCGGACACCAATTGTGGTGTTAACTTCTAACCATCTCACAGACATGCAGTGCCCCTAGCATGGTGATCTAGAATCATAGAATATCCTGGACCCAGGAGGATCATTGAATCCAACTCCTGACAAGGTAACATAAAAATTAAACCTTGTATCTAAGAGCATTGGGCAAACACCTGATGAGCACCAACAAGGTTGACCTTGTCCCTGAGGATCTTGTTCTAGTGCCTGACCACCCCCTCTGTAAAGACCTTTCTCCTAATGTCCAAGCTGAACTTCCTGTGGTGCAGCTGTAAGCCATTCCCTCACATCCTATCAGACACCAGAGAGAAGAGATCAGCACACCCCTCTACACTCCCCTTTAGAGAAAGTTGTAGACAGCCCTGAAGTCATCCTATTTACTCCCCTCTAAGTTAAACAAACAAAATATACTCAGTCATCCCTCATAAGTCATGCCCTCTAGTCCTTTCACCATATTCTTCTCCCTCCTTTGGACATGTCCTAATGTTAAAACATCCTTCTTACACTGTGGAGCCCCAAACTGTGCACAGTACTTGAGGTGAGGCTGCACCAACGCTGAGAATTGTAGGACAACCACTTCTTTATCCAGTTGGCTATGCAGAGCTTAATGCACACCAAGATAATCAAAAACCAGGGATTGATCTGTACCCAAATAGAGATATTGGTACCATTGAAAGTAGGTAAGAGGAATCAAAACCCATCCTGACTTGTTATTTCTTGGTATTATTACTAGAAATGAGAAGAGACAAACACAAAAAAAAGTAAAATTTCACCTCTGACAACAACGTAGCATCTGAGAAAGAAGAAACAAGACCTACACAACTCGCCACCACTACCCTCCTTTGCTATTTCCACATGGTATCTTCAGCCTTCCTCACCTTTGCTGCAGGATTGGGTTTTATACCAGGAGGTGAAGAAGACAATTAAGAGCTGCTGGTGGGACTGCCATGATCACTGCATGCCTAGGCACTATTTTGTGGTGGAGATACTTTCAGTGATATAGAAAAGAGAAGCTACTCAGATTCAATAATGATGAAAAAACTACACTCTGTATTTCCTGGGTCCCTCCAGGATAAGCTGGCACTTCATAATGTCATTTCTAGAAAGGCAACTCCAGGTCCTAAAATTATCTGTTATTAAATAATTGTAAAGTAATTTATAAAAGGGAAGATATTTTAAAAGAGCATTAATAATGCCTTTGCTTCTGCTGAAGTCTCCTGAATGCTACCCTGAGTTACAACTCATTCCTCTAGAGTACTCTGAGCATTATATATTTCTCTCTGGAATATGTATTGCCTTTACTTTAACTAAAATGATATGTAAAGCTAGATATTTTTAGTGTAATTCTCTACACTAATTCATTTTTTTTTTCTTTACTCATTTCTCCTTCATTCCAGGAAAATATGATCCTTCCTTGAGAACATGGTTTTATTAATGGCATTTATTCCTCTGACTGATGAGGCTGATTGTGCTTTTATGTGGGTGAGGAGCATTTACCTGAAATTAGCTACTTGTAAATCTCCATATTAGAGATATTCTTTGCCTCAAGTAAATTTCCTGGAGGAAAGAGTGACTAATGCTTGGAAAGATTAAGGGATAGGAGGAGAGAGAGAGAGAGATAGGAAGAAAATATAAGACCAATATCACACTTAGATTTTTTTCATGAAGCACACATACAGCACTCAGAAAGGGACCCAGTTTGGGCTGCTCATCACAACAGAAGGAGAGAGTTGATTCAGTGCATCCTGGTGCAAAAAGTAAATCTAATGTCTTGAAAACAATAAACATTTTTACTGCCTCAAAGAGAACTTTACATATATTCAGAGTTTTAGTAATGTGCTCTGCATGTAATCAGAGCTGTCTAATCTTGTCAAACATTTGCCCTCTGGGAAACAGGTATTTCCAAGGAGTGCATCTGACAGGCAGTTCCATTTTGGAGACTGGCAGCAGAAACACCTGTAAGAGCTGCACCAGGATCCTCCTTCCAGCAACAGTGACATTTAAGGTGTTTTTGATCCTCAGGCAATTTTGGCTTCCAAGCACAGGGCATTCTTTTCCCCTTCCATTATGGAAAGTAATCATTTGTACCCCTGTGAGTTTTGTAAAACCCAAATCATGTTCACTTTTTGTGGGGATTTTTTTCCTTCCATGAATAACCAATGTGAAGCTACTTTTCCTGTGAGGCATTTTCTTTGCAGTTTCCAAATGCTATCTCACCTGAATAAGCTGTAATTCCTGTACCCCTTGTCACAAGGCTCTTCCATTTACCCTCCAGGAAGTTCCCTCTGCTGAAGAATGCAAAACCCTCCAGCAAAAATGAGACAAACCAGAGAAGATGGAAGCATTTTACATAGCTTGAAGCATCAGGGCCATATCACAGCTGGAAGAGTTATATACTTTTTGCTTATCCCAGTGTGGGCAGATCCTAAAATACACCATGGAAGTCAGAGGAAAGCACACTCCCAGTGAGCTGTCTGAAGTTCAATTCACTGACTCTGTCATGTAACCTCACTTGTGACCTCCTCCTGTGTCCTCCTGGCCTGCCCTCCCTGTTCAGCATCACCACCAGCCTTCACCCCCAATGTCCAGCTGCCAGTGTAAGGAGCTGTAAAGCTCCCTTTCCTGTGTTTTCCCAGGGCTGGGACTGATGCCTCAGACTGGTCCACAGCCCAGCAGCTCTCCCAGAGCCCATCACTCCTTAGGAGCTGCCAGGAAAATTGTCAATTGCTAATGGGCAGACAGCGGGACCGCCGGGAATAGCAGCATCATTAACCAGCACACGCTGGCTTGCGGCCTCAAAAGGAAGATCTGAGCTCTGCCTATTCTCTGCACTCCATAGGCACCGTTTTCCATCACTGTTGACATTCTTTTCCCTCCTACACTCTTTCTGCTTGCTCTGCCAGCTGCTTGCCTTGCCCCAGAGATCCTATGGACAGGGGCCATTCCTGCCCTGTGGCTCGGGAAGGCTCAGACTGGAGCTCAGCCTCTGCAGCTCAGGCCCGTGAACTCACGATGTGGGAGGTAAATAACACACATCATAACTGCCACCTCTGAATAGCACAAAAAAAAATGATTGCACTCGATGCCCACAGGTTATCATTTCTGTGGCAAAGCTGAAAACATGGAACTTATAGATAAAGGAGAGATACACTTATAAAAATTGATGATGTTTTTCTTTAGATCAGCTTGTGACTTCGTAGTCAGCTGTAAAAGAGCCATGGGGGAAAGGTCAAAGGAGGGCAGATTTGGGTGAATTGCCAAGCCAGTTCCTGTCCTTCCCATGCCTCATAAAATGAAATAATGATACAGTAAAGTGCTGTTGCAGCCTCACTAGGAGATGTCATAGCTGCAATAGCCTAATGAGCTTGAAATGACTGAAGAGTGTCAATAGAGAAAATCTATTGTGGGAAAATTGCTAATGCTCAGCACAGCAGGGAAACACTTTCTGAAATCCTAGAACATTCATCAGTGGCATTTCAGACTGTAAATTCATGCAATGTAAAGACATATTCAGTACTCTAATACATAATTAATTAAAACAAGTACTAAACAATGTCATAATGTAAAGAGTTATAAAGGAAAATGTATTCCAGAAAGTTGAATTTTTGAAGGTTTGGGGTTTTTTTTAGCATTCTTCTTTGAAACATAGGATATTAGAATAATTAAGTCCTCAGAAGAGCATCAAGCAACTTCCTCTAATTCAGACACATGGCCAAGCTTTATATGTTAAAACAAACAGTTTTGCTGCTCCTTAAATAAACTGAAAAGCATCCTACATCTCAGTAGCAGTCCTTGTGAATAGGGGTGAAGGAGAAGGTATCATGGCTTGATTTTATTAAAGTTTCTTGTGTCGATTAAATTGCTTTCTCATACAGAATCTAAGGAAAATACATTTAAGACTGTTAAGGGACTAGGTGCAGACCCTGATCCAGGGGGCATGCAATCCAAATGAAGGGTTGGGAATTTACTGTTCTGCCTCTAGCACTGCTGAATTTACTGAGCTGGTAGGAGGCAGGCAGGACACAAGGAACAACTGACAATCTATCACAAGCCCTCTGTCACTTCTTGCTACCATGAAAGACAGTAACATTACTGAATGCACAGACCCAAGTTCAGCACATGAGACTGTCTTAAGCTCTGCTTGGCACTGGTATGGTCCCATTTGATGTATCAGACTGGTATGAGACCCTGTGCCCAGCAAAGGCTTGGGTGGCTTGAAAAAAACCAAGAAGATACCAATGAGTACGGCAGGAAGTCCAGAAACCCTGTTTGTAAAGATTTAGAAAAATGAATTGAAGAAAGATGGGAATTGTACCAAACACAGTTCAGATACCAATAAGAACCCAGGAGGAGGGTAGACAAGCATTGCCAGGGATTGGCATTAATGCAGCTGAACCAGGGTGGAGGCAAAAGTAAGGATCAAGGAGCCCTGATGATCCCCCAAATCTAAGGTACCACAGAGTGGAGTACCACAAAGGGCAGGACATCTGCTTGTTCACAGATCTGTTGGCCAAAAGGCCAGACCAACCCTTGTCCAGAGCTATGAGCAGGTTGTCCCTGATGAGAAGGACAAGGGCATGAGACAGTGGTGCTTTCCAAAGATCAAAGCAAAACCATACCATCCATAGTCTCAGTGCAGAAAAGTCAGTGCCATCCACCTGGGGGCTGGTACTCTGGATTTGCCACTTGATTTTATTGAAACTAAGAGCACAATACAAAGGCACTAAGAAATTACTAAAAACCCATTACTGCTCTTTTGGTGTAAGCAAGGAGAAGAATTCAAATTAGATTCTGAGAACTGGGTCTTTTTAAATATCACAAATACACACAGGTTTCCTTCATATGGCTGCTTCACTTGCAGAGCTGTGTCTGACAAAAAAGCTGGTCTCCTTGACAACAGCATGAAGCCTTTTAGACAGAGTGATCGTGCTGTATGGCTCATCACAACTTCCAAGACACTGCTACTGGACAAAGAGTACTCACTCAAAATAGGCAGATTTCATTTGCATGGTTCGTGGTAACAATTTCCTTTGCAGCTTTCCCTGGGCAGTGATATGTGCTAGAAACCAGGGGAATGTCAGGACAGTGAGTTAAATATTTTTATTCAGGATCAAATAAAGTGCAGTGATGCACTGCTGCTTTTTTTTTTTTTTTTAACCTAAGGTGCTTACCTGTTTTTTGTTCTAACTAGGAGTGAGAAGTTATATAAATACATTGTAAGAATTCTTTCATATTCATCTTTTACTAGCAATGATCTGTGAGATTCAGAATATCATATGACACTGAGGTTCCAGCTCTTGGATTTTTTTCAGGCAGTTAACTCCTTTTTCCTGCTTTTTATTCTGATGTAAAGAACAAGCATAAATCTTGGCAATTGGGAATACAGAAAACTACTGAGAGCTCTAATCTGAATCTTTTAATTTCTGTCACCCGGCTTTGCTATGTGTGTACTACAACAATATTGATATGCAACAGTGGAAGTAGGATAAATTTAATTAACACTTTAACAGTGGAAAAAGAATAAATTAATTAACACTTTTCTAATTTTTGAGTGCAAAAAGCTCTAGAAAGGAATATTGTCATTCGTGAGTTTAATTGCATTATTCAATTTTATTAACATGACAGCGTACTTACACTCAGAAAACTAACTAGGTATTCAACTGTTTCCAAATTTTTCAGCTTTTTCTGAAATGCTTTTATATTAGTGTAAAACAGAACAGAATAATAAAAAAAAATCTGTATTTTGCTGGGTTTGCTCTGAGAAGAAACCAGCTTTATAAGCCATAAGTAATTAGATCTCATTTTTAATAACTTGCTAACTTCAATATAGTCATCACAATTTTTGCCTAATTCTGAAAACTGCATTTGACATCAGGACTCAAAAGGTTTTGGAAACCAGCAACTCCAAGCAGCAACAACCCAGATGGTACAGGCAAGCAGAACATTCAACCTCTGCCTTCAAGGCAGAGACACATATTTAGAAGGCCACAGAAAGGCTGCTCCCATTTGGTCAACCTTGTGCTGCTGCTTAACTCTTTCTTCTGTCATCTCTGGTCTCTCAGGGATGAATAGATATGCAAAACAGAAAAATTGTTTTTAAAACAAGTGTGTCATACATCCTTGTATCAATTCCATCAGGACCGAACATTAGAGACGGGATCAGGGCAACTATTTTCCTTCAGTTACTCTCTGGTCTGGACGTTGTTACTAAAACAGAAATTGGGTCAAAGAAATAGGAGAATTAGCCAGTAGAATAATTTGATGGACTGGGAAATATATGTAAATTAAATGGTTTGTGGAGGAAACAACACATTTAAGAAAAGAGTATCTGAAATTTGCTCAAGGTTAACATCTGCTATGTTGGCTGGTCATTTTCTTCTCCCAAGCCAAGAAGGTGATGAATGCAAAGAGGATAAGAAAACATTTGCGAGATTTAACTTCAAAAGACCTTGTTTTATATTTAAAAAAAAAAAAAAAAATCTTCAAAACTCATCCCTCAATTTCTGCCCTGGTGAGCCTGGGACATGCTTTTAACAATAATTAGTCAGATCCTGTGAATATAATGATTAAGTTCTATCTCATCTCAATCCAAACTCACAGTCAACACTGGAAAGAACTTGATCCTGACAACACAAAGTCCCTCCCAGGTTTCCATGCGCAGCACAATGCAGTGCCTGAAGCAGCCCAGTCAAATAATCACAAATAATCAGCCCATATCAAAGGAGATCCATTCAACACAAACTGACAAAATAATTGCATGCCTCTGTTTTCATCACTGGTGCTCACAGTCTCCCCTGCACTCCATGGGGCTCTTTTAGCCCTGCAGGTCTGCTCTCAGCTCCTTTCCTCTGTGGAACTGTGTGAGACATCCTGTGCTTTACAATAAGCAAACGAGTCTCTAAATGAAGAGGCACTACAGTGATGCTGGAAGCAGTGGTGGCTGGAAGCTCATTTGCTTCAGAAACTTGTGAAGGTGCATTTAAATGTGGTCCAGAGACAGTAAGAAAAAAAATCTCATCATCCAAATTATGGGGAGAAATAGCATACTGCAGTGGAGACAATGAAAGCCTGGCATGTGCACCCAAAACACACAGCCCTACCTTGCCCTGAATCTCCCTTGTGGGGGAATGATCTGTACATACTCCTTTCTTTGATCTGAAGAGTACAGATCCAAGAGCATTCCCATTCTTCCTGCATCCCACTGTTTCTGCTGTCACATCTCTTCTTCTGTCACTGCCCTGAAACTGATACCATGCTGCACTCACTGCAGCAATCACAATTGTTATTTTACTCTGAGAGCTGTATTCATCAAAAGTTAAGAAGTTTCAGCACCGAATGTTCAGCTTGGCAGAGGCAAATAAACCAATATCTCTGTTTCCATGCTTTTAGATAGAGCTCCTGTTAATGAGAATGCAGAAGTACTGTTGTGATTTTCTCCACATCGTTTTGTTGCTAAAGGAGTTGGGTCTTTTTTCTGCCCTCTCTGCTCTCTTGCTTCCCAGAGGAGAGAAAAGCAAATATACAGATTCCACATGCTCCCTATGGGATGGGGAACCCCTGAATAGAGAGCAGAGGAGTCAATGACAGCAGTTTCCAGACACTATGGCCCACGCACAGATGTCAAGCTGGACAGTTTCCCATAGATCTTTCTGCACTTACACTATTTAATCTGTGAGAGAAAAAAACAGTCAAAATGATCCAGAGGATTATTACCTGTCCTCACCAGTACAACATGAATCAGAGTTTGGAAGGCATCACCTGAAGGATAACACTGAAAATCTGAAGCACTAGTGAGCACGTGTCCGAGTACAGCTTCTCCGTGTACTGCAAGGGCTTCAGCAAAAACTTCAAGGCATTTATTTTTATAATCTCAGCACTTACAGACACACCTGAGATATTCAGGCATATGGGATATGACTATGGGCTGGATATCCAGTTGAGAAAGTGGAAGGTGAAAGATGGTGGAGCCACTGGGTGCACCAGGACATAAACACAAAGAGCAGCTCTCAGGAAGACCAGGAACTGACCCCTGCAGAGGGAGGATATAGGAATAGATGTGGTGATGGGGACAGCTTTGTTTTCCATCTCCATGTGCTGGAATCCTTCCTTTCCACTACATCACTCTGTTCCTTCCAGTGGTTTGAAGTATTTCTACTCACTGTTTTCTGGCACCTTTATAATTTGTCTTTTTTTTTCTGTTGTACACAGCATGGATTTTCTTTGTTTCATCTGTTCTTCTCCTTTTTTGGCCCAGCTTTGTTCCCTGCCTGTTCCTGCATAAATTTACCCTGGTGGCTGGCCATTATATAAAATATTGTAGGAACAGGATGTTCCTTTGAAACATAATTAAGGATAGAATGTGAACAGCTGATATTCTGGCATTTCCACCAGGAAGAAAAAAAACGGGGGAAAGCTCTTTCATTGCCTGTCTATTTTAGATGAAAATTGTGCTGGACAGAAGCCAAGTGGTGCAGTGACCCCATGTATCCCGCAAAGACTTCATTCTTCACAGGCTACAACAAGAAGCATTCTCAAAGTCACCTTCTCACATGAGTGAGGGCAGAAATCAGTCTGCTTTAGTAAGGTCTTTCAATCTTTCAGTGAAAAATGACATGCACTGGTGGGTCCACTGCAGCAACCTGGCTTCTTTTGGGATTTAAACTCATTCTCCCACCAATCCTGTAGCCCCCAGGGCAGTTATGGTGTGCATGGGGGAAGCTGTACACACACAGAAATTTCCTATGAGCATGACTTTGACAAAGGTGGGTGGATGGTGGTGTCATCAGCCACCTGCATGTGAAGTCTCAGGATTAGGCAAAACCAAATATGCAACCTTTGGATCTACAGATGGAAAAGAAGGATGAAAAATTGGACCAGGCCCACAATTAATTATGAGCAGTTTGGAAGACATTCCCAGGTTATTAAACAGAGGTTAAGCACTATGTCACAAGCTAATCTTACCTACACAGAGAAGAGAGACTCAAAATAAGCAGCTATTTTTAACCTAATTGCAGTCAAATAGAAAATAAATATTTACAAGTTTATTGCGAAGAGAAGCTAAGCACTACAACATTTTCCTAGTGTTAATGGTGACTGCTCCAGGACCAGTATTTTTTAAGAAGAAATTAAGTGCCTTTCTATGTGCTGCTGAATGTTTCAAACAGTGATTCATCTAGGATTGCTCTTCAGCCTGTGCAGAGCAGCACCATAGGAGAGGTGATCGCTGCAATCCTTTTAGGTTTATAACAGACCACATCTGCTGGAGCTCACCCTAAGTCAGGGTGGCTCCGTGTGGTGGAAAATTTCTCCTCCAGCCCGTGCTTCCAGAGAAAGGCTGAGCAGTCTCTTGTTGTCCGGTCTCAAGGCAGTTTATTGCAAGTTATCTAAAGATTTTCTTCTCGGGCTGCTGTGGTTTGCTCAGCAGCTCAGGCAGATGCACACACACACCCTGACATCCTCTCTGTCTCTTGTCTTCTTCTCCCGTGTTACATGTTTAGAGTTTTTCCCCAATGCCTATTACCTATATTAAATGGTGCCTTTCTACTCAAAACCAATCTGTGAGTGCCAACATCACCAAGAACATGGAGGTAAGGAAGAAGAAAGAGGGAGGACAGGACAGGCCCAAATCCCTCCATCTTAAAACCTCTGATCCCCATGTACAAAACTAAAACCCCCCTGTACAAGACTTAAAACCCCCCTGTACAGCACTAAATAATTCTTCCCTCTACTTTGTGACTACTTCTACTATAATATCTAAACTTTTGTGACTTCTTGTTCTTCCTGCAAGGTTGGTAAATCATTCCATGGTTCAAATCCAAAATCACAGCTGTTTCCAGCTGCCTGCCAGGGTCTCAAATGCTTATGACATGGACCTGGAACATCCAAAAATGTCTGAGGGACATTTTGAGTTCCGAAACACATCTGCTGAATAAAATTATATTCTCAGGCTGCCTGGCACGGGGTTGCACATGGTGGATGTGTCTTCACATGGTGTGCAATATGTCTCTGATTTTCAGTGGGTGGGATCTGAATCAGAAAGAATCTGACTTGGAATTCCTGGGGCTGAGGAACAGTTTGAAAGCCCCCACAGGCATTAACACGTAAAACAGGGGGAAAGGCACAAGAGCCATGGACTGAAACATGCTGCTCAAATGCTTCCCCCAATGGAGCAGTGAGAGCCACTCTGAGGCACCACTGGAGCCAGGCTGGCATTTGGGATCCTAGCAGGCTGAAGCCTCACTGCAATTCACTGCCACTGCTTTGCCCAAGCATCATGTGAGCAACCTGATTAATGGATGGCAAAAAGCAATTAGGCTGGGAGATAAATCGGGTTTTATTCTTTATCAGAGCATTCACACTCTTTGCTGTGTTTCCCTTGACTTGTTAAGTATTTCATACTGTATGTTAAACAGGGATATTAGAAACCAGAGATGCTCTGGTCTATCTTTATAGAAAATATATTAGTCACGAGGAACACAAGCAATTGTCATCATCCACTCCACTCTTGCAAGTTCACCCATTGTGAAAATGTCAGGGTAGGCTAATTTTATGCTGCATAATGTATTTGACCTACTCCTTTCACTCAGATGCACTTGAAACCATTCAGCTGATCCTAAGAAAATCTTGCAATGAGCACTAAATATCCAGTGTTATTGATTTATGGTTTTATTGCTCTATATATGATTATAACTGTTGAACATTGTTCAATAGGTCAAGTACCCTCTTTGCTAAATTAATTTTTGCCATAACCAGTAACCTGAAGGAACGTTGGTAGAAAAAACATATAGAAATATGCGGGCTGCAAATTTCATGGAGCTAAGAAGGTATTTGCACTTCCTTTACATCCTGCATTAATCTCCCATCATATCCTGAGACATATACATTGAATGTCTTCCTTTGGTTGGGGAGATGCACAGAATTGGAATGTTACTAAAAATTTGGTTACTTTGTCAACTACAAATAATCAGTTGTTTAATCATAGATACACACGCACCACACAAGACACTCGTGGTGTCATTCCCTCGGTGCAACCATCTACCCTCCACCTTCAGGCAGCTCTGTTCTCTTTGCCCATGACAGCAGTCAGTCATGCTGTATCCAGCCACGTGCATGCTTCCAAAAATGCAGCATCAGGCTGCAGCTTCAGTGAGGAAGATCTGAGAGATTTTGCCCTAAGTACACACCTGGGCTTCCCTTAAATTAATTTTAACAAATATTGTAGCTTTGACCAGAAGACAATGGATAACACCACAAGCAGGGATCCCATTCCTGAAGCATGGCACCTCTGGCAACAAGGTGTCAAGGTCTGTAACAACTCCTGTGAGTCACATAATGCACCGTGCAATGCCTCACAGAAATAGCAATACCCAGCCCTGTGGGCATGTCTGAAAGAATGGATTATGTACAGACATCAATTTCAGTGTGTTGGAGGATTGATTAGCATCCTGCTGGGGTCCAGTCCCAATAAAGCTGCCCCCATGCTCACACAGACAGGGCTCCACTGGTGGGAAAAGCTGATCCGTGTCAACCCCCTTATGCCAAAAGCAGCGTGCCTCTCAGTGTGCACAGGACAATTTTCACATGGCAAACCCAAAACAGTCAGGTTAACAGTAAACTTATACATCTCTGCTCTTTTGGGAGTTTCTCAAACACAGTTTTTACAGTTTTTTTTGCTCTGTAAGGCTGCAGTGAAATTGCTCCACCAGTGAAAAGTGAAATGGCATCTTTGTTACATTCTGCAGCAGAACACACTTTGCATGCTTGCTGTTATTTATTTTCACAGATAAATTATTGGCTTTTCTATCTCTCAGGCACTATTCAACTTTAACTCTTCTGCTACATTTGCAGTCACCCAGCAAATTCCACTGCATTCTTTTCTTATTTATCCTTACTTGATTCTCCCTTGAATGAATGTTTAACAATTGGCCCTGAGGGGAATACCTTTCTTCTCTTTCTTCCAGAAAGGGAATGGGAATTGAACAACATGGAAGGAAAGAGAAATGTGGAGATATTCCCTTTTGTAGGTAAGGTCACTGTGACATATTGAGATTTGCCTCTTGTTTTATACTCTCCTTGGACAGACAATTCTTGCAAATCTGTAAATCCTCACAAGCTGATGTTTCTTCCTGCACTCTGGCTGTGTTGTTTCAAGCAGATACCACACCATCCCCATAAAAAATATGTTGGTGACTTTCAGCTTCAGGGATTTGCCTGCCAATGGCAAATCCTACAGCAGTTTCTGCAAGTCCCTCTAACCCAGGCTCTTGCACCTACTGTTCCCTCTGCCTGCCATGTCCTGACCATAGTGATGCAGCTAGAGCTATAATGCTGTCCTCCTCCTGCCCTACATGGATTTTTTTCATTTTCTGATGCACAGATCTCAACCTCAAATCCCATTGCCCCTTCTATCCTTGTTCCAGGGTGCCCTCTCTCTACTCAGATCTCTAAGCATCTTGGTTTCCCCTTGCCCCTTCGATTACTCTCCTAAAATGTCCAACCTGCCCAATTTTCTATTCTCTCATGCTGGGAATCTTTTTTTTCACCTTCACCTGTTCCTGAAACATTTCTTTCCTCACATAGGGTCACCTACTTTCTTCTCCCTTGCCCTTCTTTAGCCTGGTTCTGATGGTTGCAGCAGTAAATCTCACATTGATCCTTTGCCTCTCCAGCCATTCTGCATCTTTTATGCTTCTTTTTCTGTATCTGGCATCTCTGCATATTGGAGGCATGGCCCTCCACAGCTTGCTTTCCAATAGATAATAGACTTCAGTCAGTCAACATTTTTCTGTAAATGCTCAGTGCTGCCTCTGAATGAGCCTCTTTATATAACTTAATTCTGACTAATTTCTTCAGAAGATTTCCTTCAAGCAAGTACTTCAGCTTCAGGCTGCATCATGTTTGCTCCTGGTTCATGTCTCAGACAATTTATTTTCAATGAAGATGCTGGATTTCAAGATATTGCATTTCTCAACAGGTCACCAGGCTTTTTTTCACCCTCATATTTTTACTGAATTGAATTGAATTTCTACTGAATTACTGAATTTCTACTGAATAGAATCAACAATTGGTATTGTTGATGTATTAGTCAAAAAAAAGGCATTAATAAAACCTCCTAAGGTAATTATTCTGCAAGAAGCTCGTCCTTGCCATGAGAGGAGTTTGTTGCAACCCTGATATCTTTCTCTGGTCTGTTACAAAATATACATATTATGAAGATCCTGTAATGAACACAAATATTATTTTTTTTTTACTTTGTAACAAACACTTCTTTTTTCTGTAGCTCTTGTATTTCTATGCACCTGTGAGTGACTCTGAGCCCTCATCTACTCCTAACTGCAATGGGCATGTTGTGAAAATACATCAGCATGTGCCTATTAAGGCTGAAAGCAGGAGGTGGCATTTATCCCTGCACTTTCTAACAAAACCAGAACTCTAGCCCAAAAACATCATGTCAGGGAAAAATAACATAGCTCTTCTAGCTGTGTTACTTGTTAAAACTTTTCAGCTAAAGATGCAGCTGTAAACAGACAGAGACTTTGAAAACCTCATGACAAAAAACTTTCTGAAAGTCAAAGGGAAGACTAGATAAAATATCACTAATATTTTAAGACTTTGGAGTCAGTAATACTTGCTACAGTATGTTTACTTCCAGAAAGAAAATGGATATTACTGTGACTTAAATAAAGTTGTTTAATATACTGTTTAAAAGTATAGACAATAAGTCACAGGAAAAAAAAAAAAAACAAAACACCTCAGACTCAGGAAAATATTCAGAGAGCACCAGTTTTCCTATGGCAACAAAGTGTGCACAGGAAGTCAGCAGAGTGTGACCAAAATGTGTAGCTTTGTCTTTACTTTACTAAATGCAGGGGTAGAACAAGTGGAAAATGATGATTCTTGGGGGATAAATTATATTAAAAGAAAGAAAAAAAGAACTCAACTACTTGAGGTTCTTTGGACTTCCAGTTTATTTTATTCTGGCTTTCTCTTGTCCTGAGTGTTATGAGAAAGGTTGGATCCTGTTCAAGCACCAATTGCAGAGAAAAATGCAGAGATCAGGAGAAACTCTTTGAGCAAGACCATGAAGAACACAGGTGCCTGGTCCATGGATATCATTAGGATGCCTGAGTTCTGTCAAAAAGGAAGCAGTGGAAAGGGACCTGCACCCAGCTCTGGAATTTGGAGATTTTCTCATGAGGCTATGAAGTGAAAACCTCCAGTTTTCTGGGTGCTCATTTGCTAGGAGGCCTGGTTTGGTTGAAGGAACAACAAAACACCTTTCCTCGAAACTTTTCAAGGCAGGCCAGCAAAATATTTTATTGCAGAGATTAAGAACTTTTTGGCCACAGGGGACGCCAGATTTTGTCCACCTTTTATTAAGCCTTTGAAAGTCTGACTTCACTTTTCCTGAATGGGCTTTTACCCTGGAGGTACTGCAGCTTCTGCAGGACAGGCTGGAGCACACCCCACAACATTCTGTCTCCCATTGGTCATGGCTCCAGGAAGATTCAAGGGGATGATTACTGGAAATGGGGCTTCAGGGGGCCCACTGGTCCATGTGTCATTGGAGAAGGATGTCCAGGAGTGATGTCCAGGAGTTGGGGCTGCCTGAGCCTTGCTGCTGTTCAGCCACCCAGCACCACAGAGGGTAATCTCCCCACAGATGACAGCAGATGCCATGCTGGCAGTATGCAGAATTGGGGTGATGGAGGATTGTGATGCCTGTGAGTCTGGAAATCAGTCATCACTTTGATCCACACTCATGCAGACAGCACAGCTGCACCAAAGGCTCTGCTGCTCTGCATGTTCAAGAAGCACATGCCATCTTCTGTAGTCCTCTGTTAAAAACTTAAGGACCTATTTGCTAATTAACTTAAAATGCTGTAATCTTTCACCCCATTTAACAAACAGTAATGCAGAGGGACTGGTTTTCTCTGAGTGCCTAGAAACACCAGCTGCTGTATGTCTCAGGTGGCAAGGGGTGCTCCACCTTTGCACTCTATCACTATTAGCAGTGGACAAAGGATGGCACTGCTGAAATGGGAACTCTAAAAAAATCACCAGTATATTAAATGGAGGAAGAGAAAGGACTATGAAGATTGACATATTTTTTTCTATTCTGTTGGGCTTATCCAGAAATATCACAGAAACCACCAAGTAACAATGGTAACTTGTGTCCAATGGCAAGTCCACACCTTCCCACTATGGACAGGAAAAGGGATCAAGGGGGCCAGAACAAACCCAGCATTGGCAGCAGACAGGGAAGTGGTGAGAAAGACTTTACCTACAGGTTGACTGTAGTTCTTTTATTTGATATTTCCCCCCATTTTCCTTCATCTGGCCTCTGATTTTCTCCTCAGTTGGACCTGAAGTGACCTGTCATTTCCAGGCTGCAAAGACAAGAAAATGTACACTGCTTAATCACACTTCTAAATGGACCTTGTCACTTTGCTGAATTGCATGCACTGAAGATGTCTCACCATTGTAGCTAATTCTCTGCACAGCCCAAACAGCTCTGGCCAGCTGGCCAATGTTCATAACTACCTAACATTTATCCCATCTAATTCCCAAAATGCAAGCAACTTTGCAGTTCATGCAGATCACTACCAGTTAATTTCTAGCAGAACAGCTCATCTAAGTGTTAATAGAAGCTGTCTTTGATTACCAGTATAGTCATGGAGATTTAGACTCCAGTTGAAGTAATTATTTCCTTGACTAGCATAGACAAAATGAAATGGTGCTAAAGATTAAAAATGCATGGAAGAATATTTTCATTAAAAACAGAATATAGACATTTACTAATTTTAATTAGAGTGGCATCATTTGCATTGCTCTAGTTAAATCTTTAATGGTATTTCTGGTATAAACAGACTTCCATTTATCATAAAATCTCCATATACATTTGCAGTGGTGAGATAAATCTTGACAGGATGCATTAGCTTGGTTTTAAATTTTTTTTAATGCTAATTTAATACATATTCAGTGTAAGTAGAAATTTAAACCCAGCTTTGTGGGGAATTAAATGTCCCTCCTCTAGAGCTGTTCTGTATTAGAGAATCTTTTTAACATTAACCAAAGGAGTTTCTTGCCCTGAAAAATATTTTCTGAGTTTTTAGGGTTTTCCCTACTTTCTATATTATGATGACATCAAGATCATGCCGAACTTATTGACAAAAACAAATATCAGCAGAAAAATTAGCTTTGCCTTAAACAAGCTGTAAATGCCAGCATCTGATTCTCTCTTTTGATAATGGCAAAAAACATATCTCTGATCCTCTGCATCTGTAGTCCATGGCTCACTACAGTATTTGGGGCTCTGTCCTCAGAACTTCTTGCCCTTGATGACTTCCATACCAATCCCCCCAGGGTCTCTTCTCCAGATATGTGCATAAATTTTGCCTGTGAACCGAGACCTTTTCCTGGCCCATGGGCATTTGCCACCAGCTATAATCCAGCTGCAGCAGCCATAGTCCACTCTCTTCACCAAGGAGCTCTTTACTTCATCACAGTCCTCTGCACACTCCTGGAGGTTCTCACATACACTTTTTGGGGAAACACCTCTCTCCAAGTGACCTTCCAAAGGGATAAACAAATTCCTATGGCACTGTCATTCTGCTTCTTTTTGTTCACTCACACATGCTGTCTTGGCATCTCTTTTACTTTTTACAAGCTCTAACAAGAGGTAGTAACTATTTCTGAGCACTGCTATGCCAGATCGTTTGGCAGTGTCCCAGGCTTCAGTGTGCTTGTGAGCAGAGGCTGTGCAGGTTCACCTATGAACTAAAGACCAAATTTTTTGTGCAAGCATGGTGATGGGCAACCCCATTTCTGCTGCACAAAGCTAGTGGCTGCACAGGTGTTGTCAGCTGCAGGTGGAGAGTAGAAACTGGTCTCCATGGAGTAAAACTACATGTGCCTTGTCTTCACTGAGCTTTGTGCAGAAGGATAGGAAGAGAGCTTGCAGAGAAACTGTCCCAGTGTAGAAACATTTCTGAGCTGAGGAAGGTGATGTTCAAGGAGAGACAGGAGAGAAAGATTGAAGAAGGGCAGGCTGGTCAGAAAAAAATATCTCTTCTTCCTTTCACACATCTTGGCAACCAGTATCTTCTGAGCTTGCATTTAAAGAACACCTTGTTTGAGATTTTTCTATATATTTATTAGGAAAAGAAAAAACTTCAGAATTATGGCAAAAGCTCTCCTTTCATCAGACACCATAGAGTGAATGAAAATATTTTGCTCAGCTCTCCCAGTTTCTTTTCTTTGCCAGTAGTAGTGAAATAACTCTCACAGACTCAAAAGGGATGCCTATGCTCGCCTGAAGATCTGAACCAGTTCCAGAGATTCCACTTAGATTTCATCTAGGTCCTCCCCTTTTTCTTGTAGATGAGAAAAAAGGTGATTAAGTACAGGTTCTGTGTGCACAGAACCCCAAAGGCAAGCAAATTTCACTACTTAGCTGTGTGCATCCCTTTCAGGCAGAGGGATGTTTCTGAATTTTAAAGTTTCTGAACTTTATCTCACTCCAGAGATACAGCTGTGACACTGCCAATACAGAGCAGCTTTCTCTTATCCATACTGTCAGAGAGACAAGCCTCACTTATTATCCATGTCCACACTATGGTTACATATTCCAGCACTAGGTGCTGGAAGATTATTGTGACATATTTTTGATTTCCTAAGTAGTACTGCATTAGTGATCCTAGAAAGTGCCCAATAGATAATTGTGGGACAACTGCCCTTCTGCCACCAACTCCAGGTACTTAAGCTATTTTTGCCTGACTACATTGCCAGACTTGTCAGCCCTGGACATCAGTGTGTCCTTGTGGTGGCAGCTGAATTTTGGGGGCTGCCATTTGCTGAGAATATCACCCAACAGGGGTGCAGGGAGGAGCCAGACAAGGCGGGCTTGGGTGTTGCTCACAATTTGTGACATCCCCCTTCCTTTTTGCTTCCTTAGGACTGACTCAACATCTCAGGAGGACCAAGGTCCTCCCAAAATAACATCTTCACCCACTGCTCAGCACTTTCCCAGAAGTGTTGTACCTGTTGTTCATGAGGCAGTAACAGCTAGACAAACAGCTCCTCTCTTTGTTGAAAAGTTCCCTCCTATGTTGCCATGGATATGATGATCTCTTTGCAAACTCTTTTTTTTTCCCTTTTAATGTGAGATCTCTACTATGATCCCTACATTTAGATCATACTAAATAATTTTTTTAATTAATTAATTACTATTCTGCATGTATCTTGTGATCACCAAACTGTTCTGCAATTTAGTTACTTCTGATTCACCTTCTGCCAGTCTTCCAACCAAATCATCACGTTAAAAGCAAGGAGAAGGAAAAGCTGATTTGGCTGAGTGGGTTTTTCACTTGTTTCCTGTTTCCTTGAGAGATATTTTGGGCTACAACAACAGAGTTGAAATGTATGTTGTGAACATAATTTACAAACATGTTCCCACATGCAAGTAAAAGAGATTCAGAACTTCATCAGCAATGCTGGAGAAAACGATCCATGTTAACTCTCCAACTTATTTATTCATCATCTGTGCTTGCTTACACAATGTATGGAAGGAACAAATTCTGAGAGCAATAAAAAATACATTCAGGTAAGAAAATGAAGCCTGAATTCCAAGTATCTAAGAAGAAGTCATTATGTGAGGGGATTATTTCTACTTTTTTGATGACTATGATAGGTGTGTATGTACAGACCTCCTTTAGATATTTTTCCTTTAGAAAATATCATCTAAGAGCAGTGTTCTCTCTCTGTTATTTGTTCTTGAGAGTCACTTTTCTCTGACAGACAGCTGCTTTTTAGGCAAGCAATATGTAACATCTGTGGGTGGATCTGAAGATTGAGCACATCTGCATTAGTGTCAGAGTGGCCAAAGACCACAGCAGAGCCACACTCACTTCTGCCTCTGTTGTGCTGCAGTCCCTGAAATGTTCTGCTTTGCTCTCACCCAAGGACTTGCTCCATTTCAAACTTTGCCTTTAAGATGCACCACACTGCAGTGGCAAACACCTTTACTCGTGACGTAAGGAGTAATTTGTTCACCATCTTCCTAGATAGAAGACTAAAGCTGGATTCCCTATTGTTCCTATCTGGTTGAGCAGGGAGAGAAGATAAACTTGGGTTTACAATACCTTTGTCATCAACAGGGAAGATGAGGAGAGACATATTTTATTTTAGAAATAGTTTGTGGGTTTGTACCCCAGATGCCGCCATCCACTCCCCCTGGGCTTTGGCACCAGGAGGAAACACCCCAGCCCGGCAGTCCTGTTGCTCTCCATGCAGGACAGGGCATCCAGAGGACATGGTGAGGGTCATTTGGCTCCAAACAAACACCAGGACATGGGAAGTCTGAGCTGAGCAGTCAGATGACTCAAATTGGTGTTTCTGTAACAAAAAACTGAACAAAGAGCAGAAGTGTGTGTGGGGGGGCAAGGGAGGGGGGCAGTTTTTAAAATACTGCTGTAACTTAAAAGAAAGTAAATGGTTACGGCGCTTTGTGCACTGCTATTTGCAGCATCATTAAACCTCCCCTGAAGCCTTGCTATTGGAAACTAAATTTAGCCAGGGCCCATTATGAACTCAGACAACTGTACAAAATTGCCTGCTTTTTTCATATAATGATGCCTAAAATATATAGACCTAGGTGCCTCAAATCAGGCATCTCCCTATTTACATTCCTAAATTAGAGTCCATGTGTTATTCATGGCTTGCTTACCTGTGACAAATAGATTAGGTTGTTCATACAACCCATCTTGTCCTTTCTCAAAGGAATTTATTGTCATTAAATATTCCTAATTCCCTTGCAGCACACTGAACTTTCTGGAATGTAAATCCATTCCAGAGGTTTTGACATTTCTACTTGTCTATCTCAGGTGGCACCTAAATATGAGAAAGGCAATAGCAAGAGTTGAGTTTTAAAAGTCCTACTAAATATTTATCCAAATTTAATCAATTGCTTTTCATGTTTCTATAAAAACTCAATATTGGAATCAGTAGGTGGTGTTAGCAGAAGGTCAAGTTATGAGTTTGCTGAGGGATTACCTGACTGCATCCAAAGAGCACAGTAAAGGAAAATGGGAAACATGTAAAAGTATTGGAAACACAGTGCAAGTATTTAAAATATATTTCAGAGATGAGGTGCCAGGATTTCTCCCTGCTACAGTCAGTCACCACTGAAAATGCACCTATAGCAAAATTTGATCTGCTTCAGCCACTTTGTTGGTAACTAAATTTTTGTTGTTCACTAAATAA
Source organism: Lonchura striata (assembly GCF_050655825.1). Taxonomy (NCBI): domain Eukaryota; kingdom Metazoa; phylum Chordata; class Aves; order Passeriformes; family Estrildidae; genus Lonchura; species Lonchura striata. The sequence continues at coordinate 35,348,151 of NC_140705.1, forward strand.
TGATGTAGCTTTGAGGTAGGAATACATGTTTTTTGGAAGAGAGGATATATTCTATCTTCCATGGTTTCTGGTGCTCCCCACTGTCCTGTGTGTCCCGGAGAACTCAGGTGAGCCATGCTGGTGGTCATCTGGATGCTTTTCCTTCACACCAGCATGGCTAAACAATGCACAACTGGGAAATGCATCTTTGGGCCCCCAGAGATAATAAGGGATGGAGGCTTTGCAGGGATAGCTCTACTGTGCTGCTTCTGGGATCTGCAAATTCCCTCCTTTGTGTTTGGATAGAATAAAATCCTTCCTAAATCTCAGTATTTCTTCCCTGACCTGTGATGTTGGACATTGGGACACAGATATGCTGATCATAAGGTCATGACCAGCTCCTATTGCTAGGGGCTTCCTGCCAGGTACATCTCTCCCTCTTTTTGGGATGGGATGTCTGCGTGCATTCTGTTCTGCAGGACTGGGGAAGCCTTCCATCTCCTCCCGGATGGACAACCCTATCTGAATTTCCTCCTCCCCATCAGTCCTCTCATTGCAACATCCATACCCAAATCTAGTATTTCTGATACAGTTGATGTAGGCAAGCTCAGCTTTATATACACTTACTGGTGGTGTGACTGAGGTGCTGTAGGGCTTCCAAGGCTGTGCTCCCAAAAAGTCCCCAGAATTCTCCTTTCACTTACCTGAGAATTTCAACCACTTCCCAGGTAATTCTCATCTCAACCACCTGCAAAACCCAGCCTTCTCTTGGGGCATCATCTGTGACTTGAGTCAGGTGCCTGTGCCACATCCACCATGTTCTCTGCCATTCCCAGCAGTGTCCCCAGTGCTGTTCACTCAGCCAGGACTGAGCTGGAACCCCATGGCTCCCTGCAGCACTGCAGGGAGAGGGTTAGATCTGTTCTTCCTTCCAGTTGGAGCAGGGCAGCAAAGCTTAGGGTGGGAAGGAAAAAAGAGATCATATAAATCCAGAAAAACATTACTATTCCATAAAATGAATGACACATTCCTTCACTTGCAACAGCTGACAGCAGCAGTTTGCACAGCAGGAGCAACTCCAGGCTGCAGCACACGACCAAACATAGAGGGCCAGTTGTTTCTCTTCTTGGTCAAGTACATGCTACTCTTCATACAGGAGGCTTGTTCTCCCCTCTTTGCAGCTACACACTGCTGAAACAGAAAGTATGGGCTTATAAATATTGTGTAATTGAACCTTACTCTGTGTACTGTATGCTGTCAGTGGCCTTTTCTCCCAGCCACACATCTTTCAGCACTTGCTGCTGTGATTCCACATTAATACCTCCAACTGCTGCTGGAATGTGCACTCACATCGGCAGCGCCTTCCAGCAATAGCACTATTAAAAATAATGAAATGTCAGGTTGTGCTACTGTGCATCTAGATCCATTATGGAAATGTGCTGCAGGACAGCAGCAGCCTGAGTTAGTCTTCCATTCAGCTTTCAGAGGGGAAGATTCAGAGAAAGACATCTGTGGTTTTAAACAGTGCCTGGTTCCTGTCCATGGCTGACCTTGCCTGAGCAGTGTTTCTCCCAAAAGATGTACAGGGCAACACTTTAGTGAAAGAGGTGCCAAACAAATCTTGCTTTTCTTACAGTCCTTCTGTTCTGTTGGTAGACAGAACCCCTGCTATTTTTATCCACCAGAAGTGTGTGAATTAAAATGAAATGAGAGGTTGTAGGCTCTAGAAGGAGCAGACTGGCATAAGATTTCAGGAGATTGGGATAAACAGAACTAATAATGTAGGAAATTAAAATGTAATGGACACTGTACAGTCAGTTTTAACTACTATTCACTATACTGCCAAACAGATCAATAATATTCTGTCATTACTGTTTTCCACTGCAGATAGATGGATTGTTGGGGAAGAAGCAACTAAATTATGTAAAAAATGCAAGGAGCACGAAGAGCCAGGTATCTGGAATTTCCATGCAACATATGTGCTTGAATTCTCTTAAAACAGACTAGCCTGATTGCACAGACAAGTTCATTTCCATCTATATTAATCCTCCCACTGGGAATTCTCCACCTGCTTCCTCTAAATAATCACAAGCTAAATGAGATGAGCCTCAAGGAATGCAGACTAGGCAAAGGAAACGCTGCTTGGTAGTGACGGGGTGTGAAATATCTCCAGAATTACATGCAGAAATGTTCTACCCATCCCATTTGATTTGAGTCGGTGCTGGTGTCACATGGAAAACAAACCTGGCTGTCCCTCTGCTATCCCGCAGCATCTCTTGTGACAAGGATGCCTGGGCTGTGTCACTTACCTGTGTGTTGCATCAATTACTCACACACACACACAGGTGGACAATAGGACCTAGCAGTGGCATATAAAAGACATAAATGGCATAAACAGTGGCACATAAAGTTATTTCTGAGCAATCTGGGATTCCAAAGAGAACCACCTTCAGATGTTTTTGTAGCTCCAGGACCATGACCCCCTTACTGAATAGGGCTGACTCATTGCCCATTCACTATGTCTGTGTGTGCAGAAGCAGAACATCAGAGCTGCATTGCTCTGCAAACACACTCTGTATTCCCTAGCCATAGCCATGAGCAAAACAAACTGATCACATGAGGGCCATGAGAAGGAAGCAAAGCTGTCAACTTGTCAGGGATTTTGACTGAGCAACGGCCCTCAGCAGCTGGGATGCACCTGGTAGCCCATGCAGATAATCAGGCAACCACCAGCAACAAACACAGCGCAAAGCAAACGTTCCCTGTGTGCTTGAGAAACTCGTGATCCATAAAAAGCCCCATTCCCAACAGTGATGTAGCTAAGCTGGGCTCTGTCATGTCAGAAAGTTTATAGAGGAGTCAGCTCAGCTAAGGGGGTCAGTGCTGTCATAAAGAACAGCAGAATTGCAGCAGGTAAGTAACTTCTTGCATTATCTGATGGTGATGGGAGTACTTATTTGCCCAACCCCACCTGGAAACATGAGAAGGATATAATTTCTTGATTACTTGCAGCTGCTGTTCTGAAAACAATTAGTACATATGTGTTCTCAAAAACTCTGTATATCTCCTTGGCCATACATTTTTCTACACTGTCAGGTCCTAATATATCTTCAAGTTTTGGTGACGAAACCCTGAAATACAGTAACCCTCTAACTGGGCATTGCCACCTTTGTTATGTTTTAGGTAATGTGAAACATTACATAAATATTTGTTACAGAAAAGACAGGAATAGAACACATGATGCCTGAATGGAAATGGTCTTTGCACAACTTGTTCCAAGTGTGTGATCCACAACCCCTCAAACTAAGCAAGTTTTTTTAAAAATTTCAGCAGGCTTTGGGTGCAACTTGCCATAAAAGCACATGAAATTAAATTAATTCAACTCAGGCAACTATATCAGATGTCAGATTGAAACATAATTATAGCCATTGAATGCCACCTTCATTTTATCTTTTAAACACATAGTGAAATACATCCCTATTGGAGGATCATATTATCCCTTCCTCTATGTATCACCCCTCAACATCACCAGTTAATCCTTTGATACTGGCAGTTTTCAAACAGCATCCCAAATCCCCATTACAATCAGCCTAAGAACCATGCAACATCCCTAGCTAACAGCAACCTAAGCTAAAGTTACAGCACCGACACAAAAACACACTGTCATAAAATTTACAGTGATCACAGGCACACCCCCAGGAAGCAGGATAGATATAATTAAAGAACTGCTGTGGGATATGATAGCAAAAATAAGTCAAAATTTGGGGAAGTTCTCTGGGGAAAGAGTAACACAATGACTTTACTCATAAGGATTTTATCAACAATAGCTATTGCCTGCAGACAACTTGAAATATGAGCTGCTTTGTGTTCTGAGTGTGAAACTGATTTTGCTTTTCACCACTTCAGACACATTTTTTCTTTTCTGTGTAATTTCTATGTGTTCCTATTTTGAATCATAACAGAATACTATTATTTGCTTGATGTCTCCACAAATATTTGTTATTTCCAAGGTTTTAAGATACTGTTTCAGTTATTTCTTATCTAGAAATATGAAAATGATTTATGTGCATTTCTTTGTGGTTTGTCAGAATAACACTAAATTACAGAAAAATAAAAGCAGGGGAGATCATCCAGTCACTGTACAATAAGGGACTAAATTGCATATTTCAGTGCACTCCTGTTTTAGCAGGGAAATTCTGAGTGTGTTCAGATATACTGACTGCTGTACTGGACTCTCCCCATACATACAAAATCACTAAATAACTGATAAATTTGAATGAATTCTTAACAAACTTGGAGTTTAAATATTGACTGGATAGTCATAAGCAAAGGGTTTGTCGGAGACATCCTCTTCTGTTCACTCTATTGTAAATAAAAAAAAAGATCCCGTAATTAATTTTGGGTGGCATCTAAACAAGAAGTACTTAGTTCTCTGTCAAGAACAGTCTGTGGTTTGTGTTTGATCACAGTTTAATCAACACTGGGGTCTTTTATCCAGTCCAAACAGGAGCCCACACAACTCCCGTGCCAATAGTGAGTATAATATTGAAAATCAAAATTACAGGTACATTTTATGAAAGTTTGAAACCCCTTTACCATATTTACATGTTTTAACATCTTCTTCCAAATATATATATGCCAGAAAAACTTACATAATGGTTCACCAACTTCCCATCTCTTTTAAGAAACACTCTAAAACAAACAGCAGAAGTGAACGCATCTTCACGCAGCCTCTTTGGGTAATCTGAACCCTCTGCCCTGTGAAAGAAGTGGGGTCCTCAGGCAGTGCCTGGCAAAGAGGCACTGCAGCACCATTGCCCCAGGGAAGCTGGGCTGAGGCAAGTTGTGACAGACGGCTTGCAGAGACCACATCTCAGAAGTGAGATTCAGGGGAGTTGAAGCTTGCATGCTGTAGAGCACAATACCAACCAGACAGGCTCTAATCAAGTCAAAAGCCTGTGACAAACACCAGCCTTGGTGGAGCATTGGTTGGGTTATATCATACTAAGATGCCGCTAAAGCATTAAGCAAAGCAGATTCCATACAAGCTGTGAGCAGTAAGAGAACTGCCTGTACAGGAACGAGCTACTGAAGTTTGGGAGGTGCTACAAGACAGCATCCTGCTAAATATGCCTGCAAAATAACCAAGGGAGAGTGATGGAGTAAGTGGGGCATTTGCTGAACACTTACTAGTGCCACTGAGAGAGATGGCAAGAACATACCCTAAGTAAGGCACACACATAGGATAATAGATTATTATTTTGAGCATTGTACAAATAAAAAAGTCACAAACAGACTTTGCTCCAGCACAGCAGAGCCAGAACGTGCTGTGCCCGTAGCATGCCACAGACATTAACACTTTGTCTGCTGGATGTGAGTGGGTTGGTGCTCTGTCCTCTGGCCTGTGCTCCCAGACTGGCCTTTGCTGCTGAGCTGAGGCTGCAGTTGCTCCGCTTGGAGCAAGAAGACATCACTGACAGCACCAAGCAGCACATCACAGCTCCAGGGTGTCTGAGGCTGCAGTACTGACATGTAGACAAGGAAGGACCAGAGAAAAACAGCAAACTAACGATCAATTGACACTTTCTCGCTGAGGAGTATGATTCTGCCAAGTTCTGAATTTCAGTAGATTCATTAGGACAGCATTTCTGAAAGGGCAGCTCTGCTTTTCCCTACAGAAATAGTATCTGTTTATACCTCAGGCTCCTACTAACAGCCAGGGACCACCCAAGAATAACATAAGCCTGAGAATATTTCTGAGAAGTTTAAATATAAAATTACACATTATTTACACTAGTATTTTTGGTATCATCTGTCAACTGTTAACTGCAGAAATTAATCCAAATAAATGAGGATGCTGTTTTGTTAATTTGCTTATGAGAAGTAATTGCAGTGCAGTGGATTACTGGTTACTGACAGCACAACAGATCATCTTTTCAGAGGGAATTATCTCCTTAGGAAGGCAACAGGGTGTCATGCAGGGCTCAGAAAAAGGCAGTTTTGAGAAAAGGACTAAAAATGACTATGGTGAATCTGCTGAGTCTCTCTTAGAGTATCTCATCATACCCAGCACAAGGTGCTTCAGAGAGAGCTGCAAGAGCCCTTAAAATTGGATTTGAATCACTCTAGTGCTGAACAAGAACCTGTTTTAGAGTGGTTCTGTTGACACCTGTTTCTGAGCAGTCAGCCACCACATAAAGATGGACAAGTGGGTGGGAGCAGCCACCTGCCAGTACAAAACAGCACCTCTGGAACCTGCTTGAACAACATTTCTCTATTCCCTCCTAGATTAGCATCATTCTGCTGCCCTGGGATTAAGCACTGCGTTTGTTTGCTAGAAAACTGCAAAACAACTCAGATTTGCCCCCAGCTAGGGTTGTATAGGTTAGGCAGGAAAGTCTCAAGAGGTTCTTGATCTCCACTAGGTCATGGCTACCAGAATTACTCAAAAGAAGTGAGATTCATTTCACTTCACTGTACATATCTAAACGTTAATCATCTTTACCTAAGCAAGTCACCCTGGGCTCCCTTCTGACTCAGTGGAGAGAAATGGGCCCCTCCAAAAGGCAGCTCATTTCATCTTCCCCTAGAGGATGCCTAAGATGGATGAGATGAGTTGCCTTCTGGAGGTGTCTATTTCTCTCCATTAGCTATACAGAAAGCCTGAGGTGGTGTGCTTGCACTCTGATGATTAACTCACAATGTCAGAAGCTAAAGGCAGATGAATCCCACGTGCACTGCATCAGCATTTGAGCAGCCAGCCCTGCAGACAGAAGGGATGGGGTTACAGAGCACACTGTTGATAGCCACTCTGGTGGCTCCTTCCAGCCCTGCAGAGACATGCCTGGTGACATGTCCAATGACCACCTAGGAAGGAAATAGCAACCTAAATGCAAAGAATGGATCAGGAAATGAGAAGGGCAATATATTAAAGAAAGAAAAAGACATGTGCAGATAGCAAACAGTCCGTTATTCCCTGCTGGGTGTCTCCTATCCAAAACATCATGGCTCAGCATGACCAGTTATATCTGAATGATCCAGAACTGAAGTATGACTGTCTTGTGGTTAGCCCACAAGATGGTCCACACTACTTTTCCCAGTACATCCACAGTTCTGCCATGATGGAAATTTGGTAGACTGAACAGATGTATGCACACATACCTCAATGCATATTGTCTTGTCTGAAAGGCACATTTCTTTCCATGGCAAGACATTTGTGATATCTGATAGGAAGCAACTCAGCAGGCTTTACATCTACCTAGAAACACACCCAAGAAATCACTGATCAGGTTGGAGGAGTATTGCTGGGATGCAGTAAGAGATGGTCCAGTTATGGTGATTTCTCCCCACCATGCAAGCTGAGTACTTGTCCCCAGTACCACTTAGTAGAAATTAAAGAGTCCTCTTATCACTGCTCAGAGCTGGGCAGATAAGACACAAAACTCTCTTGAGTACCAGCCTGGTGCCATAATTACTGACTAATGCTGTCTCTGTAGCCTGTCACAAGAACAGTTTTTGGCAGTCATTTCAGCTCCTTTCACAGTCACATGAAATTAATTTAATTAGTTTTTAAAATCTAAGGAATAATGGGATTTAATTGACTTAATGTGAAACTTTCTGGGCTGTCACTCCACCCAGCTTCCGATCAACTTGAAATCATTCAGCTGTGAGTGACTGATGTTTGTGCTTTTCATTGAGAACACTTTGTTTCAGTTAAAATCCTTCATTCCATGCTTAATTTTTGCATAAAATTATTTTTATTTTGCAGTCTGTGTTTTCATTGTCTGGTACCGTGGATGAAGGGCTCTCCATGTGGTATTGATACAGCCAGCTCCTACTGCTGGAAGTTTGTTTTACCAGTAGCTGCAGTATTTTAGGGGAAGATGGGTGAGATGTAGAGTTGCTGCCTGTGACACATGTCAGAGCAAGTTGTTTTACAGAACCATGCACATATCTAAATACATCCTAATCATGATGATGGCCCTGCTGAAGATTATGGCCCTGCTATGGCTGATGTATGAACACATATCAGCCTTATCATCCTCCTCTGACGCCCAAATAGAAGAGATGTCAGAAACTTTCTGAAAAGTCTGAGACAGAAACTTTATTCAGCACTGATGACCATAAAAAATGCTTGGGAATCTCATTCCTTTGTTGTTCAAAATTTGAGAAGCGTATTAGCACATCATTGATGAGATCCAGAGATTGCTCTTTATCTATGTCATCTTCCATTCTCATTTTAGATCATGGAGCCCTCCAGCAGTCTTGAATGCACTTCACGAGAAAGCACCAGTACAGAGTTCTTTAATTTTTCTGTCCCATTGGTAAAGTGGGAGAGACAGGAACAGAGAGTTAGATTTTTAAACCACCACTCCACATAAAAACACAGGTTTCTAAAGCTATACATAATAATACCATTTCTGATTAGGGACAATCTCATTAGAATAAAGCAGAGGTTCTTTTACTTCTTGTTTTCCTAGCGTCCCATGCATCCTTCCTTCCTTAGAAAAGCAGAAGCTTTTTAAGACTCTCCTGTGGGATTTTTATACTAATTATTTGGTATGTGAGGAAGCTTCCATCCTACCTATTTTGGTGGAAAATATAGCATCGAAGTTGCATCTGACAAAGTTAACATTACTAGTAGAAATTATGTCATTCTCAGAGGGAGCTACTTGATTTTTAGTCATTGATAACCTCTAAACTCTCTCTGTGGTACTTTCATAGGATATGCTTCGCTCTGTACAGCGTATACATGGCAAAACTGAGCCACTCCACTCCCGTGTGCTCAGACAGCGTGGACGCAGCGCTACAATCCCAAAACACGCTCGCAAGTCCACATGGTTCTCACTCCAGCTCCGCCTGTCCCAGGAGCCGTCTCCTGCATTGGTCAGCACCGGGTGATCAGGGACGGGCTGTGAAGAGCGGGCAAGCCCCAAGCAGGCTCTCCCGGTTCCCAGACAGTCCCCGCACCAGGTACCAGCCCTGGAAGCGCGCTGCCGCTGGCGCAGCTCTCTCCGTGCGGCTGAGCTCCAGCCAGGAGCGGGCTGAGCCACGCCGCAGCTGGGCTCCAGCCGGGGCGGCAGCCGCGGCCGCCCCCGCCCCGACAGGGCAGCGGCAGCGCCCCCGGCCCGGGCCGGGCGGCGGCCGCGGCCGTGCCTGGGCAGCGGCAGCAGCCGCGCCGGGCGGGAGCAGCGCCGGCGGCTTGGCCGCGGCGGCGGCACCGGGGCCGCTCGCTCCGCACGCCTCGGTGCCCGGAGGTGCCTCGGCGGGCGCGGCGGGGAGGGGCGGTGCCGTGTTGCCGCTGCCGCGGAACAGAACGGAGCTGCTGCGTCCTCATCCTCATCCTCATCCTCATCCCCATCCTCACCTCCCCTCCCCTCCCTCGGCGCGACCCCGCCGGCTCCCCCCGCCCAGGGGGGCGGGAAGGCAGCGGGCGCTGCCCGCGGTCGCGGCGCGCCCCGAAGCGGCTCCGCACGGCGTTTCCCCCACCCCGCCCGCTGCCGCCGATAAATCCCAGCGCCGGGAGCAGCGCGGCACTCGGCGGCTGCCGCGCTGCGGGGAGGCGGCGGAGCTCGGCCCCCTCCCCGCGGCGGACACCCCCAACAGGGGAGCAGGAGCCGCGGCATCGGAGCCCAGGTGAGCGCCCGGGGCCGGGGGCGGAGGAACGGGACGGCGCGGGGCTCGTAGGAGCTGCGGGAGTGTGCGGGGCGCTTCGTCTGATATTCCCCGCTGCTGCCTCGAGGCGACCGGCTGCGAGGGGAAACCCCGCTAGCACAGCGGCGGGCGGGCAGCAGGATGCTGCCCTTTGCTTTCTCTGTGAACCGTGAAGTTTTCCTTCGTGAGCTTTGAGGCGGGGTCCCGGAGGGCTCCTTGAGGGCTGTGGTACCGCGGGAAGCTCGGAGAGGGGTTCAGCGGCGGGCGTACCCCACCTAGAGCGGCTCCGCCGCGGCGCCCGGTGCTCCCGCGGTCCCGGTGAGCAGCGCGCTCTCTGGGGCTGTCCGGGCATCCCCAGTCTCTATTTGTGCTGCTGTGAGGTCCACTCTCAAGTACCCCTCAATAGGTACTTTCTTTCTCACATCGAAGTGGGGGCTGAATGGTGAAATGATGCACAGGATGTAAAAATAGTTATTCTCAGTACTGTACGAGGTAGATTATATTCCTTGCTTCAGGAATGGACCTCCGGGGGCATGAAATGCAGGTGTTGAACTGTTCATCAAGGACCTGAAAGTCCTTGTAACTCAAAACGAGCAGCAGGTGGAATCGAGACCTTCATTTGGCTACAGGCTGTACGGTCCTTCAGTATCTAGACAGGTGGCGAGCAGAGGGCTGGTTGATTTCATTGCTTGTAACAAACCTTACTAGTCAAGTTTGAGTCCACGGTGACTAAATGGCATGCTATTAACAGCATAAGGCATTTAATCTGTGTTTAGTTATTTCCTGGTGGCTGGGAATCTTACAGAAAAAATTCTGAAATGTCCCATTTCAAAGGATTGGAATTCCTTTCAAAAACTGGGGCTCTAATTTTAAAAAGGAAAAAAAAAAAAAAAGGAAAAACACATCGAATCTGCTCCTCTAATGATGCACTAATTTTCTATAGAGAGACCTGTAAAAACAACATCAACCCAGCAAAGTACTTGTTAAATTCAAGTGAGGGCTTACATACGATGAGCTTCAGTGGAATTACTCAGAAGCTAAAGGCAAGGCTGAAGGCAAACGTGCTTCTTTGATTCCCCAAACCAGGGCTTAAGTACTGTTCATTGAAGTATTCAGTTGCATGAATCACAGTCTTTCAAAAGTTCAAGGCAAATCAGGGAAAACATGGACTGAACAGCATTGTCAGCCTCTCTGCACAAGAACAAAGTAATCACCAGCCATGTGGATTTTTCCCGGGTTTTTTTAGGCAGTCTCTAAGTATAGAGTGAGCAGCTCTAGACTGTCTTGAAATGCGGATTACAATCTCCTAGGAGCCAGTAGCCCTCCATAATCATGGATTTGCTTCAACCTACCTTTGCATTTCAGTCATGTCTCAAACTTTGAGACTTGGAAGGGCACCTTTTATAGCATCTACCCAATTTTAAATATACAAGCACACAGAAAAGCTTTCTTAAAACCATGATCTCAAATTCATTTATAAGCACCAAAAGCATAGATTGTCGGGCACCAGATACATAGATAATTTTTGGGAACCAGAGCACTTGCCACCATGAAAAAAGGACAACATTATGTAATTAAGATGTCCGAAGAGTAAAATTTATTTCTAAATATCTTCATTCTTCTGTGAGATACTCTTGGATTCCTATGAAATTAGAGAAAATTGTACTTAACTGTTCCCTGTTTGTCCTCTATTGACAAAGTCCCGTGCATGCTGAAATAATCTGTATCCTTGGATATCTTCCCATTCCTTTCAGGATGCAGATAAACATGCCTGTCTTAAGAACTTTAATAAATTTAAGATGTATGTTTGCTTGTATTGTTATTTAACAACTTCAGGAGTGTACAGACAGAGGCAGTGTTGGTTTTGCTGTTCTGAGCTTCGGCCTGTTGCTGTTGATAATGTGCCTTTGTTACTGTTGGGGGCAGTTTTGGGGTTTCCTTTTCCTTTTTATTTTCTCTGTAAAACCCACCATCTTCACCAAATGGCCACCTAAAGACAGTTGATGTCAGCTTTAAAATTTGTGTTTCCCTGAACCTGGTATTTCTGCTGAAATCCTGGTGCCCCTTTCTGGCAATTGCATTAGTAAGTAAAGAGGAAAGTGGCAGCAGCCCCTTTCTGACTGAGGGGTTTGGATTTAGCATAACATCCCTGTAAGAATTATATGTTTAGGACGTAAGGGTCTCTTCCAGGACACAAAGGAAGCAGTCTCATATCTTAAAAAGGGAGAAAAAAAATCCCAACACAAACAGCAAGAAAAGCCTTATATCAGTTGAAAGTTGTTTGGAGAGTCATTGGTAAAACACATGGAGTACACCAGGAAAAAGAAAAAGGTCACCAGGCCAAACTCAACTCCATCTAATTAAGTCTGTCAAACTAATTCCTGGCACAACTTGACTGAAAATATTTCTCTGGATCTCCTTTGTAAAGTGACTAGTGTATTAAAAAGACAAGCACCTATTTCTCCACATGCTCATGTAAATATATCTGTCTACGAACAGCCCTGTCAACAGCATTTAGCCTGTGTAAAATGAAACACCTGCCCAAGATTTTACTTCTGCAAACAGCTGGTGGATTAGCCCTTCTAAACCTTTTTACACAGATGATTTTGTGCTCTTGACAGTCCTGGCAGTAATAAATGTGGGGTCTGTGGAGGTCACTATGGTGGGAAGTTCAGCAGGTACAGATGAGGTCAGAATTTTAATGTAGCTGAGGTGAAGTAGAGATGTGATCTGCAGAAGTGAGTTCAGGAAGGCCAGGTAGGGAGCATCATGCTGAGCTGGGAATTATCTGCTACACAAATGTAATATGGGAAGCAGCTTGCCTGGTAACACTTCTACTAGTAAAAAAAAGCAGTGCTGAGAGAAAGCCAGACCTTTAACAATGCTGCACAAGGAGGATTGCACCCTACAAAATATGTGGTGGGATTTGGTCCCACAGCTTGATGTTGATGGGGTCTTGGCTGAAGGAGTCCATCCACCACTTGGGACACAGCTGTCAATTACCTGGTGGGGGTGCAGGGAAGGACTTAAAAACATGGTCTGAGGGAGATTAATCAGGCTCTTTAACCTCAAGAGTGAACTGAAGCAGGACATGCTTGTAGGCCCAAGATTTATAAGTTTGCTCCAAAAGGAAGGGAGCTACCTGCTCCCTGTGCAGCCAATATGGACTCAAGCCCCTCTGTAACCATGGTGTTGGACCTGCTGAGAAACTTCCCATAGGGAAGCAGCAGCTGTACTCCTCTCCAGGCAAGGAAGCGCCCTGAAAGAGTGACAGGGTATATCCTTAGATCTGCTGGGCTTGGGTAGCACTTGGCAAAAGTGTGTTTGTAACAGGGAGCTATTCCTAAAAAGGGTTATTTTTCTTTAGTCCCACAGACAGCAAAGGCATCTTGGGCAAAACAAAGTTTGGGCCTCTACATTATTTAGAAACCGAATAAGCAAACTTGTCAGTCCCAACATCTAACTCCTCTGCTCATGTGGAACTATCCTTTTCCTTATTGTTTCCTCAAATCCAGAATGGGAACAAGGAGCCAAAATGCTGAAAGTAATGCTGTTGAAGACAAGGCTTAATCTTACAAATGGCAGTTGCCAAGGCTGTGGCTGATGCACAGGGCTTTCTAAATGCCAGTTTTCCCTCTGCTGTCTTTGCTGGCTGGATCCTTTTGCCCAGCTGGCAGACTCTTGGCAATACATCATCTGCCTGCTCTCCCTGGAACTGCAGGGAAACACCTCACCACATGACTGCTGGGGGCAGGGGACATGTCCTGCCTCTGCTCTGGACACCATCCACATTGCCAGAGCTTCCTTCTCCATGAACCCTAAGCACCCATTGCTGGGCATTTCCCTTCCCACAGGGCCTGTGGGACATGGGGTACAGCTTCTTCCTGCCCAGCCCCATTGCTGCAGAAAGACACAAAGGGACATCTCTTTTGGGAGCAGGCAAAGCAAGTATTTGTTGCAGAAGCTTATAACAAAATTGCCTTTCAGGGTCACCCGTGCTCTCCCAGGGGTCTGTTTGGGATCCTAAAAATTGAGTTTTTGGTAGCACCCAAACCATTATTCAGTCTCCCCGATAACTATCAAAATATATGCAGCGGTACCATATCAGCAGCTCATCAAATGCAATTTAAAATGTTTGGAGAGCAGTGTATTGCAAGTTCCCAGTATTGTCACTGGGTTGCTACCACTGGAAATCCTGTTCCTTTACACTTCTGGCCAAATGCCAAGGCTTCAGCCTGGCAGGGAACAGGATGCACTGAGACCTTTATCACTGCACTTGCCGAATTATCCCTTTTTCCCTGCAAGACTTTCCAAGTGCAGATATCCTGGAGGAATATCATGCTGACAGCTTCTAATTATGCTACTGGTTGATTTAACAATTTATGCTCTTTTAAGAGCTAGAAGTCAAGGAAGGCCAGGAATGATCCCTTCCCTGAGCCCACATCTCAGATGAAGTGGCATCTCTCTGGCAGAGCCTTTCAGGGGAGGGGAGTAACACACATCCTGTTCTCCAGGATGGATAGCCCCCAGTCCCAGCATGGGCTACATGAGCCTTTGGCTGTTTTCTGTCCCTCCAGATACCCTCTTTTTGCCTCTGGGTGGTTTTGCAGCTATCTCTGCTGTGGCAGTATCTCACAATTTGTGACAGGGCCTAAATACACTGACGAGCTCCAGATCCACCTCTTTTTTAATCTGCTTGAAAAGGTTTTGGTTTATATTTGTAGCATAAGCAGCACAAAAAGGCAAGATAGTTATAGACCGACACATTTATTTACTTTAATGTATTCCTCCCCACAAGCTAAATTAGACAGATTCTCCTATTAAGGTTTACTGGTTCTAGTTTACTTTGTTTCTTTTTTATAATCAAGCAGGCCACTATCTGCTACCCCAGACAGCGATTGTTACCTGCCCTGCTGTTCTGCTCTTTCCATTTTTTCTTTTATTTTTTTAAATACCATTACAAATACTCATAAATACCCATTTCAAACTAGGATAAGACTGTACAAATGGGGTCCCACATAGCAAAATACTCTCATGAACTGTGTCCCATGAGCTGGACCCTGTGCTGCTTCTGTCTTCCAGTGTCTTTCATGTAGGAGGCAAATTTGAAGCCAAGCATAAAAACTGAAAAGCACCATTCAGAAAGATTTATGATCCTGTTTCATTAGAGATGCATATGTGGAATTATTCCCTGCCTGAAAGCACTGACTCAGAGCTCACGTGTAAATTGCCAGGATAATTCCACTATTCTGTGTTTCACAGAATTGAATGTTCCATGCCTTGCTTCAAGTGTTTTGTTGATGAAAATCTTCCATTTTCTCTTGAGAGAGCTTTGTAGACCGTTGAGCTGTAAGTATATTGTCCTGACTCAAACACACAATGACTGCCAGTCAAATTAGTATCTTAATTTTAAACTGGACAGCTTTCTATCAACATCACTCTGATCTTGCAGTAATGCTTTTGAGTAGTAGCATTTCTCAGATGTGTGAAGTTCTGCATGAGGGGAAATACCTGGAACTTAGCAAAGCTGTGTCCATGCTGTGTCGTAGCTTCATATCCCAAAATATCCAAAGGTGCAAAACCTAAGTTGGCTGCCAAGCAAGAACCTGTCATGAAGTGTGGGTGATCATAATACCCAGGCACGACTCACATGTTTATACAGCAAATAACTTAATTTTGATCTATTTACAATGACATTTCATTAAAGGACATTAAAACAAAGTGCTTTTTAAATTGCTGAAATAGGTTAATAGTTAGCATCCAGTTTGGAAAGTGAGTGAGGTCTGAAATGGGTTACAAGCAGACACACAATATGTCTTATTTATTAGATATTTGCCAACTGATTATGCTAAACTTGTTAGGATCAGAACAGTCTGACCAGAGTGAAGTGGCCAACCTGGGTACATGCTGCACCCAGCTCTGTTTGACACAGCTTGCTGTGTTAGCTGTCTCTGCTGAGGTGGTTTTCCATACAATTCATCTTTCCCCGAGTTGTGACAGTTAAGTATCCACTTTTCCTGGTGAGATTAATGCCTTTCTAGCTGTTGTATTTCATAGGCCAGCATAAAGCAGGCATATGGTCTGGCAGAGCAGTAAATATTTGATAAAACTGCTTTGCACGGTGTGAGTGTGAACTTCACAGTGTGGAGACAGCTGAAAATCAAATTGTTCTGTGCACGATCTTCTTGAATTAAGAGCCCAGAGTATCACTGGTTTTGTTCACTGGACTGAAACAAAGGTCTGAAATTCCTGAATAATTGGACAAATTATACATTTGGGCTGGTATAAATAGGAACACTCACCTGAATTACAATTGAACTTTCCTGCTGCATGTGTATCTGAGCCTTTCTCTGGCTGAATCTCACACAGTAGCTGTTTGCTGAGCCTTACGAGAGTTTTCAAGGATATTAAAGCATACTGTGTTCCTCTGAAAACCAGCAATCATCCTGTCCATACTGGAATTACTCCCATGGGTCCTCGAAAAACTCAACCATTGAACACAAGGAAGGCCTGGGGGAGTTCTCATTAGCTAATTGAGCCTTTTGCTATTAGGGGGTCTCTGGTCTCCTTCTTTGGATATTTTCCAGTTGTCAGATAACACATGGACATAGAAGAAAAAGCCATCTCTTACAGGGGAGAACAAAACAAAGTTAGCAAGAAATAATAAACTCTTATTATAGTATGAGATATAGTATAGTGCTTCTTAGTTAGCTATCTAAGATCCTTACAATTTGTGCTTGAAGAAGACTTTCTGTGATGGGACTGTGCTGCCTGGCTGTACCTCTGTGGGATCTGTGGAGTCCAAAATGCTGTTTGGGCATAAGGACTACAGTCCTAGCTGCTCCTACTTGTGGAGAAGTTTGGAACAAGAAAGCAGAGAAATTCTTCACAGAATTTCTAGTATTATTATTGTTAAAGAAGTGAAGTCAGCCCTGTATTTAACCTTTTAGTTATGTTGATCTCTGTCCCATGGAGTTTGAAGCAGACATATACTTCCTCTTCTCCCTGGCAGCTGCAGAAGTGTCTGTGAAAGACACACAAAATGGAGAAATCTTCCATGAACAGCAATTGTGTCAAATATGCTCTGGAGCCTTCTCATATTAAATGGAAATTGACACTTCTTAATGACTTAATGTAGTCCAGTTGTCTCTTAGAAAAGGCTACAGTATTTAGCATCAAAATACCAGTTTTCAATCACTGTTGGTTTTAGGCTCTGACTTCTGATTAAACATACATACTAAGCTGCTAAGAGTAAACACATATCGTACAAAAGTAAAGCTTGCTTGTTCTCCAAGTGTTTGATAATAGAAGAAGTGTTTGCAGACACTTCACTAAAGAAAAAAACACACACACACAAAAAGAAAAAAGGGGAATACTTGTCATATTTCATAGAGTAGGAAAAAACATATAAAGAAAACTAGATACACTAGAGACTTGAGCACAGCTTGCTTTGAGACAAGTTTGATATGTGGGTGGGTGATAAATATACTGGGATTTACTGGTGGAGGTATTTGTAACTGTTTTCACTTGCTGTTAAAAAGCACAGCATGGATGTTTGGAAACTTACAATCCTGCAGTTTTTGCAAACTGTTCCTGTTAATAAGTGCTAGCAGAGAACTCTGCCCAGTGCTCATGAAGAGCAGCCAGAAGAACAAATGAGAACATCCTGGACGAGCCTTAGGGACATCCAAGCTCAGGGAGAGAGATGACCTTGAGGCTCGTGCTAAGGCACCACTTCACATTACCAGGAAAGCTTAAATCTAGAGCATGGGCAGGTCCAGACACCAGGGCCAGGGGAGGAGTAAGGACTTGGCCCAGTCACAGCAGTGTATTGGAAGAAAAAAATTGTGCCAATTTTCTTGAGTCCCTGCTATCTCTACAAACTCACTGCACATGCTTTGGAGTTTTGTCCATTCTACTGCAGCCAATAGAGGTCTGGGAACTGGTGAGCATGTAAAGGAATTTTTAATGTATATTCAGATAGGGAAGAAAAAGTTCCTTAAATGTCTTCCACAGCCTATTAAAACATTTAACTTTTCTTAAGCTCATTTACTTTATTCTTTGGTTGTGGAGGAAGTTTTCTAAGGTAAAATTCTATTGCCCTGGCTCCTTTATAGTTTAGGGAATTCAGAAGGTGTGACTAGATTCAAGCACAGGATCTTCCCCAAGATATTAATATGTGAAAGAGCTTTTGCATTACCTGTATATGAGATCCAGGCTTAAAATGATCCTGTAGCTTTTCATCATGGACAGAGTGAGCTGACAATCATCACCATCTGCTGGCCACACTCCACACCATTCAGTAAGGCTTGTGACCAGGGGACAAGTATCTCATTGTTCCCTGTCTGTATTCACCCTGGCCATCCCTTGGCAGTAATTCTGCTTGGGCATTAGAGGAGGATTGGGAAAAAAAATACAGATTGAAAGGGTGGTTCCAGAGAAGCCAGAATCAAGAGATGGAGTGAACCATGAGAGTTTGCCACCTTAACTAAAGCAGTTTCCAACAAGTGAATGACATTGAGTTGCATCCATCTCCCATGCTTTAGGAGTGCTCCAGGTGTGACCAGCTCCTGTGTCACTGATCAGCCCCATACAGGAATGTTCCTTTAAACACATGCAGGCATGTCCCTTAAAAGGCTCCTGGCTCTCCCTGCTGTGCAGCTGTGCCCTGGGACCTCCAGGTGCACCACGGCCAGAAGCAAGCAGTAGAGCTGTTACCACACAGGCTTTGTGTGGCAGCAGCTCTCTGGCCACAGAGAGCAGGCACAGACTTTCCCAGGCATTTTCCGGGGAAGGCTGTGAGAAGATCAGAGAAAAGAATGAGAAACAATTCTTATCTCCACTTGTTGCTCCTGCTGTTGTGCACAGGTGGAATATGTCATGGAGATTTGTTTACCAAAGGGAGATTACTTAATTGGACACTGGATGGTGTTTGGATGGATTGACCAATTAGGTCAAAGCTGTATCGGACTGGCTGTAAGGGTTACTGAGTTTCCTAATAAGTATAGTATAATATACTATAAGATGCTATAATAAAGCAATTGATCAGCCTTCTGCAATCATGGAGTCAGTGCTAATTTTTACCTGGCTGGGGGCCTATAGCAACAGCTTTGGAGCTTGAACTTAGAATGAAAAATGTAAAAGTAGGTTAAAAATGCAGAGGCTAGCATTTGTCTCATCTTGTACTTTAATTTTTACAGCACAGCTTAATTTGATGTTCTTTTTTTCATGTATAGCACATTCTAGTCAGCTGTTTAATAAGAAATTCACCTAACATTAAGAGCCACAGTAATATAGTCCTTATTTACTGATAGAGTTATAGCCCAGAACCTTGCAGACAGAGCTTTGTCAGCTATGGGATGATTTTAATGTGCAGGCAGCATTTTCATGGATAAAATTTCCATTATTCCATAACCAAGCTATTGCTTTCTAACCAGGCACACAATGGGCATTATTCAAGGGGCGGGGAGAAAATATCTTTCTTTCAGAAATTATGTTTTGGATGCATGTAATGTCTCTCTTCTCTGTGTGTTTAATTCATTATACTGACAATACCATGGTTTATTTTCAGAAATGTTTTTTCTCTGAAATTAGATTATAAAATAATGTTTTTTAAATATTGTCTTCATCAGAAAAGCATAGTAAATTCATTTTTAGTATTTTAGGCATTAAAAAATTTTGATTCAGCAACAAATAGCTTGATGGAATTTTTAATGTAACAACCTTTAAACAATTTCACTATCCAGTACAACAGTACCAACACTGATCTAATTTTAGGCCATTTTAGATAGTGTACTTTTAAGCTGTTCCATGAGGCATGAAATCCTGCATGTGTAGTTCAAACTGTGCAGAACAAGGCTGAGTGATTCTGCGTGATCATGAAAATCATTCTGAAAATCAACCAGTCTGAATTTTCACTTTTGCTAGAACAGTTTCTGGCAGATAAAGGGCGGGCGGAGGGGGAGAAATAAAAGGATGTTAGAGTTAAAGGCCACCTGAAGTGCACAATGCATGTAAAAGTAGACCTTGGGCAGTGATTAGCAGCCAGATGATGGTAAGAAAACCATCAACAGGTTATGTCCACTGATAATTGCCACATTCTGGTGATCTAGCAATGCCTAAAATAATGGAGTTAAATGATCAAAAATTCCTTGGCGTTTCCTTGCATTCCTGCACTGAACTGTCAATGGACAGAGATCTAAGTAGTCATTGGAAAGATCTAGATGGTCAGTGCTTCTTATGGAATCAACATTGCCTTCGGAAATGTCCCTGGACAACTGATTATTTATAGGTCTCAAAAATGATGTCTCTTTACCTAATACCATCATTCCCTCAAAAATTATATTCAATTTCTCTCACAAACCTGTCAGATGTGCTAAAAAATAGTGCCCTAAATTGCTGATTTTGTCAGCTTATTTAGGCATAAATTTCCCTTGAAGCCATTTCCAGTACACTTTCTATCCTTCAAATTCAATTTAAGCAGATGTGTTGATGCATCACCTACTTCCAGTTACCCTCCAGTGTTAACCTTTTTGTGTCAGCGTTTCTGCGTGGTTGCATTATCCTTTGCACTGAATTCACAAGTGTGCACATTCACATGTGGATGTAGCCAGCATCTTTGGAAAGAGTCAGAATATCTCTGATTATGTAGAGATCTCTACACATTCACCTGTAGACTCTTTTTTTAAATCAAAGTCATCCAGGCAAAGAAAACTACTTCCTATGACTCAAAAAACCCTTATGGTTTTCTGACATTTTGTGTTCCAAATATAACCTAGATAAGAAAAAAAACATGACTTATGGTTTAATGGGGGATGAAAAGTGAGTTCTATTCTTTTAATGGCCCCTGCAAACTCTGTTAATGTCCTCAGAAGTGAGTTATATTTAATACCAGCTATTTTTTTTAATGGCTGTTCCTTCAATTACTAGAAAGTATTGCTGTTGTTTATACTGCTTCTGGGATTACAAAAAGAAAAGGACTTCTGTTTGGTTGAAGGAGAAATTCTGCTGGTGTACTTCAGTTGGACTGATCCTCTGGTTCTACTTTTCTTGAGGTTTCTCAATGCATCACCTTTCCAGGATGCTCAGATAGATGGCAGGGAGCTCAACTCTGATTTTCTTCATCCTTTCCAGAATTCTGACTTTATTGGGACTTTCAACCACACCAGTATTCCTTAAATGTTGTTTTGGATTTTTTTGGGCTTTTTTTTTTTTTTTTTTTTCAATTTCCCTTAGTCCTGTGATGCCTGGTCATGCTTTGCAGACAATCAGCAACACCACTCATCCCCCAGGGGGAGGGAAGTGGTCCTGACAGCCCAGCCATGGTGAGAGGAGACACAAATAGCATTCTGACTGAAAACTGCTCATTCACTTTCTCTCTCGTTCTTTGCAACATAGCCAGGGAATACGCATACTACCTCAAAGAAACACTTGGGAATAGGGTAAAAATCCAGTGAGGGAATGTTGCTGGAACACTTCAGAGGTGCTGTAGTTGTGTAGATGATGTGCTAATGCCCTTCATTTCTAGCTGATGCTTTCTCTTGAAACACAAGGTGATATTACTGTTGATGTGCTCTCTCCAAGGCAGAGCATATGCACCTCTCTTGGACTTAACAGGCTGAGACACTCAAGGGAGGCAGTCAACTGCTTTCCTTTAGTCTTGGAGCCAGGACCAAACAGAAACATGGATAGAAGCCATATGAAGCTGGAGGGAGAGCACATTGCCCCAGTCATGAGCTAGAGACAGTGAGACAGGAGGGGAGAGAAATTTCCCACTAGCAAGCAGAGTCTCTGGGTTCCCCGTTTTTAGCCCAATGCATTTCCCCAGAGTCCCACACAGGAGTGTTGGGATAGGATCCCTTGTTCCCTGTCCCAGCAGTGAATAGCCGAACCAGCTACCACCATTATTCACCAGCTTCATGGATGCTTGCTTTCTTCATCCTGCGTGCTCCTTAGAACGAGCTATTAAAGACTGTGTAGAATGGTTTTACATACTCTTCTGATTTAAGGGCATCAAATTCAGCCACTGTTGCTTAGGTAGTGCTGGTTGTGCTATTTCCCAGCAGAAATTAGGCAGAGGATCTGGGATTCAGATGTTTGAGATTAATGGGATTGCTCAGTTGAAGCTGTGACAAAATAGAAAGTTATTCCTAGTAGAAAATGTAATTAGTCCCTTTCAGATCTTCAGTTTGACAGTAGCACTAACATCAATTATTCTCTGTTGGGAATATTCCATTTTAACAAGGTTCACTGTAATATCATCCTTTCTCAGTAGTAATCGGAAGAAAGAAGGCCTTTTCAAATCATTGTCTTGCTACCTTGAGATTTTTCACATCTAAGCCTCCCACTTATCAGCTGATGCCTTGCATTGACTTCAGCACCTGAACAATTCCAATACTCTCAAGTGTCTGGAAATGAACTCTTATTTTCCTCCCTCTTTTTTTTCTGGCAAGAGTCTGCAGAGAAAATCAACAGTGTTTCCAAGCTAAAAGGTATTGTCGAAAGTAAAGTTAAAATCCTCAGGGTGGAGAAAATATGTCAAAATAATCTGGCAAATTTATGAGTCTTGGTCTCAGGGAGAAAAGGTAGCTCTACTGTATTGGTTTCAGCTTAATCATGAAGCTCTGGGTCTCAACTCTGTTCCTGCAGGAGAGAGCAGTTCTTTCAAGCAGAGCATGCCATCTCCACTTTCTTCCAAAGGTATTAAATTATCAAACTCTGAGCTCCTAAGGTGCAAAATATGCTTTTTTAAGAGTGGCACTGCTGTCCTAGTGCACACATCTTGGGGAGTTTCACAGAGCCTGATGCAGTGTGTGCTGTTTGGTTTTCTCAGGCCAAGGAGATCCTTCCTGCAAGCCAGTATTCCTGATGAAACCTCGCAGCCCTATGCAGAAGCCACACTTTCACTTAGTTTCTAACCTTGGTGCTCCCTTTCCCATTTCACCATTCCTAATCCAAAAATCCCATCTCCAATTTAGCATCATGTATTTGAGACTGTGGAAACATGCTTAAGGAGATTTAAATGCACAGCTGTGTGACTCAATCCCCTAGATATGTTTTATAATGAGCCTTTATGCATAGCTCCAAGTTATTTTGAATAGAGGACTGCTGAAAATAACCAGAAAAAAATTAAAGAAATTAAATGATCTCTTTTCCCACACCTCCAGATTGAGATACTCTCTGGTTAAATATCTCTGAATAAAGCTGTTCTAAATTAAATACTGGCTTTGGTGGTGTATAAGATGAAGCTGGCAATAAAATGTACATAATATCCCATCAAGATATCAAGATGTTGAAGTCTTAATCCAGAACACAGTGGGAGCAGTGTGCACTGCTGCCAGCACACCTGGCCATGGTAGCTGTCTCACAGAGCGCTGTACCCTGATGTGGCCCATTTCTGCCTACCTGGATTTGCTGTTCAGATGTCCAGGGCAGATTGCCAGCTCCTTGCCCAAATGACACCTTGGGAGGCTGTGGGAAAAAATGAAATAATTTTTGTGACTCAAAAAAGAGCAGTGAGGGCATGATGAAACCAGTGAAAGGTCTGGAGCAAAAGAGTCTCATTAAAGGTCTTTTGTGGAGCAGTTGAGGGAGCTGGGGGTGTTTAGCCTGGAAAAGGGAAGGCTCAGGGGAGACCTTTTCAGGTCAGTTAGTACAACTAACTGAAAGGGGAACCTGAAAGGAAGGGAATGTCAGTTCCTTCTCCCAAGGAATAAGCTAGAGAAAAAGAGGAAAAAGGCCTCACATTTCATCAGGAGAAATTTAGATTGGATGCTGGGAACAATTTCTTGACTGAAAGGGTTGTCAAGCATTGGAATGGGCTGCCCAGGGAAGTTGTGGAATTACTGTCCCTTGAAGTGCTTAAAAGACATATAGATGTGGCACTTAGGGACATGGTTGAGTGTTGGACTTGGCAGTGATGGGTTAATTGTTGAAATGGATGACCTTAAAGGGCTTTTCTGTTTTCCAAGGGCTAAACCTTTCTGGGATTCTGTGACTGCCACAACTGGACAATATTCAGCTTCAGTCCCTGGGGTCTCCAGAAGGGTTACAAAGTTGGGTGTTCTTTAAGGGTTCCCAAAAACCTTTGGGTTCACTGGGGAAGCTGTTCTGCCTCTGGAAAAGCAGAGGGCTCCTGCAGAGATGTTTGCTCCTGGCTGCTATAGTGTGGAGGCAGTCCAGTTGTCCTAGGGCCTTAGATGAAAATGAATATGCATATTTGAATCCAGTTGTGCTGAATACTTCAACTTGATAATTTGAAACATTTATATGATTCTATTGAAACCCTCATTTTAGTTGATGGGGTTGCTTTTGCAAATTGTTACCAACTTCAGGTCACTTTTGAGATGGAAACATCTTAGAATTTGTTGTAAAAGCATTTTAGAAGTAATTTGTGTCTTATTTACTCTGTCACCAGATCATTTAATGTGCTAATGCACTGGGAATGTCAAGCTGTGCTAATAAGAGCAGTTTTCCTTCTATTTGTTGTAACTCCTATGTAAATATAATTAAGGCAAGAAGTGTCTGAGGGGTGCCTGATCACATGCATTAAGTCAGCTTCCTTTTTGGCTCCTAAGGCAAACACATGCAGAGCTGCAATGTCTCTGGGAAAGACCCAGGGCTTAGGGCAGCACCTTACCTGCTACCCCTGAGCCCATATCTGGTTCTATGCAGGAAATATTGAAGGGTGATAATCTGGGAATTAAATATGTGTCTCAACCTCAGCATGGCAACAGATCCAGCAACTGCCTTTGGAAGTACTATCACGTTTCACGTTAGGCTTTTGATGAAGGTTTGTGTTGCAGCAAGACTCCAGCAACCATGGAGTCTTGGGAAAGCTGGGATTGGAAGATTTGAGAGTGAGCATTCCAAAATTTGTGTGAAAATTGACATTTTCCCACTATCTGCCAAGAACTTTGTGTTAGTCTCATGAAAGAAAGGTATGGAGTGATATCAAAAGCACATGTCTGCATATCTGGAGAACATGAGCCAACACAACAGCAAAGCTTCCATGTAGTACAATGGTTAAGTATGGAAGAGCACACTGAAGACATCCAAGATGCAGAGGAGGACAATCTTTGAACACAATTATATCTTAAGGGTAAACTTTGAAATTTGCTCATCATTCTCTAAAGCACCATAGGGAACTTGCTGTATTCAGTGGGATTCTGGCTGGGCATGAGGCATCCCAAAGGTAACTTCATCCATCTGCTGGAGGCTTCAGTATGTCAGAGGCCAGGCACACAAAAGGGTGGCTTGAGCCCAGCCTACCAAGCAAGCAGTCATTTGAGGCACTCTCACCATACAGAGTCATTTAGGCACCAGTCTATGCATGCTGATGACCCCTAAAAATCAGACTGATTTTGATTAAGTACTCAAGAGTAGTTTCAGATGCCTGATATAAGACCTTTTTAGATAAGGAGCCTAGTGTGACTTGGGCAAACCACTCCATCACTACACCATATAATTTGAAGCATATAATTTGACGCTGTGTAATCCATCAGAGTTCATCTATCTCAACTAAAATTACTTTTGTACATGAATATATGAAACCCTAATGCTGTCCCATTTTCCACTTCCCATAAATTAAATGTGTTCAGTAGAAGATGGAGAATATATAAGTGAAAGGATCAACTCTCTGCCCTTTTACACTGGCAAAAGGTTGTAGCAGACTACAATTAAAAAGTAGTCATAACTTGTGCCACAAAAGAACCTTGGGTGAACACAATTAGAAAAAGAAATGATGGTATGTTGCCTCCATATGATGGAACTGCAGATGGACAGTGAAGTGTCAATAACTTGAAATGAGAGTGGCTGCTGTTGTTGCTATTTTTTTCTTCAAGCTACTCCAACATCCTGTGCCAAATAATTTCAACAGCTTCTAGCTATGAGGAAATACATAGGCAAAATTTATTGCTGTAAGCATATATTCAAGAGGAGGATGGAGTGATTCTCTGTGCTAATCACTGTGCTGTCAGCACACTGCTGAGTTGTGAGTGTTTACTGGATGATGAACATAGTGTTAGGGAAAAAAAAATTGGTTTTTTGTTTACATAGCTTTTTTTTTGTACTAGTTTCACCATCTTAACAAAATGTCAGATATAGTTGCCTTACATTGGTTTCAGCAGAGAGATCAACTGGAATAACCTGTCAGTACAATAATGCTCACAAAGATACAGGGATGAAGATAAGACAAACCATAGTAAGATTGGTAGCATAGCAGCATCGTTAACCTTTTTTTTTTCCCCTGCACTAAATTTTCCACAGACAAGAGCGTTAGTAATTTTAACTTTGATTGAGAACTGCTATTACCCACTCACAGCATGTGGGAGCAAACAGGCACTTGGATAAATCACAAAAAAGAAAACCACTTAGCATGTTGCTTCCCTCAACAACACCTTTTTGTGAAGGTGCAAGGCTGAGTGCTGCAGTGAGAGCACGTGTGAAGACAGAAAGCAAGGCTGCAACAGCCCCCTGAAGCTTGCTCAAGGTCAGCCCCTCTCAAAGAGCAGAAGGTGACACTTGACTTAAAAGGTATTCTGATATGCTTAAAAAATCTAAGTAATTAAATAATTCAGTGAATGAAAGCCATCAGGGTTCTAATGCAGTGTTAATGGGGGTCTTTCAGAAATCATGAAGATAAGTTTCATGAGTGACACAACTGGAGCCATTAGCAAACTCATCCAAGAGGAATCATTCATTAGAGATGAGTGCCTGCACCATCTCAGTGCAGAGGAGCATGAGGAGCAGCACAAGCATTCCTGTTTGTGACCACTGCAGAGAGACACCTACAAATAACTTCTGAACTGCCTCACTTTCCTCCTGCAGGCACTCAGCCCTCGGGTGTGTTTGTCACCTTCAGCAACAGATGAAGCAGACAGTGACTCCACCAGCATGAGTATACAGGAAGTCATCTTCTCTACAACCAGTGCTGCTCCAGCCGATCGCAAGGTGAGAAACAAATCAAACTGATTTGAAACATGGAGTACTTCACACATAGTCATTCAGAAGAACACAACTTGTTGGACAGTCTCCACAGAACTTCAACACTCTTTTGGAATGGAGTTTCCTAGCAAGTGTGCCAACTGTGTCAGCGTGTCAAAAGACAACTAGTCATAAGGGCTAAAGCTGCTCCTTTGACATGGTTGGGACAGCCTCTAGAATGAACTTTTAGCTCCTACTGGCTCTTACTGGATGTATCTTTGATGCCCAGGCCTCTGTAAAGCAACGAAATCAGAGGATGTTTGGAACTTTATCTGTGCTGTGTAGAATCCAGCAATAAATTATTCCAATACAAAGGTCTAATAGAGTTAATAGAACATATAAAACTGTCTACTGTGTTTCATCATATTTAATTTGCTGCAATAACCTGGAGATGTTCAGGTTTCAGCCTCTCTTTTGCAACCATCGGGTGCTCTGAGAATTGCTGTGCCAGCTGAGGAGTCTCTGTGTCACCAGCACCTCTGTATCAACAGGCAGTACAATGCTTCCAGAACATTTGGCTGCTTCTGATCTTCCATTGTGGTCCCAAGTGAAGCAGTGCCCTCACTACTATGGGGAGAGCCACAAGGAACCTATGGCCTGATCATCCTCACAAAGAGTGGGTGTGCAAGAGGGAAGACCCAGCCTTTGGCCACCCACAGATACAACCTCTTCTGGGGCACAAGCTTTGGGGTTGCTCAGGCTGCACGGAAGTTTGGTGCATCTCGCCAGGAATTTAGCCAGAGTTATCTCCCTGTTGTGTTTTGTAATTTGTGAGGAATATGATGCACTATCCAGTCCTGCTGCCTGTGCCCTGTAGTAGTGATTAGCCAGAGAACATCGTGGGTCCCCCAGCCCACAGGATGGTGGGACCTAGCTTCTCACAGGAGCTAGGGCATCACAGGATGCAGTCCATGTCTCTCAGTCTTTGGTCAGGTGGGCTTACGTGCCACTGCACATAGCAGGCAGCTGTGGCAAAACAGGCATATTGGGATGTAGGGAACAGACATATGTAGCTGAAGCTTACCTAAGAAAAGCCAATCACTTTGGCAGATGCTGCCCAGATGAGGTGTGGTACTGTTGTTATTAATTTAACATTATTCATTCTTGTCTAAAAAAAAATTCCTAGGTAGATATGCATTTTTATTTAAAGTAGAGTATGATTAGATGGCTGGTTCCCTCTTGTATTTTCTTGTGATAAGTGTGGCAGTGGCTGTAATCATAAAAGTCATGTAGGCTGGACCTCCAGAGGTCATGTAGTCCAACCTCCTTCTCCAAATGTAAAAGACAAGTTAGTCACCTGAAAGTATGTTGTGCCATGTGAAGAAATCACATAAAATGATTTTTTTGGAGATGAAAGGTCTCTTGGGAAGGGGCAGCTGAGACATTACCCCATCTCCTCATTGGGCAGGAGTGTTGATCTGCTGCAGGGTAGGAAGGGTCTGCAGCAGGATCTGGAGAGGCTGGATCACAAGGCCAAATACAGTTATAGGATATTCAACAAGGTCATGTGCCAGGTCCTGCCATTCAGATGCAACAACCCCACGCAGTGCTACAGGCTGGGCTAAGAGTGGATGGAAGCTTCCCAGTGGAAAAGAACCTTGGGGTGCTGGTCAATAGCAGCTGAACATGAATCAGTGTGTGCTCAGGTAGTCAAGAAAATCAATGGCACCTGGCCTGGATCAGCAAAAGTGTGGCCAGCAGGACCAGGACAGTGGCCATCCTCCATCCCCTGCACTCAGAACTGGTGAGGCTGCACCTCAACTGCTGTGTCCAGTTCTGGGTCCCTCACCTTAAAAAGAACATCTTGGTACTGGAGCAAGGTGGTGAAGGGTTGAGTCCTATAAGGAACAGCTGAGGGAGTAGGGTTATTCACCTTGGAGAAAAGGAGGCTCAGGGATGACCTTATCACTCTCTATAACCTCCTTTCAGGAAGCTGTAGCCTGGTGGGTTTTTGCTTTTTTTCCTAGGACAGGAGGATATAATCTCAAGCTGTTCTAGGAATGGTTCAGATTGGACATTAGAAGGAATTTCTTCACTGAAAGGGTTGTCAACTTTGGAACAGGCTTCCTAGGAAAGTGGTGGAGTCATTGTCTCTGGAACTGCTTAAGGAAAGACTGGACATGGCACTTCATTCCATGGTCTAGTTGATATGGTCTAGTCAAAAGTTGGACTTGATCTCAAAAGTCTCTTCTAACCTAATTATTTTGTGATTCAATGCCACCAAGGATGCTGCAGCTAGAGACAAAGGATAATAGGAGACAGCCACTACAAGTCAGAGTCTGCCTCTGAATCTCGCATCTCCTTCCTCAGTGTGTGAAGGTGGTGCAGGGCCTAAACCACCTCCCAGCAGAAAGTGCCTTGGACTCACTGATGAAGTCCTCAGCAGGACAGGACAAACAGAATGCCCTGAGCTCTGGAGCAGGTATGCTGATGAGATGTTCCAGCTGGGGTAGAGCACTCCTGCAAAGGCCAGTCAGAGTTCCACATTCCTTTGTACATATTTTCTGTTTTGGTGACTTCTGAATTCTAAATTCCATTTCATAAGTGGTACCACATACACCCAGAAATAAAGCAGTGACACAGAATCACAGCAGTTCCTTTTCTTAACCCATAGTCTGCTCTGTTTCATTAGTACAATGCCCTACAGACTTTGCTATGTAAAGGAAGAATACTTACTTTGCACAAGTTTTGACAGAGGAGATTTTTTTTTTGTCTGGTAGGGTCTTCAGGACCATCCTGTTCAGAATCCAATTCTGTCCAGTTAATGTTACCCAGGTTGGTATATGTTTGCTTCAGAGACAGAGAAGAAGTGCTGCCTAGTGAGGAATGTGCACATTTAACAAAGCAGGAGGGGTGTTGGGCCTGGCAGCCTGTTCAAAAAGGATTAGAGCCATTGTCTGTGTGGATGCTGCCCAGCATCTCTCACTGCAAGTAATGCTGGGCTGGGTATCAGCTGCAAAGTTGACAGAATCTAGGAAGTGAGACAGCGACTCTTCCTACATGGGATGAAGAAGTCTCAAATGCCGTGTAAGTGTTGTTCCAGCTCTTTCTGGGGTCAAGAGAGATCATGCAATGTTAGCTCCTTTCCTTTTGTTACCTGGGGGACAGATCAGTCAGCACAGCTGTGGCATTCATGATTAGAATTCAAATTCTCAAATTGATGAGGTTCTTCAGGTCCATGGACTTTCATTAAGTATTTAAGGAATAACATACTGGTTGTACAACCTCACAGTAATAGTGTATGTACAAAGCATATGCAATGCACACATTTTTAGTGCCTCTATGAGTTAGAGAATGTATGCTTCTTTAATTTTATAGAACTGATGAATTTTAAAACAATTTGCTGTATTTACCTTTGATTCCACAGTAAGTCCAAGCCTGTATCTACCCAAGCTTCCTGAAGCAGATGTCTGGTAAAGCAAAAGAGACAAACATCTATCTTTTCATCTTCCCCTTCATTTCTGAGGCAGAATAAATCAAGGCTTTGCTTGTGCTGCTGATTAAAGTATTCTGGTTTATTACAGAAATTAATATCCTTCTTAGTGAGAAAAAATATATTTGAAATTACACAGTAGGTGTGAAATATATTATGCCCTTAAAATTAGTCTTCTACCACTGAGAGAAGCACCTGGGGGAGCATTAAGGGGGAATTCTAGTTAATTCCTTTTTCCCATGACTCTGTCCCTGTTAGCATGATATTAATACAGCTTAATTGTTTTGAGTATGAACTGCTGCAGCAAAATCCAACCCAGGACAGGACAAATAGTCACATAAGCATCTTTTGGGTTAAAAAGGCTATGATGCGCTAGTCATCATAGAAAGTTATTAGCATGAACCACATTCTTCTGTATTCAGTATAATCAATTTACTACAGAAGGGGAGAGTATATGCAGTTTGTAGCTGAAGAACAGGGGCATTGCCCTTTTTCTTTCTGCATGACACACACCAACTCCTGCTATTTTAATGTATACTATTTTCAAGAGACTTTGATTAATCATATTTTATTGCACCTGCTAAAGGATAACAGTCTTTGTAGTCTTTTGTAATTACTCCATATGTGTGTTGTATCTGTGGGTTAATTTTAGTGTGCCTATGGTTTTGACAGCAAATTATCACTAATTCATATAATGACATGTCTGAAACAGTTGATACTGAATAGTTTTCTTTTTTTTTTTTTTTTTGCTTATTCTGTATTTACATGATGCTCCAGATAAGTAATTAAAGTGCCAGTCATGTGAGCTTATTTGCAACTAAAAGTCTCCAAAAGCAGACACATAATTTAGTTATTTCAAGCAATGCACAAAAGTAACCATTTTAGTGGTGTGCATTATAAGGTTTTCAGGGGAAAAGTATATCTTCATATGAAAGCTACAGTTAGACATAGCTATTGCTAAGGCCCTGAATAATACAACTGCAGTGGCTATTTTATTTGGGAAACCAAAAAATTGTTTGCATGTGCTATCAGCTCAGCTCATGGCTTCCACTACCAACAGCAAAGTTCTCAAAATAAAAGCAGGAACTCTTTTTCATGGGATTTTTCAGGATCTATTGACCACATTTAGGTGGAGAGTTTTGTTCAAATCATGGCTCAGGACCCAACCCCTGGAACATTTGCCCTAAGAATGTAATGGTAACGTGAGTTCTGTTCAAATACAAACTTATATTGCCATAAATGTACAGCAACAACTTTGGACCCTCTTCAACCAGAAAACTGAGAGTGCATTAGGCCATTATGGAAGTCAGAGAACTCAGGCAGTGTAATATCTGAATGCCTCTGCCTCAGCAGGATTTGCACCTAGGGCTTGTACAGGAAGTGTTTTCTCATTCTAAACAGGAATCTGTCCTTGACCTTTATGTTGCTGTACACCACATGTCAGTAATTAATTTCTCCTGTGCTTGCAGCAAGCACACTGCCCAGATGGAAATCCCACGCTCACAGTCCCAGGCAGCAGGCTCATGCCATCAGCCCTGTGCTTCTCACCAACATGAGACATGATTAAGGACCACAGCACCTTCTGCTACAGTAAAACTATGTGTTCAGTCACATAGAGTTTTCCTTTCAAAGCAGTCTAGAGCCATTGTGTGAGTCATCTCCTTTATTTTATCAGTGTGAAATAGGGTGTATATTCACTTCACTAAGATTTCACTTAATCTGAAATCTTTTTGTTTGCTGTCGTAACATTTCCATTGATTTCAAAGGATCTCAGATGAAGCTTCAAGAATTACTACATTTTAGTCTATCAGATTTCTTCATCTCAGGCCTTTATGAATTGCAGAGCAGTTGTGTACAGAACCAAGTCATGTGGAGATTAAACAAACTCCATTGACATCAGTCTCCTGACAGAGAATAGCAGCAAGAAACAAATATTGACTAGAAAAACAACGCATGTACAGTGACATTTAGCTTGTATAAAGTCATAGTCTCCACATAAATGCAAATAGCACCATTTCCCCAGAGCTGAATAAACGATATTCATCAGTAAATATTTGTGTGTCTTTGACATGTCTCTAAGCAGCAAGCTGAGAAATTGAGATGGAAAATACATTTGCAGGTGAGAATTCAGTGCAAATTTTTCTTGAAGTTTTTCTCTCAATGCATTTGGGAGACCTTGAAAAGCAGATGCTTCCCTTTCTAGTTAGTCACTTAAATGCAAAGTATCAGAACTACAACAGACCATAACACACTCAGCTCCTGTCAGTAGTTTCCCAACCCTGCCACTCATGCTGTGCTACATGGCAGGGGTCCAAGCCTGAGAATACTCCTCAGAAAGAAACCCTAAAGCAGCTAATTAATTTAGGAGCCTCATACCAATACTCAGAAGGGATTTATGCACCAGGAATCTAGAGTTTAACTATCTTTATATGAGTTGGAAATTTTATGGACCAGGGTTTCAGTGACCTAAGCATCTTTAATAATGTAACACCTGTATAAAGTATGTGCAGAGGCTTTTTCCTCTGTATGAGGAGCAACAGCACAGTTCATCAATATGAGAAATGAGTGCTCAGGCTCTTCCATTAAGAGAGAGAAGACTGGGAGCCCAAATCATTACAATAGAGGTCTTTAGAGCCACCAGTGACACAGGAAAGGTGGCTAGGTAGTAGCTCTTCACCATAGGGAACCCATGTTTCCTACAAAGTTACACTTTTAGAATCATATTTAGGTTTGCTTCAAACCATAAAACAATGAAGATTAAATAGGATTTCAGGCGTGTGCCTTCATGGGCACCTTACAGTGCTGCTGAATTTCTGGAACTGACTCAGCATTCAGGCAGCAGGAGCTGCAAAAAAAGTGAATCCCATTATCTCTACATGGTATCCCAGTAACAAATTGCATTTCCCTCCCTGGAGGTGCTAGCAAATGAGACAGTGAACTATGCTCCTGCCAGGCCTGTGTACAGTATGCGAAGTATTAGACTTGCAAACTGTTGGAATCTTCAACTCAATGAAGTAAAAATGAAGATTATCAGCATGTAAGAAAACCCAACTGTTTCCACAGCAACTCTTTCAAGTTATATTGGACATAGTCCTCTTATTCTTCTCCTCCTCAATTTTTAAGATGTTCCAGTGAGGTACTTTAATCGTTTGCAAATGAAACAGATTTCTTTCTAATGAAAGATTCTTTTTAAAAAATAGTTTTCCCACGTGGGATTTTGCTCCAGTAAAATAGTCATGGTTTACAACAATTTCACAAGCTCTGCATGATTTTTTTTTCCAAAAGACCATGGGAGAAGAGTCACTGCAAGACACTTTTGTTTCTAATTACAAAACAAACAGAACATCATTAGTTCAAAGGATACTAAACCTCAAAATAATTCATATTCTTTTTAAAGTTACACAGAGGTCTATGGACCTCGAATTACCTGGAGGTCTGGAGGTCTGTGGACATTTCTTCCATTCTCCACATAAATGCAACCAGGGGAAGCTAAGAAATTTTTTTAGGAGTAAACATTATTCAAAATGAGCTTCAATAATGGGTTTTCTCTTTATAAGCCTATTCAAAAGGAGAAACAAATATTTTTTACTTAGAGAGATTACACTGTTAGTGACCAAGGGGACACTGAAACATTTTTTCCCTGGTTCCAGTTCTTAAAGACTTTTTTCAGAAGAAATAGAGTGAACCCCTTTCTTTATGAGTCCTCCAGCACCTTTTCTGTGATTCTGTATTTCCTTCAAACACCAAG
Source organism: Lonchura striata (assembly GCF_050655825.1). Lineage (NCBI taxonomy): Eukaryota > Metazoa > Chordata > Aves > Passeriformes > Estrildidae > Lonchura > Lonchura striata. The sequence continues at coordinate 35,381,948 of NC_140705.1, forward strand.
ATGCCATCTCTACTCTTCCTAGCTAAGAAACAGGGGGTCACTTCAGCACCAGTCTTCCAGTGCCATGGCAGCATGGTTTCTACAGTTGGAATTACTGTGGGTTTTTTGGGGGTTTTTTAAGGTGAATGTGGCTGCCGTTTATTTTGCTTTGGCAAAATGTTTCTGGGAGCTGTTATGGATGGATCTTCATTTTAGTTGCTGCCTGGCAGACTGAGTTGTGGCTGCAGGAAGAATTGCAGGTTTTGGGGATGGACTTGCCAGCTCAGGACCTTTCAGATGTTGTGTGCCTTCGTTTTACCATTAAGCCATACCAACCAGCTTAATGAATATCTGTCCCTGGGCTGCTCATCAGTGAAGCACCATCCCAAGTGCTGCTTTTCTAGGAGGGCTGTAAGTGCTGGTGATGGCACACTTCTCTGCCCTCTCCCCTTAGGAATTACAAGGAGCGATCTCACACAGCTAAGCTGCCAATGTCTGATAGCATATCTCATTATCCAAGCTGTCCTCCCACCTGTATTATCTGATTGCAGGTTTTAGTCATACAGTCAATGAATAGTCTGAATGGAAGGTTGAGCAGTAGGAGGAAGGATTTTGAAGGGCTGCAGGACCTGCCAATATCCAGCGTCTATGCCCTTTGCTTTTGTGCCTGTGTGCCCCTTGCTGAACCATTCAGTGGAGCAAAAGGGAAGAGCAGAGCAAAACAGCCAGGCCAAAAGCAGCAGTGGGTACTGGCAGCAGCACAAAACCCCAGACAACTGCCTTCCCTTGCCGTAACTCCCTGTTCCTTAGCCAGTGATTTGGGTCTGTCACCAGGTCTTTGAAATTTTCATGTTTTCCTGATGCATGAAAACATCCATAGCAGGGAATTGGTGACATGGTCAACTTCATAAGACAACATAGGCTAAAAAAAATGTTAAAGCTTAAAAAATTTGCTGAGGAGAGGGATTTTTGGTGACAGAGCATGTTGTAATGATGCATGTACAAAGTGAGGTAGGACCTAAAATACAGAGGAAAAGTCTTTAGTCATGAAAAACATTTAGAAATAGGAAGAAACACGATCTTAACCAGAAGTTTTCTGAAACAAAAGATTCATCAGAGAAAAATGTCTCTGTGAGAATGCTAAGCATGAAAGTTGCAAGGGTCAGTAACAGGTACAGATTTGTATTTTTATTTCCAGATAAGAGGTTAAGTGTGTAGGTTGCATGTCCTCTGGTACTGGCTATTTACTAAACTAGGATATCACTGGGGATTGACAGCATCTTTGCACTGAGAAAAGATCAGGTGAGAAGCACAGCTCTGGAGTTGTTAAATGCTGCTCTGGGGTAATCAAACAAGCTTGCTGCCTCTGTTAATATAGATGTCATGAGCGTGCCAGGGGAGAGCATGTCAGCTAACTTTAATCAGGTTAACTCAGGTAACAAGGCTGTCTAGCTGTGGGAATCAGGAACTCCATGACTGAGAATTTACAGATTCTTGGCTGGGTGAATTAACCCATTCAGTACTCCATGCTAATGTAACATGATGTTTCTGTGCACAAGCTAGCTCATTTCAGCACTTCTACAAATGCCATCTGCAAAACCAAATGGAGAGAAATCGAAACATCTTTTCATTTTCTGTTCTCTCAGGCACAGATTTATAGTGAAAGAAGGTTTTTATCTCCATAAATAATCTCTGGAGGAAGAATAGGTACAGGGAGAAGTTATTTCTGCTACAACATGGTGGAAAAGGCAGCACTTACATGTTTTGACAGTGTAGGGTTATACAACTGATTACTACAAATTCTACCCCAAAAGATTTTGCAAGATCCAGATGCCCATGTCTCTTGGCTCTAAGGTATGGGAAATTAGGGCCTCTGGTGTCCATAAGTTAAATATCTCAGGATATAAGGTAGGGCATGAAAAGGGTATAGTGAAATGAACTACCAGGAATGAGCTGAAGTTTACATGGGTGTTTTGTGTAGTGTAAAACAAGAGACTTTTTACAAGTATGGTGCTAAGGGTCTAAAGGGATGTGATGATGAGTTTTAAAGTTATTTTTTCATTTGATTGTCTCTTGAAAGCAAATTATTATAAATTTAGAGTGTTATTTATTACAAAATATTGCTACTAGAGTAGGGTGCTACTGTAGTTTCGCTACCCCAGAGAATTTTATTTATGTCTGACGAAAACCGGGATTCAATCCGTATTGAGTCCTAGTTTGTATCAGATTGCAGTTCAACAGTATCTTGTGAGCTTTCAAAGCCTAAGATTTACTAACTTTCATATTGAAAATAGATAAAAATGAGTAATCATCTGTGAATGATAATTACACCACTGCTTGTGGGAGGGAGCATGGTTTGAAGATCATCACTAATTATTGTTTATCATTTGCATGTGCCAAGATCTGCACCACAAAAGTTTACCTCTATAGTATAATGCTGGTGGAATTATTTTTTTAAAAACCTGCAAAGCTGCTCCAAGGGTTTTTGGAGGCAGCACTTCCCCTCTCCCATCAGTTTTCCCTGAGGCTTCTAACTTGGGAAGCAAATCCTCCAGGCTGGCAAGGTTCACTGGGAAGGAAGGTAGAGTCTTCCTGATATGCAAGCAGACATCCCCTTTCTGATGCTGAGGGAGTTGAAACATCATGGTCACTCTGGCATTTATCCTGGACTCTTCAGCAAAAGAGACAGAGGGTAACATCACAATGTACAGTGACAAGACACAAATAACAGTGCCTAAGCACTGCTTTGCAGCATGACATTTTAGCAACCTCCTAGACATAATTTGGTTTTCAATGGAAAATAAGCAGAGCCATGAGGGTTCCTGCACACACACACAGCTGGCCTACATGAACAATGGGCTTTGCTCTTGCAAGAGGACAAGAGGACACAGACTCACCTCTTTGCCCTGAGGAGGTGATGGGTAGCTTCCAAAACCATCAGCCACCAACACAGCAGCACCAGAGTGCTGTGTCCCTCTGTCCCCTGGGTTTTATGAAATAACCCAGACCTCCCAGCTTCCCAACAATGGTGTCAGGTTTGACTCATGCTCTGGTCTGAGCAAAAAGTTGGGTTATTGTCCTGATTTTGGCTGAGCAAGGCATACTCACTTTTTCCCTTGTTATCTCTTGTTCCACTTCTTGTCCTTTTCACCGGACTTGACACTCCCTTTCTCCATCTCAGCTTCCTCCCAGGAGAACAATTCTGGACAAATCAACTCCTCCCCATCAGTCCCAGTTTTGCAGCAACCAGTGAAATCTGGTTTCTGATAGATTTGATATAGGCATACTCAGCTTTATATGTGATTACTGTTGGAGCGACTGGAGTTCTGGGGGTTTTGTAAGCCTGTGCTCCCAAAAAGTCCCAGTGCTTCCCTCAACTATTCTGTGAATTTCAACCACTTCTCATGTAACTCCACCTGCAAAACCCAGCCATCCCTCAGGGCTTCATCATCACCAGACTTGTGTCTGGTACCTGTCACACCCAGCCTGTTCTCTGTTGTGCCCAGCAGTGTCCCCAGTGCTGTCCACTCAGCCCATCCTCTCTGGCCAGGACTGAGTTGAAGCACAGATATCCCTGTATCCCTAGAAATCTATATTACACAAAGATAGGCTGCAGGCCACTATATCCTTGATTACAACATACTGTGCTTTGGCTATTTATGGTAGGGTCACTACATGTATGAGTGTTAGTAGGATGCCCACAGATGCACACAGCTATGCCTCCACACACTTTGCTTGCTGCTGAGTGATTCCAACCTACCTTTCCATCATGCTGCTTGTTTCAGTGATGTGCACAGGGTGAATCTTAACTTGAAGGTCAATTTTATAGGTCAGCTTGTACAAATTTCAAAGTAATTTCACTCCTGGCCTCATTCAGTCTGTGTAGGAAAAGGTTGCATCCCTAAATCTATGGTCCCATAATGCAGCTACAAATTCCTCAGACATGTTCTTGTAAAATTTTGGGTTTCACACAAAAATAGTGATTTCCATTATTGTGCTACCCCAGTTTAGGCTTCTCTCAGGCAACCCCAATGCACCTTCTAATAGTTTGCTTTCATTTTGCCTACAACCAGCATCAAAATCTCATGCTGTGAATGTGAATATGAGCTGCCTGGTGACAACAAGATTTTGTTTTGCTGACAATTTTGCCATAGGTTGGTGTGATTCTGACCATCTCCACTTTCTCAGCTTTTGTATGCTGCTTTTCCAAATACGACATGTTACAAACAGCATCTGTGCCTATATAAATCCATAACGTGACCTCTGCGGACTGACATCCTTAGAAACCCAAAGCAATACCAGAGTACAAACTTAGTATTTGGAAACCTATAATCTTCAGTTAAACTCATCTGCATTATTTGATTACCAAGGAGCCAAGAAGTCCAGGGTTTTTTGACTTTACAAAAGCAACACTAGAAAGTTGTGAAAGGCCTGAATTTCAGGGCTTTGTACATAAAGTTGGAAGAGAAAACCTCTTTGAAGGAAGAGGAAGAGCACTGAAAGTTTAGCTTCTTTTTGTAGCTTGAAATATTAGCATTATCATAGATTGCTAAGTCATATTTTCCATAAACTGTCTCACAAATCATGGCACAGATTCTTGCCCTTCAGAGCTCCAATCTTGAAAATATTGAAAGTGAAAAGCACTCAGACCAATTCAGAGTTTAACAGAATCAAACTGATTTATTGCTATCAAGGGCACAAAGATCTAGCAGTCATACAGTGCAATAATTGCTTAGAGGAAATGTAAAACCATGGATGTAAAGGAACTAATCTGCCCTGTACATACATATTTGCAATGCCAGTTCAACTTCTTTGCTCCAAGTGATATTATTCCATTTGTTATGAAATGGTTCAATGGCCAAGGAGTGGGAGTCAATCTGTTCAACAGAAATCCAGAGTACTCTGCTACGCGTGGTCCTCTGCTGAGGAGACATGGACATTGCCATTTCATAGCCTCAAGTTGTCCAGTTCCTTTTAAAGAACAATTAATCAAACTCTTTCCCCTTTCTTCCTCCTAAACAGCACTCAAAGCCATTACCAATAATCAGCTAATATGAAACATGATTGATTCCCATTTGGAGGAAGCCAAATGAGTTTCTTGCACCAAATGTGGGAAATTAGTCTGTGTGTGTAAAATCCTCTCTGTAGGAAATGACTGACAGCCTGAAGCGATACAGCTGCAAAACATAAACACAGCAGTGCTTTTAGTGAGAGCACTTTAAATAAATGTTATTAATGTCCCTTCCAAGATGTTACTTAGAAAACCACAATCAATTACTATAGTGATAGCAATACTATATATAGGAATTGTATGCAAGTGATGGAGATGCTGGAAACCAGCTATTATTGCTTCAATATAGTAAAATTCTCCTTGTTAACTCTCATGTTATGTCCACAAACACACCTGCATTTTTAAAAGATTGATGATAAGTAGCATTTAAATTCTGCCCTCTATTAATAAGCAAGGTCAATCACTGGCATCTCTTTGTAAATCACTTCCCAGTTTAAAACATAATTTCTTTCCTGGGCCAAAGTACTCTCTGTCTGTGTCTTCTAAAGTAGAGAGAAGACAGTTGGACAAGCAAGGACAATGGGAGAGTGGCGGGGCAGGAGGCACTGCAGGAGAGTGGACATGAGTCCTGGAGGCAGTGCTGAGATGGCACCAGCAGCTCAGGAGAATCTCAGGCTTGGAGGTGAGATGGGAGGTGAACAGCCAGGGCTACAGTCAACTAATTATAACTCACTAGTTCTAATGGCAGTGTGTATCCTCATCATGTGGGTAAGGGAGGACAAGAGGCACAAACTTAAGCTGTAGAAGAAACCTTCAGCTCTCAAAAGCTGAAATTACTTTTCAGCATTTAAATATATTTCCTTAATAATACTGGCTTAGTGCTCTTATGTGGTGTTTATATTGTCTGAATTGTGAAGCGCTCACTTCCTATAAGGAACACAGGAATTAAAACTGAATTAACTCTCCAGTGATGGGTTTGGATTACAATGGGCTTGCAGGGTCTGAGGTGCCTGCAGGCAGGAATGATGGTGTGTTTATATTTTCCTTGTCTTCAATTATTGCACTGCTTTCCAGGCAAAAAAATTGTTGGCCCTCCTCAGCAGACTCGTAAAGCCCAACTCCCCTGTGTAATATGTTCTATCCTTTGTCCTAAAGGAAATTTGATGTTTGGATCTGATTAAGTTTATTTAAATACAAGATAATTAAGGAAAGCAAGAATTTATTTTTCATAGTATCCTTGAGGTACAGGGAACAGGTAGAGCTCAGAAAGGATTTTCCTTGGGATACATCAGTGTAGGCCATCTTGGGGGAGAACCACAGCAATTCAGGTCTTACTGCATTAAACATGTATATAGAGAATGCTCAGCAGAGAAAATGGTGGGGACGACACAGGGTGCGAATAATGAAACTTCTGGGCCCCAGAGGAGTGAAGGACAAGCAGGAAGGAGTGATGCTCACACCAAGAAGCATCACAAGACTTCCTGTGTGGGCAATGGACCAGCAAGTGTTTGTGGAGGAGATGTGAATTCCACAGTGTCTTCCACTCATCTTGAGTGTGCTTCTGGACTGGGGTACACTCACTAAATAATAGTGCTGAAGAAAGGCTATGAATTACAATAGCTTTTGGTCTGTGCTCCAGCAGTGCAGAGAGGGAGAGAAAGCCTCTTTGTTTTATCCTCTGATCAAAGCAGCAGACATAATAAGAGTACAAACTAAGGAAATCAGAATCTGGCTTGACAGAAAAGACTCTCATGAACAATTTCTGAAGATTTGAGCTGATATTTTGGCTTTAGCCCTAAACAATCAAATTGACACTTCCATGTGTGGTAACCACATGAAGACTGATGGGTGAATTTCCATCTGACTTCTCCAGTCAATATTCAATAAGCAGGCCTAATTTTTCCTCCAAGGCTCTTTGTAGTTTAAAGCTGCTTAAAGTAGTTTCTTAAGAGTAGAATATGCTTTGGGAGAAAGGCAGTTCTGCTATTCCTTGAGCAGAATTAAAACTCACATTTTGCTAACCCAGAGACTACAGCAGTCCGGATCTGCTTTCCTAGAGCCTATCCACAAATAGAAGTTTTTATCTAAAGTTTCTAATTTTAATTTTTCCTCATTCAGCTCATTCTGAAATGGCACTCCAGTTTCTGAAGAAGAGCATATGTACACAGAGCCAAGCAGTCAACTAGCTTTAAATGCATAATTCCTCATTCAATTTCTTAATTCCTCATTAGCTTGCATGTGCAAACCCAGAGCCTAATCCAAATCCCACTGGTGTCAGTGAGAATGGGTTTCACCTCTCAGATTTAGCCATCTAAAAATCAGGCATGTATTCTAAATGCAACTGTGGAGGAACCACTTGTAGTGAAAATAGAGAAAGATCAGCATTTCCAGGATATTATTCATAGCATCTTCCTCAAGGGCTTGTTTTGAGAGGGGACGAGTGTATTTCCAGCAGCCGCTATCTTTTTCCTCTGCTTGCAAAAGGAGCCTGTACAACTAACCTAGAAGCCTCCTTACTCTGATAAATGAAGTCAGGGGAAGGAATATTTCTGTTTATTTCAGTGGATAAGGATTCTGACTTTCAGTTTTCCACATCCTTTATGCCAAGATAAATTACAAATGGGTAAGCAAGGTCCCAGAGGTCATCCCAAGCTGCTTCTCATGGACTGTTAACTCTGGCTTCAGTTAACATTTGGGATGTAGACATGTGAACTTCTGAAATAAAACTAAACTTTTTTTAATTATTGTTCCTTGCATCACACCGGACTGCCTGACAGGGAACATAATTACATGAAAATCTCAAAGCAATGGCAGAAGCTTTTTGTCTGTCTCCTCTAAAGACACTCACAGTGGGATATGTGAAATGTCACGAATAATTAGACAAAACTATATGAGCTCCTAGCAACAATGATGTACTGTGTAAAACCAAGCATTTGCCATAAAGCTTTAAACATTGTTGAAAACCTGCATGACAAAAGTAACGAGTAATTTTTAAGTACCGTTTCTAATATATTAATACAGACATGGATATGAAAAAGCAGAATACAAAGGTATGAAATGCTGGCATGCCTTTGCTCAGATAGGCTGCTCTGCTGCTTTTTTTACAAAGATGATATATAAAAGTAATTGATGCCTCTCATATAGGCATTAAAATGAAGAGGCAAATTCCCTCAGCTCTTCATCTGCTGGAGAGTATTTTAACAAGCAGGAAAAGGGCTAGCTCCTGGTATCAGTATCACAAAGATCATAGACATGTTTGTGAAAAGGGACCTGTGGAGGTCCATTAGTCCAGCCTCCTGCTTTAAGTAAAATCTCCAAAATAAAGAGGAATAACCATGTCACATCAGCAGGAAATCTGGCCCAAATTGCCCTTTAGAGAAGAAAAAAATGAATGATGAATGCAGAGAAAAGGGGAGAGAAAAGGCAAGAGAAGAGAAAGGAAAACAGACCAACATTTTATTTGAGATTATAAAATTAGAAATGCAAAACTTTTTTACCAAAAGGGGGAATTATCCTAGTTTGACTAACAGATGTGTTTTTATCTTCTAGGAAAACAATGAACAATGAATTTCTTCTTTCCAGAAAGAAACCTGGAAGTTTTTTTTCTGCTCTGTTGAATATGGGATTATATTTTTTTTTTTTTAGTTGCATATAGAGCATCTCTTTCAAATGGATAACTTCTGAACCTGGAACTCTTCATTACCAACTTCTTGCATCCTGGAGGGGAAAATGAATTTCACAAATTGCACCACTGAAGCCAGTGAGGCTGCAAAGCCAAAGACAGTAACTGAGAAGATGCTCGTTACCCTGACCTTGGCCACAATCACAACCTTGACTATGCTGCTGAATTCTGCTGTAATTGCAGCAATCTCCACAACCAAGAAGCTCCACCAGCCGGCAAATTATCTCATATGTTCACTGGCTGTGACAGATCTCCTTGTTGCTGTTCTCGTCATGCCCTTGAGCATCACTTACATAATGATAGATAAATGGACTTTGGGGTACTTCATCTGTGAGATCTGGCTCAGCGTCGACATGACCTGTTGCACGTGTTCGATCCTTCATCTGTGCGTCATTGCGCTGGACAGGTACTGGGCCATCACAGACGCCATCGAATACGCCAGGAAAAGAACGGCAAAAAGGGCTGGGCTGATGATAGTCACTGTGTGGACTATCTCTGTTTTCATATCAATGCCCCCCTTGTTTTGGAGAAATCACCACAGCATCAGTATTCCCAGTGAGTGTCGCATTCAGCATGACCATGTCATCTACACTATTTATTCCACATTCGGGGCATTTTACATCCCCTTGACTTTGATCCTGATCCTGTACTACAGAATTTACCATGCTGCAAAGAGCCTTTACCAAAAGCGGGGTTCAAGCCGCCACCTCAGCAACAGGAGCACCGACAGCCAGAACTCTTTTGCCAGCTGCAAGCTCACACAGACATTCTGTGTCTCAGACTTCTCCACGTCTGACCCAACTACAGAGTTTGATAAAATCAACGCATCCGTGAGGATCCCTCCTTTCGAGAATGACTTGGACCCAGCTGGTGACCGGCAGCAGATCTCCACGACACGAGAACGAAAGGCTGCTCGCATTTTGGGGCTGATTTTAGGTGCTTTCATTTTGTCCTGGTTGCCCTTTTTCATCAAGGAACTGCTTGTGGGTCTCCATATTTGCACTGTCTCTCCAGAAGTAGCAGACTTCTTGACCTGGCTTGGGTATGTCAACTCGCTCATCAACCCTTTGCTGTACACGAGCTTTAATGAGGATTTCAAGCTGGCCTTTAGAAAGCTCATCAGGTGTCGAGAACATACTTAAAAGTACTGAGAGAAGATGCTGGCATGACTCCTGGCCTTAAAAATGAGCAAAACTATTTGACTCTGCCACTGTTTCCCTTGATAAAGGGGATTTTTGTGTTTGCCTATTTGCTTGACTGTTCTTCAGCCTGTAATTCATTATGCCATTTTTTTAATCTCTAGTGTTATTCATAGTAAAGGGTTTGAAATTTATTCTACAAAGGAAAAGATTTTTTAGCAATGAAACAACAAAAAAATATTATTAGTATTAGGTACTCATGTCTAAGACATTTGTGTAATTGACGATTCAAGAAGCAACAATATTCACTTTTATACTTTTTCCATTTAAGATTCAAACATCTAAATTATGTACTGTATAAACTAAACCTAATAAATACATATTTAAAAATTAATAAACAGTTCATGGCCATGACAGCTAAACAGCACCTCTTTACTATGGCATGGTGAAAAAGCTGTAACAGCCATTTAGGAGGAAAATTACCACCACTTCCATCTTGGGTTGAGGCAGAATAAACTATTCCTTTCTTCAAGAATACACTCCCAAAATAGAAAGCAAAGTTCAGTTTATTGTATCTAGAAATGATCCCATTTCACAACCCAAAGGAATTGTTTAAGTGGCTCTCTCTGTGTAATATTCCAGATTTACATTCAAGGCGTTGGGTAGACACCTGTGCAGGTTGTTTGGCAATTGAGAGGATGCAGCTGGCAAGTATCATACTTGTAAAACTAACTGCACATCTGAGTGGTCACACTTTTGATACCCCTCACCCTATTTCTTCAGGCCTTGTGCCTTAGTCAGTTATGGGGTGGTATTTTTCACTTGTGCCACACTTCACCTGCATGTTGTGGTGCACAACCCCAAGGATATGCGGATCCTACCCACACCAACTCAGACAACTGTATATCTTCTCAGCAGGCCAGCTATATATAGAAATTAAAAAACATCAATTAAACCTAATTATTTCTGAATATCAGGGAAAAAAATCAGTAAAATAATTTATTTTAAATAGCAGTCTGCATATATGCCTTGTTGTCATCTCACAATTTGCAATGGCAATCTTGCCCATTTAACATATGGTCAGATGCTCTGGTAGGATTTCTTGCTCTGGGAGTCCTTCACAGGCCTACTTCCCCTGTCCTGAGAGACAAAAAGTCCTTTGTACCCTACCTTTTGTGCTTATGGAGAAGTTAAAATTTTCTAATTCAAATACAGTGGAAATCAGTCTGGGAAGGGGTAAAATCAAACCCAAGAATTTGGTATTGTCCATTAGAAACTCCTAAGCACCATTTAAATATTTATTACCGCCTTGCACCCTAATTTTCTTCCCTGTCCATTTTTCTGGACAAATTCTTTTTGAATTACACCAATACACAACAAAGGTAACAGCACATATGTCAACCTGACATCCAATAACTGTGAAAACTATAGTATGGTGGCTCAAATCCATCAAAACAAATACTAAAGGTAGCAAAAGTGATGTAACAGCACTGGAAGCCATCTCTTAAAAATGTTTTGAAAATTTACAAGATGACAATCATTTTTCTTATCAAGAGTCAAGGAAGTGTAAGTAATATGTGAGTAATAAACTGCAAATGGAACTGAGAAATGACATGCTTATTGGTGAGAGAAAGCATTTGGCTGGAAAGATGCAGTGCCACAAGCTGAGCGTAAACCAAGTCTGAAGGTGACAAAAGCATGACCTGCTGCTTACCCACATGCACTGGGATTCTTCTTTCAGGACTCCCTGCCTGAGTTTGGGAGGTTCATCTCCAGCTGTGCTTCTGAATCTACTGTTGCAGTTGCCTCCACCAGATACCTTTAGATTCCCTGCTAGCAAATATTAATACCTAAAAAGAGAGGAAAATTACCTCAGCCACTGAAAATTTCTTTTAGTGAGGAAGCACAGACATCCATTATGGTTTTTCCTTTTTGCAGCTTGTTGGAGGTGGAAATTGTTCATTGAAAGCAAGGAAGTGTATCCTGACTCTGCCTATCAACAAAGCTTCCAAAGCAGCTCCCCACAGTTAATGTGCTATTAAGGAAAAAAACCAAAAATCCAACACAAAAATGAACTGGAAATTAAAATTAAAATGTGGTATTTGTAAGAAGTGCTGCAGAATATTTTTTTTCTTTCAGAAAATGCAACAGAATTTATTATTAAAGAACAAGGAGTCAGCACAATTTGTGAAACAAGTTGACTGTGGCAGAGAAAACAGGACACACAAGCAATTATGGCTAGAAGAGAGCAGATTTTGGTGTCCATTGGGTGCACAAGGGTGCCCAGCTGCTGTGGTGACCAGAAAGGGAAGAGTAAACGTGCAAGACTGCCCCAGCAGACTGTCTGAGCCACCCCAAGGAACTCAGCTGAGGCAGAAGCTGCACCCCAGTCAGGTTCCTTGGGGCTGCCTCTGGGGCTCTAGCTCAGCTGTGGGGTGGGCTTCACAGGGGTCTTTGCTAGGAGAAGGGAAGGGGTGGGAATGATAGTGCTGGTGCAAGCTGTTTCAGAGGGGAAAACCAACAAAATTAGAGATGCTTCCAGATCTGGCTGCTGCTCCTAAGGGTACATGGCACACAGAGTAATTTAGGTTGGACAGGTTCTCTGGAGGCCAGCTAATCCAAGCCCCCTACAAACAACCAACCTCAAAGTGGGACCAGCCTCACTGCTCAACACTGCTTGACATGCTGTGTGCAGTCATGTTTCTCCTGGAAAAACAGCACCTCAGTCAACTCTGCTGCCAAGACTGATGCTCATTGAAAGCCCTAAGTGTGGCTGAAGGGCTGGAAATGCTGAGTGTGACCTCCACGGCAGCTGTCATAGGTAGCAGTGCTTCAGAAACATGGATGAAAGCTGTAAAATAGAGGAGCTGCATCATCTTTATTTCTACTAAAGGCTTCCTTTTAGTATGTGAATACAGCTATTACCACTCAAACAACCAATCAGGTTGAAGGCTGTATTCAATTTTAATATTTAGAGGTAATTAACAGGAAAAAACAGATGGATGGCTAATTTCCGTGCTTTCCTCTTAAATAAAGACTCACCATTCGCTGCCAGCTGACTACTGATTTTCTAATTAAGTCATTATCTAAACACAGAGAATGTTTTCCAACAAATGCCACTAGATTGATGAAGATGTATGTTTTCCCCATGATCAGAATCAAAGTCAGGAACCATATAAAATAAAGGATTGGCTACTTAAAACAACTCAACTTGATCAGAAATTACCAGTCTTCTCGTGAAAATAAAAACTTTTGCTAGTCTGACACCACTGTTTGACAACATATTTTCTTTTTTTTTTTCTGCTGAGTTTTTGCTGCTTTTACAATGGGTTTGTAGATATTTCTTGACATGTCCATAGTAACACCTCATTCACATCTATCCACCCACACCATGTTGTGCAAGCTCTTAGTGATGTATTCAAGACCTACAGACTACCTCCATCTTCCTCAACCTCTCTAAACCATCCTACAACCTCAAAGCCTTATTTTTTCTAGTGGTGCCCTTGCAAAGGTGCCTTGTTTTACAGCCCTCACTTCCTGCCTGTCCTGCCTTTGGGTTTCTGACTCCCTCTAATCCCTAAATATATTGTGGTCTTACTGGAGCAAGCCCCTATTCTCTCCCCCTCTCTCTGCAGTTATCAGAATTCCCATTATTGTGGCTGCTCAAATCTGCAAGATTTTACTGTCTTACATGTATCCAGGCCATATCCAGAAGGTTTTTACTCAATGTAAGCAGTCAGTGCTTGGAGTGAATCCATACATCCCAACAACTTGTCCCTCGCAAAAAACAGACACTTAAAATGTTATTTTACCTATTTTTTAATCTTGTTGCCTTTATTCTGTACCCTATCCTTTTGTTTCCTTTCTTCCACATTAAAATTGACCTTCGTATTATTCTTTAATGTGTTGTTGTCGAGGCAGGACGGGAATGAGAAGACTTGACTCAGAAGGCTGCTGAGAGTAAAACTCCGATTTATTCAAAATACACTGCTCTTTTATATAGAGCTTCACAAGGACTAAATCTATTGGTTTTGAAGTGAAAACAATTCACAACATTGGTGCAAAGTGCTTGACACACAGTGATAGAACTTAACTATAAACAATGTGAAAAACATGAGAGATAAAGAATTATTTACATTCTCTCCAGCTCTTTCCCAGGTGTCTGCCTGGCTAGAAACTCTCAGTTTCTTTCTCTGACTGAATCTGAGTCCCACATTTATGGACCTGTATCTTTGCTTTTAGGGACCTGCACAAGTTACTCAGGTTTCACTCAGCTCCTGCTCTTTGCCTGTGGCAACCGCAACTCACTTCTCTGCAAGCTTTGTCCTCACCACCTCCATGATCTTTCCACATCTCTCCTGTTCCTTGCAGCTGATGGGTTTTTTTCCTTCTCAAAACCACTTCTGATATGGTAAAACTCCTGAAACAAAAGTAGTCACTGTGGAGGAATTTGTGTGTGTGTGTGTATTGCCTGTCTTTTTTTCTCCACGTTCCCCATACATCCTCTTCTGAGGTAAGCTATCTAGTGCATAGCATACACAGACACAGCAAAAACACATTAAGAGTTGCATATGCCCTTAACATGTAAGCCACTTGGATTTGGCTCATGCACAGTACTTTAAAGTTGTGGGATCCTCACCACAATGATGTACCAACTTGTTCACAACACAGGATTAATTTTGCTCATCTTCTTGTATGGAGAAAGATGATGGGATTGAACTTCCCAGAAGGTTTAAAACAAAGCCTTTGCCTCACCAACTTTATGTAAAAGGCTGTCACTATTCAGACTTCACTGCACCTGAGCTGTCCAGTTTTCTGTAGTTATTACTTCTTATTTCTTTGTCCTTTGCATGTCCTAGGAAAGAACAAAAAATAAACAAAAAAAAACCCTCAAAAACAAAACCAAAAAAACCCCAAACAAACAAAAAATTTGTGTTTTTCCAAAACAAGACATTAAAAGAATAAAGAAATCTTTTCTAAGGACTCCACTCCTCTGTTGTGAATTCCAATTATCAAAAAGTAAAGGGCATTAGAGTGTTGAGGGGAAATATAAGCTTCCAGCTTAAGTGCAGATATAGTCCTTGTGCCTGAGTATTGTTTAACCATTGCAAATATCAATAAGAGACAAGCTAGTTTATGTTCATCCTTTACACACCCAAATGATTTCTATGAAGAATTAACTCAAATTGCTTTATTGCTTAAGTAGACACAGTAAATCTTGTGATATCTTTTATTGTTCAAGTAGGATTTCATAAGAGTCCTATGCAATATATAGTCACCCTTTCTAATTACTGTCTGTTTTTCACTGGGGGCCAAATTTTTTTTTCTTTTAATTATCTGACTTTGGATAAATTCCAGGTTCATCAGCTGTAAAATTATTCTTCAACATTCTCTATTTTACTCTATGTACATTTGCAAACATTGTTCCCTTCCTCTCTTACACTGCCAGGGGATCTGTACTTCTTCATTATTCCCATGCAGGTGATCACCTATAGATGATGATATATGATTAAATTACTCCTTCCTACTCAGCTAATTTCTATGCTTCTATGAATCAGAGCTTAAATATAAATTTTTGATGTTTCTGCTGTAAGTAGAAGATGTAACTATGAATGAGCTGTGGGAAAAAAATCACGATTAGAAAATTATATGAACATCTCAAAGACCTAAGGGAGAGAGACTCATTTCAACTTTTTACCTTCTTAATCACTCTTCTTTCCTCCTCATTGCACTATTTCCTGCTCTGTGAATCATATTCATTAATTTTTCCCTGTGTTTATCTTTCTCTCCTTCTTTTCCTTGGCAGCCTTCCTCAGCACCACAGAGGCATCTAGTAACCTGTAGAAAGAAGCAAGGCCACATTTTGCTATGTTGATACACATCACTTAAGCATCTGCTCTTGGTTTTAGGAAATCAGGTTGCAGGCTCTGTTCTATGGCATTGTTCTGCACAGCCTCTACTTCAGCTTTACTGCAGTTTTACTATGTCATATTTCTAATGTGCATCAAGATTCTTCCCAGTGAAAGATGCTTATATTAAACCATGGTTTCTTCCCATGTGTCACAATTTTTGAAGACATCTTTTTAATAATTCCCCCTCTCCTCTCCTTACCAATGGGGCTTCTATCAACAAAAACTAAAGCCACAGCTAGCATAGTTTCCAGATGCAATAAGTGGTCCTGGAAATGCCCACTCCACTCTTCCCACTACCCCTCATATTTCACAGTCTTCCACTTGCTTCCACTGCATACTTAAAACACATTAGCATATAGAGCAGCTTTCTGACATTTTTGTGGGTTAATTTCCTGCATGACAAGTTCTGAGCCTTGTTTCTATCTGGTGCAAGATCCCTTGTCACTGGGGTACTCAAATCTTCTAATGTACTGCATCTTCCATATTCATTTTGTACACCACATGCAAATGGCACACACTTCTACGAGGTGAGGCATAAAGCACTGTCTCCTTGCAACTACACTTTATAAAAGATGCATGTTTTGTCAATTAAGAAATAAAACATAACTTTTGGGAAAAGGGGGGACAGAACTCCTGTTCATTTGTAAATTGCTGTGCGTACAATTTGAAATGGCTTCTGGATATTAGTTTTAAAAAAGAACACCAAGAAGCAAAACAAAATCACACGTACATGCCTGAACAACTTGCAATATGCAGAGTGACCCTCCGGTGGATTTTACAATAAAAATTTGTTTCTCTCCAAAGCTTTCTACAACAACCTTTCCAAGGGAATAGAAAGTTCCACACAAATGACTTTCTACCTTGTAATGCCACAAGAAATATTACCTCAGTCCTTTATAGGAAGAGCAGCCCGCCAAGCTGCTAGACTGCTGGGTTAAGCCTCAGCAAGCTTATTTCTTCAATAAATAGAAAATTAGGCTAACACCTCCAGCTTGAGAGTTTTAAATTGAATTGAACACTAACATAAAGTCTATCAGCTAGAGTTTTACTTTTGTTCATATTTCATACAATACATATTTTTACATATCATATGTACATATTATTTGTACATATTTCACTGCAATTCCTCATTTGTTTATTGTTAAGCCTGCATATGAGAAATTAAAATAATCACTTTAAATTCAGAGTAAGAAAATACTCTCATATTTTTCTGATTTTCAAAACATTTCTGTATTATGACTGGACAGTCATGTTGAAGCTGGCAGAAAGAAAAAATTAGTCCAATTAGATTCACAGAAATTAATCTAGTATTGCAAAATTAAGCGTGGTTGTCTTGGTCTGCTGCTTGCATATACCCTCAAGTCACAGATCAAAATCTTTTAATTTTTCAGTACAGCAGCTTCTCTACTTGCTGAAGAGCAGGTTATCTGTAGTTTTAATTAGGATCAGTAGGAGGCTGTGCCCTTTCCTACCATGCATGCAGATCCCACAGGCAGGAATGGGACTGAGACCTGGAGCTTTATGGCTGGCCTAGACTGTGCACTGGTGTCGGCACTGCTCCCTGTTGTCCTCAGAGTCCAGTCCTCCCCCACACAAACCATGGCTTCCACTTTCACCCAGAGGACTCAGGGCACCTCTGACCAACTAAAAGTGAGAAGTGTACGGACTGACCCACACTTCCTCAGGGCTGTGTGCTAAACACTTGGCTGGAATTGTGTTCCCCAACACCATCGAACCAGCAGGCACGTGACAGAGCAGGACAGGCATCTGGACAGTGACTGACTGCAAATTAGCCACCTGCATAATCACCACACCCTGGGCATCTCAGCAAGGCACTGCCCCAAAGCGGTCACTCTCCCTCTCCCTGCAACACAGACCAGCACACCAAATGTGCTCCACACCAGCAGCTCCCTTCAGACCTGCAGCAGGGACTCCCAGGAGAGCAAACCTGCCTGGGGCAAGCACACGCTGCCACGTTCATCAAGCCATTCTAGCACACTACAGCAAGGCACTGAGCAGCCAGGGCTTAGCATCGTCCCTCACTGGGTTGTGCTTGTGTGTCAGCCTTGCAAAACCTTGGGCTGCAGCATCCTGACCAGCAGTACCCTGGTTAATGCAGAAAGGACACATCACACATTACAGGGATGCCTTCACCTTGCTCAGCTGGGCTGCTTTCCACTGCCAAACCCTTCTTTGTATGGCAGGCAGGCACACACCCCGAGGGCAACACCAGACCAGCTCACGGGGTAAAACAGCCACATGAGGGACAGTTTCTAAACCTCCCCATTCCCTAAAGCAGACCAACAAGTTCTGACAGTCTGCAGATCAAAACATTCCCAAGCAGGAGATTCAACCCTCCTGTAAAAGGAAGCATTGCTGTCCTCCACATCCAGAGGTGCTGGCTGGAAAAGAGCCATGTCTCTCCTACAGACACTGCAGTGACTGCTCTGGCTGACAGTGCTGACAGTGTTACTGGGACCAAACCTAGCTCCCACACAAAGACAGCCAAGGCACACAAAGACATCAAGACACCTAAAAGGTTGTGTGGGAAAAGCCAAGGGAAGGGCTGATAAAACCCACCATCCAGCATATAACCCACAAACTCCACGGCTGGGATTCCTGACACCTCGCACATCAGCCACCAATGTTCCCAAAACCAACCACTGCCAAGGCCTTACTGGTGTTTAAGAGCCTGTTGAGGTGACAGCGTCCTCTTGGTTCAGTGCCAAGCTTGAGTAGCTGAGGAAATGCAATGGAAGACACCAAATGCCCTTTTTTTTTTTGCCCCAGGCTGAGGAGCAACAAGCTGCTGTCACTGCAGCCCCAGAGCAACCACAAACCTGTGGCTTTGCTGCTCTCTACCCTCAGGATGGGCACAAGTATGGAATAAGGCAGTTTTGGTCCCCAAAACTGATAGCTTAGCTTGCTCTTAAATGTGCCATGCAACAATCACCAAGGGAAGCCTTGGCACTCAGCAGCAGTCAGGCATGGAAAAGCTCATGGGGCACAGAGGGCACTGACTGAGCAGCTCCCACTGACTCTCCTGCCTGACATCCTCCTGCCTCCTTAACTTTGTTCCTTTTCCTCTCCCTCTTTTGAAAAGCAGTCATTATTGATAGATCCTGCTGGAGTCAGCACAGCCTGACATTGACACATAAGACTTAATATCAAACCCCTCAAGGTCTGAATTAAACTTTGCAGTATTTTTAAAGTAGCTATAGCGGGACAGTTGTGATTAAGCAACTGCATTGTGAACATTGTATGCTTGGCTAATCTTTTGTTTTAAGGAAGAGGGAAGACAATTCCAAGATGAATGGGCTGACTGTCTGGGAGCCACCAGGAGGGAAATCAGCAGAACTGAGCATTAACTGAGGGAAAGGTAATTCTGGCAGCAGGAGATTGCAATCACAGACTCATTGACCATCTACTCAAAACAGACCCCAGACTCAAATGGAGGGAAAAACTGCACAGGTAGTCTAATTAGCATGAGAAACAAGAGCTTTAACTAGCAAAAAGGAATTTGAGTACTGATTTTAAAAAAATTATGTAATCTCTAACCAATGAATGCTGATGCCTATGTTATCAAAACATAACAGTGTAAAGTTTTGATGCCCAGTAAGCCAGCCTTTTGCTCACTTAGCTCTCTACTTTCACAAATTAGAATGAAAAATGGAAATACCTCACCTTGGTGTGTGAATTGGTGCTGTGCATCAGGTAAGGAGCTTACATTTGGGACAACAGTCTGACACTGACACCCCAAGTCACTGGCAATGACTAACAGCGCACAAAGTGTGAAGGTCTTCTGGGCCAGCTGCACTCCCTTTGGAGATTAGTTATTTCCATACTAAAGAGACTGCTTGTAAAGTGTCTCCTAAAGGAGAATGCTTTTGAGAGGAAAAAGTACTGAGAACTTCTGGAGTGTGGTAATCTGTTCATCATGTTTATGTTTCATATATTGTGCACCCATAAACTTTTGGAAACTGGATCCAAAGTCAAAAAAGTCAGTGTTAGACCTAGTATTATCCTCAACCACCTTCGAATGAGTCTCTTGGTGTGCAAAATTGGGAGCTTTTTTGAAGGCTGTTTGAAAACTTGCTTTATAATCTGCACTTTGGAGTTACAATAACCAGTAATGTTTGGATGCTGATTACCTTAGATGAGTGGCTTTTTCTTTGTCTTCTCTATTTTCTCCCTCTTCCACACATTCCCCCATTATACTGTTGGATTGATATTTTACTGTGAATCATTATCTTCATTCCAGTCAGTTTGACTTTGGCAGCAGCACAGAGATTGGAATGTGCATTCCTAAAACTTTAACCAAAACCCACAGCAAACATGAGAAGCAGGATGTTAAACACCAGCAGAGGTAGGGCATACCTTGGATGAGGGTTGATGTGCCCTCTAATATGCTCCTTACATGTCCACACTGAATTTCTCAACAATTTTGTATCTCTGCAAGGCACTCTGCCCTTGGTGGCACTCTGAGATCAACCCTTCTGTCATCATAATGACAAGGGAAAATGCCAAGCAAACTGAAGTGACAAGTGAAATGTATTATGCTTTTGCATATATATGTGCACCATGAGGGACAGAACTGCCATCACCAGCATGAAACCCACAGGCTGCTGTCACCCGAGCTAAAAGGAGTGCTTTCCTAATAAAAAGCCTTGCCTCCTTGGCAGGCCAGCAGCTGGAGCAGAGGGAATGTCACACCCCCACACAGACCCTCAGTGCAGGAGGCAGGGAGAGCTGCCCAGCCCTGGCCCCAGCCCTGGAATTAGGCTGCCAGGAACAGACTTGCACTGCACTGCCACCCCCTCGGCTCTCACCGGGGATGCTCTGATTGAACAATGACACAGCTCAAGTCTGGATTTAATTCACAATTGCTGAGTATTGTCTTCCTCTGCACAGAAAGACACAGGATTTCAGGGTGGAGATAACACGTTGCAGGGAAAACAAAGGTATGGAAGTGAATTTCCTGCCAAAAACTGTTCCGCATTCATCCGGCTGCAATGGACTTTGCCATGGGGCTGTGGATCCCAAGGAAGTTGGATAGAGTCAATGAATCCTTGTGTGTCATGGGCTATAAGCTAGAGAAAAAGCACTTTTACCTATATGGAGTTTGACTTTGCTTTCCCCATTTCAACTGACATCACATATTTTTAACAGAGTCACTGAAGAATTTGATTTGAAGAGGCAGCCAGCGACCAGCCCCACCAGGCACAATCCCTGGGTTTAAAAGCACAGCTACCAGCCCCCAGTGCACATGGGTGTCACGGATGTCACCTCTCTGAGCTGGGGCAGGCAGTGGGAAGGCAGCAGCTTCATGCCCACCACTTGCACCTGAAGTTCTATTTCTCAGGATGGCCATAAGTCGTCTTCAGAAACACTCCTAAACACCCAGCCTGCTTTGTAGTGCAGACAAGTGTCTGTGTCAAAGCTCCAGTACCCTGAGGGGAGCTGTGTCTGAAAAAGGAAAGCTACTGTTTATTAAGTTAACTAGCAAGTTCTGTTTATTAGGAGGGTGTATTTCACAAACAGGCTTCAAACATCATTTGTTAGACATGTAACTTGCTAAAATGTTAGAAAAAATGAACATGCACAAGCCTAATAATCAAACAGATCCAGAAAATCATTATTTTTATAGGAAATTTTGAGATAAGTAGAAGGAAGAAACCAGAGATGAATCTTTCCTACAGGCTTTCACTTAGGCTGATGAACAGCCTCCATACTCTATTGTTCCTTATTACTTTACACTGAATACTTTCCAATGGTAGTTTTCTGGCTTTTAACCAACTTAAAACACAAGTTGTTTCCACAGCTCATCAGGTCTGCTAATCACACAGCTCTTCACATAAGTCTTTCCATTTTCCCTGGAAACCTACCATTTCATGATCCTTTTAACCTATCTACCATTATATCCAAGGTGATTGACAAGTAAGCATCTTGAGAAGCTACATAAATTAAAAGCAAAAATCAAATACTTCCATAGATGCAAGACCTCTCTTTGGCTCTAAAGTAGCTTTGCCACTTATCTTTCAAATTCCTGCCAACGTAATTGCTACATTTTGCCTTACAAGAAGCTTATTTTCTTGCTAGCACAGGAAATGTAGTACTTGGCTTTCTTGGGATTCAAAGCTTTCTGGTGTCCAATTCATGAATGCTTTGATTTCTAAAGGCAAAAAAGGAAAGTTATGATCATTTCATTTACCCTTCTACCTAAAAAGAAGAAAGCTCAGTTGCTCTTTGCCAGTGATACAAAATGTATTGAAATACCAAATTGTCAAGGCTGCATCATACCCCCAGCTTAATGAGGCTGAGACTGGGAGCACAAGAGGGATATCAGAGACTGTCTGGAATGGAGACAGATGGGACAGGATATGATTGATTATGAAAACACAAAATTTAGATGCACAGAAACACCTATATGTGTGCTGGGTTTGTCTGCTCCCTTTACATCCCAGAGGGATAGCTCCAACACAGCCTTTGGAATCAAGGGCTTCACTTCATCCTGGAAGATACACCTGCATCCAGTCATGACACAGGCCTCACAGACCTGCAGAGCAATAGCAGGATACTTTAGGACACCTCAGGAGTCAGTAGATGCCTACCTGGGGCAGTGGAGTTTAGCCCTAGACTTTCAGTGTCTCCAAAGGGAACTTGGACTCCTGCAGGCAACTGCACGTCAGCTACACTTGAACACTGAAACACGGTCAAGCAAGAGTAAGTTTTCTCCTTTGACCTTTAAAAAACAAAGTCTTTTAAAAATACCACATGCTCTCTGTGAAAAGCCCATTTCTTAGGGAAAGATAGTTCTCTTCTTTTTCCAACTAAGCACTTGCTTTGGTCTGTCTTTGAATCACATAAAAGAATTTTCTACTGCACATTTTCAAGTTTGTCATGCGTAGATCAACAGGGTGCTGGGAACAGCAGGGCTATCCAAGGAAATAAGGTGAAAAAATATGTTCAGATGAAGGAAGTAGCAACATTTTTGTAATGAATACATGAAGATGCTGGAGAAAAGGGATGCAAACAAGGCCAGTCTTTCAGGTCACCTAACTCCAAAACCTGGGGATAAGAATAAGTTTATGCACACTCAAAAAAAGAGAGGCTTAAAAATAACTGTTGAAAGGTAAGACAGTACAGCTTCTCTGCTCACAAGCTCATGTGATATTTTATTGAGGGTATTTTTTTTCTTAGATAGTGTATCAGTGTTGTTGAAATATTTGTTAATGATCTTTTGGTCTATAGGCAAAGGCAGGAAATGCAAAACATGGTGAATGCTCCTTGTCTGGACAATAGCCATGAATCCATATGTGAGCTCCAGCCTGCTGCCCTCCAGGGCAGCCCAATATCCTCAGCTGCACAAGAGAGAAGCACAAGTGCTTTGGGGAGCAGCATGGTTTTGGGATTTGTCTCTAGACTTCACCTGTCTCTGTCAGGTCTTCAGGACTGCATCAACACTGATGTGGTCATGAATGCATGCTGCAATCATGCACTACCACAGACAGGGTAATATCAGTCACAGGAACATCTCCACAGATGTTTTTGACATTCCAGTTAGTTCCCATCTTTGTCTCATCTCCATTCAGAGGCTTGTGCCTACCCACAGACTCCTGATCTTACTTTGTTGGCCTCCACACCTGCTCAAAAGGGAGAGAAAAGCAGCAAGTGCTCCTTATGTACCCCAGGCACAGGGAGCATGCCAAAATCCTCTGTCTTCTGCATTGCAGATATCCCTGGGCTATTTTAGGAGCTGGAACCCCAGCATCAGCCAGTCTTTCACACACCAGAAGTATGGCCCATTGATGAGAGCTATTGCCATCAATTGGAAATCTACTATGTCTTCACCACTACGGACAGCACAAGCACCTGTTGGGAATACCCTGTACTCCTAATTCAGAAGAGTGCCAGGCTGCTCACCTGAAGATGTGGATCTTCATGGTCCTAGGCTCAAAGCAGAGCAGCCAGCAGCTTTGTAGTGTCAGATCACCAATGGCCAGCTTCAATCCCCATACAGATAGAAGTAATTGCTTTCTTCTGAAAGCTCACATCAGTAGCCCATCCCCACTGCCCCATGTAGGTGCTAACCATCCTAACCACAGAAGCCTACAAGTCATGCTGTCATCTGCTGCCTCTGCAGCTTGCTCCCCCTGTCCCAGCCCCAGTCTCACCTCCCCCTCCCATGTGAGCAGTATGTCTGACTGGTTTGGAGCTGTTGGGACAGGTCATCCCTCCAAGTGAAGCAGTGGTTATCGCAACCACAATTTCTTCTTAGAATGAGGCCTCAGCAGTCACTGCCAAATTCACTCACAACACTTTTCACAGATACAGTGCTGGCATACTCTGGAACCCCGTTCTTCCTCCGACACGTGTACCTATAGTGACACCTAGGGTGTAGCGATGATGACACTTGCTGATTTCACCTCCACTTCTGTCATCCCAGCAAGCATCATGTTCCCTGGGAGACCAGCTTTGTTGTCATCTCCCAGCTGATGCTGTCAAGCACAGATTTTGGTGGCCAAAGGCCATCTGGCACTAACTACAAAACCACAGAGAACTGAGGAGGCTGCCTAGATCACTGTGACCAAACTGCAGTACACACACCATGGGAAACTGTAGGGAGCAGATGGTGAGTGTGTAGAAGCTGACTGGATACTGGGAATGGTACTTCCCCAGCCAGCTGACACCCTGGACACAGCTTTGGTCCAGGTGGCTTCTGTAAAAGACATATATTATGTCACCTTAGGCTCTGTACAAAAATCTAGTGAGAGAAGGAGAGACAGCAAGGGAAGCACAGGGAGCATGCAGGGAAAAGGCATCGTGCACCAGCAGTATCGGGAAGATGCTGGAATTCACACAGGTCTGTTGTACACCATTCAGGTCCCGAATCAAGAGTAACCGACACCCAAAAAATAACCAACCCTCCTCTCTCCTGCTGAGTTCTTTAAAGACTGTAGTGCTGTATGAGCCAGACTGAAATATTAGAAGCAGCAAGTGTTACATTCAGACTTTTTAGAAAAGGCTTCCTACATAATTCCTCCAATCCTTACTTCATTTTAGGAAATAAGCATTAAACTCATATCCATTAGGCTGACTGTTTGTAGTCACAGTGGTGCAATAGTCTGACAAACACATTGTTGTGGTGTTTATTCCAACAGACTTGTCGGAATTAGACAATCCATCTCAGAAGGAGAAGATCATGAAGCTGGAAGGGCCTCATACATTCCCTAGCCTCAAGGCAGGGTCACCTACAGCTATGTCACTTCTGACAAATATTTGTTCAATCTGTTCTCAGAGTTCTGCGGTGATGGAGATACCTCATCTTCCTCAGACAGCCCATTTCCCTGCCTCATTTTCTTCAGCAACATAAAGCTTTATTCACTATCTAACCTGAATCTCCTCATTTGCTACAATTGGGTCACATTGCTTTTCATCCCATCTACCACCAACAAAGAGAAAAAAAAATGCCCTATTCTTTGCAACAGCCCCTGAACCCTTACCATCTGACAAATTTTCCTTTATATTGTGGTTATGTCTTGCCTATAAGCAGATTGCAGCTATTTGGACAGTACAATGTGAAAAATTTCCCTCAAAATGTCATGCATTTTAAAAACTTCCACTGTGCAAACTGCTGCTGTGCTGCATTTGCTTCACACACCTCCTGAGACCCCTACTTCTCAGCTCAGCCACAGAAGGAGGCGCTAATACTCCAGTCTCTGCTGAGAATGTTTGCTGACAGCAAACTTCAAATTTGCTTAATATTAATAATTGTAAGTAAACTTTGGCTGCACAAAAATGTGTGGAAATTGAGCCAGAAAATTTGGCTGTAGACAGACACTTCCTGTTCACTGGAGGAAACCATGCAGTGCAGAAGATGGTATTCAACAGCAGTCTTCACTGTCACTTCCTACCTGCACCCTCATCCAAGGTCTGCCTCCTGAGATTCTCAGTAATCTCCATCTCCTGACCCATCAGCCTTCTCCTTGAGGCATCATCAACAACCTCATCTTCTTCAGTGTCCTTCTGTCTGCTTTAGGCCCCAGACAGTGCCTCTGCACAGGCCAAACGAGCAAGTTCAGCATTGCTCAGCAGGGCAAATGCTGCTCTACCATCTATCTACCTTGATATGTAATGGTGGCAGTGCTTCCAGGCTCATCTCACCAGTTAGCCAACACTCAGGTGGGATCTATTTCACCTAGTTTTGGCCACCCAGAAAAGAGGCACCTGACCTGACCTACTCATGTAATATTGTTCACAACACAAGGGCACAAATGACTGCCTGTACAGGGACGTGTATCTCTGTACTGGTTATAGAAGTGATTTCAAAAAATTCCATTCCTACTGAAGAGAAATAGTTTCCTTCATCAGTGCCAAAGTCATTGGACTTCACACAGTTTCTAGCAAAGTTCAAACAAGAAGCAGTGTTTGAAGAAAATATTACTATCTCACACTTAACAATGGAAGGGTCAAGGTCAGCATCAAAGCCTCACTGCATAGACAATTACTTTTTCTTCAGATGCCTTCTGTGGATCTCAGTGCACAGGGAGCCTGAGGCCCATGAATTGCAAGCGAAAAAAGATCATCAACTTCACCTCAGGTCAATGGGAATAGAAGACAAGAAACCAGCCTACATTCAGTAAACAGTTCAGAATGGCATGCTTCCTTATTATTCCTCTGCAGCTGGGTGCCTATTACAAGAAGTACTTACAAGTTTGAAATGCCCTATACAGCCTTCACTTAACTCTCAGAGCACTCTTCAACAACTCTTATTCCTGGAGATAAGTATTATGGGAAGTACACTACTTAAGAAAGGAGGTGTTTACCAGAAAGAAAAAAAAAAATACCTTTATCAGCAAGGGAAGTCTCTGATACATACATCTGAGCTCCAGGCTTTACAGCCAATTGTTTTTCATATGCCTCACATATATGCAGGAAAAAATTGCTTTTTGATGAAGTACATAAGCCCTGCACATAAAATAACCACTTATTCTCGGGTGGCATTCTCAGGCACTGATTATCCCAGGCAGGCACTGACTGGGGAAGGAGAGCACAAGTAACTCCCTGTTCAGCTAGCAGATGGGTGGCAATCTAGGTCTAGGTCTAGGGCTAACTTGTCAATAGTGACAGCCCTTCCTTCTCATTTGAGATTGTTGTTAATTACACAGAAGTGTCTTTGACTAGTTCTTTTCTTACTTGTTCAGACATGTTCAGCCTGACATCAAACTTACACGTTCTTTACCCATTCTCTCCATTATTTTTAGTCTCTCCTTGATCATTTCTTCCCCTTTCTGACCTTGATGTGGAGAAAAGCAGAGAAAGTGCAAAAGTATCAGGACTGTCCTCCCCCCACAAATATGTGCTACTTCATGAGAGAAGAGGAGGGGTAGGTACTGATCTCTCCCTGTGACCAGTGACAAGGACATGAGGGAAAGGCCTGAAGCTGTGTCAGGGGAGGTCTAGGATGGGTATTAGGAAAAGGTTTGTCACTCAGAACGTGGTTGGGTACTAGAACAAGCTCCTCAGGGAAGTGGCCACAGCACCAAGCTTGAGAGTTCAGGAAACATTTGGAGAATGTTTTCAGATCCATGGTGTGACTCTTCGGGGTGGTCCTGTGCTGGGACAGGAGTCAGCCTTTGACGATGCTTGTGGGTCCCTTTCAAATCAGGATATTCTATGATTCTATGTAGCTTCTGATATTTGATTAGTTTTGATGGCACCTGCTGGCAGACACTGGATATGCCACTGCAAAGCAGAGAGGAGCCAGCAGACAGACACAGTGTCAACAGGAATGCCTAAAAGAAATCAAAGGCACAACTGAAAGGTGAAAATCATGATGTCTTGTGAGGAAATTATCTCCACCCAGCATCCAAAGTTGTTTCTGTACTGCTGGAAACAAGACTTTAACATGCAAAGAAGAACACTTGCAGCAGCACAGCACTACCCAGAGTCAGAAATCTGCAGAGAGGCTCCAGGCTGAAGCCAAACTGAGAGGCAGAAAACACACCTGTGTGGCAGTAGAATAGCGTGGGTCTCAATACGGCTGCACAATGTATCTGTCAGCTTCTCCAGACATGAGAACCACGGCCTCTGATTGTGCAGGACTGACAGAAAAAACCCCTGCTTGGCACCAACTGGTAGGATCAGAGATCTGTGCTGCCTGCTGGTATTGCCACCATCCTGAGTATCAGCAGGACTGTGCAGGCAGGCATGAACACCACACACATGGTACCTGTGTCAGGATTAACTCAGTGTAACAATCACACTCCTTCCCTGCTTCCTGGATCACTTTCCTTTGCCCTTCTGCTTGGAATTAGTGGCTAACCCTGAAAATGGAGTGAGATACTGAATCCCCAGGACAGCCTGAAGTGAGGAGCCAAAGGAGATGGTGGAAGGACCACAGCCCTGCCAGTCTCTGCTTGTCTCTCTCCACTTGGGTGCAAGGATACAAGGAAGGCAGGGAAGCTTAAAAGCATGGTACCACTAAGGGCTGTAAAATTATCAAGCACATAAACTTACAAACGATTGCTGTGAAGAACTGGATTACATTTACTCTATGTTCTTAAAGTTTGAGGCTTGATCTGTGCTTATTTTTCAGCACTTGGAGAACGACTATGAATCAACAGTTTGTTCCTTGAGAGATGTGGCAGATAAAAGAGAGATGCAATTTGCCCCATCAAGAGAAGTGCAATATCCTAATGGAAAAGGCGTAGGAAATATGTCTGTTAAAGAGTAAAGAAAAGTAACACCAACAGAGCTGAGTGATACCTCTTTCCTGGGATCAGGAAAGTGACAGGCATACTTGGAATCCCAAAATGTATGCCACTGTTGCTGCAATAGTTTCCCTGGCATTTTTACCTAGAGAATTCAGTGGCACTTCTGACCCCATAGTCCCCAAAACATAGCAATCCTCACAAACATGCAAAATATTTTAAACACTCAGGATGAAATGAAAATTTATTTTGTGCCTCACTACAAAGCACAAGGACTGAGTAGCCATTAAGGCCAATGCCAAACATAACTATAAACAATGTCTGGGATTTAGGAGATGTTTGAATACTATATTCTAGAAGCTGAGGACCTGTACACAAGAAGTACAGACACTCAGCCATCTAACACCACTAGTCCTTGCTTCCACCTCCTAAGGTGAGCTCAGGAGTTCTCTGTCCCCCTCCAAACTTCCCTTCCAAAACAGGAACCAAACTGGAACAGTCCCAGATGTTCTATCTTGAACCAGATCAGGTATTTGTGCTATATGTCATAAACTGACACAGTGTCCTGGGTGTGCCAACAGGCCACCAGTATGAATGTCCAAGTAGATGGAATCAGCTCTGTGTCTGATAGTAGCCAGGGAGAAGGGAATTGTATATTGAATTGAATTGAATTGAATTGAATTGAATTGAATTGAATTGAATTGAATGGAATTGAATTGAAATGTATATTGAATAGCTGGAAGACCATGAATATCCATTCATCTCTGTACCCCAAATCCTTGCAAGGCAATCCATGAGGAAGGTACACAAGCCTGAGGCTTCAGAACAAGGGCTAACCCTCATTGTTGAATTGGTGGTTTAACATCAGGCACCATCAGTGGCCACAACTCAGGGTGTAACTGGGGAATCCCATTGGAGGGCAAGAAATCTGGGCAATAATCTCACCGAAAATCATAAGTGACTGGGCAGAGAGTATTTTAAATTTAAAAAAAAATACCCAAATGCAATGAATTTTAAAGGAATGAAAATTCAGTTTTGTGGAGATAGAAAAAAGAAGATGCCATGTTTGAAGAAACAAGAAAATGAGGATTTGATGGGGTTTTCTTGTTGTTTTAGAGTAGCTTTTTGAAATTTTTTTTCTGTTTTTCCAGACATTTCCTCTTTGTTCATTCTATATTGCCATAATTAAATGGCAGTGAGAGGACAAAGCAGAAACGTTGAGAAGAGGAAACAATGAAAATGTGAATTTAAATTGTGGTTTAAGAACTGAGTCATGATGACTATTTGAAGAACTGCACTTATTCTATATGTTTGTTGTTTCTGGCTTTTTAATTAAAAAACAAAAACAAACAAAAAAAAAACTTCAAAATATATTTCTGACTTCCAAGCAAACTTGGACTTGGTGTTCATTTGATAGGCTGAACAGTCTTTGTTGTTATCTGCAGTCTGTGTTTTTGTATTTGCATAGAATTGAATACTTACTGAATCCACACTATAGGAAAGGCAGGAAGTGCTATCATTTAAGTAACAATGTACTCTCAACAAGGCATATCTTGCAATCTCTGCATGTTAAGTTTCCAAACACCCAGCTATTCTGAAGTCCTGCATGGAAATAGTTAACAAAGCTGTCTCCCTCAATGGCAGCTCACATTTTAGCTCTCTGGAGCAAGCAAATCCCAAAAGAAAATTCTGCCCTAAAAAAATCATGATGAAGACGAAAAAGTCAACCCTTTCTTGTTGTTTGAAGCCTGAGCTTTAAAGCCAATTATAATTCAAATTATAAATACAGTCTATTTCTGCCTCACATTTTAAAGAACTGTGAAACGCCAGATGGCTTTTCTGTCGCTGTGCCCTGCCATATAAAATATATTTTTATGGTTTCTGATCTCACTACAAATAGGGCATGAGAATGATAAGCTGTTAATGTAAAAATAATTTTCCGTGTGAACTTGCCGTGTCTGGCGGCAGTTTCTCAGCAGGCTGGGAGATGCCCTGCTTTTCCACCACTGGATGGCATTCAAGGGCCATAAATACTCACGCTGGGAACAGCAGCAAAAGAAAATTAAAATACAAAGAGTCCAAAGCCTTTGGATGCTTGGTAATTCTTCTGTAATATATTCATGTTTTCAAGATTCCTAGGAAATAAATCTGGTAAGATTAAAAAAACTGTTTCGGAGGAGAAAGGAGCTTTCCTCTGAGACGAAATTGAATATGCATGTAGGATGTGGGACATGAGATCTGAAAGCAGCATTCCAATTAGGAGAATCCAACAGTCATATCTCAGCATCGCAGTCTACATCAACATTAATACAGGCTGGCAATTCGATGTATCTTGTGTTTTTCCTACCCAATATGGACCCAACAGGGAGAGAAAAAGCGAAAAGTATTAATTTGACCTTGGGTCTACACAGACACAATGCCATGGTCGTGCACACACAAAAAGATCTTTAAAGCATTTCTGCTTTTTTGCTTTAAAGCTCAGCCCCGTCCTACCGCCAGGCAGCATCATTAAATCCACCCCAGCTCACAGCTGAGCGGCTGAGAGGAGGCTGCGCTGGAGACCCCCTGGGGCCCCTTCCCACCTGAGCCGCCCTGCACTTCCAGCCCCTCATTAAGAATAAAGACAGGCTGGCACAGACAAGAAGAGCCCCCCGCAGCGGCAGCAGCATTTGTTGGGGTGTAGGGCCGGGTCGGGTTCGCCGGGACACGGCCGCTGCTGCGCCCGCAGAGCGCAGCGCTGCTCGGGCAGGGGCAGGGCATCGCTTTGACCAGGGAGCGCCTTGGAAGGAACAGTTCGCACCTCTGCGCTACAAAGCACAGTTTGGAAGAGGAGAGACGACAGAGCCACGGCCTCTGCTGTGTAAAGACGGAGTAGGAGCAACAAAACGCTCATCAGGAAAAGCTGTGATATTCTGGGCTGCCAAGTCTGTAGGTTTTGCTATGAAGTCTAGCTGTGAATTTTTATTCCCTCTTCAATTTTTTCAAGTCTGCCTAGGGAAACGAGCGTTGCTGAGCGTGTGGTTGGTGGTGGCGTTCTGGCCTCCCTTGCCCAGAGGTGTTGGTGTTTCTCAAGCAGTGCTGCCTGGAGTGCTGGTCATGGTGTTTGTGGTGATGTGCTCAGGACTCTTTGCTGCAGATTAGTTCCATTTGTGATATGTTTCCTTCTGGTGAGGATTTAACTCGGGGGACAGGTGCCTGCAGGTAAAAAGGGGGAAGGTCTAAGGATACCTAAGTTAAATTGTGATCTTTGCTAGCTGTTGTACAGGATTCTTCACAGCCAAAAGAAGTTGATGTGGCTTAATCTTCCTATTCCAGTGAATGTGTCTGTAGTATTCAAGTATCTCATAAATAAATATATATACTCTATAATAAATACATTATATAGTATTTAATAAATGTATATGTCATAGATTTGTATATTATATGTTATATATTTAAATATTCATGTCCCTAGAGATGTGTCCTTTGTTCAGAGAAGATCTCCAGTGGCATGTGGGGTAAAGTCCTCAAAACAACCTGGTGGAATCTTAGCACCCAGCTGCAGGCAGCTTTTAGGGGTGTTTGGTTGCTGGTTGTCTGGAGAAGCTCTCTTGGGTCCCTGGATCTGATATGATAACGTGTCATTATCTCTCTAATGTAGTTTATGAGGCCTAAAAAGAAAATAGAGGACTTACTACAGTCCTGTACGACCTTGCTCTCCCAGCCTGGGCACTGCTGTTCAAACCCGGGCTTGAGGGCAGGGAGCTGCCCCCAGAGAGCAATCTTCTGGTCTTCTTTCATAGCAGTCTGCTCAGACCAGACGGCTCATATCAGATACAGATCTTGTCCAAACCCTCTTCCTGTAAGACCTGTTTTATCTTACCTGAAGAGGTGGAAGGGGTGGAGTGGTTATCAGTCTTAAACTACTATCAACTATACACAAGATTTTCTACCCAGCCCATTGAGACAAGGTTTTACAATAACAGAAGCAGAACAACCTTTTTTCCTTCCTGTGGAAGAACAGTAACAATGTTTTTGACACTTAGCATACACTGTAATGTAAAACAGAAGAAATAGGAACCATCAAGGGCAGAGTTTTAACTCTAAGTATCAAAACACTGACTCTGAATTGGGTTTTAGAAACTACAAAGCACAGTTCAAATACACAGTAATTTCTCAACAGAGATTATGCACACAACAAAGTCATTGTGTTCTATCTGACACATTCCTCATGTAAGAAGCATTATCTTTGCCTCATGGCCATTCTCTAATCAAGCAGCTAAAAAGGAGCAAATCTTCCTCATTACCTACACTCACAGCCATATGGACATCCAGAATCACATCAGCCACCGAAATCAGTTGTTCTATGCTCATCACCTGATGCCTGTAGAGCCCTTGTGCCCAGACCAACAGCCTGGAACTCAATTTGTCCTTGAGGTGATCTGCAACATAACCACTGGATGGATCCAGAGCATAACCACTGGACTCGTTTGTGTTGTCACCAGCTCCCTCTTCCCAAGCACTTCACAGAAATCTATTGCATTCATGGCACCAGCAAAAAGCCCCTGGGCTGATGCTGCCCAAGGATGGAGGAAATGAAGATCACAGAAAGGCAAGTTGTTACAGTAAATAGCATCATGCTGTCTCCATGTTTATTATTCTGAACACTCTGCTGGTTTTCAGTCTCCCCACTGCTAGATCACACGTCTAGAGCAAAATTATGTTTTCTCTTCTGCTTGGGACAGAAATTATTCAGTAATGCTAGGAAAGTAGAAGATATCCTTGTTAGGAATACTGTTATACTATGAAACCCTGTATCATTGCCCCAGAAATGGTTAATGCCTCATGCCCAAGCAAAGAAAAAGAAAAATTTAATAAAACCTATCAGAAACAAGTATTTAATCTGACCAAAAAGCAATAAAA
Source organism: Lonchura striata (assembly GCF_050655825.1). Taxonomy (NCBI): domain Eukaryota; kingdom Metazoa; phylum Chordata; class Aves; order Passeriformes; family Estrildidae; genus Lonchura; species Lonchura striata. The sequence continues at coordinate 35,415,286 of NC_140705.1, forward strand.
AGCCCCGTTCCTTCTAATGCCTACAGGGCCAAGATCTTAAGCAATGGGTTTGTTTAGGCTTGCCATTATCTTTGCATTTATGGCTGTAAATGTTACTAATGGCTATGCAATTACCCATCTCTTTTAAGCTTTAACTTAGAGCTCTTTCAGACTTCTACCTCCAGCTCTGTGCTTGGAGGCCCCATCAGCTGGAGCTATTTCCCCTGGGCTCTCAGGCAACCGTGCACCCTTACGTTTTCCAGTAATACATGGCTCAGTGTTTTGCCCTTTTATTTATTTTGTGACTTTTCAGAATTGCTTTGCTGTTGTATCCTCCTCTGGGAATATATTTACATGAAAGGAACATTATGATCCACTTAGTATAAGGACTTAAAAGAAGAGAAATGACAAACACATGTACAAACATAGTTATTCCAAATACAGCTAACTCAAAAACCTGCAGGGGAAAGAAAAAACATTCTCCCTTCATTTGCCCTACCTTACTTAAATTAAGAAGTGTATGCTTGTGTTAAGGTGTGAGAGCAAGGAATAACATTCTCTATCCCTGTCTGCTGAGGATGACACCTGATGGGCCTTTGCACTCACTAGAGTATCACTTAGAAGATGGGCAGAAAATAATGATGGGGAATAAAATGGAGATTAAAAATAAAACAAAAAACGAATAGAGAAATAGAGCATGATGGCTTTTCCTCTTTGAACACTGATTCCCTTAGCTGTGACTGCATGGTAGAAGTTACCATGTTCATACAGGCTAGCAGTGACTCACTGTAGTCATTCCTGGAAGTAGGAGAAACAGGCATAGGAGCTGTGTTTGGAGTGGTGGTTTTGTTTCTGGACTGACCCTTCTCTAGGCTGTCTCCATGCAGAGGTGTAGGAAATTCAAACCTTGCTGTCACTGAGCCAAACTATGGCTAGTCTTGCTCCAAAAGAAAATTTCCTAACAATATTTTCAAGAAATGAAAACTGACTCTGCTGTAAGGAAGCCTGACTCCAAACCCTGCAGCAGGGTAAAGGCAGTCTTAGCAATCACCAGGGGATTGTTCAATCTCTATCAAGCAGCAGCTTGAGACAGCTAGAACTGGATACTAAGACTTGGGGCATTTTACTATTATAATACTTCAGAAAATGGAGACATGCCAAAATAATGCCTAAACAGTGTTTTTAGAGAAGCTTAAGTTGACACAAGGTTGGAGAAAATGTTTCTTTTACAAAGCAAAAGCTAGCTAAAGCATAGGAAACAAAGGGTAAGGCTAACTTGGACCTTTTACTTTCAAGAATCAGTTTTACTCAACATATTAATCAGAAAACTAGAGAAGAAAATCCTCTGTGACATTTCCAGATTCATAGAATGTACTAAACCCTTCCTCAGGCAGCCAACACTTATGCTGAAGGTGAAGATCCCCAGAAAGACCAGACAAACCAAAATGGTCAAACAGATATCAGATAAACTTCAGAACATATAAATATAAGTTCATGCATTTAGGGAAAAATAAACCAAACTACAGGTGATGCCAAATGCAGAACTGGAAGGGGCATGTCAAAAAATAAAATCTTCAGAGTTATTATGTATGAGTCTCTGGACAGCAATATAAGCTAAAATAGTATCATGGAATCAGATACTCTTTCATGATAAGGGTACCAGAACAAGACAGAGGGCTTCATTTTGCTGCTACAAGTAACTTTAGTATTACCACATTGGAGTACAAGTCTGCTCTCTGCATCTCAGGAAGGGTGAAAGAGTTAAAGCAGGTATGGGGGAAAATGATCAAGAAGATGCCTTTCAAGGAAAACCCTAAAAATGCTGGGGTCTTTGTGATAGAGTGGACGATGCTAAGAACAGGAACAGCTGAGTATTACAAAATAATTAAGGAGTATCTAGGAAATTAGTTTAAAATAGAGTAAGTGATTTTTATACTTCTGTAAGTTATTGTGACAGGAACTTATAAAAGCACATAATTCCAGCAGGTTCAAACTAGAGTGGATAAATCAATACAAAAGAAGTGCGTGGGTAGACAGAGAAAGAACAAGGCAGAGATGTAATCCCTAGCAGCCCAGCAGCCCCCAGTAAACCATTGTGGATACTGGCACATGAGGGAGAGATTCTGTGATACTTGGGAGTGGCACAAGGGAAACCAAGTGCAAGAAATGGCCAGAGTCTGGTGATCCCATAAACAGCATCTGATACTGCCAGAGTCAGAAACCAAGTGGATGGGCTAGAAGGATGATTAATATGACCTGAAAGATGTTTCTTATGCTTTTAGACCATCAAAATTATGAAGAAAGACAGATTATTTTAAAAACAAATTATAAAACCAATAAACCCCAAATTGTCAATAAATTAACACTGAGCTGAAGTCCTCTCCCAAAGCAAATTTCCTGGCCTTTTTTTTCCCTTAACCAAAAGAATAGTGGTTTCTCTCATACCCCCAGACCCAGAACGGTTTGGCAGAGCAGGAACTGTTAGGTTTACTGCTTACACTGTGTGCAGATAATGAGATGGCATCTTGCTCCAACCTGACAGCAGGACAAGCGCTGGGTTAACATATGTCAGAGACACGGGAAATTGCAGAGCAACAGGGAAACCCCTTAAATGGTGAAATCCTCCAGACACCTGTTATAACAGACGCCTGATTAACTGTTAGTTTTATTTCATCACCAAGTGAGTTCACAAGTTTCCTGGCATCATCTTCAAATCAGTCTTTTTTCATGGCAATCTTCATTGATGCCCTTCCCTCCACTGTTATGTGCGCATATATTTAAGGGAATTCCAATTTAGTAAGGAGCTTTTTCCAGCTGTAAAAGGGAAACAGCCTATGTTTTTCCAGAACAAGCCCTGGGATAACCTCTTTCCCCCTCATCACTATTAAAAAAACACTGTTTAGGCAGGGTTAAAGGGAGGGAAAAGGACTGCTCGCTTGGAGATTCTCAGTCTTGCTAGGAGTAAGAGGTCTGGTCTGAAACGTCAATTCATTAAAATCCCTACAGCCTGAGAGCTTTATCTTTCTGCCAAGACGATGCCCTTCCTGTTCTCACCAGCTGTGGACTGTAAATTGAAAGGTTTTTCAGCCTGGCACCTGGAAGCAGTGAGGCCCTCACACTCTGTCTGTCCACACAGGTGTCCAACAGCTGCTCCTCAGCAAGTGTTTAACTCTCTGGTCAGGTTTGAATATTTTTGGATAAAGGGAATTGACCTCAGGAAGGTCTTAGCAGCTCTGTGAAAATAAACACCTACTAATGGCAAAATATAAAAATTGGGATCTGACTGAAAAGAAGTTGGTAGCACCCCTAAGCAAACAAGCTGGATGGACAAACAGCAGCCCTGGCTCTGCCTAATGGCTCTGCAGCAGCTCAGGAGAGCATCTGACGGGACCACCAGGCAGGAGGAAGAGTGTTTGCTGAGGACATGGCAACATAGATTTTCAATGAGATGTGGCACAGATAGTCAGGAAACCAAGTTTCACTAACCCCTCTGCTCACAGAATGAATTTGTTTTAGGACTGTGATGATGTAAGTTTATATAGGTCACTGCAACAGCAAAAATATATCATATCATTTTTATCTTCAGTCTGCTTGATCTTCAGCATTTTTAATCCACAGTATCAGTCTGACTGATTCATTGTTACTTATAAACCACACTGAGAAAGACTTCATTTTATCTCCATGCACAAATACCCTGTTCCTAAAATACAGAAGATGTACATTGGCTATCTACATAAACAAGAGACTAGTTTTCCTTCTGATTTTATGACATTGTCTGTCTGTGCCCTGTTGAATATATATGACCAACTGAGCCTCTATTTCAGCCATTTTATAATGCAATGAAACAGTATTGTGCTTTATTTCTGTTTTTGTTTTTGTTTTTTGGTTTTTGTTTTTTTTTTACTGCAAATATGGTATTTAATCCCTACACATATAAATCTAGAGTCATCCATAGTACTCCTACTCATATCCCATTTATTCTCTATTATGGTCCACTGTATTAGCTTCCTGATAACATGTAGCATTGTTTTTCCTAGTCCTGACTGTAAGTGGGCCCACTGATCTACCATTGCCACTCTTCCAACCATGGTCTGGATTTTTACTCTTACTTTCAAATGTAAAGAAACACATTCTGACCTCATTCTGACAGCTACAACGGCCAAAGAAAATGTATTCAAATAACATATGTTAAAGATGTAAAGGTTGGCTGCTGACTCCTGTGGACTTCAGGACTCAGGGATCTCTCTGGACTGACTGGTGCAGCCCAACTGTGGGCACATAGGGACTCTCCATCTCAGTCTATTGGACACAGCTCCTGTCCTTGTGTTCAGGTTTGTCCAGAAGAAAAGATGAGCATTTGTCCCAGAGAGGCACCAAGGAAACTGCACAGAGATTACTCAGCAGACCACTACCTTCAGCCACAGTCACATAAACACAAACAACCCTCACCCCCCTCCTCTCCAGCTGATAAGGATTGAAGTCCTGTATGAAAACATGTCCTCGCTTTGAGATTCATGAGCACAGTTACATTCACAGATCCTTGAATATCAGCTCAGCTTGTAAAGCCCTCTAAAACCCATGCTTTTAGAGCAGTCCCTTACCTAGACCAAGTGGGTCTCCTCCTACTCTCCAGATAGTCCAGCTTGAAGTTTGCTAGCAAGAAAATGTATGGACCACACATTCATCTCACAAACCTCTCCACAGTCATGCATTCATTGAATTTAGCACAGCTTCTCTGTCCACCCATGCCCTGACCCTGTGTCCCCTTATTCAGCACGACCTAAGACCTTGAGTCCTTCCAGGTTCTGGCTTCCTTCTGCTCATCAATTAGTCCAGCTGAAAATTTGTCATACAATTACACACACAAGTACATACAGGATAAAATTAACTAGGGGGAAAAGAAGCATATTTTGTTATTTACATGTGCTAATATTTAAACGTCTCCCACATAAATATACACCCTGGTCCCTCCAATTGCTGGCAACTTGACCTACCCAGTGTCCCTTCAACTGGGACAATCCTGGTGTCTAGAAGAAAATAATTTCATCCCAGATGATGAGTGCTCTCTTTTAGAATGATAGAATCATTTCAGATTGAATAGACCTTTAAGATCATCTAGTCTAACCTTTAACCCAGCCCTGACAAAGTCCCCTGCTTAATCATGTCCCTAAGTGCCACATTTACACGTCTTTTAAATACCTCCAGGTTTGGTGACTCCATCACTCCCTGGGCAGCCTGCTCCAGTGCTTAACAAGCTTCTCTGTGAATAAATGTTTCCTAGGATTCAGTCTAAACCTCCCCTGCTGCAACTCCAGGCCACTACCTCATGTCCTATCACCTGCTGCTTGGGGAAAGAGACAGAGCCTCACCTGGCTACACCATCTGTTTAGGGACTTGTGGAAGTTGGTAAGGTCTGCCCTGACCTTATCGTGCTGGCATACTGTTCTTGCTAGTTGCTGTCACCAAGATCTATGTGTTCCTTCTCCAGCTCTCTTAGGACTTGCAGCACACACACAGGGGATCCAAAGTTTTGCCCATTCCCTAAGGACCCACGGCAGGAGGCTCATTCCCGCTTCCCACTGCTTAGGAAGCCCAGGATGCCCGAGTGCCATCCCTAATGGCTCTGCTCTGTCTTCTTGTTTCCCTTACCACCTGCTGATGAGTTTGTGTATCTGCGTGCTTATTCCACCCCTTCCCTTGTCATGCGTTGCTACTTCTGAACTGAAAAGTTAGAGACAGAGAACTTAAAGAGGCGGTGTTCCCCCATTCTACACGGCCTCACAATACACACTCCGCAAGTTCTGGTGCCTGAGGTTGCCTGAGGGGGAGAGGGATCCCTGAGTTGAGGAGGTCACAACTAAAAGGCTTGGTACAAACAAAAGGGGAAAAGCCCTAAAAAAACGCCAGGCATCCTAGCAGGACACAGAGCTAGAGAACTTTTTTTTTTTTCTTTTTTTCTTTTTTTTTTATAAAGCATGGATTTCATGCTAGTTGGTATTTCTATGGTTTCACAACCCAAAATATGGAAGTTGATTCAAAAGTTGTAAACAAAAATTTATTGTGTGGCTGCTGTGGGCAGCACAAGCATAGATAGACAGGCAAGTGTTTGATTCTGCTAGAGGAGATTATTTGAGTAAGACATCATCCAAGAAGGTTGGCAACACAAAAAGGCACATCACTCCTAAAAGCAAACTTCAGGGAACTTGCTTCCGTGCTCTCCTTTCCAGTCCTGTCAAAGTTATGAGAAAATGAGATACCATTCCCGAAGGTAATCATGCTGCAGCCCAAATCACTCCTCTCTCATTTCCCAGGAATCCCAGGTAGGACCTGGCTTTTCTGCAAAAGTAGCCACATCAATCCCGTTTAATGAAATTGTACAGCAGCTTGGAATCATGAGTCAGCTACAGCAGCTGCTTGACATGTATTCCCACAATTTTTGAGTGATGATCCAGAATGAGAAATTAGACTCTGCATCCTGAAAACCTGTGCTGCTGGTGTTGATAATCTAATCCTAAAGACCATCCTGCTGAACTTTCTCTCCTCTGACCAAAAGTGACGCGGAGGCAACTGAGACTTATATAAAACACTAAGGGAAAATCTTTCCAGAATATTGACATTTTCCAGAGTAGTAAGAACAGTGAAGCAACGAGATCAGTCTCCTTCACAAAATTGGCTTTTTTCAAGAGCAAGTCTGGCAAAACATCTTCCAGGAATGGCACGATGAAGCTAGCACATAAGAGAGGGTGGAGGGCTTAAGGTGTGGAGATGAGGTTAGTAAGGTTTATTGAACATATACTGAAAAACACTTTTCTAAGAACTTAATCTCCTCTACATACGAAAAGCCTTTTCTTCTCCACAAAGCCCCATGATTGTATTCTTAGCAAATAGCACTGAATTTGCACTCCAATAGACAGAAGCGGGGTGGGTGATTGGTGGATTTGTATGTTCATTACAAGCCGATCTTCAGCTCCTCAAGTTCCCCATCACAGCTTAGCCCTGGGGGTCCCTCTAAACTACTTCAGTCATTTGGCATCGGCACAGGTAACAGCCACAGCCATGGCCCGGGACAGAGCAGTCACCCTCACAGCCTCACTCCAGGAAATCTTCCCTATCCCCATTGGAATCTTTTACTGCTATCCTCCCAGCTTCAATTGCTGGGAAATCCCACACAAGTATATCTGAGGCATTTTGAGTTAGCACATTTAAACCTTGCTGACAGTGACCCAAGCAAGGATGATGTTCTCACCCCAGAAATTAGGATGAAGAGCAAAGAAATTAATTCACTTCAGTTCCCATAGGCAGGCTTCAGACCTGTGAGCAGTTCCTCCAGAGCCCCCGATGCAACCCACTACAACTAAACAAGTTTTTGATGCTAATATCAGGTGTTATGAGTACATATTCTGTGCTCCTCTTCTCACCTAACACATTCCCTGCCTTTTCCATTTGTATACCTGGGTCTAGTACGAGGCATTTGGGAATTACTAAAGCCCTATGCCTTGATGAAGACAAGCAAAAGGTAAGCAGCTTAAACACCTAATACTCTTGTATGACTACTCTATTCTGCATTGCTACATGAAAATGTACAAAACTTCTTCATAGGGTTTGATTTTGCATCATTTGCCTATCTATATGGGAGGAGAATAAATACAAAGAAATAGAAAAGATGGCACAGAAAGACAGAGTACTATGCATAGAAGATATACAAGTATACTTTCTGCCCATTAGGTAAAATAAAAATGGAAGAAAAGCAGGAGGAACAATACATAGCAACTTCAAAAAATTTAATCATTAATTGAATAAAGGGAAAAAAATTCTTCTTCTGTTCCATTTCCCATACCTCACTTCTTTTTTCCCCACTATCTCCCATTAAAAAAATCTAGAAATTTAAATTGCATCAGAATCTATTTTTGTCTGTTAAGATAATAAATCACCATTTTCCTCAATAAACATTGATGATTTAACTGATAGTTTATTTTAAAAATAGATCAAGCATTTGGTCATGCAAGTGCTGTATTTTATCCCTAATGGAAATAATTACACTTACTTAAATGCACAAAGAAGCAAGGAGGAAATAAAATAGCCATCTATCTTATCCAGCGGTCTACCCAGAGTCTTTATCAGAAAACATAAGGTTTTACACTGTGGTGCTATAAAAGCTGAAAAACAAATGTTCCGTTCACCGTTGTCCTTGACCATTAACAAAGGGACGGGCTTTAGGATTTATGATAGTAGCAGGTACTGCAGTGACAATCTGTATGGTTCTCTATCTTCACATTGTCCTTAAGGGTAATCTTAAAAAAAGAAAACACACACACATATAACAAATAATTAGGATTAGCTGCACAGTAAGAACAGCACTGTCAAGTAAAATATGTCTGAAAACTTTTTCTTAACTACAAAGTAAACAGGCCCTTTGGGGTACATGTACTAGAATAACCTTAACACCAACCTATGAAGCTGCATCATCTCAGGTTTTGGAGCTGTAATGTGAAGGTTTTCAGTAGTGACATGCATAGTGACATAATATGCTGCTCTTTAACTTGGACATTCCTTAAAGTGTCTAATTTTCCAAAAGTGTCAAGTAACCAATGTATGGAAAATCAGAAAGTGTCCTTAAAATACATCATATGGAAATTACAAAAACAGAGGCAACGAACACAAGAGTCACCTTTCTATTTAATCTCAACCAAATTCTAGATGCTGCCTCAGGGCAAGTATAACATTGTCAGTGTAAAATAAGATCTATGTTCTCCTCAGGTGAAGAGCCAGGATTGGTTCAGAGTAGTTTAAAGTAGGTATCTGGCTCTCACATCCAGTGGGCACCCAGTGCTCTCCTCAGCTGCACCCACTGAGCTGTCAATTGACATTTGAGGGGTCAGAGGGGATCTCACCAAGCCTCCAGCTGTCACTCTAGAAACACTTTCATGGGTTCTGTGTCTGCCAACCATACCCATATCACTTCAGTACCCTAAGGTATTTCAAATGCACCAAATCTGTGAGTGGATAACTCAGCTGACCCTCTAGCTGACACATTTAATGAGCCTGGTTCAGGTCACCACAGGACAGACACCTTAGCTTGTTTCAACTAGCTCACCATTTATTACATAAAATGTAAGGTTTCTTCACTTGGATCCTAATCACTCCCAAAATAGCTGGATTTAGAAGAACCTTCCAGATGAATGTTAAATGCTCACAGTACTTGCACACATTTACAGTTCCCTCTTGGTTATACTGTGAAAAAGTAAAACACCATCTCAATTCATCTAATGAGCACAGATGGTTTTGGTCCCTCATTCCCATATATATAATTGATAGTATTGACCAGACACCTTCTCAGAGAACACCTGTTTATGCAGGAAAGACACTTGGTAATTTACTTATTAAAATCAAATACACACTGCATAGCATTTAAGGGAAGGGTGCACATCCAGGAGAGTTGAAATTAGTGGAACAAGTCCATCACCAGAGCTGCAGGTGTCATGAGACAAAGCAGTTTCATAGAATCCAGTGGCACTGCACCAATTTCCTCATCCCAGCTGAATATCAGACTTGCTACTGGTTGATAATTTCTTCTTTAGAAAAAAAGAAAGAACCAAGGCATAAAGGACATAAATGCCAAAGATTCTTCCCTCAAACTGTTCTCCATTGTCCTCCAGCAAAATCATATTCTTTACTATTCACTGCTTCAGCTTAATATTGTATTCTAAAAGAAGCTAAAGCAGACCTCATTCTCACCCTCACCTTGGTAAAGGCCTTTGCTACGCAGCATGTTGCTTCTGATGTAATGTTCTTTGGAACAAGCATGGTCTTCTTGGACCTCATTGGAGTGGGATAGGCACGGGAGAAACAGCACCCAGTGCACTGGTAAATGGGTGCTCCTGGCTTGGAAAAGAATCTGTTCTCCCCTAGCTTGCACTCTGGGCAACCTGCCATAAAAATATAAGGAAGAGAATTTTACTTGATTTCCAGCTGTATTTTCATTTCCAAAAAGAAAGGGAAAGTGCAGGCCATAAGAGGAAGCACAAGCCACGTTCTGTTGCTTGATGTCTGCTGTAGATAGTTAAAAGCACCAGCAGGATTTGTAGTGCTTCCTAAACATTGCCTGTTTTCAGGCAAGATTTTGTTATAGAGCACTTATGAAATGTTCAGTGGTACCAAGATTTTTGTACATCACATTTTTTTTATATTTTAAGGCTACATAAAAAAGCCTGCAACCTCCAAAGTATCTTTAAAATCTAACATGTGTCTTTCACAGAATGCTATACCACCAGCATCCCATATTATGGGATCTACATATGAAAAATATTCTGTATATTATGAGGAAAAGCTGTGGTTCTACTGTTCCTAGTGTTATGTTGTAATTTAGTTCACAGGAGTACAAGAAGCCAAACATTACTATTCAATAGTGTTTTAAGGAATAAGGTTACCCACATCAACTTGATGACATGGTCATCTGGGATATTGTTGACCTGGAGAAACTAAATTTAGGGAAGAAATAGGAAGCATGCTCATAGAGAAGTTATCTTAATTTATTATACCCTTATTGTCAATAAATGCAACTGAATGATAAAATTTATGACTACATTTATAAAATGTGAAAATTTAATTAATATTCTTTATAATTGTTCTATTTCTGAATGCTGAAAGCAGCTTACCCTGCATGAGAAACTCTCCATCTGGGAAAGTATGAAGAAGATGTAGAAATACGGACAAAATGGTCAATGTGACAGCTGCATACTTCCCATAGCAATCCATGATCTGTCTAGAAATATAAATACACACATTGTTGAAGGCTGAGACTAAAGGCAGCATGAAAAGAACATGGCCCCTGCCTGACGTGGGTTACTAAAGTGGAAAGAAATAAAGTTTATGAGCAAAACTGAGATGAAGTGCTTTCCAGTGCAAAGAATTAGGGCAGTGGAAACAAGCAGCTTCCTAATAAAGACAGAACAAAAAAATAGAGGAAAGAGAATGATCTGAAGCCCAGCTAAGCAGAATGGCTAAGGGGCTAATGGCATGGTAGTCACCAGGTGGCAAGGCTGGGTGCTAGGTACAAGTAACTTCACCTCCTCCCTCTCTCACCTTCCCAGTGAGTCAGTTCATACTGGCAGAAAACAGAGGATAAAGGAATTAAAAGCAGCCAATTATGATCAGGAAGAAAAAAACTTTGGCAACAATTTCAAAGCACTAGAAATAAGCATTTAGAAGAGGTATCCAAAAGCCAGTTCAGTGTATGCATGTAGGTATGCATACAAGGCTCTATGCAATCTGTGGTTTTCCTTCTCTGCTTGGACTTTTCCTGAAAGCTTTGGAAACATTGAACATGGCTGTTAGGCTCCGAAGAAGCAGCTGCCAGCCCACTGTAACCTGCTTCTTCAACAAGAGTAAGCTGTGTCTGCAGGAGAAATGTGGTCCTTCACACTTGTTAAGGTCCACAACTGCTTATGGTCCTGCCAAACATTTTGGGAACTGAATTGTGCTCAAAAGCAGAGTGGATTGGCTGGATCCTTCCCTCCAGAAAGTAAAGCACTTTTATTAAGGTTGTTTTCTGTATATCCTCTTTCCAGTCCCTTAGAGGGGGTGTGACTGCTGGCAGACTTGCCTGCACTGGAACACAATTCTACCGTTTAATGTTAAACCATGCTCCATCCAAGGAAACATTCCCTAGAGTGCAGGAAGTCAGCTGGAGAGTCTCATGCACCAGCAGAAGACAGACAGACTTTACCAAATTATCTGTTGCTACATCATCCTGAGCTTTTTGATAGCCTAAAATGCTTCAATGGCTCCAATAAAAGAAGCCAGCCACAGGAATAACACCACAACCCTAGACAGATTATCCTGTTTTTCATGTTTTGCTGAAGGCACTGTGGCATCCTTCACCCTAATTTTTCCAATAAGATACTATGCTATAATTTGGTACATTGTCATGGCTTGAGGGAATCCCAGAGGGAAGTTTTTTTACATTATATTAACCAAAAGGGGAATTGAAATTGCAGATTTGCACTTCCTCTATTGAGTCAGATTGTCAGGCTCATACCAAAACAACCAGAGACCTGTCAATAAACCACAGATGTGATCTCCTCTACTTTTCCAGAGCAATAGCTGTTTAGTCTGATGGTCTTACTTGAATTTTCTGACTGCCCCCATGCTGTTAACCCAGTTAATTTTCTACCACTCATTTCATCTCACCGTCAAAACCAAGGAAGCTTTTACTTTGTTCTATTAAATATTATCTTTCTTAAGCTACTAGAACAATATAAAATGCCTGAATTTCAGGAGCTCATTAGAAAGATGGTAATTTTAAATCTTTCCCAGCAGATTAATTCTCCCCTCATTATTTACAATATCTTGTCTTTTTCTATTAAAGACTCTAAAAGATGCGTTATTACCACAGGTTATGTAATGTTTGATATTTGACAGCAATTGCTACCATTGAGCAGGAGAAAAACACAAAGTTACTAATGAAGAAGTTTGGGACCCAATCCAAAATCAAAAATTATCAATGTTTAGCTGCAATCTAACTCCACAGCCTCATTTTCTCCTATTTACAAAGTAAGCTTAATTCTAAGCATTGATGTTTTAGTCCCAAAGTAACTTTTAAGTTAGTGTTCAAAGCAAAAACTTTGACAGAATGGAAGGAGGAGGAAACTTTTGAGAAAGAAGGGAAAGAGAATGTCAAAACATATGTAATTGTTCCTCTGTAAAACAGTAATTAAAAAATAAAAATATATTACCTCCCTTGTTTGACAAGAATAAATCAGAGAAACTGCAGGATGGTGTTTGAAGATGAGCTGTCCTCAACGCTTGGTGGTAAGTTCCCAAAACTGATGTATGAAAAAGTTGCATCTTTCTTTTATACCCATAACAGCTAGATCATATTCCTCGCCCACATCTAAGCCATTGGATCAACTGTACATTTTCTCTAATGACTGAACATCACTTTATGTAATTACCAGCCCACCATGCTGATCTTATCTTCAACCTGACTTAAATAAGGATTATTTTTTTTCTTATATAATGAAAAAAGGTCAGATTGAGAGCACAAAGTCAGTGCTGTATGAGTTTCCTGGGGAACTCAAACACTGAACATACATTTTTTTGCTACAGTTTTCATGAACAGAAGCTCATTTTTAAAAAAGAACAAATTAATGTTTTCTAACACTTCTTTTTAAACAGGAGAATATTATAAAAAATATATTATAAAACACTGCTATAGAAATGGCATTGTTTTAGCAGAGAATAAAAAATAGAGCATCAGTGATTGATGCAAACATTTAGAAGAAATGTTAGTTTGTAAATTCTCCATTGAATTTAATGTCCAGAAAATGAATGCATGGATAAACACAGAAGGAATACCTTTATAAAGGTAAAATTTCTGGCAGGATCTTATCTTGTTTTTAGAATAAAGCTAATGCAATGGAGGCACTTCTGAAAACTGCATCAGAGTGCAGCTTAGAGACTTGTAAGTCCTCAATTTCAAGTGACAGAGTCTGTGGAGATGCTGGCTAAATAGTACGGGTCCTACTCTGGCTTCTGGCAAAGCTGCACAGCCAGGCTCGCATCCATTGGAGGTTTCCCTTCCTCCTCTCAAAGGGAAGGCCAACATTCAAACACCTTTTGGGAACAGCCCCTGGCAGTGCAGACAGCCTTGAGTCGGTGCTAAGACTTCCCTGCTGAGTTTCCATGTCCTGGAGAGTTGAGGGAGGTTCACTTCAGACATAAAAGCTCACTGCAGAAGTTAAGTGCCTAAAGCCTAGTTACTCACTCTGGATTGCCCTTACAGACAACGGAGAGAAACAGCCCTAAACATCTATTTCAGTACAAGACTAAGCCACTTTTATGGTGTGCCTATTTTTCATCATTGAGAGTCCCAAGTAGCTACCATGGACTGCTCACTGTTCTAGCCAGAGAGATTTACAAATTAAAAAAATTCTTGAACACCCAAAGGCTTAAAATTACCTTTTAAGGACCTGATTTGTGTCACACACTGATGGAGATGGGATATTGAAAGAGACCCCCTGCAGCTTCTCATGTTCCTATCAAAATGAGGCATTTATTCACAAAACAATCAGTCTCTTACCAAAAGTTTATTATATAGTTGGATTTGGTGAATTGCAAATTGAATTCCTCTGTAGATTTCTGCTCTTCAGTTTTCTTCTCTCCCTTGCCGACTCTCTTCTTAATAACAGCAACACCCCCAGACTCCATTTGCTATTTCAGACACATTTATTGCAACCTTTATCACCTCTGCCTTCACTAACAACCTCATCTGCTTCAAGGTGTCAGATACCTTTTTCTCTTCCATTTTTTCAACTCATCACTGTAAAAAAGTTAAACTCAAAACAATTGTCCCCAGCCTACGCTTGGCTTGAAATTGGCTCCTGTTTCACTACTGAAGATGGATTTCTGCACGCGTAAGTTTGTCTGGTTTTTTTTTTTCAAAAATGTGTGCTGGTCCAATAAAAGATAAATTTTAAAAAAGCCCCTCTCTCCACAATTTTTTCTTCATTTAATAACAAAAGCACACAGCTGAAATTTGAGAGCTATTGGTAAACATAGTTTCTTAAGAAGTGCTTCCCTTAAAGCACAGAAGACAGAAGCTTAATATTTCTTGTCATTCAAAGCAAATTGATGAAAATTGCTGAAGTTTATAAAGTACCTCTGTCCTGCCCATTTTATACTCACCTCAGCTTGCAGTCCTTTGGGAAAGCCAGAATGGTTTGTAATGCTTCACAAAAGCTAGAAAACTGTTTTCATAACAATGAGAATAAGTAAACTTTGTATTGTACATTTGATACTTTCCCATGTATTGTAGCAAATCATCTACTAATAAAAAGCAAAAGCTATGCAAAACGTTTATTTCATCAGAAGGATTTAAGCACAGTGAAAGTGTTATCCCCACAGTGAAAAAAAAAAATGCCCACAACCTGCTGCTCTTTCCCTATCAGAATGTATTAGGAAAAAATCTTGTGAAGTCAATGGAATTACACTGGTATAAAAGATAGTTTAAAAAAGCTCCTATATTTATTAAGAGGATTTCTTACTTTAGCTGCTCCAAATCTCCAACTAAAAATACTTGGTAAAATCTGTCTTAATGTGTGACTGAATGAGAAATGAGAGAACATGGCTCGCTGTTTTGGAGGGGAAGAGGGCACCCTCTAGTTTACTAAATCACTTAGTGATACTCCCACAAGTATTTTTGCCACACTGATATCATGATTTTATGGTCTGTACAAGCATATGGATAAAAATATAGGTAAATATGTAACCCAAACTGGACCATCGAATATGCTTTGCCAGGATCATTATTTTGCCATTCTGCATTAGAAAAATGCAACAAATTGCTAAAATTTCCAAGTTTATTTGAGGCAGTATGTTCTTAAATTGGACTGGGACTCTATTAAGGAACATATGTGACACTAAATATAGTACTTGTTAAGGCTGAAATCAGCGTGAGCTCAGAACCTAAATATTATGAAATTGCAGAACTTTTGTCTCCTTTCTAGGAGCTGGGTCCCTACAGCTCCTTCTCTGGCTGTCTCTGGAAAGGAGAGCTCACGTCTCCTCCGTAGCTCTGCCAGATGCTGTCTCAGGGTATCTGTCCTACTTCCCTACTTAGCAATATCTGCTTATCTGCAGGCTGCTTCCTGATGCTGCCTCTTCCTTGCTAGAGGAAAGCTTTTCTACTTTGCCACTCAGCACTGACAACCAGCGCTGCCTGTAAAAGACTGGGGAAGAGTTCTCTTGCTTCAGAAAACAAATGCTTCTATTCAAAAATAAGTCCACTCTATCCATAAACAGAAACACACCCTCCAAGTGTATTTACTAATATTTACTAATATTAGCACTGTTAAACAGAATCTGCCTATTTTAATAAGGGTAATACAAGGTTTACTATACCATACCCTAGCAGAAAAGACAATAGAGAGCACACCTAACTTTTGGTTTTTAATTACTGCTGTGGTCATCCCTGCTTTCTTTATTGGTCTTTCTAATCCCTGCTGACAAGTAAATGAGAAGAAAAAACCTTTAAAATGAAGTTTGGATAGCATTTTTGGCTTGGATGGATGAGCAGATTGAGCTTTGGATGTTTTGGGTTTTTTTTTTCAATAAAAATTAAATTATATTTTAGAACTTCCTCCAAATGCAGACAAAATCCACTTTTCATCATTTGTGCAAAATCAGAAAAGAGCAGCCCTCCATCCGAGAGAATGGAATGCTCACCAAATGCCAGAAACTCCTCTTTCCTTCTCCCTTTGAATCTTCAAATGCCTCCTTGATATCTTTGTCCAGCCCTGCTCTACAGGCTGACACAGCACCCACAAGTGAGAGCCTGCACCAGACCCTGCACTAGAAGGCATCCCGAAGCAGTGGTACTATCTTTTGCATTTTGGGTGTCACTTCCTTCATTTCTTATGCTATCTTCCAGAAGTTCCTAGGAGGAGAGAGGATATCCCAAGTCACTCGTCACTGACTTAAGCAAATTATCAGGATGGCTGAAGAGAGGGAAGAACCAGAATGAGTGAGAGCATATCATGGAGAGAAGAAATTTGCTGGGGATTCAAAGGAACAAAAGAAGTAATTTGAGTGATAAATAAAGAGATATGCAGGTATTTCAGTATTCCACAGTCTCCCTCCTTCTTCTCAGTTTGATCCTAATTTTTTAGTTGCCATCAGTTTATTCGCAGAGACAGTAACACCAGCTCAGTGCATGTGTTACACATACCTGTGTGTGTACACACACACACACACACACACATATATATATACACACACACACACGCATTTATAGCTGTAAAAAAGGCCCCCTGAGAAAATACACACCATTAGGAACTCCCTTCTGCTGAAATACTTCATACTATATTATGCAAAGAGTGAAAGACAAATTTTCTATTCTTTTACAGATGCTTTCAACTGATTATCTAAAATTGTCTCTCAAAGAATACTTCTTGGCCTCAGCCTCCTTTGTTTAAAATTGACAGAAGTTCTGCCATTATTTCAAATGACACTGGATCAAGACTTTTAAGATTAGCTATTAGTGTTCTCAAGCTTCTGCCAAACATTGATTATTCTGAGATAATAAGTCTTTCAGTACTTATTGCATATAAATAATTGACTGAAAAGCCTCTCCTATTCCAAAACCATAGTGTAAAGCAGGCTCACTAATACATAATTTTTTGTTTGTTTCTAATGGAATTAATATTATAGACTATGGCACTTCAGAAATACGTGCACTAAACATTACTTCATGCAAGCTAAGTAAAAACTGTCACTGAAGAAAGTCAGAAAGATTTTAAGGAACAGATATATTGCTTCCCTTTCTTACTGTGATTTTCAAGGTCCAAATGTTTAATCATTGCTTGTTATTAGGCAACTCACAGTACTAATAGGATGATGATTCCTGTTTAGCTCTGTTTTCATGCTTCTTTTTTTAATAGGTTTATTTGAAATCCAATTCCTTTGAGCAAATTTAGAATAGGTAATATTACAATTCTCACAGCATTGTGGGACAGCAAACAAAATGTCATTAACATGTAGGTTTAACTTCAAGGGCTTTAGAGATTGCATTTCAATATTCTTATTCTCTACTTTAATTAATAAAAGTAACCACACCTCATAAGATGACTAAACGAGATTACAAGGTAGGAAGGTCTGTTCCTGTGATGTATAATGCTGCTGAGTTGAAGTAACCAGGTTTGTTAGACTCCTGAAACAGTAAATATTATTAATTTATTTATTATCAGACAGAGGTAAACCACTGGACTGCATAGACTACTGATCAAACCAATTATGTCAATGAATATGTTCCTGCACCACAAGGATAGTCCCAAAAGGGTAGCCCATGAGAGATGGATAATGCTGCCTTAAACATATTTCAACTTTTATCCCTTTTCTTGAAAAAAAAACACAAAACAAACACCCCCTCCCCCCCCAAACCATATAAACACCTCATTGCATGTGAGGTTTAGACTCGATAAATAGCCATGTACAAGTGAAATGTATATCTCTAGTCCAGCTAAAACAAAGAATCAATAATGCAGGATGTCTCATTTATACAACTAGATGTTTCAGCAACCCTCATTATTTTATACAGTAATAATTGCTCAGTCAATTAGCTATTATCCTTTTCTAGCCCCAAATCTGAATGCTTTCATATGTTCACTGTATCACCTCTTATATTAGTAGAGGTTTACATTATTAATTGCTTTTACATTTAATAGAACTGTATTTCTTGATTTACAAACAAAAGCAGAAAAAATGCTCAAGTTCCTCAAATTCCAATCAAATTGCAGCAAGCAAGAAGTAGTCTACATTGCTGATAATTTAAAAAATGCACTGACATAGAAACTTAGCTGGAAAAAGGTTTCTGAAGAAAACAGGTTATTTCTATCACATCACCAAGAGGGTTATTACCAGGTTGCTGTTACCCTCTCTTACTGTCACTGCACAGAGAAAACTGGCTGCCAGGTAATCTGGCTGAATAAAAAATTCACCATACTTAAGTTCCATATTGCAGCAGTACCTAAGAAACCCACACAGAGAACATACAATGGTCCCCTGCCCTGGAGAGCTCACCATCTCATACTGGCTTTGGCGGACTAAAGTTGTTCCCCTAAACTCTTTCTGTTCAACCCACTTGGGCATTTTTCTTAAGCCATCAGATGTCAAACTAATGTTCTGGGCTTCACCAAAATTTTTAGGTCTACATAGTGCAGCAGGTCATTTCCCTCACTCACAGTGGTCTATTCTGATCATGCCTAAGCCATCCCTTCATACAACCACCTGCCCTTTGGAGGAACTGTGCACAGAATTTTTTTCACATTTGCCAGAGACTGTCAGAGCAACTAATAAAGGAAATTAGATATGGTATTTGGCTATTGGTGTGAGTCAGCACACAGAGAATGGGCTAGAGTGTTATAATTAATGCCATGTTGGAAAGCAAAGTGGGCCAGTGCTGCCGACCTCCATACCATTGTCTATCAGAAATAAAAAGTATGTAAATGCTATTACATTTACATAATAACACTTCAAAATACAACTTACAGTGCTTTGAATGCTGGATATTTAGAGTTTATTTCCCACATTGTTGAAATGTAGCCATTCTCACACAGCAGAAGAGTAACCATTTGCTGCCAACAATATTACATGGCTGTCTTCAGGGGCCAGCAATCCATTAAATTTACATCTCAATTTTAGGCTACATGTCTAAGTAGACTATAAAGGTCTAAGCTGTAAGTTTTGGAGGAGGGAGAAGGCAAGGAAAGGCAGTCTTAAAACCTTAAAAGAAAAAAATTCTTAAAACCTTAAAACCTTAAAGTCTTAAAACCTTAAAAGAAAAAAAATTAATGCTGCTATTTTATTTTTTTTTTCTTTTGTTATCTACATTATTTCGTAAGGTAAGTTTAGAACACAAAATGAAAGACCTGAGAAATGACTGAATAGTCTCTTGTTCAGATGGTCTAGATGGTGTGTGTGTACTCTTTTCAGACATGAGAAATACAGTAGGAAATGCTTCAGAGGATCACTCCCTGCTTCAATACTCAGGAATTACTTTGTTCATGCAACATACTGTATGCACTTCAGTAATAAGCTGTCAAGAAGTATAGATTGTTGATATTGTACCCTTGCACAAGTGCACAGAAGGATAAAAGCTACCACAGTGGGATTCAAATCCCCTCAGCTTTAGACATGTGCAGTACATACGGCCAGTGTCCTTGCTGGTGGCTCTGGCAGTCAGTTGAAAGACACAGGCATGGTCTGTCTTAGCTCTTGCCTTAGAATAAAAGGAGTGATGCCCTATAATTGCTTGCTTCTCTGCACTGCTTACAGACAGGTCAAGAAAGCTGGCTTAGATAGTCATATCCATTTTTTAAGATATTCACAATGAACTAGATTAATCCAGTGCAAAGCATCATTAATGTTTTGTCAAATATGCTGGAATGAATATAATAATGTTTTTCTCTTTTGCAATTAAATAACCTAAGAGACATGCTGTAAGCAGAAGTTCTCTGTAACTTCCCACAACATATCCAGGATGTTAAAAAGGGGAGGAAAGCGAGGATTGATCTTATCTGCTAACTGCCTCCCAGATTCTTTCTCTTTGTCTTTGTCTGTGTTCTTTGTAACCTCTTGTTTTAGTGGGTATTTAGGTTGAAAATTCTCTGAAGAAAAAGCTATCCTTCTATCCAAATTATTTTTATCCATGACGATGGTCCTAGACAGTATAACAACTACAGACCAACACTGCTTGCTTGATACTGAGAAGGAAATGCCATGTGTCCTTTGAAAGGATGATGCTGCAGGTGCAGCAGACTTTCAGGAACATAATCACCTCCCCAGAGCTATTCACAGATAGGAATAACTTCACCAGGACCTAGAGTCTGATAGGTGTAGAGAAGTGCATAGACTAACACAAAATGCATTTAACAATATCAGGTTTGAAATACACATTGAGGATTGTCAGCTTGTAGAGTCCTTGGTAGAGGCAGATACTTACAGACTGGCAAAAAATAATGCTGGCAAGTGCCATACAAAATCTTTAAAATAAACCTTCACCTCCAGCTTCATAATGTTGATATCTGAGAGTGCACTACATGCTACTTTAAGAAGGCAGTCAGACCTTTTGCCTAGCAAGCTAATAAAAGCATTTCAGTGTCACCACTTGTTATTTGACTGTATTATTTTTTTCCCTGCTAATATCCTTTACAGTTTTGGGGTTTTTTTTTAGTTTTAAAAAAAACATTTTAAAAGCCATATCTAAATATTAGGTAGGAAATTCAGAGGTAGTACAGATTTGCTATTTCTACTGGCTAGGACCAAATACTAGCAAGAGAAGTATGACTAGGGAACAAACATTAACATTTGATATGCCTTGTCAAGATGAAACATACATTTTTAATTTAAACAGAGATCCACTGCAGCACTGAACCAGTGAAACCAGATTTGCTGCTGTTTGATATGCTGCAGAACAGGGCAATACAAGTGATTCATTACAGCAAATAAGGTCACAAGTTTACCATTGATTTATTGGTTTAAAGGCTTGTGTGTGTGAGATCAGCTCATTCTGACACGGAAAAGTAAAGCTCGTTGCCAATATCTTTGTGTTTTAACAGTTTCCTGGCTGTTTGCTTTAAGTCTTCCACCAATGATGCTTTAATGTGCTAGTTAAAACAGAGGAAGAAACATTCTTGGGAACTTTTTCAGACTGACATCCATAGCACTATGTTTTAAAAACCTATATTAAACAAATAATGAATTAATACTCACAAACATATGATTAGTATTCTCAGAACACACCTTGCAGAATTGTTCAGTGTAAACAGGGAGGACAGGGAATGTAGTGACTGATGGGTTAAGTTTCCTTGGGGGTACAAAAGAGTCCTCTGTGATTGCCATCAGTTTATGTTGGAATTACTCATCTTGCTGCCTGTGAACCAGTACTGGGTCACAAATTTCTGGGTGGTGGTCTAGCAAATGTTTCCAAGAAGAAATATGAATCCTATGCACATGCTTTCCCACCCACTCAACCAAATCCTACATACAAAGTTGTGATCAGTGCCAGTTACAAATGAGGAATGAGCAAGTGCTAACCATGGAGTAAGTGATTCACCAGTCTAACAAATTAAAGTCTAACAAAATAAATTTTAATGCAGAGGAAAGAGTGGGGAAGGAAATTGGGGGGGGGGGGGGGCGGGGGAAGCATGCATGGATATGAACTGATACTTTCATAATTTACCGTATTTGAAGGTATGGCTACACATAATCTGCAAAGTTTATTTAAATGAGCCTGAGATATGCCTCATCAGACAGAGGCAACTGTAATTCCAGACAGACAGCTGAACTGACTTTCTAGATTTGCTCAGAATCAAAAGCAGGGGAAAAGGCACTTTTAGACCTATTTTTGACAACTATCTCAGGCCAAGACAAATTGGCCACTCTCCTTGGTTATAAGGAGAACCTAGACATCTATCTCAGATGTAACCATGTACAGCTGTACTTCAGATTCTTATATTTAAACAGATAAGGCTCACAACAAGCCCCAAAATACCAAAACCTCACCTTTTAGCAGCCACCTAAATTTACTCTAACTATTCCCTATTTCAATCGCTACAGTTTTTGTCAGAGCTTCACTACAGACACCGAGGTTCTGAAAACAGGGTTAAAAACGCCAAGGCAGGTATCAACAGAGGATCCAGAGGCATTCTGCAGGCACCAAATGGCCCCAGGGTATCTCCCGCTGTCATACGGCCACGTATCAACGCAGCAGTTCAGTCACAGAAGCAGCAGGGACAGGGCAGCGTGCTGCCACATCTGGATTATTGTGTTCAGCTGAGAACATGGGAGTCACAGCAACACCCGGTGCCGCTGGATTGCGGCAGTACTGAGGATCAGCACGCTGCAGGCGCCTCTGCACAAGTGTCCCTGCTCGGGTGGAGCTGACACGATCGATGTGCCCGCGGGCACAGCCGAGGCGCGGTGCTCGAGGCTCGGCTGGCACACGCCCGGGTTCAGCAGCCCGCAACAGGCAGCGCCGGCTCCGCTCGCCTCCGCGCTGCCGCCCCAGCAGCACGCCCTTCCCAGGCATGCCGGTGTGCTCAGAGATAAAACCCAACGGCGAGCAGACACTCAAACGCAGCTCAGGGCAAGAGACCGCACCAGCTCCCCAGGCGAGCAGTCTGCACTGTTTGCGGAGCAGGCGCTGGTGTGAAGTCTCATTAAGTTCGGTAATGTCGCAAGTCCCAGCGATTTCAGAGGCATTTAATCATGTACTTACACGTTGGCCGAGCGGGGTGTACACAAGCACGCACGCTTTACTGATTACAACAATTTTTTGACACTAAGCACACATGTAGCAGAATAGTATTGGGATTGTCAAGTACAAGCTTAGAGAGTCCAACCCTTTGATCCCACGATACTTAGGAGGCGGGGCGGGGGGGAAGCTAGAGGTGGCTAAGTTAGTGGGCTGTGAAGAAGTTAACCATGAATGTTCAGAGAACTAAGTGAAGTAATGTTTGAATCATTAATGACGATTTTCAAGTAATAACAGCAAGCAAGGAAGGTTCAAACTGTAGAAAAGTATAAATACAATATTTATTTTTAGAAGAGAGAATAGAGAACATAGAGCGTTTTATATTGTCAACCTTTCATCCCCTGAAATGGAACAAATTATTAAATAAAAAATAGGTAACTACCTGGAACATTATGATAATTATTAAATACCAGTTGGAATGGGTTATTCATGAGAAAAATTGTATCAATTGATGCTAATCTCATTCTCTGACAGGATAATTGCGTTAACAAATAAGTGCAAATAGCAGATATGATGCATCATGACAATGACAAGCTTTTGACATTGTTCCACACAGCATTTTACTAAGTAAGCCACGTCAGTGCATTCCAGAGATAAGTAGCAACCCTGTAGGTGCACAACATTTGTAAAATTGTTCTCAAAGTGCAGTAATTGATGGTTTGTTGTCATTCTGGGAAGCTTTCTCAGGAGGAGTCCCACAGTACGTCATCCTGGCAACAGTTTTATACTCCACATGCATTGAACAGCCTGGGTGATGGCATGTGAGTGCACGGACACAGTTTGGCAGTGATACTGGCTTGAGTAAAATGGCAAATTGCTGTGAAGGATGGAAATAGCACCAAAAATGGGTCTCGAAGAATCAGCCTAAAATCAATCAGGCAAAATACAAACCAGACAACACTTTGGGAAGATATATCTAACAAAGGCAGAAATTTAAATATAGAATAGGAAACGACTGTGTAGGCAGAAAACAATCGGGGTGATCACAAACTAAAGCGAACAATGTAATAGATGACACAAAGAGTAATCACTCCACTTAGCTCTGGCAAAGTCCTAGCAAATGAGAACTGAGTTGGGCACTAGACACTGTGCTCCAAGAAATAAAAACTGCAGTCCATCGGTGAGGGTGAGGGACACATATGACAGCAAGGAAAGTAGGAAATACCAGCTGTGAGGAAAGCTGAAGGAATGAGGTTTATGGGGCTTAGAAATTTGGCAGTAAATTGTGAAATAAAGAGCTCAAGGAGAGGTATTATAGTGGCACTCAAAAATGTAGTAGGCTGCTATAAAAGATTTGGTGGCTATTGTTCCACTGTGACAACTAGAGAAAGAACAAAGATCAGATGAATTTCCAGCAGGGATTTAAGTAGAACACTATGAATCCAATCAAACAGTTCAGATTGTGAAGCATTTAAACAAGCTATGTTAGAGGCTGTGAAATCTTCCCTCCAGAAGTCCTGAGCCTGCTTCTTTTGAAATGCCACACAACTTTCTTTGTATGATTAATAAAAATACCAAAGGTGTACATGGTCATCATTGAGTTTGAAAGGCTCTGGTCTGTGTAAGCCAAAAGTTACTGAGTATTGCTGCATCACTGCAAGTCCACATCACATTGATTTGCTGTTTCTGTAAGCACGGGCTTGAGCGGCAACAGGATCAGACCCACGTTTTTCCTTGCACAATGGTGCCTAAGTAATGGCATGCAAGTCTCAGATCTTTTAATGTAACATAATTTAATGCAGGTTTTGTATTTGAATAGTATGCATAAATCTCTGCAAAAGAATTGCTATCTCACCATAAGAAAGGAGTTACTAAACTGTGTGCACTAGACAAAGGAAATATTTTCCAAGAGGTTTGCCTGAGGGAGGATTTAACAGAGGAAGTTAATGCATTCCAGCAAGAATCTCCATCACTATACCAGTGGATTAATTGTAAGTAAATCTAAGGCTCTGAGTGAGGAAAATTTGTAGCATAAGGAACGTGGATGAAAAACGTGGGATGGGTGTTGAAGATAAATACATAGTTTGAAACAAATTCTTAGCTGGCTACATTTTTTTAGCATTTTTTTATTTCCATGACTAACTCTCGGTACTAAGAATGAAGTTTTGATTTAATTCCAAGAAATCATTTTTTAATCAAGAATTCATTAAATTTCAATCTTTTCATTTTCACTGCAGTGGTTTCTTTTTCTGTGCAATGATTTTATCATCTGATTGCAACCAATATTGCTGTAACAGGCAGTATATGTAGTTCATCATAAGTCAGAGAATGGTAAGAGATCACTGAACATTTATACTACCTCTCCTTAAAGTCCACCCCTGTACCTCATCCTTCTTCCATTTGCAGGTTGCACCATTTTTTCCTTCTATTGACACAGGGATCTATGTTACCACAGGTTTTCAATATTAATTTGCTGAAAAATGCAATAATTTTTTTTTTAAATAAATATGTTGCTGTAAAACATGTTCTTGGGAAGCAGTTTTATGCTTTATCATAGCAAAGAGCTGGGTGTCACTAGTAATTAACTGGTTACTACACTAAGTAATTAACTGGTTATAAAACAGCTAAATAATGAAGAATCAGGAATCATGCAGAATGCAGATCAACATGAAAAACAAAATGTTCTTTTTAACTGGCCTTATGCCTATAAGTAAATTCTTCCTTTACCTATTAGTAGGATAATCAGCTTTATTTTAAATATATTCTCTCCTCTTCCTCCCCAACTTGTTTTACAAGAACTGTCCTATCCTAGTGCCCAATCCCTTTCTTCCATACTCATGAAAAAGATTCAGTTCTTAGACACAAAATTAAAGCAACCACCCAAAAAAAAAAAAAAAAAAAAAAAAGAAAGAAAGAAAAAAAGGAAAGTGTTTATGGTGTTTCTGTGGAATCCTCCTAACTGAAAAGCCAAATCTTACCAAATGGGAAAGAGAATGAAAAAATACAATGATGGGAAAACAATTGATCTCCAGGACACCCTTTCTTTCTCTTAATATTTTTTTAAGATATAGCTAGAACTCTGCTAGATTCTTTTAATGAGAACTAAGCTATTGAGGATTTAGCCAGTCTGCACTGGGAAGCGAACAAAGGAAAATGATAAACAGAAAACACAATTGGAAAGGTAGAAAGGCACCATTAATTACAGGTATTAGCACTGTGGTTTGTATTAAATTATGTAAATGAGAACATATCCACTCCCTTGCTTTTAAGATAGCTCTGAAAATATTTTGTAATATTTCCTTCTGAAAAAACAGCTCAAGCCATAACCCAGGCTGTATTTTCAAAAGTGCTATTCTTCATCCTTAATTTGCTCCTTTCTGCAACCTGAAAATGGATATTGCAAAAACTTTTTCCATTTCTTCCCCCAGTGTATGCAAAGACAACCTAAGACCAGGCTCTGCTCAGTTGGTTTTATTCTTGCTGTTAGACACATAGGTTATGTTGATTACTGAGTAATATATAGACCTATATTAGTGATTTTGAATATAGGTGAATGTGGGCCCAGCCTTGACAGAAGGCAGCAGCATCATTAAGGAAGATGTGACTACACAAGATTCATTTTCTTGCCTCTTTTGGAGTTTATGTTTTATTTGCAATTAATTTTCATAATAAAATCCCTTTGCTCAAATCTACCATTCTATCATTCTCAAGAAGTTTCTTTTGTAACCTTGTGAAGAAATACTTACATGCCTCAGAAATATAACTATTTATTGTATAATATGATAGCTATGTCTTTTTCAACATATTCAATAATCAGTTAACCCATTTTTCTTCACACACTACCATCCTTCAGGTTGAAAACGTTTTGCCCTAACTAATGCTTACTTTTACTGTTTCCAGATTGAAATTACACTTCTTTTCACCTTTTGTTTCTTTAGGCTAAATGAACCATTTTTATTCTCTTCTCATGAAACAGATTCTCCATTTTACTGATCTTTTTTTGAGTCTTTCCCTGTACCTCCTGTGGTGCGATCTCATCTTTTCTGAATAATAGTGCCCAGAATTGCATAAATCATTTCAGATGAGGTGAGACCAATGTTTTTATCTGCAGTATCTAATGGAAATAGCTGACCTGGCATGCCATGTGATTTTAGTAACTTTTTTGCAGCTGCGTATATCTATGAGTTGGTCATCCTCAGCTAATGCAACGAGCACTTCCTACCCACTGTTACTTCCAGATAATGAGGTTCTTCCCCAGCAGAAAGTATTGCTATCAGTTTCCTTGCATGTTGTGTTATTAAAATTAATCCATTCTGTTACTAAGGTTCTGAAGGTCATCTAGCCTTGATCCTTCTCATATTGAAATTGTCTCACTATTTTATATCATCAGCACATTTCATTATTATAGCTCATTTTTTCCCCCTACACCATTAATGAAGATTTCTGGATGAATAAAGATCTTCTGATGTTTCAGATGGCTATGTGATAGGTTTTTTTCTTTAATCTTGGATGTAGAAACATTAGTTTTCATATCTTCTTTCTCATTAGCCCCTGCTTTAATTTCCTTTGTAAAGGAAGCTGAGCTTCTCAAAATTCTCACTTTATTCTCACCCTTAATATTTTTCAAGTAATCATATTGTTCCATTCCTTTCAAGCTTTTGATTGTTCCCAATAACCCTTTTGAAGCGGCTATTTATCAAGCTGGGACTATCACTCTTGTTTGAGATTTAAATTACAGATAGGCTTTTTCCAGCTGCCAAACTTTTTCCACAAGCAAGTCCTCAACCACTTAGATGCATTTATCATCACCAGCTCATTCCCTTAATTTCTTGAAGTGTGACCTTTAAAAATTAAGAACCTTATTTATCAACCTACTTTTGTTCCAAGTAGTATTTTTCCTAATTGTTCTTCCAAAAACTGTTTCTCTCCAAACTTGAAGCCAAGCATCTCCTGCACATCTTCATGCTCTCTAACAGAAGTTCTTTGACACATTTTCCAATACCAGCTCAAACAAGTTCTACTTTATTTGTCCTGTCGCTGTTTGTTTCTTAAATATCTATCACACTGCAAATTCTAATCCTCCAGTAATCCCCTCAGCTTCCCAAACACCATGAGTGTTTTAATTGTTGTGTGATCCCATACTAATCTTTATTCTGTCATATCTTCTGTTATCCCTAAAAGATCTAGTTTTGTTGCCAGGGCTCCAGTGATATACAAATATCACAGCTGTTTCTTGCTAACATGACATTCTCCCTGGAAAAGTTAGTTCTCCTCCCAGCTCCTGGCTACGTACAGTCTAAGCTAAACTGTCATCACTATTCCAACCCCCTCTCTTTGCTGCCACCATTCTAACCATTGATACTTTTTGCATTACTTGCTTCATTTCCCTCTTCCACTACCTAAAATCAAATGGTGGGAGACTAATTTTATTCTATATTTAAAGCTATTTCAAACAACTGATAGGTAAATAATCCACATACAGCAGAGTTTAGGTCATGAAGACTCCTTTATCTCTTACACATTTCTAGCCAGGCCCAGCATCCCAAAACATAATGAGTACGTGATGTGCCTCCTCTAAATGACAGCTTTGAGACATGAGATTCGAAGTATGGAGCTAGGAAAACACCACACTGTGGAAATACTGAATCAGTCAAGGAAGCAGCAAGAATAAGAGAACAGGGAAGAGTGTAATTGAAAAGAAATTTCTGATCGTGAGGAATACTTACTGCTATAAACCCTTATCTTAAATCTTTGTTTCTAGCACTCAAGTCAAGGACTTTCAGGTCTTCTTGACAAAAAATTCTGTCTTTGAACTGGTGTAAAAGTCCTTTTCCTTTCCAGTCTTCCATCCTTTTTTTGCTCTTTCTCACCATCTTCACAGTCTTTGGTCTTGGACTGTTTAGGTTGTTTTAATCTTCCTCATCTGCTTCTCTCTTCTCTGTATTTTCTGTTTTAAAAGCAAGTGGACGACTTGACTATATTTAGAATTATAGTCAATGATTCTTCTTCTGCAATGTCAGCCTCTTCTCTCTTATATTCACATTCTTCCACTGTCACATGACCTGCCCCACATGTCCATGGAGAAAACAGGTATCTGAAAAGAGCTTCTCTCCACAATCACTTTCTCCTGTCAACATTAAGCAACAGCTCTTCTCTTCCATGAGCTCTATCCACCACAGTGTAGCTTCTGTCAGGAGTCAAATACAGGATGAACAGCAAGGCCTCGTAGCTGCTCTTTATTCTTTTCCTATTTCTCAGGACATTGCCATGCTTGAATCAGTTGCTGTCATCATATTCTCACTGTTGTCAAGAAAGAAAAATAACTCCTTTGTTATTCACCACTGGTTGTGGTCATTCCTTCTACTAAATAATTATTTTCTGAGTCTCTTAGACATAAGATTTGCAATTCACTGCCTGTGAGTAATGATTAAAGACAGAAGTCTTCCCTTGCCCCTGGAGGCTTAAGTGCAAGTCCTCTTCAGGGCAGCACAACTGAAGGACAGGCTACTTCCCACTTGACCCTGAGGAGAACAAAACAAACATTCTAGCCTCTCCAAGTGCTAACCCTTGGCATGATTGAGAAATCCATTCTCCCTTTTTCCTTCCTTCCTTCCTGTCCTGGGCTCAATTCAGAACACCCCCTGGTCAAGGCAGAAACAATACAGCAAGCTAAAGCAAGGACAGACTATCAGTTGGGATATTGTGGTTCACCCTTAAGTGAAAATAATTGCAAACAGCACAGTATAGGACAGGGTTATCCAGAGGAGAAGATATTTTAGATCCTGCAGATATATTAAGTGATTGAGGAAGAATAAATAGGTCTTCATGACATTGTTTCTAGCATTTGCATGACTGAGTAGTGCTGGTGTTATAGGTGGTTTGGTAGCAAGGGACACAAACAAACACATACAAACCAGATTTACCTGGTACTACATTAACCTTAAATGGAAAAGCTGAAAGTCTTCTCTTCTTCTGCTTGTAACAGAATAGATTTCCTGTGCAATAAAATTCAAGAAACTTAAAATGTTTAAGGCTTACAAGTTGCAAATAAAATGTCTACTGGATGCTTGTATAGAAAACAAGAAACATATCACTTTGGGTTCACTGCTATGACCCAAATGTGGTCATTTTTGGACCAGATTCCCAGATCTGTCTCCAAAATGTTGCATTCAGTGCTATCATTATGAATGTCTACACTTGCAGACTAACATTGCCTCAGTTCTGGAAAAACTTCTTTTCTTCCCAGCTCTGATTAAGTATTCATTTCACCATACGCCTCAGCTTTCAACTGCATGCAAGAGGTAGGTAGTGGCATTTGTCTTTTGGGGCCAAAAAAAAAAAGAGAACATCAAATCAATCCCATGGTCGTACAAGATAAGGCAGTGAGTATGGGATATTGAGTTGCACCTGGGTCAGTGCAAGACTGAAAGGCATATTTAGGGGTCTGTTGGTAGTCCCTTCTAGTCAAAAGACCGTTACACCAAATTCAAGTTTGTGTCTTTACACACATTAGTGTTCCTCATTTTTCAGATGATGTGAAATGCCCAGCTTAAGACAGTGCTGGCTAGCTATGAGAAATTTTTCAGCTCAGTTCAGGTAGGGCTCTCACTGCTGTAACACATATCCTCCTGAATTCCTCAATGAGGAGGACTCTTCCTCAATGGCAATGTGACGCGTGTGAGGCCATCAACACACGTCAACCTGTGCAACCTAGAAGACTGCAAAACATATATCCATGCCAATTCAGTGTCCATCAGATCCATGTTTTCCTTCTTACCAGAATCAATACCTCAGGCCCATCTCCAGTACTTCCCACACTTTTGACAGACGAAGGAGTCTCCTCAGCTAATTTAGTAGATGCAGGAAAGGACAACGTCCATCACTGGAGCTTTGCACTAATGTGAGCAAATCACCAGTGTGTGAGAGGATGTTTGGCCCAGCATGCAAGGCCCGCAAAGCCTTCCAGAACCTCCAGATCTCCCCTGCTTCATTTGAACAGCCAAACCGCACTTCCCATTTCCAATCATGAAAGCAGGATGGCGGCCTAGGTGTGAAGACAACTCAGTGGCACCCTTGAGGCTAAAACACTTTTGGCAGAGAAAGAAAGGTGAGGTAATCAACAAGCCACAAAGAGTCAGAGGTGTCGGCCATGGCCCGCCCAGCAGTGGTTGGTGCCACATGGTGCTCTCAGGTGGGAGGAAGCTTTGGATGTGACCCTTAGTGCCATGGTCTAGTTAACGTCATGGTGTTCAGCCATAGGTTGGATTCAATGATCTGAGAGGTCTTTTCCAACCTAATTGATCCAGGATTCTGAACTCGAGGGCCAGCGGCAAAACCTGACCGATGCAGCCCTCCTCACCGCCCCCGAGCCCGCCGCCATTTGCCGCCGCTTTGCCGCCAAAACGCGTCGCCGCGCGGGCGGGGGAGGGCCCATCACGTGGCCGCGCGGGGGCGCGCCCCGGCGCGCGTGGCGTCGCATCACGTGAGGCGGGAGGCCCCGCCCCCTCCCGGCCCCAGTCCTTTGCGCCGCGGGGGGACGGCGGGCGGTGCGCGCGCGCGCGCGCCGCGCGCTCCCGCGCGTCTCCATCTCCTCCGCACGTGACCCCCCGTCCCTGGAACGTGGCATTGTGTAATCACGTGACCCGGGAGCGGAGCGGGGGGGCCGGGGAGGCAGGGAGGGAGGACAGGGGGGCGGGGGGGCTGCGTACGCGACGGAGCGGGGTGCGAAGATGGCGGACGAGGAGGCCGAGCGGGAGAGCGGCGGCCCGGGCGGCGACCTCCTGGAGCTGCGGCGCCTGAGGGAGCGCCTGCTGGAGCTGGAGACGGGGCTGCGGGAGAGCCGCGAGCCGGCCGTGCAGGCGGCCACCGAGTACTGCAAGCAGCTCTGCCAGGTCAGGCCGCCTCTTCCCTTTTCCCTTCCTCCGTGCCCTGCCCCCGCCCGCTCCCTCCCCTCCCCGGCAGGGTGTGTGTCTGTGTGTGTGTGTGAGCTTGGCCAGGCCGGAGCGCGGCGCCGGGCGGGACCAGCGCCGCCCCCGCCGCGGGGAGCCCGCAGCCGGCGGCCCGGTGCTGCGGCTGGGGGCAGCGGGGGCTCGGTGCTCGGTGCTCGGGGCCCGGCCGGGCGGTCGACGCCGCCGCCGCCGCTCTGTGTGCTGAGGCGGAGTGGCCCCGCGCCCGCTGCCGCTCCGGCCCGGCCCGTAATCCCCATCCCCCGCTTCGCCTCCCCCCGCCCCGGTTCTCGCGGTCTCCAGGCCCCTTTGTTGTGCTCTGCGGCTCGGCTTATCGAAGGGCCCTTTGTTCCTGGCGGTGGCGGACCGGGGGCCCCCCCATCCCCGTCGCTCCGACACCCCTCCTCCCCTGGGGGCGAAGGGTGGGAGGCGGCGGTCCGGGAGGTGGGGGCTCCGACGCTGCCCCGAGGGGCCGGGCAGGAGCTGGGAGTCCGTCCCGGATCCTTCGGCACGGGGCTCCATGCCCTCTTCCCCCTGCTCCCTTCCCTGTCTCGTACACTGGAGAGATAGTGGAGTTTCTGCCATGCTGGGAAGGTGGAGGTGGTGGTGAACTATATAGAGTCGCCGGTGGTGGTGGCAGGTCTGTGGTGTTGCTCCCCGTTTTCTTGCTCTATCCAGGGAGCACAATCCCACCTCGGGGGAGGGCTCTCGAGCCGGCACTGTTTGAAGCACCATTGTGTGTAATTATTCAGCCGTCGGGAAAAGGCCCGCTTCCCGGAGCTTGGGCTGCTCCTAAAGCAGGGTCTGTTTGCAGGTGTTACTTCTGAGCTGGTGAATCTTCTGAGTATTCGTTCCTAAACAAACTTTGTGGCACTAGCTCCACAGACTGCTAAAAAAGCAGACCATTTTAGTCATATCTGTGTCTATACATGGCCTTGATTTGTCTTAGATATCCTTTCTTGGACAGCATTAGGTGCATCTCAATGTATAAAACAAGTTCTCAAATTTTAGGCCACATGTTCTAAGCCACTACTTTTGTAGCTTTACTTTGTTTAACAGTCTAGGTGATACAAGCGTTTGCGTCTGTTTACACATTACCCATTCATGGACAGTCAGGCAAATTGTTAAGAGGTGTAATAAGAATGAATTCACATGGTTAGTTTGAAATAGTTTTATTTATGTGTTTATTTATAGTGTGTTGTTGATGATTTTGTATTTGGTTTCTTAAGGAGTTGATTCTTGATGGCCATTGTAGCATGCTAATTTCACATCTGTCACTTCTGGAATAAACTGGGCTCTACTTCTTACTAATCTTAGGAAGATTTGCTACTAAATATTTTAAGCATAGTTTTATTTTATTTTGTATATACAGAATTCATATGTCAGATTCCTTTTTCTCTGGTCAAAATTTATCATACTGTGCCTGGTTAGAATGTCCATGTCAATGCCCAGAAACATTGGTTTAAGCACAGAAAGATTGGTTTATGTCGGTTCAGATCAGTGTGTTGTTAGTCTGTTTTATCTTTGTGCCTACTTTCTTAACTTCTTACACTGAGAGGTGGAAATCTGCTTTTCCTGGCTCCAGCTCGACTTGTGAATGAGCTGTTCATTGAACTGAAGTAGTGTTGGGTAGGTGGGAATGAAGACACCATCCTTGGCATGTACGGAGTAGATTACTGATGTCTAAAGCAGATTTATCACTGAAATTGTGGTTATGTGTTCTTAGTGAGTGGCTTCATGAGTTGATTGACTGATTTAAAGTTTAACTAGTAGGAATATTCTTACTGCTTTAATGACTGTTACAAAAGTCCGTTGTAAGGCCAGGATTACTAGTTTTTTTAACCATGCCCTTTTTTAAAACAAGTTTCACTGAGCAAATCGGTTGTGTAGAAACTGACTTAGAAATCATGCTGTTTTGAAATGAGTTACTGTTCCTTCCATACCAAGATTTATAGTACGGCCGTATCTGTTTTTGCATGCTGATGTGTAACACTGAGGGTTGAGACATGCCATTCAGTGCTGAAAGATTCTGCTTTTCAAATTTGAACAGACGTCTAAACTGATGCCTAACATATTAAAAAGTGTTGTTAGACAAGTATTTTTGTACTGGTTCAGCAGACATTTTTTAAAATCTGTTTACCTGTGCTTGTGGTGCCATAATACTTATCCAGCCTCTGCTCCAGTTTTAATCCTTTATTTGGGCTAACACAAAATAGTATTCATGATTCAGAGAGTAGGCTTAGCTACTTAGTTTGCACTGCATGACACAGGTTGTAAAAAAACCGTGTAATATAAAAGCCATCTCAGAAATCTCTTTCAAATAACAGTTTAAAGGTATTGGCCATGCTTTCTAGAATGAAGTCTTTGAAAATATATGCATGAAAGAAGGATTTGCACAAGTACATGAAACTGAGAGTTGTTATTTATTATATATATAAATTGAATATATATCACTTATTTATATCTTGGGTCTAGAAGCTCAGTAATGAAGTAATATCTTAGTATTTCTCTCGGTATGATTTCACCTGATTTTTTTTCCTTCATGCTTAGTTTCTACTCATGTAATAATTGCACAGATCTTGGAAGGTCTGGTGTCCTTGTTTTGTTTTGCCAGGTAGTCACTCTGGAGCCCAGCAGCCACCTAGCTTGCTGCCATCAATTAACTTATTTTCTTAATGAAGTAGGTAACAGTATTCAAGAAATAAGCTTATTTTCAAACTGATGGAAGCTAAAGAATGTGCAGTAAAGCATGGAAAGATCCTTAGGTTCAAAGGCAAATAAAGGATTTAAGTATTCTGTTCTTATTAAATGAAGTGGGAGCTGTACAGCCAAGTTCTTTATCTGGTTTTGAAATACCTCAGTTTGAAATATTTTATTGTTTATAACCCAACAGTGTAGAACAACTATTAAAAACAGAAAAACAAGACCCTTGTACCTTGACAGAAGATGTTATAGACCTGTTTTCTTCTCTTATAAGAATGAAGTTATGATGCATTTTATATGCAGCATTTCATTAGCTATAATATGTTTGTGTGTTGCTGCTGATTGCTCTGTGAAACAGTGCAATTATTCTTAAATTTTGAGGGGATTATAGACTGGGCCTTAATCCTGTACCAGATCTGTGTGATTGCAGTTCTGTTCTCCACTGTCAGCCTGCAGTAGAGAGCATTATTTTTATTGTTATCAAGTGGAATTCACGTCCATGTGGGTAAATGTAAAATGGTTTTTAAATTGTGATTTGTGCTATTTTGTTGCAATTCAGTAATGAGCAAATCCTTGACAAACGGTTATGTTTTCACAAACTGTAAGAGTGCAGACTGTGGCAGACAAAACAAGTATCTTCAACTGTAGTGACTAAAAATTGCAAGTGTAAATTTTGCAAGAATTCAGAATGATCTGAAGAAGATTGATGTTCTTGTCACCATGTGGTGGCTGATTAGATTATTTTCAGACTTGGCTCTTAAAGGTGACCAGTTGTTTATATTCAGTTGGAGAAGACCAAAATGTATGTTCAGGTTTTTGTGTTTGGGAATATGAATGTGCTGCTGGTGGGTATATCGGAGCTCCTCAGTAGGGGCTGTGTCCCCTTCTAGTTGTCATTATGCAGTGTACCCCATTTTTTAAAATTTGTTTTGTATAACAGATTGCAGACTGGTAACAAATTTTCTGTTGTCACTAGGTGGTTATGAAATCTTTGTGCTCCTTCTACCTCTTCTGACTGTTTTTCTGTAGTTGACATGTTTTGAGCCTTCCCTCCTTTGTTATTTTGACACTTCCTGTCTTTCCCAAATCTGCTTCTAGGGGTTGTTTTTTTTCTCTCCTGCTGTACTGTGTGGTACAAATTCTCCAAAAGTGTAAAGCAGTTAGGTTTGTTCTACTAATGTACAAGTTGTGAGCATAAAGTGGCCTGTATTATAAGCATAAAATACTATTTAGATGGTTGTGTGGCCTTTCCTCAATGACTTTGTGTGCACTTTGTGTTCATTTTTTGGTTGTCTTGTCATGTCCACCCATTATGAGAAAGATTATGTGTTAAAACTGTGCTTAGCTGTTAGTATACAAATTAATATCCTTCTAGTGTTGGCAGTTTACCCAGTAGTAACCCAGACTCTTCTTAACACTAGTAGCAGAACAGGTGAAATAATGATAGAAAAATGGAGGTGGGGGGAGGGAATGAAAATTTTTGGGCATTTCAAAAGGTGCAACAGAAGTTATTATAAAGAAAAATTGGTTTGAACTGCTCTGACTGTACAGCTTTTTCCTGCTTTTTTAAGCTGTTTTTTACTATGTGTTGAGGTTCTAGTGAAGTATTAGGACCTTATAGTCTTACCCTGTTTTTTTGGGATGTGCTACCATGCTAGAGTAGATCTTGGTAATATTCAGGGATATATAATCTAAGATGTCCCTCCTAAAAGCAGACCTGCATGTCTCTACATAAAAATATTATTATTATTATTACATATCTGTAATCACTGTATAGTACAAGTTTTTGTTAATT
Source organism: Lonchura striata (assembly GCF_050655825.1). Taxonomy (NCBI): domain Eukaryota; kingdom Metazoa; phylum Chordata; class Aves; order Passeriformes; family Estrildidae; genus Lonchura; species Lonchura striata. The sequence goes on from NC_140705.1 coordinate 35,451,458, forward strand.
ATTTGTTTCTGTTGGAGGTTAGTCTCATATTTTCTCTTACAGATTCTCCCATTAGTCTTACTTTAATTGGCATTCAGTTTTTATACCTCACAGATTTGACAACTTTCTGGTGCTGTCACCCTCTTCAGCTGTCATTGCCTTCCTCACTTTTAATCTCTGTATTCTCAACTTCCTCTACAGACCCAAGATGACAGAAATAATTTTCAGTTCTATACATAAAATTTTAAAGTATTTCTTAAACTTTTTACTTACCTGTTTTAGATTTATCCAAACCCAGAGTCTGTCTTAATCTAATGACAAGGAAGTGTTTCAGTAGGCTGCTTTATTTTTTCCTGCAGGAGTTAGAGTATGATCCCTTACCAGGAGTAATTCTGTGTCTAAAGACTTCAACACCTATGAAGGATGTTTTTTTTTGCTATTTCATTGAATACCTGCAGTTGTGATGCGACCATAAGATTAGCATTCACTGATGGTGAGAAACACCACCAGCAAAATGTCAGGTGCTTTTTTAAAAGTAAGAAGACATTTCCTGTTTTCTTAATATCACATTTGACTTCTTACTCCAGACAACTTTCATCAAACTCTTCATTGAGTGAATAGGTGGATGTTCATCTTAAATTTTTCTTTTAGCTCAACAGCTAACAGTGATGTTTACGTAATACAAGCACAAACTGGTGGAATGTAATTGTTGGTAAGTTGATATTTTTTGAGCTTTCAGTTCAATTATGCCCTGTCTAATCAAGTCTGTCTCTCTTCTTTTGGGTATGCATGGATTCCATTGCTTCTACTTCTTTGAGTAAAAAGTGTTTTCTGTTGAGTCTAGTGAACGATTTTTACACTGAGGCAGCACTTAAAAGTTTCTGTTACGATGTTTCTGGCTCTACGCTTTTGGCTCTACCATTCTGTGTTGCTTCTGGTCTCACAATCCCTATTTTTTTCTAAATACATTACCATGAGTGCAGGATTCCCATCATAATTTTAATATTTAATTTTACTTTCATACCTGTGATCTCCAGATGCTGTGCTATTCAGGGAGAGATGTACAGCTGCCAGAAATCGCAAAGAATCTGCTAAAATATAGTATACCATACAGATTCCCAAGTGCATAAAGAGAAACACCTGCTGTCAGGTGTCATGCAGACTTTCAGCTGCCTTTCAGCTGCCTCAGGCATTTTTGTGCTACTTCATCACTGTGAGACCTTCCATGTCAAACAGCCACATTATCTCTTTGGGGAGGTGGATAGAAGCAAAACCCTCTGGATTTTTTTTTTTTTTTTTTTTTTTTTTAGCTAAACTACATGAAGTTGAGGAAATGGTCTTGCTTTCAAATAAAGCAGTATGTGTACCTATCCGGTTAAAATGTGTGTCAAAAATATTTAGAAGAAAGCACTCTCTCTGTTTAGGGTAAATCTAATGAGTGAGCATAAATGTTCTAATCCTTGTCCTCAATAATGGCATCAAGCCCCAGCATCATACTAGATTGGAGAGCTGGTCTTTGTTAGAACTTTTGAGATCTGTACTATAAGGTTTTAATAATAAATTTTCCTGTATTGAAGTAAGCCAGGTAGACCATGATTCCAAAGCAGCAGTGATTATTGGTGGGCCATAGCTATGAATGCTTGTTTAATCTGTTTTCAAGATTATCCATCGAAAAAGATTTTATAAACTCTGCATAATACATTTCAGTTCAGTTTTCTCTGCCTTCAGTAATTTCTTCTGCCTGCCTTTGCAGAACAACTTAATGTCTTGTTGCAGGTTAAGACTTGTGATTAAGAATTGTGATTTATTGTATCCTATGTAGATAAGGAAAAGTAGCATATTATCTTTCTGTTGGAAGCACCTCTTAGATTTTCAATGCTATTTTCAGTTCTTTTCTACTTTTTACTTTTGAGAACAATTTTTGCAGTTCTTGATGTTAATTTTTTCCTATTTCTCCCATTCCTTTTTGCTTTGTTGCTATATCATTGGAATGTATGAGATTTTTTGGAGTTCTTAATTGCAGGGAAGGTAGCAACCTAATAAGAATTCAGTAAGAAGGTAACAGTCTATGTAAGACTTATGATTTAACTTAAAACACTTCTCCTTCTGGGTACAAATATTCAAGAGAAAAGTGGTAGTTCTCTGATGCTAACAATTTAAGGCAGTTAAGAAGATGACAAAACTTAAGTTTTGTAAGTAATTTATTCAATTAGTTCAGCAAATAGATACTTAGTTTCATAGTTATCCCGATGCATGCATTTTGCAGAGGTAAGTTACTTGATGCTTTTCCTGAGGTTACAGAGAAAACCCCTTCTATCAGCAAACTACCATTTCTCTAGTGAAAAGTTAATACTCGCAAGTAAAAAAAATTTTAATAAGTGTTTTTAAAAGCCCTCCATGCATATCCTTGTGCAGTAACAATACAGTGTGTTTGTTTCTATAGTGTGCATAAGGTTCTTAGGCCACCAGCTTCTTTACAATAATGATGTAAAACAATTTGCAAATTTTAGTTTAAATAACAGGTAAACAGTATGGCTTGAAACTGTCTTTTGAGATAGCATTTCCCACTTTATTAGGTATGGGCTTTTGCATTGGTTAACAACTTAATGTGTCATGTTTTAGAAAGTATGAAAGTCTTTTTTTTTGATATATGAAATATTTTTTTTCTCTTTATCTTTCCAAATATGCATTAAAGACAACTCCATGGTATTATTTCTCAGGTCTTCATCTCTTAGGATGAAGTACACTGCTTTAATTTGTGAAGACTTAATCTAATAACACCTACTACTTGTCAGAACAAAGACTTTCAGAAAGAAGATATATGGAATGTCAAAAAGGCAGTGGCGCTTTATAAAATGATTCTCTGAAAGTAGACCTGATCCAATAGGTAATTGGACCAAACTTGCAAAAACTTTTGCTTGTTTTTGGTAAGAATAGTTTGATCAAATGTCTTTTCCATCTTCTCTTCTGTAACTGTTGTACAGTCTTCTGGAATACAGTATTTCTAGCTTTATGATTTCCTGTATGTAGGTAAAGTAAATTAAACATTAGTCAGAGAAATAGGTAGATCCTGTGCTAACTAATGTAGCTCTCACTAGATTGTTACTAATTCTGAACTAGTCATACAGTTATTTGTTCTTGTAGGAACTTAGGTTACATGGACAACTAGCAAAGCTCCATCTGTCTTCAAACACTGACTCCTGGCTTTCTTTCTCTCCTAACTGCTGCTGCACAGGTGCATTTGTTGCTTTGAGAACCTTAACTCCCTGAAGTAAAATTCTTTAGGATAAAGGCCAGTCTTTATTTGTAACTGTTGTCTTTTGAATGAATAGAGCAGGTTTCATTTGAGCTGGTGTAGCATTCTCAGTGTTCTGTATATTAGAAAAAACTCCAGAATCTGGGAGGATTCCTCTTCTGTTTTTCAGAATGATGGAGAGAATGGGTTCTGTCAAATAGACAAATCCTGTTTGGTATTTGTATATCTAACAGACCAAGAATTGTTTTGGTGAATTGGTAAAGTGCATTCAGTGATCAGGCATTAAGTTGGGAATAAGGAGTTCCTCAGTCTTGTCATTCATAGAATCATACAATGTTAAGGGGTTGGAATGAAACTTAAAGATCATCTAGTCCTAACCCCCCCTTGCCATGGGCAGGGATACCTCCTATTAGAACTGGTTGCTCAAGGCTTTATTCAGCCTGGCTTTGAACAGTGCCAGGTTTGTGGCATCCACAGCCTTCCTGGGCAGCCTGTTCCAATATCTCATTACCCTCACAGTAAAGAATTTCTTCCTAATATTTAGCCTGAACTTCCCCAGTTTCAATTTGTACCCATTATTCCTTGTGCTATCACTACAGTTCCTGATAATGAGATTCTCTGGATTCCCTTTAGGCCCTTTCACATACTGGAAGGTTTCCACACAACCTTTTCTTCTCCAGTCTGAATAACCCCAACTTTCTCAGCCTGTTTTCATAGGGAAGGTGCTCCAGTCCTCTTGTCAACTTCATGACCCTGCTCTGAACTTGCTCTAACAATTCCATGTCCTTCTTATGTTGGGAACCCAGAATTGGATGCAGTACTGTAGATTGGGTCCCACAAGAGAAGAATAAAGGGGAAGAAACACCTCCTTTGATCTGCTGGCCATGTTCTTTTGATGCAGCCTGGGATTCCCTCTGGCTTTGTGGGCTGTGAGCTCACACTGCCAGGTCATGTTGTCTTTCTTCAACCATCACACCCAAGCCTTTCTCTGCAGTGCTGCTCCCAGTCACTTCTTCACCCAGCCTGTTGGTGTGTCTGCGATTGCCCCAACTCAGGTAGAACCTTGCACCAATAGCACCTCTTTGCTGAACTCCATGAGGTTTGGACAGTCCCCATCTCCATCCTGTTAGGGTCCTTCTGGTTGGCATCCCTTCCCTCCAGCATGTTGACTGCACCCAACAGCTTGGTGTCATCAGCAATTTGCTGAGGGTGTGCTTGGTCCCATTCTCCGTGTCACCAGCAAAGATGTTGAATCAGCCCCAGTACTGACCCCTGAGGGGCACCATTAGTCTCAATGTGGACAATGAGCTGTTAACCACAACTCTTTGCATGTGACCATCCAGCCAGTTCTTTATCCACAGTGTGGTCCATCCACCAAATTCATGCCTCTCCAATTTGGAGACAAGCATGTCAGTGCAGCAGGGCATCAAACACTACTTAAATCCAGGTTGCTCCGCCCCTGTCCACCAATGCTGGTCTTGTAACAGAGTGTGTGTATCAGGAGCCTATGAAAATATACTGGTTTATAACACAGGGAACACAAGGATGGGTACAAGAAGAGATGAGATGTTCTGAATCACAAAATACACAATCTGAACTAATTTTTTTTTTTTTTAAATCATTGGAGGGTTGGTGTTATGAAGAGAATTGCATGGATAAAAAGTAACTTTTGTTTATGACTCTGTAATAGTTAAGACGATAACAGCTCACAGTCCCCCCATTCTACAGATTGGGAACTTGCATAATGTTTTCTTTGAAACTTGGGCTGTGACTGAACCCTGCTTTTGGATACCATATCAGCCAGAGTTGGTCATCACGTCAGTGTGACAGCAGGAACTCAGGAGTTCTGCTTAGGTTTGCCAATATATTCAGGAGATGGTATGGCCTTGGCTCCTCTCCTTTCCCACATGTGAACACAGTGGCAGTACTTTGACACTAGGAAAAGGACACTGGTGGTTATTAAACACATGGTAGATGTTGTCTTGTTCTTTCACTGGAAATATTAATCAGATGGAAGGCATCCTTTGGGATGCAAATTTGACTGTGCTGAGTAGACAAGTTTAAAACAGCAATTGAGTAACCTTTCTGCTGAGGATGAAGATTATCAATTAAGTTATCATCAGAAGTAGCAGTGGGAGGAGTTGCATTCATCTGATATAGATGGCTAATACAAAAACGTCATGTGGTTGAACTACAGAAATATCGTAATGTCTCATTTCACTTGATGAGAGAGCAAGTGTAAGTCACCTATGCTGCAGGAAATGTACATATTTCCAGATTAGACACAGTTATTTCTGGCTGTCTTCCTATTTTTAATCTGCCCATATGCCAGTCTGATAATTAAAAGAATAGGTAAATTAGATTTCCTGGCAGTGGATGAAAGTTTACTGTAATGAACATCCTGCCACATTCATGAAATGCTTGTTTAATAGCCAACTGCTGAATGTTCTTTTTAAGTAAACAGACTAAAATATGAATGTTGGGATGACAACATTGAATTGGGACATGATTGAATATCTGAATAGAGATAGTGAACTTGCTATAGTTCTAGCCTTATGCTAGGATGCAAGAGAGAAATTAGATACCAATGACCAGATCAGAAAGAGCCTGTAAAATGCAAAATGTTGAAAGATTAAAGGCAAGCTTAAAGAATGGCAATTTCTGGTACTGTATGTGACAAAGCATGAGGCTTAATGAAATTATTTACTGTTTTTTTAAATAACTTATTTGTTCTAAAATAGTTTATGGATGTAACTAGAGGCTCTCCGTTAATTTTCTAGATTTTTCTAGGTCTTTTTCTAAAACTAGCTGGGATTTTAATTCTAAGCAAAATAGTGCCTAAAAAATAATGGGACAAATAGCACCAAGGTAATTTTGCTTTTGTTTTGCCTCTTCCAGTTTAGTAATTAGTAAGCTGAGCTCCCTCAGTATGTGTTCAACATGCCCAGATGAAAAACATGCAAATTGCTTGTGCCTTTTAACTTATATTTGGGGAGAAACATATCTCTGTCAATTAAGAGAAGGTTCTGTATTTAATAACTTTCAGTTGTCTCCCCTTCCAGTTTTTTTTTTTTTTTTTTTTCAAACTTTCTGGGTGATAATATATGACATAATTACTATGAGAGTTGTAGTAGAGCCCCTCAAGCTGTTTTCTGTATCTGCTTCTGTAGTTGCTGAGGTGCGTTATTTCAAACCTTCCTCCAACATAGACTTTGCCTTAAAAATATAAATATATTTTTCAACAGCATAGTTACGTCTCTTGGTTTTATAGGTACTTCCTCTCTACTCTGTTATATGCATTAGAGAACAAACCTGAAATTTTGGTGGTGGTGTTGTTACATTATCTGCCTAGTGATGTATAAATAGTTGGATTAGAGGCATGGTTAACTTTTTACGTTTGTATGCTAAAGAGTCAGAGTGCTAATGTTCCTTAAATTGAATTATAACAATAGCTTAAAAAAATCCTCAAGAAGTTGATAAAGAAACTTATCCTTAAGATTATGACATGGATTCTTCGCACAATTTCATCTTGACTTAGGTAGAGACATACAACCCTGAGAGTTACTGCAAGGAATTGTAAGAAATCATCAAGGTCGTGAACACCTTAGGGGGTGAAATATGTGTAGGGGGAGGGGACTTCAAACACTCAGTGCACTCTTGCATTTTCAGAATCATTGAAATCTGTTTAGTAATTACATATTAATGGTAACTAGAGCTGCAATAAGTTTTATTTAAAAAAAAAATCCACTGTAGAAGTGGTTATTTGAGGAGAATCTCTTTAGGCAAGAGATAAAAAGCAGCTAGTGGTAATTCTTACTGACTTTCTATTTTTGTTCAGCTTTCATATTTTCTAATTTTTGTGGAACGATAACCACATTATATGTGGTTATAAGTTACTGGATATATGTATGAATGTGTAGCAGGTGCACAGATCAAGAAAATTAATCATTCATTGCAGGGTAGTTGGTTACGTTTACTGGATTTCAAAAGTATTCTAATTCTTTCTAACAAATCAAAATTAGTCAGCAAGTAGTATCAGTTCTTTAACAATTATCTGTTCTCTCTTTGTGTTCTGAACTTAACTGTTGTCTCTAAAAAGTCTGCTGGGAGGATAGCTTTCCTTAAGTATGAACACAGGAATGAGTTACTGCATGTCTTGAGTTTTTGCTGTTTCTGTGAAGCTCCTTTTTCTGGTGGAGCTTGAGCATAACACCTAGATGTGTATTAATTTTTCCAGTTAATTTTTCCAGTTTTGCCACCAAAAAAAAGTTCAGTTATAGATCAGTTTTTTCTTTGTCTTCTGGTTTGATAGGCAAGATTTAGATTTACTTGATTAGTCTGATAATAAAAAAATTAAGAGGATGTTGAGGATAGAATGTTTATTAAAAACAGGCTTGTAGATGGATAGAGTCTTGTAACATTTTTACATATTATCTTTGGAACTGTTCATGAAACTAGTCCTTGAAGGTATTTGAGCTCATGTTTTGTTTGTTTAGATAACACCAAAAAAATCAGTGCTTACTAAGTGATGGGTATCTATATCACAGAGTGCATACCTGTGCATCTGGGTTCTGAATGTATCAGTAGTAAAGACCTTGCCTTGTAGGTGGTACTTCAAATACATGGGTGAGTCAGGTAGGTGTCCTTTTATATTTTCCTTCATGGTTGGACTTTTTTTTTTGCCTGTGGAAGGAGAATCACTGTTACACATACAGGAGTATGAAAACATAGCTGCTCATACAGTCTAACAAAACTTGCTTTTAGTGTTCTGAAATTCTCTATATGTTAATACTCTGGATCAGACACAGGATTTGCTTTGAAAGTGATCTAATCATCCCTGTTAGCGCACATCTTTCTACATTGTGGAACAGCTTTGCCGTGTGGAAATTGTAATGTCTTTTGGATGAAACTAAACCAGAAGCAGTTGCAGACAGTCTACTTCAGCTGCTAATGGGTATCCAGTTAATGGAACCAGCTGCATGCCAGTCTGAAATACGACCACTTGTGATGGGTTCAGTGGAGACTGGGCTTCTCAGAACCCTCCTTTCTGCTGTTTTATCCACACTTTGTGCATTGCACTGGAATGGTATTGTCATTGTGAGCTTTTTGTGGAACACAACCTAATTGGCAAACTCAGATTCTGGTTTTGAACTTCCTCTGAATGAGTCTGTCTTAACTTGCTGATTCAGCACTTGCTAATCTTGACATGACTTTCCCTTGTTTTCAGCTGCAGGGTGGAGAAGCTAGTGATGTAGGATGGCTTTGCAAAGTGTGAAGGCAGCTGGAGTTTTTTGTTTGAAGGGAAAGGAAGGAAATAACAAAGATGGGAACTGCAGCCTGTCAGTGGAGGAGTGTAATGGGGAAAAAATTTGATAGCTCTGCACCATGCCTGCAGAAATTGAGAGTGAAAACAATTGCTTAAATGCAATCTTGTATTAAGTGATGGAATTAAGAGTCTGGCTTCAGTCCTCTCTTCTGGGCACAAGTCAATATCTCCATTAGAATTAAAACATCATCATCTGATTCTTCAGCCAGAGGAGTCTTGGCTTTCTAGAGCTATACTTTGCTTAACAACTTCATTGTGAAACAATTCAGAAGACACATGCAAGTAAAACTAACGTATCAACAACTTAAAATCTTGATAGGTTATAGAAATGAAAACTGAGTACAAATTGAGATTGATGTTCTTTGATCAGAACCATAATTCAAATAGTATTTGTCCTGTAGAAAATACAATTGCATTAGGTTATGTCATCCACAGTTTTGTATATGCAGTCTGATACTGTATATCTGCTGGAGTTTTGCAGTTTGATTCTGGATTGTTTTGTATTATAATAACAAACATGTAAGACCTAATATTCTTGCAGCACTTGTGTAGCTACAAAATCAAGGTAACAGTGCTAAGCCTTGGTAAACAAATACTGAATCAGTTAGGTAGTGCCACTTTTAATTTGCACCATTAAACTGCATTGGAAATTATTTAGAAGTACAGTGCTGTGTTGTTTTGATGCAAAATGACCTCTCTGTGTACAGTTCTAAATAAATAAAGCCCTGTTTTGTTGTTTTATTATGGCAGATCTGTGATAGCAGTATTTCAGGTGGGTGCTGTTCTGTTCAGTGCTTGTGGACAGGTTTAAAATATCTGTGTTTTTCTACATAAGTTTTGTTCTAACCTAAAAGGCTGTAAAATAGCCTGTAGGTATCCCAGCTGAAAAACAAAATGGAAACAAGTCATTTATGTTTGAGCTTTTCTGTTGGACGCAAAGGTGAAAGGAAAATAAAGATTGATTATGATCATGGTCATGGGGAGAATGTCTTGATCAGAAAGTTGTCATAACACAGCAAAAGCAATAGATACTCATATTTTTTTCTTCCCTCATTTTCCCCGTGCTTTTTTGTATGGGCAAGAGATGGGGTTTACACTATGTAACCATTTAGTTTACTTTTAAACGCTTTAAAAGTCATCTGTTTTAGTATTTGTTTCTAATGACTAATGGTAAAATCTCATGGGCAATCTGAGGTAGACTTGGTTTATATTAGACACAAGGGTTTTTTGACATGCAGAACTAGTTCAAGAACTCTTCAAATTTTTGTTGGAATACTTTGTTCATTTGACATCTTAGATGGGTAGTTTGTCCTTGTATGAAGTGAATGTAAATCTTAATTGCATCCCAGTGATTCCTTAGCTGCCTCAAATGAGGTGGGAACCTTTCATAGGAACCTTGACCTCACAGGTTAGAAAAAAAAAGAAGAGTTGCATCAGTTGGCATTTTATGTGGTGTAGGGCTTGTTCTCCATCTTCTGGTAAAACACTGAACAACAAGGAGGAGAGAAAGGCAAGGAGATAGATCACAAAAGTAAAAGATAACTTTCCTCTCTAGAAACTTTAGATCATCAAGGCTGAGAATAATGGTAGCGTAACACTGTAAGGATTTTTTTTTATGTCCCTTTAGGATGTAACTTTGCTGTGGGACTTCACAAAGACATCATCTCGTACTAATGTATTGGTAGGAAATCTTCTTGACTCCAGATTGCCTAAATTTGGATTTCTAATTTATTTTTAGTGTCTCAAATACTTAGTTAAAAAGAACACATGTTATAAAGCTATTCTGAACCAGCCTGTTCATTTTCCTTACAGGAGAGAGGCATCACAGGCAATGTTGCTGTGTTCACTTAAATTCTGATGGTCTGGAAATGCTTCTTGGAGCAATTCCTTTTTAGAAGCTGTGAGGATGATTGCCCAGTGCATGCTCTTGCACTTATTGGTCATGCCTATCATCCTAGTAATTTTCTAATTGAGTTCTTTCACACTGAATTCTTGGGGTGGGGGTGATTTTACTATTGCAAACCAGGACTGATGCTCCATGTGGAAGGGAGAGATGTGTCCACTTACAGGTTCATTTCCATTTTACCAATTCAGTTCTGTGACTTTTCATGTGATTTGGTAATGACACTAGCACAAGGCTGGAATTGAACAAAAGACTCAAGGCCAGCAGCCTGGCATAGTTTGTAAACTATCATAAATTGACCTTAAAAGTAGACTATTATCAACTTTCCAGGAATTTGAACAATGCTGTCTTCATCTTATGCTCAGTTCTTTAATGGTTGTAGTAGTCAGTAACATTATGCTTCAGGCTCACAGTTTTACTCTGAAAAATACAGCTTTCAGAAATGAACTTATCTTGAGTAACGTGAATGTTTAGTCTCAGCCCAAGACTCAGTGTAATAGGTTTGTTTCCCAGAAAACAACCCGAACAAACCAAAACTTTTTATTCTGCTATTGTAAAGTCAGAAAATAGCATCAGCATCATGACTATACCTAGCTGCTTGATCAAGTCGCATCAAGTCAGCGTGTTTCTTGTGTTTCATCTCCTAAGGTCCAGGGCCTTTGTCAGAGACTAAGCTGTCTTGCAATTTCTAGCTCTTTCTCCAGTACCCCTGATCTGTTGCCATTCAAGGGCTTGTCACCTCTGAATGCAATTTGAGAATTTTTTTCCTGGATATCCTAAAAAGACTAGAGAGCATTTCATTCTGTTGTCTTTATTCCTTGAAAGCAGTGTTTTAGTGGGCATTCAGCATTTTTTGGCTGCCTTTTTGGAGGTGTTTTATTTCTCACTACATTGTTCTGTTCTTGGTCTAAGGAATTTATGCATGTACAATAAATTTAATTATAACAGCTTTATTTTTACATTGCAGTTAGACAATATAATTCACAGATATTTTCAAAAAATGTTGTTTATCTGTACTTCATGTAGTATTTCAGCAGTGAATTTGTTGGTATTAAAAAGCACCAGAATATTCCTTTTTTTTAAAGAAATTTGTTCATCTTGGATATCTCAAAGCAACTGCATAAACCTATATATTTATGAAATGTTTTTGGAGGTTTCTGTATCTGATGGTCTAGCTGCCCAAATTGTAGTGACACCTCAAAATACTTGGTTACCCTAGTATAAGGATGTGTGCATACCCTTAATGTGGCACCACCTGGGAACTGTGCTTGTTCATGGTTGCCTTGCATGCTTCTGCAATGGAGTGCTGCGCATCTGAGATTCCTCAGTATTTCCTCTAAGATGTTGGTCCTGGACACAAGGGTTGTCAATGAGTTTATCTACTGGCAAGATGTGACTGGTGGAGATTCTCAAGGTTGAGCAGAGAGTTGTGTGTGTGCACATTTTAGTACTGCTGAACAGTCCTTGTGGAACCATGGATACTGCGAGAACTTTATTGAATGGTTCATGGTGCCCTTAATCCCTGGGAAAGTTCAACCAGCAGTTTCAAATCTGGTTCTGTTTTCTTCTGAGTAATGGTTAAACGTAAGCAGCTAGTTGTTGCTTGTTACTACCATACCTGAAAGATCAACAGTGTGAAGAACATGCATGAGAAATACCTTTTCAGAGAGAAGCAGGTAAGTCAGTTTTCACTTCCAAAACTGCGACCTAAGATTATAGACCCTTGGCATTAGGATTTGGGGGAGGTGTATTTAATCTTACTAATTGGGTTATTTTGGTAATTGAGTAGAGACAGCTCCTTTGGAGAAGAAATGCAGCAGACAGAAATTATCTGGGCCTCTACTTAAATCCATGTCTTCATTTAGTGATTATCTTCAAGGTGAGGAGATCAGCGCAAAAGGCGACAAAAATGGAATGCAGAATCATGAAGGGAAAAACATTTTTTGGTAGAGATTAGTAAATCTCACTTGTCTAAGCTTCAGTAAAATTACTTTTAAAATGTCAAAAACAGAAAGATGGCAGTTGAGGAACAAGTAACTGCATAGGGTGCAGAATATTGGGATACATTTCCATTTTCATTTCAGTTTAGGTTTAAATGGTAAGAGTCTCATAGCTTACCTTCAGGGCTACACTTAGTTTTGTAATACAAAGGGAGGATTGTGCTGGTAATATAAAACCAGGAGGCATCATCTGTTCTGATTTCTTCACAGGTCAGCATGGCTGCATTGTCAGTGTTCTTCCCATTCAGCAGCAGTCAAATAGCATAGGAAGACTTTCAATAGACACAGTCAGTATTTTCATACCATTACTACTGCAGTGTCATGCTCTGCCTGCTTCTCATGGTTCATTATTGCATTTTTGGTAACTTGTACATTAACAAGCAAGAGTAAGACTAATACTGTGCATTACGTTCTTAAAATACAGCTGTCTGTATTTGAAAGGTAGCTCTTGCTCATGTGTAGTATTACACAAGAAATTGGAGGAAGCAAGAGTTTAAATAATTACAAGCAGACGGTAGTGTGAAGCTTTTTAAGGTCAATATTAGAATTACCATTCTCTTTTTGTGCTGTTCTTTAACTGACCACAGGCACTATATTTAATGACCTGAGGGAAATAAATACAGCCTTGTTTTTCCTCAGTTTGCATGGAAAAAGAAAACATCTTCTAGATGATAAGTAGTACTTCAATACTAGGTATGTGGTAGAAACAATATTTGGTACTATAAAATAGTTACTTTCACTTTTGTTACATGTATTTAACAGACAATATTTGGCACTAGATCTGATTTTCTAACATGATCTAATGTAGAAGATAACTTTTCATAAAGAACGTCCATTTAAATCATATCTCACTCCCCAAGTCTTATTGTCGGATAATAGCATTGCCATGGTAAGCTGATTTATTCCTTCAAAAAACCTAAGTCCATGTCTTTTAGGTTATGAACTGACCATTGACTTAATTCATTGTGGTGTGTGTTTCTCTGTCGCTACAAACTAAATTTAGAGAATTGTCTGGTTTTCAGTGTATCTGGAAAATTACATATGATTTTGACAAAAAATGTGTACTTTCATTCACTTTATGGAAAATGAAAGCTAAAGATTTTGGCAGTTGATGTCTTTGAGCTAGCTTTGGCAAGAATATTTGTCTAATAATAACTTAGTAGTCTAATAAACTTGCAGGCTTAAACAGACAAACTTCAGATATTCAAATTCTGAAAGAAATCGTATCTCTTCCCCTGCTTTTTAATTTCTCAAGGTTATAGTCTTGTAAGGAGGAAAAAAGTACCACAAATCATTTTCATGTGTTGTCTGACCATATGTCAGGGTTTGGGAGGTCAAAATCTCTCTTAAGTGAAGGTCAGGTTCATGACCACCTAAGGAACCTGTTTGTACAAAATTCATTGAATCATAGCATGGTTTGAATTGGAAGGGACCTTAAAGATCATCTAGTTCCAGGCCATGGACAGGGGTGCCATTCAGTAGACCAGGTTGCATAGGACCCATCCAGCCCATCCTTGAGCAGTGCCTGGATGAGACATCATGCTTCACCACCTTCTGAGTAAAGAATTTCTTTCTAATCTGCTTTCAGTTAAAACCATTGCCTCTTGTCCTGTTGCTATCTGCTCATACAAAATTTCTTGCCCCTTTCTTTTTATGAGCGCATTTAAGATACTGGAAGGTCACCGTGAGATCTCTCCAAAGTCTTTGTTCTATATGCTGATCAACCTCAGCTCTCACCCTTTATTCATGGGAGTGCTGCTCCATTCTTCTGATCATGTCTGTGGCCTCCTCTGGAGCTGCTCAGTCAGGTCCATATCTGTCTTGTGCTGAGGACTGCAGATGCAGCACTCCAGGTTGGGTCTCACAAGGACAGAGTGAGAGGAGGAGAATCCCCTTCCTTGACCAGCTGGCTACCCCTTTTATGGTGCAATCCACAATGCACTTGGCTCCCTGGGCTGTGAGCACAGCTTGTTGGCTTATGTTCAGCTTTTTATCCATGAGAACAACAGTCCTTTTCCTCAGGGCTAATCTCAATGAGTTCTCACAGTTTGTACTCGCATCTGGTTACCCTGACCCATGGGCAGCACCTTGTACTTGGACTTGTTGAACTTCATTATGTTCTTGTAGACACAGTTCTCAAGCTTGTCCAAGTCACTCTGGATAGAATCCCTTTCTTCTCTTGTGTTAACTACACCATTCAGCTTTGTATCATCTGCAAAATTGCTGAGGGTACACTTGATCTCAGTTTCTGGGTCATGGATGAAGATATTGATAAGCACTGGTCCCAAGATGAAGCCCTCAGGGACACTTACTCTGGATCAAACTATGCTATATGTCTTCTTCCTTTCAGTCCCTTTAATCCTAAGCATCCAGTTCTAAACCAGTCCAGAGCAGTCAGTGGAACTTAATTTGATTCAAGTGGTTATGCTGTCAGGCTCATTACAGTGTATGGCATCTCTCTGCATCTTCCTCTGTATGATACGAAACTCGGAATCTCCAAATCATTTTCATTTCCTCATGATCCATCATCTAGTGGCACAAGCTGTGACTGGTTATTAGAACATACCTGTCACATTTACAGAGGAGAATCTTAAGTCAAGAAAAATATTCTCAATCATGTGCATGGTTTATATGGGAGACTTGCTTCACTGGTTTTCTTCAGTTACCCTTTCTTGACTGGAACCTTCACTTTCCTTTGAAATTTCTGTTCATGATAGCAGAACTGTAGCTATTCTTCACTAATTTTGAATAAAGCTTGACCTGTTCTCTTGAATCAGGGCATTAGTGATTTCTCTGAAAGCAGCTGCTTTTTTGCATCAGTTGGTTGTTGGCAGGTACAAGGGGAACCCTGCCTCTGTGGGAGTGCTCCATGGGAATAGCAAGTGGCAGAGTGATCTCACTGAGAAGTGCTGTAGCTCCTGCACCTGCCTGTGTGTACGGAACTCTGTCACTGCTTTGCTACCTCTGCCACCGTGGAGTTTATTTCATGGAGGGAGTTCCTTCAGCCACTCTTTGTGTGCAGCTCTGTAAGACTCATCTCCACACAATACAGTTGTGTCGAGCTTGTTGTTTGGACTTTCTCCTGTGTGGATGTTGCTTGAAGAAAGTCACTGTAATAAAGGGTTTGCTACTTACTGCACTTGCTTGAGAGGTGCAGCTTATCTGTGTGGCCACTGTCTGTCACTTTCCCAGCCTCTTAGTCCTTTGGGTGTAGTAGGGAACAAAAATGACAGTCCCAGGCATGTCCTTACATAAATTTAAGTAAGCTTACCCATATCTAGGTATGTTCAGGCTAAAAATCTGTTCTTCAGAGCTGAAGAAACATGTAGGTTTGGACCATACACGTGTAACTCCTGGTAACAGTAAATAATGCTGCCTTTTAATATGAAACATATTTTACCACTGCTTTGGTGTTGTAGGGCTAGTTTTTGCAAAGATTGTTCGATAAAAGCATCCTCTGGTGGGTGGGTTGCTACAGCAACAGTCTTGTAAGGGTTCTGATAAAGATTGAAAATTGTCTGAATCTTACCTGTGGTTATACATTTTCTGCAGTTTAAATCACTGGTATAGTGTATTTTTTTATTGTACAGGTCAAGATTATTCCACTTTTAGAGGATTCTTTACTGCGTAAGCTGCTGCTAAAATAAAATGCCTGCTTCAGTCTCAAAGAGGAACAAAACTTTTGCTGCTGTGCTTGGAATACAGTACTTGGCTTGATTAACAAGCATGTCCCAACTAGGGAGATAAATAACTTAATGAGGCCCAGGGCTGGGGGTAAAATTCTTTCTTTTTATGGTTGTAAGCAGAGCACAACACTGATTCATTAAGTAAAGCAGAATGAATTTGATTTTCTTTGTATAATGGCAGTGCTGTATAGTCTAGAGACATCCAGACAAGGAAATCTGTCGTACTAAAGAATGTTTTTGAAGGGTGTGGTGGGTGTAAATCCTTAATATAGTTCATGTAATGGCTTGGAAGTGGCTGATCTAGATATATGAGATAAAAATAGCACTATTTAATGCTGAAATTAGTGCTGCTATGTTATAGTGCAAACTTTGTTGTTTTTACAGTGCATTTGCCACTTTTAAAAGATGGTAGTAACAGGTCACCAACACTCTGAATACTTTTTGTTAGATGGTGTATTCTCAGAATTTGCTAATCTGTTGATTACATCTATTTTGACTAACTGCTAATGAACTTCATATCTTAAAAATGAGATTATTTGCTTCAATTTATTCTTAATAATCTGAATGTGGATTGTAGTGTTCTTCATTGAACTGTCATTGTTTCTGCCAGTGCTTTTATAATTCTTCTCTCATGCAGATTTCCGGTATTAATGACTACACGGTATTTCTGCAAGTTCTTACTTGTCTGGGAGAATTCCTATTGGTTCTGTCATAATGGGTCAGCAGTTTTCGCTATCTCCCCATGTGCAGATTGGATGGTGATACTGCCTAGCTAGTGGTTCTTTAGCTTGCTGACCACCTACTATGAAACTTGGGATCTCCTGATCTTGTTATTACAGGTCTCAGTGGTCACTTGTCATGTTATGAATCAGTGTCTCTCTACTGAGTCTGTCACTTTCTTCCTTAGGTTCTCATATTTGCAATGGCAGGTGAAAATATTCTTGGTACTCTTCAGTCACACTTCTTAGATGACCAATTGTTTAGTTATATTTTCCTGTCTCCTTCTTTTTTCTTATCCCTTCTTCCTCCGCTTCCTCAACACTTTGAGACACTTCCAGGATGTGTTGTCGTGGCTTGGTAGCTAAGTTGGAAATGTCCTTCATTTACCAAAGCTTACATTAATCTTATTTTTTCCTGTGCTCTTTTTAAGAGATGAGTAAAAGTAGGTGGGCCACATTAAAAATTAAATTTGCATCAACTAATAACATGGTGTTTCAAGTATTAAAGTCAGGATTCATAACTTCATAGATCAATTTCCTAAATATCACCTTACTGACCAGTTACTTAGCTAGATTTGGCTATTTATAGGCTAGTTGTAGCAAGTTTGGACAATCTGGATAAAAGCTGGGTAAAACTGAATGGTAGATTATGCTGTTACTGCCTTGGTCTTATATGTTAACTACCACTTGAGAGATTGGTTATTGCTGTGGTTTGGTTTGGGGTTTTTAAAATATATATTTTGTCTAAAAAGAGAAGTACATTTTTTCAAATTAATCAGAAAGGGAAGTAATTTTGTATGACAGTGTTAGTTTTAACACTTTATTGCCAATTACAAAGCTAATTGTCTGAGCTAAGTAGCATTCCAGACTAATGCAAGTAATTTTCCCAGCATATCTATGAATCAATATGAGCAGTAAGGTATGCTGAATTTCAGATTACTGTGTTTGACCCTCTTTTATTCAGTCTCACCAGCAACTTGTTTTCACACTTTCCCTTTACAGGGAGAATTGTCTTCTAAGCAAGTGTGAAATTGGTTACGCTGTAATACTCTTTTAACAAAAATCACTTGTATGGTGTTTTCTCCAGTACAAAAATGCAAGTCATTCCAAAGCACTTAAAAGAAGAAAATGTTTACTCCTTAAGGAAAAAGAATTATATCACTATGCTTTTTATTTTAAGTTTTCTGCAAGTACTGTACCATGAAAGGTGGAGTATTAATTGCTCTAGTGAATTCTTCACAAGAAACAACATCAGTTTGAGGATAGAGGGTTACTTTTACAGGTCTGTGGCATTAACGTAATCTTAAAGTTATGCTATTCCCTCTTTTAATGTGACTACTTTATATCAGCTGGACAAGGTGAAGAAGTTATTGCCTTTTCTATCCAAAACACTGCTCCGAGATCCAAAAACTGAAGAATGTAAAGTATACTTTCCTGGGCTCTTTTTTGTTCAGCTTTGCTGTTTTGCCACTAGCATCCTTAAACATATTGCATGTGATAAGTCAGTAATGGAAATCACAGTACTTCTGGTTATGAGAGTATCAGGACAAAAGGAGGCTTTTCGCTGGAGTTTCTTTCAAGATTCTTTGACAGCAACTGTTTTGTTCTGATCTGATTATTCTAGTGCATTGAGCAAAATTGCCAAGTGGTACTGAAATAGTGTTTGCTAATATTGTTATCTTGTTTATCTAGTCCTCCTCTGTTTTTCTTATTTGCTTCATCTCTGTTTTTCTCTTCCTTGATTTCTCTGCCATGATCTGTGGTGCTTTTGGCTGCTCTTAGGAGAGCATCAAATTGAGTGTTAAAGTAAAACAGACGATATTCCAGTCAGGTTCAAGGTTCCAGTAGGAAGCACTAGATGCTCAGAAGCATCTTCTGCTGCAGGAGAGAGAATATGTAACTTCTTTACATATTGATTGTGTAGTAAGATCTCCTTTAAAACCAAACCAGACTTTATTGCAGCATTTTGCCAAAACTTATTTCTTACCTATTATATCCTTGAATGAGATACCTTTGGGTCTTTTTTTTTTTTTTTTTTTTGGTGAATATATATAGCAATATATAATGTGATATATAATGTGGTGGTGGTATTGTAATTGCAAATGACCACATGAAACAGAGTACTGATTCAGTTTATTATAGCTGACATTCTTTATTGAGAGGATTTATTTGGATATTGCAAAATATAAGAATTTTAAGTATGTTCTTAGTAGTACCTCTGGCTAACTCAGTACAGACAGCTAACATAGACAATGCTGAATTTAACTTAAGCTTAGCTTTGCAGATTCCTTCCTCTGCAGACAGGAATAAACCTAGTTTCGTTTTGTCTTGTTTTTTAATATGATGGCTTGCATTTCCACAATAGTTAATGTTTGGTTTTCTTACTCTCCAATTCATGAACATGCACCAAGTTCCATTTTATCATTTGAGTTTTACTGTATCCCAAACATAGCAATTTCTTTCAGATAGTTGTACTAATATGTTAGAAATTAAACAAAATTTCAACATTTGATGTTAAATGAGTTGAGAAGCACTTTGTTCTGTTTCTTATTCAGGTATGTGGGGGACTCTGGAGCAGAAGAGCTTTGTTGCTCAGAGGGCTCTCATTTTTCCTTACCAGAACAAACCTTATCATAATTGAAACAATGTTGTCAAAATTAGTTTACTTACAGTTGACCTTAATATAAAGGAGAACTATGACTTTTATAAATGTCCTTGACAGAATGAGCTCTCTAACATGCTTTCATGCTGACAAACCTGGTTTCCTTCCATGAAGTAGGTGGTTCTGCAGACAAAGGAATAGCAACAGATGTTTTTCTGCCAGACATCAGCAGGTCCTAGTATCATCATCTCCTGTAGTATTCTTATAAACAAAACTATGAAACAGTCCACTGGCTGATGTGTGGGTCCCAAAGACTTAGTAGTACAAAGCCCAGATGGGAGCCAGCACTTGTGGCTTCCTATCAAAGCTCAATGCTGGAGCAAATATTCTCTTCTTTATTAGTAACTGAACAAGGGGACAGAGAGCATCTTCAGCTCTTTTGTGGATGATAGTGATTTGATGGGAGCAAGCAAGGTAAGAGACAGGTCAGAGAGACTGTTGGGAGGGAGCTCAGTATCCAGGGGGAATGCACTGACATGTAGTTTGGCTAAGGTGAGCACAAAGCTGGGGGTGGGGGGAAGGGAGTGTAGCCCTATGCACCGAGGAAGCTTGGGACCAGCTCTGGGGGCAGCAGCCCAGCTGTTCTTCTGAGCAGCCCCAGTGTGCTCTGGCTGAGCACTTGCTACACTCTCTGCTGTGCAAGCACCAGTTTGATGGGATTAATCCCTGTGTTGAGAACATGTGAGACTGCTTCTCTAGGTACGGGTGGAGGAAAATCCTAACAAATGGAATTCTAAACACTCAGAAACAGATTGCCCAGAAAGGCTGTAGAGTCTCAGTTCTTCAGGATACACATAGCTCCATGAACATATTCCTCCAAACAATATTTTATAATGGCCCTGCTTTCAGCCAAAACTGCTCTCTCTCACTCTCAGCTTTCTGTGTGTTGTGCCCCTCAAAAAGCAAACAACAAAATTGGTCATTGTAATATGACAGACTCCTTGTAACCTGCCATGGTGTAGGAATTAGTTTGCAATCCATTATGTTACCCTAGGCATAATAGCAGAGATCCATGGGAGATGTGGTTGGAATGTTGACTGGATCCTCTGCCTAAATGTGTGTCTGAGTCCCCTGGCATTGACTGAAATGAACAGAAATCTTCTACACTTTGGTTGCTGGTGTTTATTTCGTCATTCTCATGAGTTTTAGCTTACAATCAGTATTTGTAGGTATTCATCTGGCAAGTAGGAAAACAATTTTTTTACTAATGAGTTTTTGACGTAGATATGGTATCTTTAAAATGAATAGAACATATTCCTTTCAGAGCCATGTAAAAAGCAATGTCCTGAAGATACCTGTGTCTTCAAGGTGGCAAGGCATGGGAAAAGTAAAACTGTTCCTGGAAGTAGAAAAGTTAAAATAAAGACTAATACTTTCAAATTTACTTGCTTTAGAAGCTGAACTGTAGAGGTGAATGTCTAAAAATGGGTTTTCAGTCCTTTAACTGTGATATGGTCTTCAGGCTTCTGTATTTGGAAAATAGGAATGTAAAATGAATCATACGATGTTACCACAGGAAGGAAGTGTCAGTCATAATGTTTTTATATGTTCAGAGAATGATTGTATATGGAGTCTTAAGTGTCAGTTGTTAATGAAACAGTTAATTTGAAGGCAAAAAAGCATGCTTATAGAATATGTAATTAATATTAAGGAGATCTGCTAATGAGAAATATATAATTTTAAACTTATATTTGTTCCTGATTTTTGGATTGGTTTTTTCCTTTTCCTAAATAGACTTTGTTGGAATATGCAGAAAAGTGGAAGACATCAGAAGATCCTCTGCCTCTGTTGGAGGTGTACACGGTGGCTATCCGAAGTTATGTTAAAGCACGACCTTACCTTACCTCTGAGTGTGAAAACGTAGCCTTTGTGCTTGAACGTTTAGCACTGTGAGTATGATTTTTTGGTTACTAAAACCAGTCTGTATGGTATTAACTTTTCATTGCCTAAATGTTTTCTTAATCCAGTTCTCAGCACTACCTTACTCATGGTAGATGCATGGTAGATGTAAGGGAGAATATCTGGTTGTTGGAATTGAGGCAAGAAGATTCCTGACCTAGGACCAGCCAACATTCCTGGCTTGAAACACTTTGCTATTATTGATCTGCATACTATCTGAAAATGCATCAATTTGCACAGGCTTTTACAGAGTTGGATTCAAAGATGATTTTTTTTAATGGTATCTTTTAGAGAACTTGCTTTTACAGTTTCTCCAAGTGTTCATGAGCTCTTTTTCTTTGTGTTCAAGGAAGCAAACTGTTTTGTGGCTGGTGTTTCAAACAACTATTTTGATATTAGAATAAAGAATTGTTGGTTATACAATTTCAGCATCAAAAATTTCTTCAAATAATATTTATTTTTGACTTCCAGAAGCTGTATTGAACTTCTACTGTGTCTGCCTCTGGACTTGCCTGAAAATAAATGGGAAGAATTTCAGGCTTTTGTACAGGTGAGTTTAGTTCATAAAATAAAGACTGAAGAGCTTTTCAGAATGGTTTAGAAATCTAGGGATATTCAGTATGTAGTCTGTCTGTAAGGAGCAAGGCCTTCATCTGGAAATCCTATGTACTCTGCAGTAATTGCTGAAGGTACTATCATTTGTCTGCATGGAGCAGCTGTGGAGAAAAAAATAGTTAAAGACTATTGAAAGAAAATTCATATTTTAAAATATGGTTGACTATTAACACTCTTAGAAATTAAATATTACCATATAAGTAATTCTTTACTATATATGGTTGTATATTTGAAAATTATGAATGAAAGACAGTTGATACTGAAGTGTTTTTAGATCTCTCACAGGCCACTGGCTGGTTAAGGTTAGGGCACTGCATTAAAGGAGAGTGCTAGAACAAGTTGTGCTTCTCTGTATTTATCAGAAATATGTAGTGGGAGGTCCAGTCTACAGTTTAAAAAAAAGAAAGGAAGTGGGAAAGAGAAAAGAATAATAATGAAAAGACCAGATAGAGTTACCTCAGGATTCACAGCCTAAGTAGCAGAGGAAGATGAAAGGCTGATTGTTTTAGAGTGAATTTTGACTAGCACTTGCCTTATATAATCCAATTCTGAAGAGATGTGTTTGGTGCTGAGGGGTTCCGCAGCCTTGAGAGCAGTTGGAAAACTAAAAGAAAAATGAGCTATTTACTGTTGTTTTAGTGTTTTGTTTTGTTTTTTTTTTTTAAGGACCAGTGTAAGCTGAGCATTGCTACTTAAGCCACAGATTTTTGCAGGTATTTAGTTTGCTCCCAAGTGTATGTCTGCTCACAGAATTTATTCTAGTATGTAAGTGCAGTGGAAGATATTTTAATTGATCTTAAGACTTCAGACTGTTTCATCATATTTGCAGTGAGATCTTAACAGCTAAAATCTTTAGCCATTATAAAAATACTTTTTTCAGTGTCTTCAGCAGGTAGAAATTGAGCTGCTGAAGAGTTTGAGAAGATAAAGTTTTGGCACTGGGTACCAGAACAGTATGTAGATTAGAGAAATTGCTCATCCATTTTTAAAAGAGAGGCCTATTTCAAAATTTCGTTTTAGAAATTTCAGAAGTAGCCCTGTTAATAAATTTCAAGGTGAGTTTGAAACACTCAGTTGTTTTAGTTTCTCAGCTTGTATCTTAGGCAACAGAGGCAGAAATAAAACCTGTATAGGCTGAATGTTAAAATTGTTTTGTTATACATTTAATTCTCTATCTGGTAAGGCGTTAATTTGATAACATAAGGTATAAAGGAATATGAAAGACATTATTTATGTCTTTTTTAAACAATACCTTGTTTTGTAAAATATATTATTCAGGTGGCTCATAAAAACTTGATGGAAAATGGCAGCCAGGAACTGCACATTTTAACAACACTTACACAAGAGAAGGGAGTGTGGAAGAACCCAGTATTGTGTGGTATTCTGTCCCAGGAACAGTTGGACCCAGATAAAGGTAAAATTTAAAGTTACTTGCTTCAGTTTTATGGTATACTGAAATATTATTATGATCGATGGAAGTTTTTTGTTCAATGTAGTTTCTGGTAATTTATAAACTATATTAATAAATATGCTTGTAGCATTTTCTGAACTATTAAGATAGTATGTTCATGGTAACATACAAATAATTTAATGTTGGTATTTTGCATAAAACAATCACGCCTCAAATTATCTTGCCATTTGCTTTATAAGCCGTGTGAAGGGAGTTTGCATACAGGCTAATTTATGATGGGGTAAGTTCAATACTAATATGCAAAATTTAATTTACATAAACCCAAAAAATAAAAACTACATATATATTTTTAAATGAGAATGTCATTATGATATGTTATTTTTGTTTGGGTGATTGCAATTCAGAAGCATTATAGTTGTGTGAATAAATCTTAGGTTTTTTGTTGATTCTTTGCCTAAATGGTTTTAGAATCTGTATAAAGCATCACACATAATCATCTGTGGCAAAGTTGCACAATTCTTACATCAAGTGAAGTAGTTCTCTTAGTGTCTGCCTCCTTTTAGCCTGGTGCCTGCTTATTTCATATGATATTTTCTATCTATTAATAAGTTAACTATTCTCAATCCTTTTAATGAATGCATCACAAGACCTGATTCGATAGACTGCTGTCATATCTCATCTCTTCTGTACTGTCTTACATGTCTTCCAAATTTGCTGTCCCATTCATTGTATGGGAAACAAAAGGTTTATTCAGCAGTCAATATTATTTTCTGCTCTCTTCAGGATTCCTTTTGTAATATTTAATTTATAATAATAAAATTCCTTTCATAACATTAGCCTTGCTTCTGACTGAGCATTGAACCAATGTTTTCTTAAATCAGAACTAAACAAGACATTTTCTTGAGGACTTGTTCCTGTTTAAGTGCTAGGATTTTCCCCTGTCATGCCTGTATGTACAGTTAGGCTTTTTTTTTTTCCTCCATGAAAATAATTGTGGGGGTTTTATCAACATTTTAATTTTATCTGTTATGCTGTGTTATGGACTGTTGGCATGTTTTTACTACCCTACTTTTGTCAGCATATTTTATCATGGTTCTTTGCCCTTTTCCACATGTTTATAAAAGTGTTGGACATAGGCTGTCCCTGGTACAGATCCTACAGAAGCCCACTGAGAGTTTGTTTGGGCTTTTTTTTTTCTTTTTCCATTAACTGATAATTTATCTGTACAAGACTCTTCTTTTTACTGCCAAGAGTGCTTGGTATCTTTAGGGATTTGATAGACTTCTTCTAGTGCTGTTAGAAAATAAGTTGTAGCTCCTTTTATTCAAATTACCAAAGCTCCCTTGGATAAGTCTGGTAAATGTAAAATATGATTCTCAATTTTTGGTTTTTTTTTCAGAAGTTGGGCATACTTTTCCACAAAATTGCATTTTTTTGCTTCTTTTAATTACTTATTATACACCTAATAGAGACTTTGGATTTGTATGTAGTCCTCAGAATCCCAGAGTACTCATTTACTAGCTTCCTCTCAACCACACTGCAGCCATTGTAACAGTAATTTAATTGCGTTATAGTTGAGTCTTTTTAAGATCTTGATCATGAATTCAGTATTGGACAAGGAGGTCACAGGGCAGTAAGTAAGATTGTGACCAGGACTTCAGGAGAGCTGACTTTTAACATCTTTAAGGAATTTCTTTTAAGAGTCCCATGGGAACAGGTCCTGCACTGCTATCAGACATTGCATTGCATTTACATGGTGACTGGACCCACTATTACTTCAGGTTTCACCTGCATGACTTTTTTTTTTCCTCAAGATTGCATATGATAGATAAGAAGCACTTGTATTTGGAGAAAGGAATTTTCTACATTTCTCCACTTCATTAATTGGTTATGGAAGGAAACCTTAGTAATGTCTTAATTTTCTCACAACATAGTGGGTCTTTCTTCATACTGGCCTCCTCCTGAGCTACCAGATAGCTTAATGTGAGATCAGGACTGATATTAATCTAGAATTGAAGCTGATCTGAATTAATAATACCTGAAAATTAGGTTTCCTGGAGTCATGTTGCTATCTGTGCAACCTTATTGTTCAGTGTGCCAAAGACTGAATGGTGAAGTACACCAAAGTGTTTAAGGTTATGCCATCGCCTATGCAGTGTTAAAACACTGCACTTCAATCCTCACTCTCAGTGTGGCTTGTGCTCTTTTGCATGAACTTGCTTTTCCATCCTCGAGGTTACCATTTTTTTGTAGTGATGGTATAATCCTTCTAAGCTGTCATTATTATCTCCTCAGCTGATACTGAGTGGGAGGGGAGAAACTGTTTGGAGGAAAAGGATTTTTGATAACCTTACAAAAACCAGGCTGCTGCTGCTTTTTTGGTATCTAATTCTAATTATCCTTAGAGATTTAAAACTGCATGCCAAGAGTTAGGTTCTTGAATTTTTCGTAAATATAAATGTAGTAAGGAGGCATCTAAAGAATATCTCATTGAAAAGAGGATCCAGATATAATCATCACTATCCAGAGATTGTCAAGGTGATAACAGGCAGAATGTAACAACCAATGTGGATCTATTTTCAATAATGAGAGCACCTGTCACCAGAAGTTGAAGGGTACCAGCAGCTTCAGTTTTGAGAGGAGAAAAACATGTTTTCTTCCTGGGTATATTCAAAGCAGCTGTCTGGAACTTCTTTTACCCTTTCTCCAGACACTGTCCCACCACCAGAGGCATCCAGGATTGATGCTGCATTCAGCAGAATTGTGCTGAGATGCTTGCATGAAGGATTCTGAGTTCCAGCTCCTGGTAGATATGGAAAGCATCAAGTCAGTTCAGTGTCACCCATAGTGTGAATGCACATGTAGACTAAACTTGAAGATGACTAAAGAGGTGTCGTGGCTCCACTCCAGCCAAGCCCCACTCAGCCACTCTTTCATTTCCCCACCAGCAGCATTGGGGAGAGAACAGGAAGGGTAAAGGTAGAAATCTCACAAGCTGAGATAAAGACAGTTCATAGGGAAAGCAGAAGCCGTGCACACAAGCAAAGCAAGGAATGAATTCACTGCTTCCCATGGGCAGGCGGGTGTTCAGCCATCCCCAGGAGAGCAGGGCCCCATCACACCCAGCAGTGACTCAGGAAGACACCATCACTGCAAACGTCCTCCCCTTCCTCCTTCTTTCCCTGCCTTATATACCGAGCATGGTGTTCCATGGTCTGGAATGTCCCTTTGGTCACTTGGGGTCACTGTCTGGGCTGTGTCTCCTCCCAAGCTCCCCCAGGGCCCTCCCCAGCCTGGCAGCGCAGAAATCAGAAAAGGCCTTGGTTCTGTGTAAGCCCTGCCCAGCAATAATAAAAACATCTTCACATCATCATCACTGTGTTCAGCACAAATCAAAACACAGCCCTGTACCAGCCACGGTGAAGAAAATTAACCCAGCCCCAGTCAAACCCAGTACATTAGTTTCCTGACTAGCAACTGAAATTCTTGGAGATGGATTGTCCATGTGTATATTCACCTCCTGGCTTCATCCTCTCTGGATAAAGCAAGGTTGATAAGACATAAAGGTGGTGGATAAATCTGTACCTATACTACATCTGATGAGGGGTCTGGTAGTAGGATTATGAGTGCTTTGTAAGGCAAATATTCTTTGTCCTCTTTAAGTGTTGTAGTCAGCTAAAACATGGCATTAATCTGGGCTGTCTTCCACAGAGAACCTGTTAGTGCCTGGAGCTTATTCCTGCTCTCATATGCCGCTAATCTGTGGATTACGTTTTTCTCTGCTTTAGCCCATATATGGTGTGAGCAATACCCATAGTAAAAGTTCATAGTCCTTCTTGTGAACTTGGCGGGGAATCACTTGGTAGTAGGACCTGATATGCCAGCTATGGAATTCAACAGAATAAGAGGGAAACTGTCTAAAAGGTTAGATCACAATCTGTCCAAGTTAATTTGCTAGACTTAGTAGATTGTAGTACCACCTGTCAGATGCTGTCTGCACATCTTTATTTTCCCTCATGTTCTGTAATTTTATATGAATTTTACACATGCCTGGCACAGACATGTTTGTGAATTTTAATAGATGATAGAGCATTGCACAAAAATTACATTTAATATTTTTTCCAATAATTGTTCCCGTTAAATATGTCAGGGTTTACACTCATAAAGGTTAAGTGATTTGTTCTAGAAAAGCACTTGTGTCTCAAAGCATTTTTATAAATTACAGTTGTTATGGCAGGCTAGCAGTTTGTCCACAATTACTTCTGAAATTGACATTGCACAATAAAATACATTTATCAAGTATTTTAAAAATAAACAAAACCTCAGGATCTTCAAAATCTTATCTTTAAGACTGTTCCCCCCTATAAACTTAGTCCTGTAACCCCAGCACTCATTTTTGTCTTAAAATGTCAGCTTTAATTCAGTTACAAAACAAATGTATTAAAATTCATGTTTTGAATGAGCTTTTAGATGTTAAACATAATGGTTATAATCACTGGGATTAGAATAAAGGTTTAAGAGCTAATATGTAACTGGTAACCCTGAGGTCTTCCTGTGTCTTGTTGAGAAGATAACAGAAAATGTGCTGATGCTTATGCAAGGTAGGCTGGCTGAAGCAATAAATGCTAAAGGAAGGGATTACTGAGAACTAGCAGATAGAAAGTAGTGTTTACAATATTAAATGCAGCAATTATAGTAATAAATCAGAGTGAAACATCTTGGGTTACCAATATATCTTAAATTCTAAATTCTTCCTGTATCTTGTTACAGAAATAAGGTAAAATGTTCCAGTGTTATTCCAGGCAGACTATCCAGGACTAAATGTTGTGGGCGAAGGGATTATTGGTACCTGGTAGAGGAAGAGCAAGGCTAAACTATTGAATGTGGTTAGTCACAGGGTCATTTGTGGGTTGGCAGGAGTATGAACATCTTTTATAATGCATTGGTAATGACATTAAAGGAACATTTATCTGCTGCTTAGAATGTCCTCTAATAAATACAAAAAATATTTGCTGTCTACCCATTGTCTGTTGGTGTGCTCTGATTTTCCTTTGTTCCTGCATAAATACAAATCTGGGAAAAGAAGAGCTCATTTGATTTGAATATTCTTACACATCAGTTAGCCATTGCTGATCATTTGTAACAGGGTACAAGGATATGGAAAAATAACTGAGACTTTGGTTGAAATGATAATTCAACCATAAAACTGAAAGTGCATGAAAGATAATGACGGAGTTTAACAGGCCCGATTTTTGAAAAGGCAGTATTTTCTGCATTACAGCCTTGTGCACTAAAGTGGTAAAGAGAACGGCTGACCTGATTTCAATTTCAAGACGATAATGCTAGCAATGTTCTATATAAGCAGCTTGAAGAAGGAGAAATTATAATAAATAGTATGGGAAGAACAGTATATAAATACGTACAATAATACATACATACAGTAAATAGTATGAGAAGAAGCAAAGAATGAGGTGGGGTTTTTTTTAAGTAAACCATGTTTCGTATTCTCATAGTTCAAGTATTACAGAGAGAATTAATTTTTTACATGTTGAAAGTACTTACTTCATCAAATCATAACAGAATTTGAAAAGTCAAGAAAACATAAATTAAGTGAATGGGCAACCTGATTCAGGTGAAATTCAGGATGAGGCAATTAAAAAGAATATGATGAACATTCCTATCAAGATGTGTCAGAAAGTGAGCACTGCAGATGACCAGAAGGTTTTGGGAATATTCAAAGGCTGGAAGAAATCTTATTCAGACATGATCAAGATTTTACTCCTAATACTGAAAGTATATCATGAATGTGCTGATTTTCACACAAGAAACAAAAATCAGTGGAAAAAGTCTGCTGTTTTTAAAAGATGTGAGAATGTGTTATGAAATTAAAGTGAGGGCACTTGAAAACCATGTTGGTTTTTTATGCATTATATATGTACCTTGAAACAGGGAGGAGATGATGTCAAAAGGATTAGAGAAAATTGTCTAGTTTTAATAATTGACTTTAAATTTTCTAGAGGTAGTAATAAGTGTCATGCTTCAAAGCTGGAACAATTTTGATCTTGAAGACCGGGATGAGACCAGAGGTGTATGTCTAAGATTTGGAACATTAACCTGTGTTCCCCCTTTTTGTAGAATTCTTATGCCTTCTAACTGAGGTACTTAGAGTTTGTTAGTGTAGACAGAGTTTAGCTCTGTGGGAGCATATTTGAAAAATCCTGTTCAGTACCCATCTCTTTTGAGTTTTAGACTATGCACAGTCAAATGTATACAAGATATGCCTCTTTTTTTCAAATAAGGAAACTTTTTTGGTTGAAGAACCATAAAGTGTTTGACTGTATGAAACATTTCACACCAATAAAAAAGGGTTCAGAAACTTTTGTACTTGTCACATATATCCTTCAATAGCAAAATCTTTAAAAGACAACATTAGCAAAGGCATAGCACAAGCGTACAAAGGATGTGAGAGTAGTGGCTTGCGTTGTCTTTCTGTAGAGCTATAACTAAATGGTATCTAAATATTTTAATATTTATATGGTCTCTCAGTTTGTTTTGTTGCAGCTGTTTAGCCAAGAAATTAGAATGAATTAAAATCTGCAAGTATATAAAGGTCTGTGACAGGGAATCTTTATGATAAAGAAGTGCAGTTCACCAAGAAGCTTTTCCTTTATCTTTGCTTTGTATTTTTTATATCTGTTTTGATTTGTGTAAATTGTAGGGGTCAACCATGATAACTAAATGCAGTCTGTTAAGTCTGTAACATGCATATAATGTTTTGGATTTTTTTTTTTTTTTAAGTGAATGAATTTTTAGTGTCAGAAGGCCCTGTCTTGCTGGATATGCGTATTAAGCACCTAATGAAAACAAAGCAATTAGCACAAGCTACTGCCCTGGCAAAACTCTGCTCTGACCATCCAGAAATCAGTGCGAAAGGCAATTTCAAGCAAACCTACCTGGTCTGTCTTTGTTCAGGATCACCAAATGAAAGGCTAATGGAAGAAGTAAGTAAATAATGCAGATTTTTTTTTTTTCTTGGACTTATTTCTTTAATAATAGTAGTGTCACTAATCATATACTAGTGTTCTATAGAAGAGGTTTTTCTTTTAAAATATTATCTAAATTATTTTTGGTATTTTTTTCATTCATGTTACTTTTAAACTGAGTAGTAGCAATGGAAAACACTCATGGAAGTGTATTATTTGGTCATTAATAGGCATTTTCTGGCTGTGCCACAACTTTGTGTTTGATTTTACTTGAAGTATTTTAAAAATCTGCCTCAGACCTCCTTAGTAAAGTGAAGTTAATAATTTTCCCACTCTTATTACTCGAACTATATTGCCTTTCGTGTATACCTAGTATATAGAATGGGGTCCTTTAGATGCTGCTTGCAGTTCAGAGAATAAATGTAACTTCACCCAAATTCCTGGGTGCAATTGAAGGTAAAATCAGATCTTTGATCTGGTTTGTAATATAAAATCCTTCTAATTTAAATACAGAAATCAGAGAAGAGATGACAGCTTTGCTCTTTTGCATTCTTTCAGGTGGCATCTTCATTTCTCATCCCACTACAAAGTTTTAGCTGAGCCTTTTCCCTCCTTGAAGGAAAACTAACTGCAAATGTCACTTTTCTTGAATGCCAATGTCTCTGCTGTCTTTTTGTTGCTGTCATCTTTTTTTTTTAAATATTAAAGCATATTGCAATTGAACGTTAAGGGATAAGAGTTATGCACTGAATAGAGCTGGAAAACTTTCCTGCCCTAGATACAGATGAAATTCTAAGATGACAGCTTCTCACTGAGCTTGTTCTTCAGATACTCAGTAGAATTGGATCAGTCTTGCTCTCCTCCCAGCTCTGGCTGCTGCAGACTCTGTCAGAACTAGCTTAGGAGGGGCTGTGACAGGGCTGTGCAATCTTACCTTTGTTTGCTGGAGACACGCAATGGAACTTGGAATTTCTGACCCTGCAGACAGGCTTCCTTCATTACTCAGCTCTAACACAGAATGGGCTGGTTCAGTGAATGAACCATGAATTCCCTGGACGAAAGGAATGGGTTAGCCTTGTTTCTTTCAATGCCATAACATACAGATAAGTTTGTACTGGGTTATCAGAGAGAACCTAATTCAGGTATTTCTGAGCTTTGGGTTGCTTAGATTAGCAGCCTCAGCTAACTGCAATATTGCTAACCATTTTGGAAAGATCATGTCTTACACCAAGAGAAGGAAGATAAACTTTACCATGTCAGGATGGACTTACAAACTGAGAAGGACAGTCATTTTGTATTGTGAGAACAGCAGGAAAATAGTAAAAAAAAAAAAGTAAAAACCATATTATCAGTGTGGAAATTTTTATATCTGTTCAGAATAGTAACATTTAAGCAAGTTATTGGCATGGATTAGTTTAATAGTTTCCTTCAATAATGTGAAGAATTCAAGCCTGCAGTACATGAAATGCTAGACTGACAAACTTAATGTTACAAACCTTTGTTAGAAACAGGGTCCCTTAGGAAGTGTGACAGGCTGGGAAAGCTTTTAATGAAGAAAGTTCCCTTATTATAAGTTCAGATCACTATATTCTTCTCTAAGCTTTTCATTGATAGTCCCTGTCTGAGATGGGGCACTGAGCAAATCAGATCTTCAGTCTAAATTACTATTAAATTTATAGTGTTCCTTATTAAGAAATGCAGTTTTCTTTAGAGGATGACTTTGAGGTTATTAAATGTCCAATGACGTTCAGTGAAGGGCTATTAGTATATTTACAAAGTGTCAATTTAGAGGTGTGAAAATAAGTAGTTGTACTATTCAAAATTGTAGTTTGATTGCTGGATACCGTGGTGCCCAACCCAGCTGTGCTGCTGCCTTACCCAGAGTGCCGGACCAGCTGGGTGTTTGGGTGAGCACTTCTGTTTCTTGCTTTGGGTGGTCTTGTGATTTCTCAAGAGAGACTTCCAACAGTGCCGTTGTCATAGTTAAGCTATTCTTCAGCTGCTGGTGTCAAAGAATAAATACCAGCATGTCCTGCCAGATGCACTAATTGAGGTAATCAAACCAGTCTACTGAGAATCAAATTAGACAGTAGTTGTTACAGCAAGTGCACTGATTCAGTACTGATATAGCTGTCTAGTAGTACTGGACAACTGTGATTTCTCCTTTGATTTGCCATAAAACTTAGTACTTCAATTGGTACTTGACAAATCATTTATATTGTACAGACTGTAGTGTTCTTCTAGAACAGCATTCAGATGACTTGCTTCTTACTGTACAGCTTTTCTTTTCTTAATATCTTTGATTTTTTAAAAAAGTACTACAACAGTCACGTTAAACTTCAGATTCATTAACCACCCAGCTTATTGTATTAAAGCAGTAGCGACATCAGTGACAAGTAAACTGGATTAGAATTGCAAGTAATTTTCTTTTTTGTGTTAAGCTACAATTTAAAGTTATGTCTTCATATCACTATTACCATATGTATGTGATACATATGAATAATTAATATACTTGAAAAT
Source organism: Lonchura striata (assembly GCF_050655825.1). NCBI lineage: Eukaryota > Metazoa > Chordata > Aves > Passeriformes > Estrildidae > Lonchura > Lonchura striata. Next base: position 35,484,417 of record NC_140705.1, read on the forward strand.
TCTTAGGTGACTGGGGCACTAGATACAAATAAGTCATGTCTAAGAAGAAAGTTTGTTCACTTTAATAGAACAGTTTTTCTGGTGCCATAATGAGTTTTGATATTGTCTAAAAATACACTGATTTGCTTTCAAGCTCATCTCTATCCAACTGTTAAAGTTCTGAATTATTGTCTTGCAAAGGCTAATGTGACTGTGTGTCTGAAAATACAGCCACCTTCTGAGTCATGTTCTTCTCTTTCTTCTCTTCTAGATAGCAGAAGTAGATTGCAAAGATGCACTAGAAATGATCTGTAACCTGGAATCTGATGGAGATGAAAAAAGTGCTCTAATTCTATGTGCAGCATTTCTGTCTCGCCAGCTGCAGCAAGGGGAGATGTACTGTGCCTGGTGAGTTTGAATCTTGTTTTCTAAGAACAAAAACTTAGTCAGGAGAAGACACATAAGCCATAAGTTAACTTTCTTTAGCTGATAAAATCTGTGAGCTAAACAGAAAGGAGATAAGACTCTTGGAAAGCTAAAAAAGAAATGGATTTTGCAAGACAAGCATCCATTACAGGAATTTGAAGGGTGTCTGTATGATGAGGCAAATACCAATAGCTGGTTAATAATTTTTTTGTATAAATAAGAAATTTAATAACTGCAGGCAATGGTCAGCATTATGTCAGCATTTAATGAGGAAGTACTGTTCTTTGTGTCCTGTAGTAAAACAGTGTTTCTTTTTCTAACAAAATTAAAAAGGAAGAAGCTCTTTACTATTACTATAACTACAATAATAAGCTAGACAAAGATACTTATGGTTTAGGGCTTGCTGTCATTAATGTGGGAACAAGTAACTGGTCTTTGTTGGCAAATATTTGAGCTGTTAGGGTTTTAATTTCCTTTTGCTAACTAGCAAACTTGTATAATTCTTGAAGAATTTGCTTTTTTTGTGCATCTCTATTTTATGTGCAGCAGCAGGAGAAAACTGCTAATACAGGATTTTGCTTTAAGAGAGTCTGGTAAAGTTTTGGGTGTTACAGCATTCCACAAGGTACTAGGTACTCTTGGCTCTTTGCACCCGAGGAGGAATGAACAAATAAGATAATGTAGATCCTGTGATGCTCTTAGGCTTTGGGGGCTAATTTCTTGCTAAGTCACAGTCGCATTCAGCTCTTTAAGAAGAGTAGCTTTAGAAGAAGTGTATCTACCACAGAGGAAAGCCAATCTTCTGTAGGTGTTAGTAATTACTAAGAGTTCAGAAGTATACAGTTCCAGTGTGTGAATAGTAAACTACTGTGCAAGATATTTATTTTTTCCAAGGCCACATAATGAGTAAATTATGTAGGTAATAGAGATTTTATTCTGAACTGTCTTTCTGGAATTGTCATAATTTTAAAATTTAGATACTTAATAGTGTGGGTATTTTAATAAAAGACAAGGTGTAAATAAATTTCAGGCTTTTTCCTTTCCCAAAGTCAAAATGGAAATTATTCTTAGCCTTGCATTTCTTGTTATAAGACTAGTAGTTGCATTGATGGCCCTGAAATATTGTTCTCTTGTTCTAGGGAACTGACTCTTTTCTGGAGTAAACTGCAGCAAAGGGTAGAGCCTTCTATTCAAGTGTATCTAGAGAGATGTCGTCAACTTTCTGTGTTAACTAAGACTGTTTATCACATTTTCTTCCTGATTAAAGTAATTAATTCAGAGGTAAGGATACTCCTGAAAGAATATTTTTGGGACTTTCAATGGAACTGTAATCAGGAAAATTTATGAAAACTTCTTTGACATCCCGTCTTTCTGTATAGTATCAGTTTCAGGGCAATCCTAATTGGTTTTAGGAAAGGCCATAGCACCTTTCATCTGCAGGTAAATTACAAATTGATACATTTTGAATCATTAATCATATGGTTCCTTTGCAAAAAAAAAAAAAAAAAAAAAAAGTGGGATTAAACAGAAAAGCTGGATGCCACACTCAGATGAAGAAAGTACTAAAGGTGAGGTCATGGCCTCTAGGTTTGCCTGTGTCCTCTAAGCAGGCAGCTCTTTCTGTAAGCAGGCACTAACATTCTTCACCATTATTTTCCATATTTCAAAAATTACAGAAAATTGAAAGGACTAGTTTATGAGGAAAGGAAATGAAGGGTGTATGTTAATATACAAGAAAAGGAAAATTACTGGAAATTGGGAAGAAAAGAAGAAACTACACCCAAAAAAAAAAAAAAAAAAAAAAACCAAACTACAACTCAAAATCTTTTGAACTGCCACTTATGAATGCAGTTTATTTTGATAAACTGAATACTTGTCACTTGTAGGCTTAGATCCAACATTGTATTAAAACCCTGCTCATCTTTCTCAGCTAACCTTGTCATCTAGTTTTCTTAGTAGTTGTAGTATTTAGTATTGATAGCTAAATTGAGCTCTTACGAAGATTTCTATAAGTTGGGAAATTAATTCTAAGCATAAAAAATCCTGGTTTTGTTTTTCAGTGTTCTGGTATGGCTAATCATGGTCTTCTAAATTTAAGAATTTTTCCCCCCTCCCCTGTAAGATGTGAAATAAATTTGAATTAAGAGAGCAGGAGGAAAATAACTTTCACGGAGTTTTCTGATATTAAGATCTCTGCTTGCTCTGTGCGATATTGATTTTTCTCCAGTGAGCATTTGAACGTTTACTTGTTGGCAGAAATTGGAGACTGTGTAGGTAGTAGACTTGCACATTCATAAATTTGCTGAACTTTATTCTCGTGCATCCCTGGCAGCATAGTTTATAAAGTCAATGTAAATGTAAATGGTGTTGCCTTAGGGTATGAATGAGTAAAGACCACATGACCTTTAGAACATTCAAATGATGGAACATAACTATACTTAACTCCCTTCAGTTGGACTGAAGCCGTGTGTTCATTTGAGGTCAGTTAACTTTGAAGTGACATAATTTTTCAAAATAAAAGTAGAGCTTTTACCTTAAGTGATCTCCAAATTATAGATCTTTCTGATGATCACATGTTTTTCTTTAACTGCAGCAATTTTTACCATTTGAATTCTACCTAGTGTTAAGTTGATGTTTCATAGAAGCTCATCTCAAATACCTGTGGCACAACTGACAGGCTTTATTCCAAGGAAAAGGCTCAATATTGTTCTAATATAAACTGAACACCTCTAACATACAGTCCAAAAGTCCTCAAACTAGACAGAACAATCAATTAATTGGTCTTAAAGTTGAATGTAAACTTCAACATTTTTTTAATAGCATGAAGACAAATTATGCAACTTAAGGAATAGCCTCTGAAGACAATCCATTCTGTTTCTTGAGGTAAAAAGTACTACTGTGAACCCCAGGTGCTTTTCTGATACTTACGATTGAATAATGACATATTTTACTTAAAAGTATTGAAAGAGTTTGATAAAATGACTTACTAAAATTAGTCTTGCTTTACAGATTGATGGTGCTGGACTTGCAACATGCATTGAACTGTGTGTGAAAGCATTGCGCTTGGAATCCAGTGAAAATGCAGATGTCAAGATATCTATTTGCAAGACTATCTCCTGCTTACTTCCAGATGATTTGGAGGTGAAACGTGCTTGTCAGCTGAGTGAATTTCTTCTGGAACCCACTGTGGATGCATATTATGCTGTTGAAATGCTATATAATCAGCCTGACCAGAAGTATGATGAAGAGAATCTTCCAATACCAAATTCTTTGCGCTGTGAGCTCTTACTTGTACTGAAAACTCAGTGGCCTTTTGATCCAGAGTTCTGGGACTGGAAAACTCTAAAGCGGCAGTGTCTGGCACTTATGGGAGAGGAGGCATCCATCGTGTCATCCATAGACGAACTAAACGATAGTGAAGTTTATGAGAAGGTTGAGGATGGCCAAGAAGATAGTAAAGAAACTTCTCTGAATGGGCTTTCTGGCATTGATGAGGCTACCAGCCTTCTTAGGGGAATCAGAGATGAAAAGCAGAAAAAGAGAGAAATCAAAAAACTCAGAGAGAGGGGGTTCATATCAGCTAGATTTAGGAACTGGCAAGCTTACATGCAGTATTGTGTGTTATGTGACAAGGAATTCCTAGGTCATAGAATAGTTAGGCATGCACAGAAACATTACAAAGATGGAATTTACAGTTGCCCTATTTGTGCCCAAAATTTTAATTCTAAAGAAAACTTTGTTCCCCATGTAACTTTGCATGTGAAAAAATCTAGCAAAGAGAGATTGGCTGCTATGAAACCACTGAGGCGCCTGGGAAGGCCTCCTAAAATAGCAGCTGCCAATGAGAATCAGAAAACGAATTCTGTATCCAAACAGGAGCAACGACCCATTAAGAAGAACAGCCTCTATTCAACAGACTTCATTGTGTTTAACGATAATGATGGCTCAGATGATGAAAATGATGACAAAGATAAACCTTACATACCAGAGATAGTGCCAGTTCAAAAGCCACCCCCTGTTAATGAGTTCACCTGCCCTGTAACACTTTGTAAAAAAGGCTTTAAATATTTTAAAAATCTAATAGCACATGCAAAGGGCCATAAAGATAATGAAGAAGCGAAACGTTTCCTTGAAATGCAGAGCAAAAAAGTGATTTGCCAGTACTGTAGACGACATTTTGTAAGTGTTACTCACCTGAATGATCATTTACAAATGCACTGTGGCAGCAAGCCTTATATCTGCATACAGATGAAATGTAAGGCTGGCTTTAATAGTTATGCTGAGCTGCTGACCCATAGGAGAGAGCATCAAGTCTTCAGAGCTAAGTGTATGTTTCCCAAATGTGGCAGAGTATTTTCTGAAGCCTATTTACTCTATGATCATGAAGCACAACACTATAATACCTATACCTGCAGAGTCACAGGCTGTGGGAAGGTATACCGGTCACAGAATGAACTGGAGAAGCATATTGAGGATCACAACAAGCAGCCTGAAAAAGAAGAGCAGCCTGAAAACCAAACCAATCAGCCTGATCTTAGTCAGTCTTCTCAAGCTAATGAAAGTACTGATGGAGTTGCAGTTAAAGAGGAATTGACATCTCTTCCAGCTGAAAACCGAATCGGTTTCATTGAAGGAGAAAACATCTGGAACCAAATCAAAGCAGAACCAGTAGGGAATGAAAGTGTAAATGCATCAGTGAGTGTACTGCAGCAAAGCAATTCCTTGCCTAATGCTGGTTCAGAGCAGTCTCCTGTGGGTTCAATAAAAACAGAAGAAACAGTTCCAGCAGGCAGCATTAAGCTGTCTGTTGTTAACCAGAAGATCCGAGATAACTTCATGAAAAGAGGTAAATTGGCTGCTACTGCTAGCAAAGTAGATACTACTAAACCTGGAGTCCAGCAGTTGTGCCCATCAGTTGACTCTTGTCTTCCAGTTTTGCAAGAGAGAAAGGAGGAAGGCTGTCTCAGTCAGACTCAAAATATGCAAACTGGTTCTGTGACCTCAGACACATTAAAACCAGAAGCCCTTGAATCAAAAAGCTTAGAAAGACAAGTGAGCATTGTAAATCCATTCAGCATTCAGAATCAGACAGGGTATCGAAACAGTGTACCCATTTCCAAACTTGAAATTGAAGACAGTATTAAAGCTGCAGCTAATCTATATAACCTGCCTTTAAAAACTTTAGAAAGTATTTCATTTATTCCATCACAGCCTAACATAAATAGCTCTTTAGTTCCAGCTGCGTCACCAGCAGCCCCAGTTCAGAAATTTAATTGTCAGGTTGAGGGGTGTACTCGAACATACAATTCGTCACAGAGCATTGGCAAACACATGAAGGCAGCACACCCTGATGAATATGCTGCTTTTAAAATGCAGCGTAAAAATAAGAGACCGCGAAAATCCAGCAATCTGCAAAATGTGCCGAATGATGGGAAGATTGTATATCTTATGCCGTCACAAGTGGGCAATCCCAATGGTGCTGCTTTTACTGCACAGAGCAAATCAAATTTGAATCCCACCTGTTCCAGTCAAGTGCAGCATGTCTCAAGTACTCTCTTCCCAACCCACCTAGAAAATCTGGCGAATCCTATGTTGCCTATAGTAGAAAGCGTCATAAATCCAAATTTGTCTCGTATTAAAAGCGAGCCTGAGAGCGTTTTGTGTTCACAAATGGAAAATTTGTCTGCTACAACCTTACCTTCCCAGTTGGATGATCTGGCAAAAACAGTTATGCCTTTGAATATTGATGGTGGTTCAGATCCTTTTCTTCCTTTGCCTGCGGAAAATGGTCCAATGTCTCTCTTCCCTTCATCAGCAGAGAATCCTCCAAATTCAGTCTTCTCACAACTGGAAAATAACACAAATAGCTTTTCTTTGCAACTAGAAGGAAACACTAGTTCTACCTTCCCAAAAGAGGAAAGTGTTGATCAAATATTTCCCTCACAATTGAGTAATGAAAATAACTTCAGTGAAACTAGTTCTCAGCACCCAGCTTCAGAAAAGATGAAAAAAGATCGTGGCAGGGGCTCAAATGGGAAAGAAAAGAAGCCAAAACATAACAAGCGAGCAAAGTGGCCAGCAATAATTAGAGATGGCAAATTTATATGTAGCAGGTGTTTCAGAGTTTTTACTAATCCCAGATCACTTGGTGGTCACTTATCTAAGAGGTCTTACTGTAAGCCTCTTGAAGGATCAGAAATTTCTCCAGAAGCTCTGCAGGCTAATGGACAGTCTTTGCTTGCTAGTATGATTCTTTCTTCAAATTCATTAAACTTGCAGCAACCTCAGGAGTCTGCCTTCAATCCAGAGACTTGTTTTAAAGATCCGTCATTCCTCCAGTTACTTGCAGCTGAAAATCGTTCCGCACTGCAGACTGTGTTTCCACGGGCCAACGTGACTAACTTTAATACCAGTGGGAATGAGGAAGGTAATCAAATTATAAAGCAAGCCTTGGAAACTGCAGGCATCCCAGGTAGCTTTGATAAAACGGAAGTACTTCCACGTGTGGTTACAACAAGTTGTGTCTCTGGAACAACTCAGATAAATGCAGCTGTTCTCCCTAGCTCAGCCACGCCCTCCCTGCTGCAGACAGTCTGTAACCCCAGTACCCTGCTGACAGACCAAAACAGGACCCTCAATGCCAAAATTCCTCCACTAAACGAATGCAAGACTTTGCCTGTGTTTGCAACAGAGGACTTAATGCTAAAGACTGTCGAAAATGGCTTGTGTCCTGGCTCATACTCTAACACTGTTGCAGCAGCCCAAAACTTTGCAGGGAACAGTTCACGAGTTTCAGTTATCAGTAGTCCCAAGAATTCGGGATCAAGTAACTTGAATAAGAAGGGAACCAGCTCTTCAAAGAGGAAGAGAAGAACACCTACACCCCTGATTGTGCCCAATACATCACAGAAAATAGCAGTAAACAATGCAACAGTAATGGGACTTCTAACCAAAAGCACTGAAGGAAACATGCAAATACAGGGAGAAAGTTTTCAGTCCAACTTACTGGCAAATTGTGGCTCTCAAACAGTGGTGGACAACCTTGCACAGAAACTCAGTAATGTTGACAATCAGTTATTGATGGCCACTGTCAAAGAGAATTTCAAAACAAATCTTGAGGCTCATACAGTTCTGCCCCCTTTAACAGTAAAAACTGAAAATGGGGATTCCCAAATGATGGCTGCAAATTCTTGTGTGCAGGCAAATTCGGAAGAACAGATTTCACAGGACAATGTTATGCAGAACTTTGAAAAAACCCTGAAAATAATTAAAACTACTATGAATTCGCAGATGCTTGAGGTGAAAACTGAAATTCAGGATACTGTTGCTGCTTCAGGACAGAACTTGCAAGTAAATAACGCCCAGGCTGCTTTAGAAAATTCTGCACACAGTGTAAAACTACCCACTTCGACACGGTTTGCTGTGCACACAGGGAGTGTTACTGCTGCAAAGGGTAGCTCTGCTCAGTCTGAGATACCCCAAAAGTATGATACTCAAATGTCAGAAATTTTGGAAGGCTTGCAAAAGCTGAAGCTGGAAGATGATTCTCCCATTCCCATCTCTGAGACTGCTTCTCAGTGTCCTCCAGCAGATAAGCTAGCACCAGCAGTTCCTGTTGTATCAATTGAAAATAAACCCCTCATCCAGCTATCTCCAGAGGCAAGTAACATTCAATTTAGTGATAGAGTTAATAAACCTTTTGTATGTCAGAATCCTGGCTGCAGTTACAGTGCTATGACAAAAGATGCATTATTTAAACACTATGGGAAGATCCATCAGTACACTGCAGAAATGATACTAGAAATAAAGAAACATCAACTGAAGTATGCCCCATTCAAATGTGTTGTAGCTACCTGTCCAAAAACATTCACAAGAAACTCTAATCTCCGAGCACACTGTCAGCTTGTACATCATTTTACAACAGAGGAGATGGTAAAATTAAAAATTAAGAGGCCTTATGGCAGAAGATCTCAATATGAAACTGTAAACACAGCCCCACAACTTGTTGAAATAAAAACTTTGCAGACACTAGTAATAGAAAACAAAACTGTAGTTCCATTAGTCAAAGAAACTCAGATAAAGGAAGTTGTAGAGCCTGTAAAAGTATTGGAAAAACTTCTACCAGAAAATAATATTCCTGAAAGACTGGAAAAACCTCCACAGGTGGTTTCTGTTCCACTGGAGCAGCACAATCCAGCATCTTTTGATAGTATGCAGGAACAAACCAAAGTACGCAAGGCTAGGAAGCACAGGAAGGAGAAAGAGGAGAGGAATGGTAGGAAGCCTGTAACAAAGTCTCTGGAGTTTCCCACTAGGTACAGCCCTTACAGACCATACCGGTGCGTCCATCAGGGCTGCTTTGCGGCTTTCACAATACAACAAAACCTAATTCTTCATTACCAAGCTGTGCACAAATCAGACCTCCCTGCTTTCTCTGCTGAAGTGGAGGAGGAGAATGAGCAAGGCAAAGAGGAAAGGGAGGAGGTGGAAACCAAACCTGCTGTCAGAGAGTTCAGATGTGAGGTGAGTGACTGCTCTCGCATCTTCCAGGAAGTTACCAGCTTGATACAGCATTATATGAAGCTTCATGACATGACCCCAGAGCAAATTGGAAGCATGAAATCAGCTCCTGAGGTGGGAAGATTTTTTTGTGACCAGTCTCAGTGTAAGTCTTCATTTACAGCATATCTTAATTATGTTGTCCATCTTGAGACAGAGCACAGTGTTGAGATAAAGCCAAACAAAGTAGAAGATGATGGCATGTTCAAGTGTGACTGTGAAGGCTGTGACCGTATTTATGCTACTAGGTCTAACCTCTTGAGGCATATTTTTAACAAACATAATGACAGGCATAAAGATCATCTAATAAGACCCAGGAGACTGACACCAGGCCAGGAAAACATTTCAAGCAAAGCAAATCAGGAGAAACCGTTGAAGTCTAAACAGAGAGGACTCAAAAACAGAGCAGGAAAAGAGGGTAACAGGCTGTCTGTAAAAACAAAACGAAAGAAAAATGTGAACTTGGAAAACAAAAACTCAAAAGGAATACAGGTTCAGGAAAATAAGGCTTATTCACTGAAACGTGGCAAGTACGTGTATTTAATAAAGGCCAGAAACGATGCCTTATCAGAATGTACAAGCAGGTTCATAACTCAGTATCCATGTATGATAAAGGGATGTTCATCTGTAGTCACAAGTGAAAGTAACATAATAAGGCATTATAAATGTCACAAACTGTCCAAAGCTTTTACTTCCCAACACAGAAATCTTCTTATTGTATCTAAAAAACACTCTGTCTCCCAAGTAAAGGAAGCCTCTTGTGAGCAGGAGGAAACTGATAAAAAAAGTGATGTGAAAGAGCCTGAACCGAGTTTGACAGCGAGCAATAATGATTCAAGCACAACTACCTTATCACAAAAGGCAACTGAAAAAGGTGAAAAGGATGAAGTGGATGAACTGACAGAACTATTCATTACTAAACTAATTAATGAGGATTCTTCAACTGCTGAAAATCAAGCAAAAATCTCTTCCAGTGTAAATAGTGACTTGCAGGAGACCAGCTCCTGCCCCTCAGAGAAGCAAAAATCAAACAACCTGAAAAGAGCAAATAAAGAGAAAAATGTTTCTCAGAGTAAGAGAAAGAGAGCTGAGAAAACAGAGGAAGCACTGCCCAGTGGCATGAGTAGCCTGCACAAGGAGGAAGAGACTGCTGTCGCCATTCAAACGGCTGAGGAGCAACCTGCAGCTTTTGACTGGAGCTCATTCAAGCCAATGGGTTTTGAAGTGTCGTTCCTCAAGTTCCTTGAAGAATCTGCTGTGAAGCAGAAGAAGAACTCTGAAAGAGAATACCATAGCAGTGGAACCAAAAAAGGATCCCATTCAAACTCTCGAAAAGCCAGTGAGAAGGCCTCTGTGGCAAGCGATAACATCTCTTGGTCATGTTCTGAAACTGAAACCCTGGTACCATTTGCCAACCCATCGCGGCTTCCATGTGGTGATAATGTAAAGATAGTGTTAGACAAGACTCTCAAAGACTGCACTGAGTGTGTGTTGAAGCAGCTTCAGGAAATGAAACCTGTTGTCAGTTTGAGAAAGCTTGAAGGACGCTGGGAGGATAATCCAGAGGTTATAGCCGCAAAAGTAATTGTTTTGGGTACTGAGGAAGGGGAATCAAAGTCCTGAAAACCTAATGTGTTTAACTGTGACCTGTAATAGAATTTATTTTGAATAGGAAGCCATCAAGCATGCTAGTAACTGTGGAGCTCTTTTATTTTGAAGTGATTTAATCTAGCAAAAAACATGACATGAGTCATGTAAATGTCTTATTTGTTTTTATCCCTATGGGACTTGAAGAAAGTAATTGCTTCAGTTTTGTAAATACTTGACCAAGACCTCAACTTTCTATCAGATTGTCCTTTCCATAAACTAAATCTTTGTGAGCTGTCTGTGATTGGTATCTTTCACCAGGTTACTTCTCATGTATAACAGTTTTCTTTATTTGTAGATACATTTTTTTGTATATATTTATTATTGTAAATCATTTGCTGCCACCAGCAGTCTGTAAGTCTAAACTATTAAATGACACATTTATATTCGGAATTTTAATTTGTAATGAAGTAAGCAAGTTTTTAAAACTGGTCCTTTAATCATTTTAAATTAAGAACTTTTGAACTAAAATTAGCTAAGTCTACCATATCAAGTTTATTTTGCGTAAAACATTTATTTACAGAAGAAAAGCTGGATAAGATCACATTTCATAGGTTAAACGTACTGACACATTCTCATTTTTGTAAATTTTAACATCCAGTATCTATGGATGCTATTCATATGTAGTTAACACATAAATATAATAGTTTTCTTATAGCTACATTTTTCATTGCTTTTAATTGGTTACAAAGCATTTATGATTCCAAAATAAAAATGGAAATGTGAATAAAAATAGTTTGCTACATTGAAGATTTAAAACAATATTTGGTATTAAAGAATCCATTGTGAATGTGATAGAAAATTAGTAGTGTGGAGCAGTGTATATATTTGAGGTGGTGATTTGTGAAGTAGCCCAGTATTGCCTTAAATAAAACCACATTTCATTTCTTGTTTTATACATGTGATCTTATAAAGGTTATTTTTGTTTCTGTAACTTAGATTGGTGTATAGTTTAATTTTTGTTAAAAAAACAAAACGAAACAAAAAAACTTCAGAAACCGTTTTTGTAAATAGTGGGTTTATAAAACAGATGGGTTTATTTTGATAATACCAGTTTGGTATCTATCTATAAAATACACAAGTCCTTATGCCATACCATTAAAAACTAAATAAACAAGGCACTTTCTGAAAGGGAAGTGAGATGGTGATCTTACAGATAAACTCGGTGGTTGTGCTCTGTTGGTGGCATAGGCTCCCTTTGTGCTCCTCTGCCTCTCACTGACTGTACATGGCACCAGTCACAACCTCTCTTTTCCACACTTGAATGAGCCTCAGAAGTGGTGCTGCTTGTAGTGCCCGGGATTGGAGCAATTCCTCTGTATGCTGCTAACTGAAATGACAGGTATCCCGTTTGTTGAGTTACCAAAAGTGTGAATGCATTGGTGGGAGTTGTCAGTACCCAGGAATCTTCAGTGTTGGTTTTCATGCATGGTTATGTTTGACTCAGCCAGCTGGATTGTGTGGTACCAAAAACTTTTCTTGGATTATAATCGTTACTGGATGTGACCTACCTTCAGTAATATAAAACAGTCTTTATCTTGGGTGAGATTGGCTTCATTTTTTTTTTTCTATAAACTTGTCTTGCTGTGTAAAGCTTTTGCATTAAATGCTAGATTTGACTGCTCGTAAGCTAATCACCTGGAATCTCTGACGGTTTTCCTGAATATCAGTGCAGAGGGCACCTTCCTACAACCAAATGAAATGACTTGTTGCGAGAATGTGGATTATGTGTGAACATCAACAGCATTTGACCTCGGGCACAGCCCTTGGTTTGCTACATGGTGCTAAATTGCTTACCTTCGCAGAAAGCCTGTGCTTCCATTTGAACAGAGCCCATCAGCTCCTCTCACTTTCCATCCCTCCCAAGTGACCAAACTTACTATGCCACGTTAGTAAATCAAAGGTGCAGTCTGAGAATTATAAAACCAAAACAAACACTTGCATTTTGACTCTAAGAGCGGTCATTATAATCATTGCAAGTACACAGTGCCGTTTTCTACCTGCCAGAGGCCGCTGGTCCCCCTGGATGGAGCTGCTGTTGGATACCAGCCACGGTGATTGTAGAGGGAACTGCTGCAGGGGAGAAGAGGGCAGAGATCCTCTGGAGAGGATCCTCAAAGCTCACCTGAATTCTCTTGTTTTCAGCTGTACCTAACCACTTCAGTCACTGTCAACAGACCTCACAACTGTTAGTCTTTAGAAGAATGTTTGTGTTGTGTAAGTTGAATAGTTTCCCAGTGATTGATACTGTATCATTTGCAGTTCTTGGACTGAGAATAGCATACAAGTATTTAGCTACACAGTGTTATACTAGAATGCTATTTAAAAAAAAAGAGCAAAGGATAAAAAAGTCCAATGCCATAAATATCCAGGAAGCAATTTTTGATTTGGTTCTGAATTTCTGAGAATAAAGTATTTAATACTATCATCCCAATCAATCCAGTTAAAGCAGATTCTGTACCCATATAGTGGCACACTCCCTTTTAGGTGGTTACTGACAGCCTGTCCAACATACAAGCTAGTATGGGGTTTGTTGTTTGCTTTTTAAAAAACAAACAGGAGTATTTTGAACTTAAAATGGGGTACCAAAGGCAGGGTCTGATTTAAAATGTCACAGACTCAGAGGACACTCTGGTTTGTAAAGCCACCTACAGAAATTTCCAAGGAAGTAAATTTGGTGTCTGCATTCAGATGTTTTACCTTGGGCGATACAGAAAACTTCCCACCCTATCAGTTGTAGCACACCTGGATGGGCAGCTTCTCTGGGGCCTGAAGCAACACCCCTGCCTTGGGGCTGCTGGGTGGGATGGGGCTCCGAGGTGGCCGAGCCAGATGTACCAGCAGCACTTCAGCCTGCGGGGTGCCCCAAGGTGCTGTTGGCCCCATTGCCCAGTCCTCTGCCTTCTGCCTTTTCTCCTTCCTCTATGTCTCTGCCTTTCAGAATTGTCACTGTTAACTGGAGCATTCAGACAAAGGTGCTTCTTTGAAGCCCCTTGTTGCCATCAGGAATGTGCTGACTAAAGCAGCAGGTGTTGCTGATGGGGAAGCAACCAAATTGAGGGGTCTGAATGCAGAGCATGGATTGTTCAGTCATCAAAAGACACCTTTAAAGTGACAGTCAATCCCTCTGGTGCTCAACTATGTTTATAAAGAAATCTGCTATTACCTGAGCCCTAATTCAGTGTAAATAAGATTAGTGGGATTGTCCCCACATGTTTCAGGGTGGTCCTTCTCAGCAGGATGGGGGGACTGTGGGTTCTAGAGCGTTAATGCTGGCACATTCAGTCTAGGATGGTGGATAGTAAGTGAGCAATGCTTGTACAAATAACATTGGAATTAGTTGTTGGGTCAGGTGAGAGGCAGGTTGTTGGCTAACTATTTAATTTCTGTGCCAAAGAATTAGTTGATTGGGGCTCCCACCTGTGTGCAGGGGAGAGAGGGACAGGGGCAGGGACAGGCTGCACTGGGGTTGGTTAGGTCCTCGAGTTATAGAAGCTCCTGCTCATGTGCTGCTCAGCCCTGCCTGGAGATGGTATGGAGATGATGCAATTAAAGGGATAGGAAATGGTGCCATTGGTACTGGAGAAGGGAGTTAGAGGAAAGAAACTAACAGCAAATAGGGAAATTCTTTGTCTGTGTCTTTTTTCCAAACCTCTTCTGTCCCAAGGCAAGAAGCTTACTTGGATTTTAAGGAAAATGAGAGTCTATGTAAGACACAGATCTTTTGATGTTTGCAGGGATGTTTTGAAATACTAATAAGGTAAATATTTTTGTATGAATGTGCATGCAGTGTTTATGTTATTTCTTCATTACAGTATGGGCTCAGAACAGCTTCTTATCAATTGCTTATGTCCTTGCAGAACATAGCACTTGAGTTCAGTTTTTTAAAATGTTAGTCTGAGTGATTCAGAAGTTTAGGGATCAAACTTGTAAACTTATTTGAACCAAAAATGTAACAGCAAATGCCTTCAGGGTTGCATGGATGAGCGAAACCTAAACTGGAGAACAAAAGCATGTAAAAGTGGGGCAAGGGAAAGAGTCAGTAGAAAACCAAATGGTTTCCAAGAGCAAGGGTTCAGAAAGCAGATTAATTGGTTTCTGTTCTCTCAGGTTAAGTTATGCTCATTTCTTTTTCGTTAGTAGCCATGTCAAGTACTCAAATTTTGCAGCACATGATGTGAAGGCTACTTGGTAATTTGCTGCGAATGAGTTGGGTTATGTGGAGTTGGTCCATAATAATCTGTTTCAAAGTATTTCTCATGTAAGGTACTGGCTTTGTCAAATCTGAAGTATCCTCCAAGACTCAAAACATTATTTTGGAATTTATTTATAATTTCTTGGCTGTTGGAAGATAGAATTAAAAATAAAACTTTGAATATCCATTCCAAAGAATTCTTGTTTGATGGGAAAATTTTTGGTCTAAGTGGTAATCTCTGACCAGCCACAGAGCTTTAGGGGGTGTCTAAAACCCTTCAAGCCCTGACTTAATAAACTTTTATTAGAGAGCTGCTAATGCACTAATTTTATCAGAAACCTGTGTTAGCTAAACTGTGCTTGCTTATCTTAATTTTCTATCAAATAAACCTTTACCTTAAAAACAATGAATAAATATTTTTTCATTGATGTGCTCTTAAAAATCTGTCCACAGTTATTAAAACCCAGATATTACAGAAACATTTTTTTCTTTGACAGTGTTGCCCTTATCATAATAAAATAATGCATGAGGGTCCAAATGAGCCAAGATAATTTTGGGGTTTGTTCTCAGTTACTTAAGCTGTGGCAGTTGCAGTTTCACAGGGTTCATGGGAAGTTTTGCTTCCGAATCTTTGATGGGTTTTGTCCAGGAGCTGCAAAAGACTTTCTAACTGCATTTCTGTCATGGGCCACTTTCTGTATATGTAGAAATTTAACAGAGAATGTTCTGAATTATATTAAGCGCCCTGTCTCTAAATAAGCACTGATTCAGCATCAGTCAAGATTTAAAACTATCTGGCCACAAGCTGGCAAGCTGGTATTTGAGGGACTGCTGTTGCTGCTAATTTCAGCAGCAGGAAATGTTGCCCCATACTTTATAAAAGTAGGTTTATTTTAGGGAAAAAAACCCACAAAAACAACAAACCCTACCTTGAAAATCACCATCAAAAGTTTATAGCTTGTTTATTAGTTGCTAAGTATTGTTCTGTAACTGCTACTCATTAAATGTAAAGCTTTGTAACCAAAGCCATGGGCCAGAGGGGACTCGGAGAAAAAAAAATTAGTTAACCTGCTTTTGCCACTGTTTCTTCCTCCTTATGTTGACACAAACAATAAAATTAGTTCACCATTCAGGTCACTCCACTTCAGCTGATGTTTTTCTCTAAACAGTGCATTTTGATCAGGCTCAGTACCAGATGTATGTCCAAAGGTCTTTCATTGCAACAACAGAAAGAGACCACCACCCCAAAGGAAGTTTTTAAAGGCACTGCTTTCCATTGTCTTAGAAGGCTAGATTCAACAGAAGACATGTCTTAGCTGATTCCTGTCCCCTTCCTGTCAGCCCAAACAACACAGATAACAAAGAGCAGAGATGTGTGTTGTTTATAAGATACTTGGAAATTTGGGGGAGGGAACAGGTGATTCTTTTTTACTTTGTTTCTACTGGAGGCTTTTCATAATTTTAGATTTCATGTGTTCTTCTGCAGCAGAGAAATTTACTGAAGAAGTAGCATATTTTCAGCCTTACTAAAAGGGACCAGATTCTAGGCTACTTAATACTAGGGACTACTGACAATTGTTCTGTATTGTGTGGTCTTAATTTCTCTATTCAGATCCTAGGGAAGCGGGAATGATCTGTTCACTTAAATGCCACTATCACAGAGCAGAAGACAAGTCTAATGACACGGGAGCTGCTTGGTGCAGGTGACCAGGAGTTAACTCTATAACCTGGTACATGCTGCTTGCACAAGTTTGAGCAAGTGCCTTTCTTCAAGGATGCTTTTTGATGATTAGCACCCTAACAGCTGTAAGGGCTCAAATAATTTCAGAAGGAGGTGCTCCACAAACAGCTAAATAACCAAATCTGTTTTTATCACATGGGCTAAACTAGATGTGTCTACCTCTTCTTGTTTTTTCTTTTTTTATTTAGAGATGTTTTATAGTACAATGGAATGGACTCGTGAGTATCCAGCTCACCTCAAGGCACAGCACTCTCTGCCAGCACTTTCCTATTGCCATTTCAGCATTTACCAGGTCTGATCCACCCACCTGACAAATCCTGTACACCCCTTGCTGTTCATCTTAATCAATCCCAGGTTCTTCTATCTCTGCATAAAAAAATACTATTTTTGCTTGTACCAAAGCAATTCAGTGCACAATTGTTTGAACAATTGTTTCAGCATGATTTATCATAAGCTTCTGTGTTTATATTAAAGCTTCATGGAATTCTCAGAACTTCTGCATTTCTTATTTGAACATGAAAAGGTCTCGATGATTCTATGTTCAACATACATAATGTAACTGAATTTATCAGCTCAAGTAATGGGGAACTAACAGAGAAACAGCATTTCCTATGTAACTATCCTTTCAAAGGACAGTTCTGCAAAGCACTGATTGGAAAAGCAATTTGTTAAAACCAGCTTGTGTTATGGGAGGGTGATCTTCAGCCTTCTTTCAAGTCAGCGGGGAATGTTTTTCATGTTCATCTTGCATATTCAGAGGCAAAGATGATGAGCTGTTGTGGAGTTATCCTGCAGCTGCTGCTCTGTTGTGCCTGATGAGTTCTGATTCGCAGCAATTGCTTTTGAGCCTTGCTTGTTCTTTACGTGTCTCTTCAGATAACATTTTATGGAGTATTTGAACAGAAGATAACTCAGTTCACTTAGATTTAATATGATGCACAGGCATGAAGTTGCCACCAGAAAATAGAGGAAAATCATCTTCTCTGTGGGTTTGGAAATATAACAGTCTACAGTATTGGGACATGGTTTTATGTCACATTTCACAAGACGTGGTATTTTGAAGCCATTGTACAATTTATAGAACAGAACAAGAAAAAATATTTCAAGTCCTATTTTTAAAATGAGGCTGATAAGGTAAGTGCACAGCAATCCACCATCTGTCTTTCTTGTATTTTTGTAAAGTTTCTGCTTGTGGTGTTTCTCTCTGTTTTCTCTGTAAGCAACATGAAAGACAACCAAGACTGAAGGGGTGGAGACCATGATTAATTGCAGAGCCCAAAGTCTGATGTGAGAGACAGGGAAAAAATGGTCAAAGCAGACATTTTCACAACCAGGCTGCTTGATGTTGCACTCAAATTCGTCATGTTCATGTTTCCAGATATTTTCTGCGGCAGCAACATAAACCAGTAAGCGGAACAGGAACACCACAGCTACCCAAATTCTTCCAATTCCTGTTGAGTATTTATTCACTCCACTCAGCAGATCACGTAGGAACACCCAGCTCATTTTTCTCATAAGGAAAGAAGGAAATGCTGTATTAAAGAAACACAAGATCAGAGAGATGCATCCTCTTGGGTGAAGTAGCTGAAACAATTTCAAATTATTAAGCATTTAGAAGTAATTTAATATTATTGAGCATTTAAATAAGAATAAGCCATTCTTATTTCTGATAACTTAATAATTCTGATACATTCTGAGGCTATTTAACAAAATTTATTAGCTGTTTAAATAATTTTGTCAATTAGGCTGAAGTCTAATTATTCTGTTAAGCTGTCCTTTGTAAGAAATGTGCCTGTTCTTCCTGAGTGTCTCCTGACTGTCAGGTAGGGCTTTCTCTGGCAAATTCAGGCCAACACTACCACTGAATTACACTCAACTTAGCCCTGCCAGTTATGCAAATACTACACACAGTCAAGTCAGATTTCACTTTCAAATTTATGCATAGGAGCCAAGTGTCCCATACTAAGCTGACTACAAAAATGCAAATTGATTGCTTTTTGTCTGTGGTCAACTTCTGGATAAACTTGTGCAATATTTTAAATAATTTCCTGCTTCACTGGATTTTATTTGTTGTATTTCTTACCATTACTCCCAAATATGTCTGCATATGTGTGTGTGTGTGTGTTACAGTTTCTTATCTGTACAAGTCTTCCCCTCTCCTGACTCTAGAACACTTCTTTTGGAAAAGCTGCCTAAGGAACCACTGGCAGTGAGATTTATCAGAGTCAAAAGAAGACCTGGTGTAGCCACCAAGAATATACAGTCACCTTTGCATCTGGCCCCATCTCCAGGTCTGACTGTGGGTATCAAGCTGATTTGCTCTGTAAGAGCAAAAAGTGGATGTATTCCCAGCACACAGAATGGCTGGAAAACATGAGGTGAGAAGGGAAATCAGAATCTGTGTTTTGTCATTTGATGTCCTCATCCCATCTTCTCCATCTTCTGCTCCTGCAAGTTCTGCCCAGCAGGAGAGAAAATGTACCCCTCTGTGGCTGCAGTGGCACACACAAATCCCACTGACACTGCCGTAGCTGCATGTACTGCTGATGGAATGAAAAAGTTCATCTGCTTGCAAGTTTGAGGAGTAATCAGGCCAGAGCATCACAAAGCTTCATGGAAAAGGTATTCAGGCATTAGAATGGGCTGCCCAGGGAGATGATGGGGTCACCATCACATCAAGGTGTTCTAGAAATGATTTGATTTAGTGCCATGGTCTAGTTGATGGGGTGGAACACTGGTCAAAGGTTGGACTCGATCTTGGAGGTCTTTTTTGAGCTACATGATTCTGTGATTCTATAAGGCTCAACACAGATGGGAAGCTCAGTGCTTCTTTTGCTGTCCCTCAGTTTTCCAGCCCTTCATGACCTCTGCCTATGGTCAGGCTTCTGCTGGGAAGTAAGGTTATTTGGATATTCCTGCATTGCTACCATTAGAGCTGAGCACTAGCTTGAGGAGCTGAAGGACACCTGCAGAAATTTATACATTCCTGATTTATACTGCCAAAAATGGTTACCAAGCTACTCCTTTATGCTGCAGATAAAAAAGATAACAGGGAAATACCAGCTTATCTCCTTTCAGACATATGCTCCTATGCTTTTAAATATGTTTGGCAACGTGGTTACTTTTTCATTAAAGAGCTATTTATGTCTTCCACGTCTGGAAACAGAGTTCAAGTAGAAGTTTAATAAAACTTTTGAAGACATGAGCTTCAGGGCTTTAATGCTTTCTAAATAAGCAACACACAGTCACAACAGTCTCAAAGGAGCTGAACAGCAAATATGAACACACCACTGTGTAATAAATCACAGGCAAGGAAACAAAGTATTCACTGAACAATGTTAGCATGTTCATTTGTATCTTGTGGATTAGCTGATCTCTGGAGATTTGAAGGAAAACCTCAAGAGACCTAAGGCTTTCTACGTGCACAAGGACTGTTGGAGGGTATCCTGAATTTTGTTGTTCCATAGAAGACAAGTGCAAGGGGGCTTTTGCTGATGGCCACTATAAGTGCACCATCCCTTTCTAATGTAAAAAGCCTGATTTTATCTATCAATCCATGGTTGGAGTTACACCAACCATGGTGTAAATCAGTTCTGAGCCTCCCAGTGAACAGAAATGAAAGACATGCTGGGTCACCAAGATCAGTGGGAACCAACAGTGGTGGAAATCAGGCCATGGTTATACCTAAATATAGATTGAGAAATTTACTCTTTTTCCCAAAGCTGAGCTGCTGTTTCCTTAACTGAGCAGCAAGAAGGATGGGAAAAGAACAACTTTACACTTCCTTTGCCAATCCCACAATGACAAGAACAATATAAAGCAGAATAAGAAGTCCTGACCAAAGAAAACAGGGATCAAGTTGATCAAGATGAAATTCCTGCAAAGCTAATTTGAAAGAGAGCAACACATTCTGTTACCTAGATGTTTAGTAACGAGGCATCAGGGATTCCACAGAACTGAAAGTGGTTCCTGGTCTGTATGCTCTGTTGAAGAGAAACTGAAATTTATTGAAGGGCTGCAGGGTAGGTCTTGTGGCCCACAGTGCTTCTGCAGCCAGAGGTCTGCAGAACTTTGGTTATTTCTTTTCCAGTTTTAGCCTTAAGTTGATAATGAGAAATGGCTGTAGAAAACAACCTTCAGCTTCAAACCTAAAGGGCCACAGAGCCTTTTTTGTGGTATTGTTTGTAACTAGCATAGTTCCCCTGTTCAAAGGAGCTGCAAGTGTGCTTTGGAAAGGTTATGTTTGCTTTATAACCACTGTTGCTATAGATGTGGATGTCAACTGATGCTTTTGCATCCTTTGAAGATACAATTAATTCACTGAAGCATTGCAAAGAAAGAACATATGGAATGGAAAAATAAAACAGACTTCAAAGACAAGGAGTTACTGAACAGGTAAACAAGAGAAAAATGATTTATGGGACAGCACAGGCACAAGACTGATGAGGGGTCAAGTTAGCTCAGGCTAGAGAAGACACATTAAGTGGGCTGTATAAAATTCAGAGGAAGGTGAGGATTCAGACAACAAAAAAAGAAAAATCATCTAGTGAGCGCATAGCTGGGCAGTAGAAAAAATATGGCAGTAGTATTTTGTAACACTTCAAGAAGTGGAAGTACACATGGCAGAAGATGCTGAGTAGTGTCAGGGCATGATGCTTTAGCAAAATTATATTCTCGCTAATCTAAGGACAAGAGAGGAAAAGTGATCCAAATCCTTACAGCCAAGGAGAGATTTCAGCCTTAGAATCTAGGGAAGATTCATTTTGTGCAGAAAGAAAGAAAGGGAGTCAAGAAGGGAAGCTAGCTAAAAAAAGTTGAGTAGATTGTGGGAAATGTAGATGACATCAATTTTGTCAGGGTAATGTCCAATGCTGAAGCTAAAAATGAAATTAATCAAAGTTTTTAAAAAGTTATAAAAGCATTAAAGGAGGACCTCTTTGGCACTGTGGACATACAGACCACAAAAGAGATTTGATCGCTACTGGGAATTACAAGGAAATTACATTAGAGAGTCTTAAACAGTAGAAGATAGGTTATTTGCACCAAGTACTCAAGGAAACATTAAATGGAGCAAGAAGTAAAAAACAGGGATTTGGGGTTAGATTTACTTCAACCCTCTGCTAAATACACACATGCACACTCCAGTTTGATCAAAAACTGAAGATTAGAAATATGTTGATTTGTTTTTCTCATTTCTAGCTGAAGTGTGAGTGATAAGCATGAAAACAAGATCTGTCAGTCAGGAAATAGAGCAAATAATCTCTCTTCCTCATCACATATATCCTTTATTCCCTATACGGGATTTAAACACCCTCAGCAACATACACATACACTTTGTCCTGCTCATGAAAGGCACAAATGACCAGAAGAGGCTTCCCACCCTTTTTCCATCACATGTATTAGTGACTTGATTTTCCCTCTTGGGGTTGGGCACGTGTTCTGCTGAGCAAACAGAGTAACCTGAATGCACCATTAACTTGTGAGTGTGCTGAATGTACTTTATTGAGTAAAGTGTTTGAATAATGCCATTGTTGTTGAATATATTAATCAAATATTAATTTCTGTCATTCACTGATGCCTACAGGTTGGCTAATGTGCATTGAGTAATACATCCATTGAAAAGCACAGTGCTCAGAGAATTACTTCACCTAGTTTTCAATCAGCTCTGCTAATTTAATTACTTTAAAAGCAGAAAAGGTATTTTCGTGTGGAGGAAAATGGCAGGCAGAAGGCAGTGATAGGAAAGTAAGAAAATGCAAGAACAAACTGAATAACTGGAGAGGAAGTAGGGAAGCATCCTAAGTGTTAGAGGCACAAAGGGCAGACAACTTGGAGCTCAAAGAGCTGGCAAATTACAGGAAGAAGGCACAGTATTTTGGGAAATGGAGATGGAACAGTGAGAAATAAAAGAAAGAACGCAAGCCTCTGAACAGTTGATCTATCAATTCTAATACAAGCAAGCTAAATTATCCTTGCAGTTTGAGAGATGGAAGAGCTCCTTTTTCTGATCTAAACATTGCTGGGGAGTGTTTGCTGCACCTACAACTTATCTTTATTTATTTGTTTGTTTGATTATTTATAACAGGAAGAAAGAACCATAAATAGGGACAAAAAATTATAAAGAAGAGAGCAGAAGTAGAAACCACAGAAGATACAGGACCATAAAAAAGCAGAGCTGGTAACAATCTTTAGAGTCCATTCTCCTTTATTTTTTACACTTTAATCAAAACATCATCACAGCCTTTTTTTTTTTTTTTTTCCCAAATATTGAGGATCCTCCCAGTGTTATGAGGAAAAGAAAAAACAAGTACTGGCACAATGGTTTCCATAAACAACTAAACAAATAATGAAGCTTATCTTCAGGTGTTCCTTTAGTAACAGCATTTTGCCGTCATCTTTTCTGTTTGTTGATGTAAGGAGGCATGCATCCATTCTGTGGTTGCTGAGTCTGTTTCATGGACTGCCTACTGCTTCTTTACTGACTGCCTGAGGTGTGAGGTCCACAGGCTGAGAAACACCAATTTGCTTTGTTCTCTGGCCCTAAAAAGGCTTAGTTGTGCAGAAATTGTTCCTGGCAGTTTGGTCTATTCTTAAGTTGATGGAAGCTCCACTAGTCCCCTCAGCATGCTGCATATATTCCAGTGCTCTGCTAGAGAAGAGGAGGGATCAGGAAACCTCCTGGGAACACCAAGGAACAGTATCACTTGATTCAAAATCACATTACCAAGCTGCACATGCACCAGCTGTGCAAACTATTGCACATCTGCAATAGGAGCTGAAAAACTCTTGCTACAAGTCACTAACCTTGCAAGGACTTTGCTTCTTTTCAGTGGTGAGAGTGCCACGGTGATCTCCACGTCCTTATGAGAGAGTCAGCAAGAGAAAACAGAAGACATTAAAATTAACTTTGCCTTCTTCAGCCAACTCACCTCTTTTTATAAAATAAGTAAAGCTATAACATTATTATTGTAGTGACACTCATTTTTTAAGCTCTTCAAAAACAAGCCAGGTAGAGCCTGACAACCCATGAGCAAACACAGCCCACCCAGGTCTGTGTCCTGGCCAAGCTGTTCACTTCTGAACAGCCATGACCACTGCTAGTCATTGGTAGTGCAGCAAAGCCCATGGTTCTAAGGCTGATGTGAGCCAAAATTTTCCATCTATTTCATCCTTCAGGTGCTTTCAGAGGAAGGAGAGTCCCCCAGATGGCAGAGATAAACTGGCAATAGCTTGGTCTTCTCATGCACAGACAAAAAGTAGACACTGTAGACACTTTAGAATTAAATTCATTGAATTGAACCCTTCATTAACATGTAATGAGAATGGGGATCCTCTCCTACAAACATTGTCAAACTAGACAGAGAAAACATGTGCTATCAAGGCGCAGAAATGGTTTATCCAGCATCACTCAGCACATCAGAGGCAGAGCTAAGAAAAGAACCATGGTCTTTCATAGCCCAGCCCCTCGCTTTCACCTGCCTTAGCTTGCTGATTCTAGCCTCTCACTGTTCTATGCCTATTATTAGCTTTTAACTCCTTGGAGCAAGAAATAAGCTCTTTGGTCCACTGGAAGAGAACCATCTAACTACTGTGATATTAAAAGAAGAAATAAATAGGGCTTAAACTAGATATGTGGTATGTAAAGACATTAGCCTAGATACTTATTTGTCAGCCAACTACAGGAAGGAAAAGGAAACACTGGATGGAAGAGAGCTTAGCTGGTCATTTAGTACAATACTGGAGCTGTTTGGTTTGGCTTTTACATCTGACTTTCACATGGGTTTCTGCAGCTTGGGATAAAACTCCTTTTTTTTCCTGTGCTTCAGGATCTTAGTTGCCAAACATTCACTTTCCTGAAAATACAACTTCTAAACTATGGCAAAATCCCATCTTGTTTTGTATTTAGGGAAACCACAAACATCACTTTAAAAAACAGCAGCTGCTGAGTGTGATGCTTTGCCAGCTGCTAATTGCTGTGGTCTCTTCTCTGCACCAATGAATGGGTTTTGAGAGGGCAGAAACAGTTCACTGTTTTCTTTGTTACTTGGTAAATTATGTCTTTTTAAAAAATTAAGCTCAGAAGTAGCCAAAATTACTTAATTATTTTAAAGTGATGATATTCCTATCTCAACTACATGACTACAACTTCATTTCTCACCACCTTCGTGCCAAACAGATAACCCATCTCTACCATGCTCTCCTGATGTAAACAAAAATCTCCATAGCAAATGATCTTCAACATTAATAAATATTATTACTCTATTCAGGCTACTGTTACTATTGTCACACTTTAGTCAATTTGTAAAATAATACAAAGAATTGACAAAGACAAAAGATTTCCACTTGGACAAGCAGTTTTCACTGGCCACATCACAGAGATTTTAAATCTGTAATATTATGAAGTACTGCAATAATGCAACAAACAGAGGATTATGTCCATGGTTTATGTTGGCTGATGGAACACTTGCATGAGGCTACTATCAATCCTATTTAATATTAGAAGATTAACTTCTCATTCAGTGAAACTGTATTTTATAACAAGAAAATCGAACTTACCTGTGTCTCAGTGAATGATTACAGCTGAATCCCAGCTCTCTAGTGGAATTAAGAATCAACAGTTCATTTCTGAGAAAGGGAGTTACTCTTTTATGCCTGGAAATGGAAACTGCTTATCTCCTAGGTAATACAAACTAAATTAGTGCAACCTGATCATCTCTGTTGGCACACTGCTCAAACCAGAACCATAAAACATCTTGTATCATCAGAAAGATATGAGGAAACTGGCATTTATTTGAAGTTTTAGAACCTATCTTTATCTTTTAAGCACTCATTGGCATCAGTTCAGATGCTGCACTCTGTGTTTTCACAGTAGCACACTAGCACAGCCTGAAGACATATGCTGTGAGCCTTAACTCACATCATTTGCTCTTTGACATTTTACATGAGATTTGCATGTTGTGTTCTCCTGGGCAAGTCAGCTGTCCACAAAACACACATATTCTTTCAGGCACACATGACTCCCAAAAATACATTACACAAATACTCAGAAAAGCCTTTCTCTTATAATTTTAGCGTACAGTGGTTTTCCCAAGCAAGTGAAGCCTGGGTTTTGTTACTGAAATGTTTTTTGATTACTGCACATGCTAATCAGTTCCCAGCTGAACCACTCCCCACCAGGAAGCCTATACTTTTACTTTCAATAACTAAACAATAGAATAAGTGTTTGTGTCCTGCCTTATGCATCTCATATCAGGGCTTTGGTGGCCATTTTACCTGGGATGTGGCTGTTCTGCTGAGTAACATTGCAAAATAGGCAGAAAGACTGAACTCCTTGCCTCTTCAATGAATTATTTACACTATAATTTATTCATAGTATAATTTAATTAGCTTAAACTTACTGTGGCTTTTATCTCAGAATTACATGTGAATGTCTGGTAGTTCTATAGAGAGGAAACTATCACATAATTTCCACACGTGCCAGAACCTGCACCTTGGTACTCTCTCTCCCCAGTGAAGCTGATGCCTTCAGAGGCACTAAAGGTGCCAGAGCTTGGAGCTGGATTGCAGGTAATGTAAAGCTCCCCAGATATCTGCTGGCAGCTCATCACGGCAGAGAGCAGGCAGTCTAGGAAGTTCTGGAGTGTGTGGAAGGTAACACCCTGACACAGCTGGTAAGGGAGCCTGCTGGGGCAGTGCTCTGCTAGACCTGCTCCTTGCTGACAGAGAAGGGCTGGTGGGAGGTGTGGTGGTCAGTGGCCAAATTTGGCACAGCAACCATAAAATAATAATTTCTGATCCTTGGTGAAGTAAGGAAGGGAGATCAGCAAAGCTTCTACCTTGGACTTCCAGATCTTGGACTTCAGTCTGTTCAGGACACGTGTTCACAAAGTCCCTTAGGAAACAGCCCTTAAAAACAAAGGGATCCATGAAGGTTGGACATACTTTAAGAAGGAAATCTTAAAGGTACAGGAGCAGGCCATTTCCATGTGCTGGAAGATCAGCTGCTGTGGAAGAAAACCAGCCTGACTGAATAAGAAGCTTTTACTGAAACTCAAGGGAAAACAGAGTTTATGACCTTTGGAAGAAGGGGCAGGAAACTCAGGAAGTGCACAAGGACGTCATTAGGTCATAAAGAGTGAAAATAAGAAAGGCAAAAGCTCAGCTAGAATTTTATTTGGCCACTGCTGTGAAAGATAATAAAAAGTGGTTTTATAAATACAGTAACAACATAAAAAGGGCCAAGAAAAATACCATCTCTTATTGGTTGCAGAGGGGAACACTATAACCAAAGATGAGGAGAAGGCTGCAGTACTTGATGCCTTCTTTGCTTCAGTCTTCAACAGAAAGACCAGTGATCCTCAAGGCAACCAGCCCCCTGAGCTAGTAGTCAGGGACAGGGAGCAGAATAGACCCCCTGCACTCCAAGAGGAAGTAGCTGGTGGACTGCTGAGCTATTTGGCCCCTCACAAGTCTGTGGGACCAGATAGAATACATCCCAAGGTAGTGAGGGAGCTGAAAAGCTGGCCAAGCCCCTCTCCATCATTTATCATGAGCCCTAGCTAATTCGGGAGGTCCCAGTGGGATGGAGGTTGGCCAGTGTGACTCATCTACAAGAACGGGTGGAAGGGGGATCCAGGAAACTACAGGCCAATCAGCTTGATCTCAGTGCTGGAGAGGGTTATGGAACAGAACATTTTGAGGGCTATCATGTAGCATATACAGGACAACCCAGCCAGTCTGGGGGTAGGGAAGACAGGTTCTACCTGACAAACTTAATTTCCTCTTATGATCAGGTGACCCACCCAGTGGATGAGGGAAAGGCTGTGGATGTTGCCTATCTGACCTTCAGCATAGCCTTTTAGACCGTTTCCCAG
The DNA here is from genome assembly GCF_050655825.1 of Lonchura striata. NCBI lineage: Eukaryota > Metazoa > Chordata > Aves > Passeriformes > Estrildidae > Lonchura > Lonchura striata. The sequence goes on from NC_140705.1 coordinate 35,511,838, forward strand.
GGCATTCTCCTGGAAAAGCTGGCAGCCCATGGCTTGGACAGATACACTCCTCTCCAGGTTTAAAACTGGCTGAGTGGACAGGTCCAGAGAATGGTGGTGAATGGTTCTGCATCCATTTGGCATCCAGTCACTAATGGTGTCCCAGAGGGAACAGTATCAGGGCCAGCCCTGCTTAACATCTTCACCAATGATTTGAACAAGGGTATAGAATGCACCCTTCAGTAAGGTTGTGGATGACATTAAGTTGAGTGGGAGTGTTGAGGCCCTCCACTTGAGGGCAGGATGGATCTGCAGAGAAATCTGGACAAGCTGGATCAATGGGCTAAGGCAAATTTTATAAGGTTCAAATCAACACTTCCATCCCTGGAAGTGTTAAAGAAATGACTGGACATGGCAGTTAGTGCTATGGTTTAATTGGCATGGCAGTGTTCAGCCAAACACTGAATTAATATATCACAGAAACCAGAAGGGATTACAAGGATCATCAAGTCCAACTCTTAAGTAATTGGCCCATACAGAGATTGAAGCCACACTGCAGTGTTATCAGCACCATGTTCTAACCAGCTGAGCTCCTCTCAGGGTCAGTGATCTGGTGGTCTTTTCTAACCTTAATGATTCTATTATTCTATGTGGTGGTATTTATATATTGAAAGACAACTGTAAGGTGCAGAAAATCTGCAGAGTTCCAGAATACTGTGTGTCAGATTCCCTTACAACAGAGTTTGTTCTGTTGAAACAGTGAAATTTCTACCCTCTGTAGTCTTCTTAGGAGCTGTGTTCCCTACCTGAGATTAGAAAGAGTGCCTACCTTAGGCTTTTAGGTGCCTACCTTAGGCTTTTAGGTGCCTACCTTAGGATTTTAAATTCTCACACCTTAAACTAATTGGGAGTCCTGGTGTCAGAGGCAGAGGTTAGTCCTGGTCTGTGCTTCCACTTCCAACTGCCTTCCCAACTGCATTGCCCTGCTTACATTGGACTGTCTTGCTCATCCAACTGAAAAACAAACTTTATTCTTTTTTCTTTTCTGGAAATGGACCAGGGAACAAAGTTGGCATACTCCAAGGCTGAGCAATTATGACATTGCATGCAAAGAAGTCCAGAGCAATTACAAGTGAAAAAAGGTCTCCCCTTGCCCTTCCTTTTTGGAGAAGCAGTCTTAGCTCAAATTTGTCTTTAAATCCCACTGTAAGGTATCTGGCTGTATATTGAGAAAATTCAGTGCTACACATGTTTCTCTGCTCTTCTTTTGTAGTAGGAAATAAACTTTTTCTTTCTAGAGGGGATGCTTTGAGTTTTTATATTCTGTTCCCAGTCAGAACCAATTTGCCCACTCAAAATGAAAGTAGAACCAAATAAAGTGCTTTTTTCTTTCCATACTGAATTCAATTGAAAAAGATTTACAAGCTTGATCAGTGTTTGAAGAATAACAATTGCTTTAATCTTTGCTGGAAAGCACGGCTGGATGATTTGTTTTGTCTCGCAGAGACATAGCTGGCTAACAAGCATTATAGAAAATAGTCACATAATGTTATGAAACCCGGAAGAGTCTTGGTTTTAAAACGCATATTGCCTTAAAACTCTTTTGGATTGTCCCAAACAATGGTGGTAGGGTCCCAAAACAACAGTGGTAGTGTCCCAAACAGGGCATGCTGCTGTCTGAAAACAGCTTTCTTTCAATGTGAGCAACACAAAAGAGGAAAAGCTGCTGAAAATCAGCATAAGGACTCTTGAGACTGACATGAGCAGGGCAACAACCACACAGAAAACCCACAATACCCTCAATGCTACCCCTGTCTAGCTGGTCTGTTTGTTTCTTGTGCATTTATGTCCTTAATATGGCCACACTGTTTCACATGCCTCAGTGCAACAATGATTATTCTCATTATTACCTTTGAGCAAGGAGGAAAAAAGTACTTCTAATTACTAATTTTTTGCTTTCCCTTCTCCCCCAGATTTGTTCAGCACAAAACAAACAAACAAAAAAAATCCCAGTTTTCAACTCCAATTAAAATACTGTGAAACTCATGGTGCCTAAAACATTTTAAAATCATTTTAAAAGGTGAATTTCACATCCATGTATCAAAACTCTAACAAACATATGATGGTAGTTGCCCCTCTCACTACAAGTCATACCAGTGCTGAAGTACCAGTGTAGTTGCAAAAAGAATTTTTCTGCCCACAACAGCTCTGTAACTATGTCTCTAAAGCAAGGATAAACTTATCAGTACCTTGAGGCACCCTATCTTTATTCTGAAGGCAATGTGAAGCTCTGTTCTTGTGCAGTACTTGAAATAAGCAGGAGCTGTGAGGTCAGTCAGCAAGGGCAGGAGGCACAGTGCTGCTCCCCAGACCGTGCCAGGCTGGTTGTCGCATGCTAACCATGTCTGCGGGGCACAGCACCGGCTTTGCTCTGTTCTCTACAGAGGCTCTTCTGCAGCTCAAATGATAAGGGCATGTGAGCCTCAAGAAAAGCAGATATTGCTGTTAGGTTGTGAATGGCTAGGGCACGAAGCACAATACTGAATGCAGAATCCCAAAGGAATTTAGCTGAAAGGAAAATAAATCTCAGTAACAGGCTCAGGTTTAGAAAAGAAGGGGGTTTTGTGTGATTTCTTTTCAGGAGAGATACTCGGCTATTAAGAGGACTGGTGACTCAGAAATGCCACAGATGTTTACTATTCTACACTTTTATAGAGCCTCTCCTATAAAACATACCAAACAACTTCATAAGCCTTAATGGATTGAATGTTTCAACATCCTTTTGGGTCAGATGATAGCAACATAATATTCACATACACTTTCCCACAGCCATAAAGCAAAACTAAAAACAGCAAGCAGTCCAAGCTTTTCATCACTGCACAGTTAATCGGGTTACTTGGCATAAGTTTAACATATGCCAAGTACCAGCGTTCACATCAAAGCCTAAGCCCATTTCTACATCCCTCTCTGCTTCTCTTTTTACACACAAAGCCTTATCCCACAGCTCTTCATATGGAGAATATATTCTCTTCAACCAGTGGTGTTTTTTGTCTAGTGTAGGATCTTCCCCTGTCAGTGATGTCCTTTACCTATACCTGTCCTTTATAAGATGGGAAGTGCTAGAGAACTAGCAGCAACCTAACAATCCTTGCCACCAATATATTGCAAATCTGTTCTGGCATAAACCCATCCTACCAAAATCTGGAAAAAACTGTCATGACCCTGGCTGACTTTGGATCAGAAGTTTTATCTGCATGGGTGGTGTAACTGCTGGGAAGGGGTACATGGGTCAGTAAGTGAGTACACTTTCTCTCTGTTGATGTAATTCTTTTGGCTTCCAAAATGTGGGGGAAAAAATTGCTTGGAAGCTGTATGCAGAACATCTCTTGTATTGCAGTAAAAAAATTCCCCTTCCCCTCAAGAAAACCAAGCTACCTTCAAAAACCAAGCCCTTGCAAAAAACTCGTATTGGCTTCTTTCAATTAGACAAACATGAAAACAAATTCAAGCAGCTTCATTCAGATTTTCTACTCAATAGTTTCCAAACAAAATCAGCTGCATGGCATCTGCCACCAAAACAATAGCTACCAGATTAGCAGATGGTATGCTGTGAATTAATTGTTGACACAAACCCCAGACATAGCACTCAATCCTCTCTTGACACCTAAACTTATTTCCTTATTATTTTTCTCACCTCATTTTATTTGCTTACAACAAGAAAAAAAAAATTTAGATATTCCATCTGGATTTAGATGTGAAAAGTTAATCTGGAATTTATTATTACTCTGCCGTCTTTCAAAACAAAACCAAAAAAAAAAGCAGTTTGATTACTGCAGAATAAAAACATGGAACAGGAAGCTTGTGAGCCCAGACACCTCTACATTTCATAGAATCACAGAATCATTAAGGTTGGAAATAACTTCTAAGATTACCAAGTCCCACTGTACACCTAGGGTCACTGTTAGGGGACTTCAGCATCTCTCTTACAAAAAATAAAGGCTGAGGGAGCAGGGCCTGCTCAGCCTTGAGACGATTTAACTGCAAGGGGGCCTGAAGAGCATCTGCCAGTGCCCGGGGGGAGGCTGTGGAGAGGATGAAGGCAGGACTGTGACCGTGCCCGGGTGCTAGCAGCGGGCTCAGCTGAAGGGCCCGTCTGATGCAGCCAGCTCCTTCTGTCTCCTACTTATTATTTTTGAATGCTGCGCTGTCCTCTGTGCTCTTCACTTTATAAAGCACATTAAGGTGCTAGAGTGTGGCCACCAAACAGCAAGAAGGCTCTTTAAAGTTCTAGGAAATGTGTCTTATGAGGAACAGCTGAGGGAGCTGGAGTTGTTTATTCTCAAGAAGAGGAGCCTGAGGGGACTTTTGTCCCTCTCCACAATTCCGTGAAGAAAGTTCTCGGGGCTGGTCTCTTCTGCCGTGTCTGCAGTGACTGGACTATTGGGAATAGCCTTGAACTGAGAGAGGGGACGTTTAGATTAAACATCAGAAAAAATATCTTTTTGCTGTTAGGGTGTTTAGGCGTTGAAATATTTCCCAGGGACGTGGTGGAGTCACCATCCCTGCAGGTGTTCACGAGGCCTCTGGATCTAGCGCTGGGTGATTTAGTGGTAGAGTCGGGCGGACGGTTGTCCTGGATGACCCGCAAAGTCTCTTCCAGCCGGGACAGCTCCACGCCCCGGGCGCACCAGCGGCCGCGCTCCCGCCGCCGCCTCACGCCTGAGGGGCGGGGCCCGCGCCGCCGCCCGCCGCCCGGCAGGGGGCGCCAGCGCGCAGGCGCAGCCGCGCCGCGGCCGCCCCGCAGGAGGCGCGGCTGGCGGCGGGCGGTGAGTAGCGGGGGGGCGGCGGCGCGGCGTGGGCGCTGCGCCTTCCCTTCGCCTTCCCTTCGCCTTCCCTTCGCCTTCCCTTCGCCTTCCCTTCGCCTTCCCTTCGCCTTCCTTCCCTTCGGCGCTCCGGGACGGGGCTCCGGTGTCCCGGGAGCTCCTGCTGGGCTCTTCCCGGCTGAGGCCAAACTGCCCCCTTCGTCCCGGGGGCGGCGCCAGGAGCCCCTCGCCGCCCGGAGTGGGGTTGTGCGGCAGCCCTTGCGCTGCCGTTGCCTTCCCAGGGGATTCCCAGCGCCGTGGCCCCTCTGCCCCTCAGTAATCAGGGGTAGCCAGGGCAGTGTTTTTCCACTCTTGCTCATGTGCTCATAGAATGGTTTGGGTTTCAAAGTGTTGGGGAAGATGAAATAGGACCTTAAAAATGATCTCGTTTCAGGCCCGTGCCAGGAGCAGGGACACCTTCCACAAGACCAGGGTGCTCGTAAGCCCCATTCAGCCTGGCCTTGAACACTTCCAGGGATGTGGATTCCACATCCACAGCTTCTCTGGGCATCCTGTTCCAGTGCCTCACTACCCCCAGAATAAGGAATTCCTTGCATATTCTAAGTAGCTTAAATTTCCCCTCTTTCATTTTGAACCCGAGGCATTTGCAGTGTGCCTTGTGAGTGCAAAAGTGAGACCCGAGTGCTGGGCCTGGGTGGGTGGCTAAAGTGACTGCACTACAGTGGTGCTTGGGCTGGCCTGTCATGTACAAGTTTTATAAAAAATAATTTTTTTTCCTAGGATTGTCTTTTTAGCCAGTGGTCTGAAGACTGATGCTGTTTGGTCCACAGGCAGCTAAAGCATTAGCCAAAGGCAAGTGAAAAACCCTAAGCCCATCAACAGGAGAATTAGATTTGCTATATGAAGATGTAATTCTCCTAAAGTTAATTTTAGTATCCACACAATTAACAAGATTGAAAATCAGTGTGCTTAAGCTGGGAATGTTAGGTGACACTGGAGGTAATCAGTAATATTTACACCAGCTAAAATTGATGTTGTAAGACAAACTGAGTGTGAATTTGCATTCAGTGAATGTAGCTCTTCCAGTTTTTTTACAGAAATTACACCTGATTTTCTTTCTACTTCTAGGAAGTACTCAACATTAAGTAACATGTCTTCCACCAAACCTCCAAATGAAAATGAAACACCCAAAGAGAGAAAACCAGGGTTGAGGAGTGTTCAGACAACTATGCTTTTCCGAGCTGTGAACCCAGAGCTTTTCATTAAACCTGTAAGACAGTCGTTATGAGAGAAACTAAATATGCTTGAAGAGATACAGTTGCTTTAAAGTGATCATTACAATTCTCCGTGCATTATATAATCCTCTTGTTACGCAAACCAAACAGTAATGTAACTAAAAATATTTTTACTTTTTTCCACTTTTGATTGTGGAGAACGCAGAACATTACATTGCTTATTGCAGCTTTTATTTCATTGCTATATTGTCTGATTCTTTTGTACCTAGCCAAGTTGCTTTCAGAAAGACCTGTCTAGACGTATATTACCCATGTAACTTGACAGGTTAAATAATATTATTATTAAGTAATAAAAACAGCAGGAGTTGGTTTTAATATTTAGAAGGGAACAAATCATAGAATGCAAACTTTCTTGGTATGAAGTGAATTGATTTTTGATAGCTTTTCAATATTTTGGGTTTTCCTTTTTCTTGCTTTTATAATTAAGTTGATGATACTCAGGTTTTATTTGCATAAACCAAAAATTGATGAAATTTTGTGCATATAATAAGTATAGATTTAATATCATAAGAGTAGATTTTGTGATAAGAATACAAAATATGGTTTAGAGGATTGTAATCAAGCATCACCAGAGTGCATTGTCCCAGTAGTATATCCAGATGAATTCTGTAAAAAATTTGTAGTGGAGACCTTCAGTAATTGGTTTTGTCTGGTTCATTCATACTCAATCAGCATTTCCAATCAGCAAAATAGAGAGTACTGGCAATGTGCTGTTCTGTCTCCAGAAAGAATCTTCTTTTCCAAAGGGAATTCCTTTTGCTGTCAGAAAATTCAGTCTGCAAGAGGGCAGTGATGATTTTTTGCAGATAATACAATAGCGAATTGTTCAGTTTCTAAGCTGAGATAGACGAATGTTTGAGTTTAATGAAAAATGTTTTGACTAAAAACATTTACCCCATTTTTTTCTTGTCAGAACAAACCTGTGATGGTGTTTGGACTGATAGCAATTAGCCTCTGTGTGGCTTACCTTGGTTATTTGCATGCAACAGCAGAGAATAAAAAGGACCTCTATGAAGCAATCGACAGTGAGGGGTCCAGATACATGAGGAGGAAAACTTCCAAGTGGGACTGAAAATGTAAGAAAGGAAATGAGTAAATCATTCACAGAACCTTTCAAGGCAACTACTGTTTTTTTTCTCTTTCTTTTGAAATAATGGATAAATGTCTCTCTTGCTGTTTAGTCCAAGTTCCTTTATAAAATGCTGTGCCTGTACAAATAAACTGCAGTAAAGATACATATGAAAATAAAAGTGATTTTAAGAATTGCCCTCTATGTCATTGTCAGAAGATATGAAATCACTTTGGACCTCCAATCAGTACTGGTAAATGCCTTAGAAACTGATATGATAGTTCAGTTTCTCTTCTCTTTGATTAAATGAAGTCAGGATTTTATCTTTTTTTTAAATTTTTTTAACAGAATGAGTAATACTTTGTGAAAAGAAAAGTAGATATCTTGCTCTCTTGATAACAGTGGTGCAAGTAAACTAATTTTAAGGCAAGGAAGATCTGATAAAACAATTGGTGAAGAGTTTTATTTCGTAAAGGAAACTGTAAAATACTGGCCAAAATAGTCCTTGGATGTGTAATATACTCTTCCTTACAAATAAAAAAGGTAAATCAGTAACTACATAAAGGAGAAAAAGTGAAACTAGTGTTCTGTTAAGAGAAAGGTAGGAAGAGCTCAGCCGTTATCTTTCCTGTTTGGCATCCTATGACAGATCATTATGCTGGCATCAGCCTGCCATTTGATAGCTTTAGCTCCAGCTTGGCCAGAGTTTGTGTAATATTCTTGAATAGTCAGCAGGACTAGTTTAATTTCAACTGCATTCAAAATTTAATTTCTCTATATTGCAAAGTACATTATATGACATTAATTTATTGCAGGTTACTGAACTCAGAATAAGGAATGGAAGGTCTAAAATTCCCAGGTACTTCTGTGAGTGTCACTGGAGGGTGGGTGGGCACTGTGGTGTTTTCCTAGCACATATGGTGATCCCTTGTGAGCCTTTGAGCAAACTGTGCAGGCAGGTGTCTTCCTGCTCCAGCACCAAGTCCTTCTCCCATTAGCTTCCCTGTTGCTTCTGGGTGCCTGACATTTCCTAGACAGTGTCCCATTAACCAAACTCCAGAAGGTGTGGTAGGGGTACACATACCAGGCTGTGACCTGTTTCTGCCATGGACCCTTCCTGACGTTATGTTGCAGTTTTCTGTTTATATTTGCAGAGCCAACAAGGGCTCCCAAGAAGCTGAGAGACCTCTTTGTCAACCCTCTTCTGACCAAGGTAGCTTCCGTCAGGCCAGAGAATGAAAATGCAGGAAGGAACTCCTGCTTTGCTATTCTGGGAGTTGCTTTGGGTTTTAGCAGAAGATTTTGGTACTGAAGATAAAAAAGGTGACTGGCTGCCTTGAGGGACAGCAGTTACACCATGGGATTTCTCTATATCTCCCTCTAAGTCCTTCACTTTGAATCTGTGAGTTTACTTCTGTTCCTGTTTTATATTTAACTGTATCTTAAATTCAGCAGGTCTTTGGTTAAGCTTCCTCCTTCCTGAGAAGTGAAATGAACCCTACCTATAAGAAAGTTGTTTGGTTTTTTTTTTGGTTGTTTTTTTGTTTGTTTGTTTGTTTGTTTTTTTTTGTTTTGTTTTTTTGGTTTTTTTTTTTTAAAGGGCATTTTTGCAGCCTTTAAAAGCAGATTAGCCTCTGTGAGCCTGCTGCCCTACAACAGCAAGGTTCCTGGGCAAATCTAAGTTTGCAGGTTAGGAAACTGCTTGCCTTTTGATTGGTGAAGGAATTTCTGGCTGAAATGATCAAATATTCAGAACATGCTGTGCATGTCCTGCAGAATTGTTTGGTGTTTGTGAAGGATCTTTAGAATAAATCTCTGCTTTAAAAATGGTTGCACAGGATTTTAGCTCTTTTCAGTTCATTAAAATGCACAGGTCTCGTATGTTTGCTTGAATTCAACTAAATTATTCCCAAAACAGTGCTACAACTACATATTTTTACCTGTTTTTCTATAAGCTTTTAGAACACTTTGATCCTTTGCAGATGTCTGCAGATGAATTGAAAGCCCATTCTCTTATTTTCACATATTTGAGAATAATGCAGGATTTATGTTCTCAGGATTTCCAGTTATGCTTTCTGAAGTGAATATGGATCTAGCAGTTACTGAGGAAAAGAAAGTGGGACTAGAGGCATAAAAGATAATAGACTGACCTGGACAGGGTGTAGGCATGTACATGCCAGTGACACTTCTTATAAAAGCTGTCTGAGATAGGGCCTCTTGAATGTTGGCTGGATTCAAGGCCTGTTGACCAGGTTACTTTAGAACTGTGAGGCTGAAGGAAGAATGGATGTTTAAATTTGTCCTATAATTTCTTTGGTAGCTGCTGTACAGATAACTCTCAATGAAACACAATTTATATATAGAAAAGAGATAAAGCAGTGCAAATACAGAGAGGTATGTGGTATGTTAATGAATGTTACAGTATCAACACAGCATTTGCTGTTTTAAGTTCCTGATTTTTATCATAAGAACAATGTGTGTATAGGGATTAAAGGAAAAAAAAACCCTACCCAAACAAAACTGCTTTGATACTAAATTTGTTTGCTCAGCTCTGAAAGTGTGGCACCCCTTATGCATCTGGAGGACAAATGCAGCACCAGTATAGTTTATTTTGTTCTGTGTTTTTCAATTTCAGTCTTCATTATAGTGATAATTATCTAAAAGGGATGATAACTGGCTTGACAAAAACTGTGAGTCAAAATTATTTCCTCTGAGATTTTTGCCAGTTCCTTACTGTCTGTGCTGACTTACACATCTTTTACCAAGAGCAGCAACAAAATGCTATGACTAAAATATCCAAAACCATAGCTGTTTTACTGTTCCCAATATCTCCTTAGACTACATGGTGTGAATGGGAGTTGTTGGCATTCAACAACAAAAAGTAATTAAACAATTAAAGGGCCAAAGCCTACTGTGATGCTGCTTAACTATTACCAGGGAAAGTTAGTTCTTTGGGGGTGAAACCAGCCCTTCCACAGTAACAGCTGCTACATAGGAAGCTGCATTCAGGCTGGAAAGGGTCACTTCATAAAACCCTCCCTTGTCATTTTCTCCTGGATATTACTGAATTGTTAATGTGTTTGAATCCTAATTGGAAAGCAAATGTTTCAGCTAGCTTGGTAAATAATTGCCAATGATTTTTCTCCTTTCACCAGCTTGTGTGTTTTGTCTAGCAACAGTAAGTTTTGCCTGCAAATGAGATCTGTCAGGATTAGAGTTCTGACGCTCTTATAACTATTACAGAATGACACTGGAACACCACAATGATTAAAAGTTCTGATCTGGATTCCTTTGTTGTGCTGTGTGTTCAGAAAGGGTACCACCACCAACTCCCAGTGCTGCTTTTGATCAGATTCAGGAGTATAAGCTTTCCAGTATTAAATTCAGTATTAAATTCATGGTAAGATAGTGGGAAAGTTCATTTCTGAAATTCCTTTCTTGTGTTACAATCTGAGATTTAGGAAAACCCCAAGTCCTCTTGATTCTGTGTGTTCTGGGCAGTCATTCATATCTTAGTAAGAAAGAACTGCTGCATATTAGAAACTCCAGTATATTCAGAGGGGGAACAAAGTCAGCTGTTCTGCAGTGCATGAAGGTTCTGAGTTGGGCATAATGAAGTCTGAAAGGTGAAGGAGCTGCAGGACCATTAGCAAGTGTTTTCTGAAGCTCAAGTACTTTGGTAAGAACTACATTTGATTTGCCATTTGTGCAGATCATCCAATCATCCTTCAACAGGACACAGCTGTTTAATCCTGAATCTCATCTTCTTACACCTGATTCTGTCTCCTGACCTTAGACTGAAGCTCTGTACAGTCTCTTGAGGTTTGATTTTTTCATGGCACACCACAATAATAACCTCAGTGATGAAGGGCTTATGGTAGTATTCATATGTTTGAGGATCTAGGAAGAATCTGAAGTATATGCTGTGTCTAATTTTCTTAGAAGTTTCTGATCAGCAGTGTAAAGTTTTGTAGAAATCATGTTGTGCATGGTTATTTAATGTGTGTTGTGAAGAGGAATGTTTGATTTCTATTTTAAACAATATCAAGAGTTTATCAATGTCCTGAGAGCCCTGGCAGCAGGATGAGTGCCATGCATGCCTGGGAGCATAGGCTTCAGCCTTGCATTGACACACAATCTCTTTTTCAATTACTTTCTCTTCACTGCTTGATAAAATGGGCAGGGGAAGAGCTGTGTCATCAAGGCACAACATGTTTTCAATACTGTGGAAATAGCCAGCATGACAGAACTGAGTGCTTAACAGCCAAGATTGTAATTCTGAATAATAATAAAAAAAAAAATTTAGTTTGGAATTTTTGGCGGTTTTTTTTAAATGCTTGCCATAACCAGGACCTTTATTCACTTGAGATTTGAACACTATTGCCAGAGTAAGTACTTAGCCTGAAAAATTACTGGCTTTGTGCTTGATGAGATATGAGCTTGAGCTGGCTGGTTTTTAATTCACTTTCAGAACATTTCACTACTTTTTTTTTATTGCATGAAGTTTATGGACTTCATTGTAAGTTCATTATCAGGCCTTGTTTCATGATTAGGTACATTTCCTAAGGGCAATAAAGTACAGGCTTAACTTAAAATCTGTCCTGAACGTTTGTGTCCATCAGAGCTAATAAAGTGTTTAACAGATTGGCTGAATCTGGACCCTAAGAAAACTGCCAACATACATATATTCCTAAATGAAACATGCCAACTGTAGGTTTATGTTTCTCTGTATACTTGGCTCATGCTTTATATGGCTTTTTGGATATCTGAGAAAAGACTGAAATACACAGAGAGATCCTTCGGGATCTGAGCCTTCCTGCTTTCTGCACCACTTCACGGGGCTTTTCACTGCCGGAGCACCCGAGCGCTCCTCAGCCAGGCGTTACTCAGCACGTCCAACACCTGTCATCCATAGTCTTGCAGCCTCCCACCAGATGACGAACAGCTCACGGAGAATTGCTGGAGTGTTTTGCTTTGGAATTTTATTTTATACAAGTTTCTAAATAGCTGTCTGTTTATAGTGCAGGCGGTCAGAGCAACACACTTGGCATCTGAAGAGGAAAAGCACGGAGGCTTACAGTGGTCTTAAGTTTTCAACAGAGTTTGTTCCATTTTATGGAGCTGTTTACCAAGGGAGCTCTGCCTCTTGCTGTCATAGTATCTGCTGACAGTAGCTGGCAGAATCTTAGTTCCTCGTGTTTAACCATTCAATTACTTGAATGTAAAAAGGCTGTTACATATCTTCATAGACCTGAGTGCTCAGGATTTGAACTTGTACCATTTGCCCTGATAATACTGGCTTCAGAGACTAAGGCTGGGGAGAATTCCCAGGTGGAGAATTCTACAGCTGAAACAAAATAAGAGACAGATATGACTGAAGTAATTGCAAGATGTTTTCTGTTTGTTGGGGTTTGTTTCTTGCAGTTCATCTTAAGAGGTGGGTTAACCTTAATGAGCTAAGTGCTAACTAACAGTGAGCTTGGACAGCTCAGGGTAGTGGAAAATTTATTCATCATCTGTCTAAGCAAACACATCAGTGCATGAGTGATTGAAGTGGGATTTTAAGTGTAGGATAGTTCAAAGTCCATCACTCTACCATACTAAGAAGTCACTTCCAAACAAGTGAAGTCACTGCTTTCTTGTGAAAGTGTTTAATTCATATAAGATACTTCAAACAGATATTTGGCACACTCTGGCACTGTTTCTGATTTACATGTCTGTAAAGCCTTACCTCTATGAAGCTCTGTAGATAACTGTTGTTCCATGTTCATTTCCCTCTTACATGCACGCTGAAAAAATCCAAACTTCATGTTCACAGTTGTCTAATTAAATCCATAAACTGCACAGAAAACAGTTTGCATGTGTGTGTTTGTGTGTAAGGCAACATGAGGGGCAATTCTGCAAGCTGCATGTTAGAAAACTAAGATGATGTTGAAGTGTTTCAACTCTCCTTGAACAAACTGTTCAGCTTCTCTTACACTGATAAATAAGTAGATTTGTTAGTTCTTTTCTACTAGGGAGGACATAATATAATCATAATTCTGCAATGCCTTACTGATCACATGGAAGGAGGAAGTCACCCTGTCTTAAAGGGTTAGCCCACTTTTTATCTAGGATACAGTGGCAGGGAATGATACAAACCATGGCTGGCTACAGGGGTAGGTATTACCGGTGGTGGACCTTAGTCCTGGGCACCTCATTCATCCAGACAAGACCAAGGGCCCTGGTGAGTGCACATCCCAGGCCCTTCTTGATCTACAGCCTTTGGAAGCATATTTGGAGACAGGCAGCAGGAGCTTCAGATCAGGCCAGCTGTGTCTGTACATATCTATGCTGCCAGCACACTCTGGGATGGACTTACTCAGCAGTGTTTGCACAGCAGATACAGCTCATAACAGTCTGTCAGACCCTGGCATTACTTCTCCTTGCCTCTTGGGAGGGGAAAAACATTTTGTTTTACTGCTTTCAAGTGTTAAGTTGAAGGTGTGTTTGTTCCACTTAGAAACAGCACATCCTCTTAAGTCTATGTACTTGGTTTTGGAGAGATGAAAGGAGCCACAGCTTGGCCTAAATGAGTAGCTTGGTGATGTAGATAAATAGACAAGATAGCAAACAATAGGATCACTGTGGGATCTGGAGAGCTATTTACCATGGACACTATTTGGTATTTCAAGAAAATATTTTAGCAAGTAAAGTAACTAAGCATGATTTAAGATATTTTTTTTTCCCTTGTAGTTGTACTCACTGCAGAATATTAATTATGATTGACTGGCAAGTTTTTAAAAAAGGCCATTTCATATTCGATCGATTTCTGCATGTCAGGTACTGTGAGTACAGGAGCTACTGGTTGCTAAAAAGAATTGTGGGCTCATACAAGCAAGCCTTCCATTGCATGAAGCAGAGACAGCATATGTTTTTTGGCTTGATTTTGTTCCTGTTTGAGAAGTATTACAGCATAAAAAGTAACACTACCCACATTACTTCCAGCTCTGATTCTGAGGGAGTCATTCTTTATGGCTGTTATGTCTGAATGATGCAAATAAAGAATCTTTCAGATAACAGCTGGATGCTCGGGTGCCAGTGATGGCATGTATTGACAGCATGAGACAAAGCCTAGAATGGGGAGCTGTAATGGTACAGTGAATAATACAGAAAGCAGGATTTCTCTATTAGTCATTCAAGAGATGTCTAATAATTGCCAGAAAATACCACAGTCTCAGGAACAGTCAAACTTTCTCTCTAAGGCAGTGTTATGGAAGACTGAAAAGTGGGTTGTCTAATTACTGTAGCTGAACAGCTGAACTAGTAGAGAGCTGTGGAGTATGGCCGAGAAGCAGCTAATTAATAAAATAGAGACATCTTGCTCGTTAATCCCTCAAAGGTCTGCAGAAGAGCTCCGTGACATCTTAAAAGGAAGATATGCAGATTGTGAAACCTTTGAATGCATCACATGGTGAAATGAAGTGTGAAAGGAACTAATGAGGCTGGTAGCATTTGGAGTGTGAGTGCACACTGTCTGTGCGTGAGAGGCAATTAAGGAGCTGCAGTGCCTGATGGGCACCAGAGCACAGAATGAATGCACCATGTCTGTCCAGGGGTGGAGGGGTACCCACACTGAGAGAAACCCAGCCATTGGGATTGGAGTTACTGGTGTGATTTCCTTTTCTGAGCTTAATTAACAGAAGGGCAATGTCACATTTACTGCTACTCAAAATACTCAAAATACTCAAAATACAGACGGAGGAAAACCAATTGAGTGACCAATTGCAGAATGCATCAAGTGTCTAGTGGGAGATGCAGATGCTGGAACAACTGGCATTAATATTGGCTAGTAGGTACAGTACATGGGTGTTTTGGGGATATCTAGGCAGGGTTCTGTCATATGTCAGCAGTGGCCAGACACAAAGACAAATCCCAGAAGGAAGACTGAGCCAGTAACAATGATGGCAACATCCTCAGGAGAGAGAAAACCTGTACTCCTTTCATTGCAATTTACTGGGACTAGCAGTCAACTAGCTGTCTTTGGGTCTGTAAGCAAACCAAGAGTAAAGTAAACAGCTTGACTAACAGCAACTAGTAATCTAACTCCAAGTCTCATTCTTATTGCTGGGTCTTGCCTTTCTTTTGTATACTTGGACTTTTCCACTCTACAGTTGCAGTCTGCTGTTGCTTTTCCCAAAACTTGAGTGACTAGAGAAAAATACTACTCACCAAGGTGTCTGAGCACCATATTTTTCCATTATTTTTCCACTCTTCCTTCCTCAAGTCAGCTTTCCAAAAGGCACAGGCACTTCCAATTTGTTTATTCAAAAACTTAATCCACAGTATAAACGGAATATTGCTGGCTATTCCACTTCATTCTGTTTTCCTTCATGGCTTCTTGGCAACTTAAACTGCTGATGTCAGATTACCTGCAGGGCTCTGGCTTCTATATCTGCTAGCCACAATAGCTGTACTACCTTCTTTGTGTTGCCTATAGTATCCCAAAATGATTCCCGGGATTTGGGGGTTTTGGGATTTTTTACTCGATGTGCCAAACATTACAGTAGTTAGATTTCAGAAAAAGAATAATTTAACTTTGAGTCTAGCCAAGTACTGCCAGTAACAGCTTTGTAAAAGAGTACTTTAATGCTAAGGCTGGAGTCTGACCTACTTAGACACCTAAGGTGTTAACCATCTTTGATATGTTTCTGATAGTCCCTCTTTAGTATGAGGTTTATAATCCTGATTTATACCCAGTTCTTATTTTCAATGTGGATTTAAAATTCAGTGATCTGGACCTTCACCCTTAAACTTCACTTTGAATGATTTTATAATTTCATTATATTGATAGGAATCCGATGCCGAGACACTTAGCTATTCTAGTGAGCATCTTAAGTCCTTCTGATACGTTACTTTTAAAATACTAAGTATTCATTTTTGCCAGATATGCTTATTTCTGGATCAGCTGACTGGATGATTCCATCTTACCCTGTTTTCTGTTCTCCTGCTTCTACCTGGATAGCATCACTCTTCATATGTAGTGACCTTTCAGGTGTTGCATCTAATTTCTCAGTTACAAAGGACATTTCTAGTATCAATAATGATCTCAATGAAAAATCTCCCTATTTCTTAATGTGTTTAATCAATATCAGAAAATAGCTGTGAAATGATTATTCTTGTAACCAGCTTGCATTAGTTTCCCATTTCTATTTAGATCCTGATTAAATATAAATGGTAATTTGTCTATGGATAGTTGAGAATGGAAACTGATTAACTGTTGTATTGCACTAAATACAATTAACATTCAAGAATATATGTATATATTCAGTAATATCCATCTCTTGGTTATTAAACAGATGGCTTATATAGAAGGCTTGCTGACCTCTCCTGGATAAAGACTCCTAAATGGTTTGGAATGCTGTATTTGTTAATGAGAGAAATCTGTTCTCCATCACAAGCTGGACTGATCCTTTCATCTGTTACAAACTACATTAGACAAAACTGATTGCTGTAGTCAAGAGCAGCAAATTCCCATTCCATCTCACAAACCATAAAAAAGAACCTATGTTTCAAAGCATGACTCAGATAGGGCTATAATACTGGGTTCAGTTCAGTAAGCTGAGCTTTGTTAGCGAAAGCTTGGAATTACTAACTTTGCTGCCAAGGGAAAGTTCTTAGTCTTTTAATTCTGCTGCCAGAAAGGGCTTTATTGGCAGGTACTGAAGAGTTCCTGCAGGACTTTGCTGGAAACCTTGCAATGTTACAGAAACCACCAGCCACCCAGTCTACTGCATGAACTGTAATTCCCTGACATTATTGCTGGTCAATTAGAGGTGCACCTGTGTGACTGAGGCCTTGGTCTGTGTCTGTGCTGTGCGAGCTGACACATGCTCTTGCAGGCTTGCCAATTCTGCACTGAGCACTGCAGAGACCATCCTCTGCAGGGCTTTCACCAAGGACAATGGGGAGTTGGATTCCTTTCATAGTATGATGTGGGACCACTATGATCTTGCCAGAGGATTCCTGGGAAGCTGCCAAAAGACAGCAAAATTTTCTTTTATTCCATTCAGAAGCAAAATATTCTGGGATTCTCTACACACACTGCACTAGCAGAGGTCTTTCAGTATGTACCCCCAGTCTTTTTAGCTTTAAATCCAAGGTTAAGGTGTTAGAATGTACGTGGTTCAAAGATCCTCCTGAACAAAAAGCTTCTAATACTGTAAAAGGCTGAAAGCCTTAGTTTCATCTGTTCCTGTGCTTGGTTCTATCTAAGCAGCAATATGTTGAGTGACTTGGAGTGGGTCTTGAAAGTCTGGCAGTGTAAAAAGACATACATGGTATTGAAAGACTTCTTGAAACAACTGAGCTCATTTGGAAGTGAATAATAGGTTTCTAAAGGCCTTGCTGCTTGCATATTTTTTTCTTGCTAACTAAAATTATTTTTCCTTTAATAAAATTATTATTCTTCTAAGAATACTAAAACTGCATATCTTTCTGTTTCTCTAAAAACCCCTACTTTTTGGATACTGAAATCCTTAACATAAAATCATCATATTTTAATTGCCTTGCAGCCTTACTTAGGACAAAAAGATCTGTCCTCCTGCAATTTACTTATCTGTTCTTACCAAATGCTGGTACAGCAAGCAGGCTGGAAAACATGAGAGGTACAATACTGTCTAAAGCCCAGGGGAACAGTAAGAACCCATATAACCCTGCAGGAGGACGGCAGCTGATGTTAGGTGGTGACTTTTTCTTGGTTCTCGGTAGGTTCCTGTCAGGCCTCTTTCCTCTTGTACATTAAGTGTTTTGCTAGATCTGATTTGTGGCATTGAGGAGTTTCTGAGTTCAAACATGCTGAGCGGATTTGTCACTGTGCACTGCACCAGATCTCCTTGCACAGCTCCTGGCAATAATGTTCTTATGGCACCTTCAACTGAACTCTTTTTAAAAAGTGGAAATTGTCCTTACAGTAAAAAGTCATGCAGGCTTAATACCATAATGTGCTGGAAAAGCTGGATGTCAGTGGGTATCAGTATGACTTTATACTGAGGATAGCAAAACTTTTCTCCTTTGCCCTTTTCTTGCAGGCTATCTTAGTGAATCTGATGTGTGTGAACCAGAGAAGTGGTGAGTCTGCCAAAGGATTTACAACGCTTTAAAGCCACCCTCTTGAATGTATGCTGGAGGTAGGAATTTCTTGAATATTTTGGAGCAATTTCTTTCTCCTTTCCCCCTGAAAGTGACCACCCTGCAGTGTCACTCTATGTACACATAGAGGGGGGCAACCACAACATTTTTTTTCCAATGTATTTTAAGTGGTTTTGAAAAATCTACTGGAGTCAGAGTCAAAGAAACCAGAACTAGAACAAAAAAGTGTGAAAAATTGCAGAAATTCTGGAAAGAATTGCAGAAATTGCACAAATTCTTCAGTGAATTGGAGTCACATAGAATCACTGAATGGGTAGGATTGGAAGGGACCACAGAGGGTCATCTGGTCAAACCTCCCTGCTCCATCAGGGTCATCCTAGAGCACAATGCACAGGATTGTGTCCAGATGGTTCTTGAATATCTCTGGTGAGGGAGACTCCACAACTTCTTTGGGCAATCTGTTCCAGTGTGTGGCCACCTGCACAGTAAAGAAGCTCTTCCTCATATTCAGGTGGAATTTCCTGTCCATCAGTTTCTGCCTATTGCTGTTTGTCCTATTGCTCAGTACCACTGACAAGAGCTTAGTATAATCCTCCTGGCACCCTCTTTTCAGAGACTGATACATGTTAATGAGATCCCCTCTCAGTCATCTAAAGGCTGAACAGCTCTCTCAGACTTTCCTTGTAAGAGAGATGCTCCAGTCCTCAAAATGTCTTTGTTGCCCTCCACTGGACCTGGTCCAGGAGCTCCATATTACATACACATGCACAGTCATCTCTCAGCTTTATTTCCCCCTCACACATACACCTCACACTGTACACATAGCCCATTTTTCTTACCTGTTGTATTTTCTTTTTCTCTTCTTGACTACAAGTGGTAGAAGCATTGTCTGTCAGTATAGATAAGAGGCAAACATCTTTCTTTCAGCTGCAGGCCTCTAGTTAGACCCAAGTCTTCAATGGGACATGGAAACAGCTTTTTTCTTCACATGCTGATCACAAGTCCTTTCTGCATATCATTCAAAGACTGCTCTGAGTCACTGGGGTAGAAAATTTTTGACCACCAAAGTAGTCCAATAACTGCCTCACCCACAGATGTGTGTGCTAGGAATATCTGTCTTCATTAGAAGTAGGGGGTGCAATGAAGGAACAAAGCAGGAGGCTATTTCATGCAAGCCCTAAGTACAATAGCATTCCAGTCAGGTATTGTGTAAATGTTTGATCTGCTGTTAATGTTTTAAGGTGTGACCTGGGCACGTTCTGATTGACTGGGACATAAACAGATTTACTTCCTGATATACCTATTGATGTAGAGTCATTAACTCAAGCTTTTAGGTGAAGTTTTACATTGTATTTTCCAGACAGTTCTAGAAGTCCTATATAGAGAGGATACAGATCTTACCAAGCTGTATAAATATTCTTCCTTTTGATATTCTATATTTATTTGTCCGTATAGATGTCCATTATCTAGAATGCTGTGAAACCTCCAGTGTAAGCAAGTGGTCAAAGAAATGATTAGTTGTCTTTCATCAAAACATCCTTCCAGAATTTCACAGGTACTTCTGAGAGCAGTTTGTGCATTAAGGGGTCATCCACAAAGCTGAGAAATAAGCTTTTAATGTCAGTGTGGGCTTCCTTTAAAAACTCTAACTTTAGGAGGAAGAGGATATTCTTCAGGATTAAGTAAAAGGGGATATAATTTTCAGACCTGGCTAAAAATTTAGAAGGTCTTCTGAAATAAAGAATTGCAACAAGTGGAGTCACCAGGCTTGGAACAGGCATGAAAATCCTTGCTTTGCTCCAAAAGTCCATTTCTCTAAATCTGTTATTGCATTGATAGTGTAGGTCAAAGCTCATTCCTGAATTCTGTGGTTTAGATACTTGTATCGAGATTTAATGTGTTGTATTTTAAATCTTGTCCTATAGGGTGCTTACATTTTAAGTTAATTCTATCCCAACTGAACTTTGAAAAGAGGCTGTGAAAGTTGTAAGTTCTCAACCTGGTGTGTACAAGCTTAAAGCTTAATATGATGTGTCTTTTGTCAACACAAATTGTCCTTCAAACACTATAAACCAAGAATTATACAATCAGATTAAGCTGATAATTGGGAGACCTATTGGGAGAAGCTATACTGCTTAAGAGTATAGCTTATATAGTATTGATGCGAAATTGAGCTAGGAGCAGTACTTTAAGCAGCACTAATGCTGAGACATCAGGAATATGGTGACACAAAAGTGGAGAGAATTACATGAAGTTCAAACAGATTAACGAACCCAGACTAAAGATAAAGCCCATAGAAAACTGATTAAAATCACAGATTAAAAGTAAACAAGAACTTCCTTGTCTGTCCTATAAAAGTGAACATACCCAGATGACTACAGAGATGACCCACCTTGGCTGTTTCTGAGAACAAATACCCTTTGTTCATTATCAGAGATCTTAAGATTGAAATATCACAATATTGCACATGTATTAAGATAGAACTAACCATGAAGAATAGTATTTAAAAAAACTTGGTTGGAACAAGAGCATTATGCATTATGGTTACCTGTTTCAAAATTTGTTTCAGTAAAATAATCCTGTTCAGTTTCAAATGGAACAACACAAGGGTTCAGCTAGTCAAAGAAAATCAGATTTTTATAGAAACTAATGAAAGTGCTTTTTTTTGTACATAAATTTTATGTTTAAATATGTTTGTTTTATCCTAAAAGATGACCTGACAACAAATTAAATTTTATATTAAAGCAAGGCCAAATATTCTACAGCAGAGATAAAAATCAATATCAGATTTTCAGATTGTAGTGGATGATCTATAGTATCTCTTGTCTCACATGCAGTATGCCCATGATTTGCAACACTATAGAATCCACATCAAGGATGGAAGTGCTTATACTACCCTCAGAGTGGGATTTAAGGAGCTGCAGGAGGCATAGGGTTTGCAAAAGCCAAGAATTCTGAAAAGTGAATAAAAGCCATGAAGGAACTGCTTTGTTCCAGCAGGAATGAAAATGAGAGATTCACTTCCCTCCTGATCTGCTGCTAGAAAGCAGCAAGGACACTTCTCTGAGAGGCTAAATACTGGCCATGCATTCTCTTGGTCCATGTCTGGATGAGGAGAAGTCCCTTGTTGCTTGGGCTGGGATTGAAGATTTGGACTGCAAGGTAATACCCAAGGACTGAAAGGCAAAAATAGGAACAGAAATCAGGGCAGGTGATTTGGTCACCAGCGAGTGAATTCTGCAAAGATGTAAGAAAGGCTGCCATAGGTAGAGGCCCAAGTCAGGTATATGAAGTTTCTGTTTCTAATGCAGCCAACTATAAGCAGCTATCTAGTTAAAAGACATGTCAATACTGACTAGGAATTCTGGGAGCTGTCAGTTAGTCTGCCCTGGGCTAAAATATATTTCTTACTGCTTTCTGCTCTTGGTTGATGCTTCAGACCAAGAAAGCTATTAGCATGCTGCTTCCCTCATGTGCAGGTATTCATATGTGCATGTCAAGATGTGTGTAACTTATTAATAGTCTTCCTCCCAGGTATCATTACAGGTATCTCTAAAAGAAATTCTGATTAGAATAAAACTTAATGTTTACAAAAAACCAAGGTTGTGTAAAAATGTGGTGTCCATCAGGATGAGGGAGTTGTAGCATTGCCTGGTGACTCTCTTGATATGATGACCACCTCTGGCACTTCAAGGGAGCAGGGCATGCTCATGACTGATGGTCATATGTTTTACATCCTTGTATCTCCACACAGAACTATTACTGAGGAAATGCCAGAGGAAATAACTGGCAAAGTTTTGGCAGCAAGGACTCAATGTGAATGTAGGGATTTTCTTTCTGCTTTTTCCAAATAGTCCTAGATGTTGCAAGTGACCAATTTGAAAGAGTTGCCCAGAACCAGGGCTTTTTGTAAGCTCTTTCTTCTAATTGTATTTCTCACTATAGCAATGTCTTGCTGCAGCACATGAGACCACTTATGTTCTACATTTATTAATTTTGAAAACTGTTTTAATCTGCCATTAAGATAAACTATGCTCCAAATGATCTGCTAGTACATTTCTAAGTACCTTAAAGCTGTAAAGGATAGGTATTCTCTTGCCAAAAGCGCTCCTAACCTTGGTGCTGTGGTTGTGCACTTGGGTCAGCTTGCAGGTCTGTATGGCCTCCAGCTTACACTTTGATAGAGGCTTGGAGAAAACTCCAGTTTCACTTCAGTCATGGGAAGGATCTGGAGAGAAAGTCAGCATGGTAAACTGTCCTAGCAAAGAGCTAAGACATGTTTTTTCAAGACATGCCTTTTATTCAAAGCAAGCCCAGCTTGTGTTTGTCAAATGCTTGTGCTTGTCAAGGAATAGGACTTCTGCTCTTCTGTCAGCAAGATAAATTTTATGAACATTACTAAATCCTTTCATTCAGATTTCATTGCTATAGTTGAACAGTTCCTTCTATACCATGTTTTGTGTACTTGTAATTTCACAAATTAGTTTCCTACCTCCTCAAGTTATTTTATATCCAAATATTGTTTTCCATTTCTATTATCAAGATCAGCTGATTTGCCTGATTGAAAAAACAATCACAGCTGGCTAGTGCTGAATATCTGAAGAAAAGTCTTAGAATTAATTTCTAAACTAAAAGTTAAGAAAGAAGTGTTATTTCAGCAATGCTTCTGGTTTTCTGAAGGTTATTAGATATCCCATGATGTTAAAATACCACTTTTTTTTCCATTCCTCAGTGCTGCTTTTGAAGATTGCTACAAACAGGCACAGCTCTCTAAAGAGTTTTCCTGCCAAGAATTCAGCACAAATTGACAGGGTCTTAAGTCTTAATGGCTGCTTTAAGGGAGAGAGGTTGTATTGGGAATAGAACTGCTTTTGGGAAAAAAAAAAAATCAGAATTCTGGAGAATAGTTGAAATCTTCATGTAACTACAAGGGTATCTATTTGGTTCTCAGCTCATTTCCTGACATGGGAAAAACACTGCAGGGAGGGCTCTGGAGTACTGTGGATAATAATCCTCTTGCCCTCTCTGTCTGATTCACTGATCATTCCCTTCCTTTCTGACAGATGAATTAAGAGCATCCTTGTACATCAGTGAGAAGCCTTTAGCTGAATAAAAGTAGGCAGAATGAGAAGTTAATTTACAAACTGTGGAATAACCACATTGCTATTATTAGTGCACTTTTTGCAGTAATGGAGTCAGACACAGCAGGATATTTGCTGCAAGATTCTCTCCTTCATCTATTTATTAGATAGCTGTAGTTCTATAACTTTGGAATAAGTTCCTGTAGCCTGAACTGAGGAGAAAGTCCTCAGTCCTGCATCTCCTGATGAATCCCATCAGTGCAGGTTGCTGCCCAGCAGTTGATCCTTAAAATTGTTAAGCTCAAGAGAAAATTACAGCACATGGGATTTTTTTTGCTGTTGTGTTTTGTTTGTTTGCTTTTGCAAACTGGTGGGATATTCTCTATGTTGAAATGACTCATCTAAACATTGTACAAGGAGGTGGTTACCTGTAAAAGAAATTTAATGTTTCTGAATTATTATCTGGCCCAGTACTATCTAGGTATCCCATAAAATAGCCAAACTCTGGCCAAACTACTGCTCTTTTGAAACGTAGTTCAGCAGGAATATCTGATATAAATTGATATAGATTGAGTCACAGCTTGGACAGGAGCACTCCTTGCTGGTTTAGGAACTGGCTGGATGGCCAGGCCCAGAGGGTGGTGGTGAATGGTGCTGCATCCAGTTGGGGCCAGTCACCAAAGTGGTGTCCCTCAGGGCTCTGTGCTGGGCCAGTCCTGTTCAGTATTTTTATTGATGACATGGATGAGGGGATTGAATCTTTCATCAGTACATTTGTGGATGCCACTAGCTTAGTGGGAGTGTGTGTTGATCTCTTGGAAAGTAGGAGGGCTCTGCAGAGAGACCTGGAATGGTTGGATGGATGGGCAGAGTCTAACAAGATGAAGTTTAATAAGTCCAAGTGCTGAGTTCTGCATTTTGGCCACAATAACCCCCTGCAGTGCTATAGCCTGGGGACAGTGTGGCTGAGCAGTACCCAGGCAGAAAGGGACCTCGGGGTGCTGGTCAACAGCCGGCTCAGCATGGACCAGCAGTGTGCCCTGGTGGCCAAGAAGGCCAAGGGTGTCCTGGCCTGTGTCAGGAATGGTGTGGCCAGCAGGAGCAGGGAGGTCATCCTTCCCCATACTCAGCACTGGTGAGGGCACACCTCGAGTGCTGTGTCCAGTTCTCACTCCTCAGTTTGGGAAGGATGTTGAGACGCTGGAGCATCCAGAGGAGGCAACGAGGCTGGTGAGGGGCTTGGAACACAAACCCTGTGAGGAATGGCTGAGGGAGCTGGGGGTGTTTAGCCTGGAGAAAAGGAGACTCAGGGGTGACCTTATCAATCTCTATAACTCCCTGAAAGATTACTGTACTCAGGGTGGGGGCTGGTCTCTTTCTCCACGCAGCAGCTGACAGAACAAGGGGACACAGTCTTAAGCTGTGTCAAGGGAAATATAGGTTGGATATTATAAAAAAAGGTTTTACAGAAAGAGTGATAAAATACTGGAATGGTCTGCCAAGGGAGGTGGTAGTCACCATCCCTGGATGTGTTTAAAGAAGATTGGATGTGCCATTCAGTGCTGTGGTTTAGTTGAAGTGTTAGGGCATGAGTTAGACTTGATGATCTTGAAGGTCTCTTCCAACGTAGTGATTCTGTGATTCTGAGTCTATGGTAAGTCCTGGGTCTAGCTTTGAGCAGATTTTTTTAAAGGGATGATTAATGTAAAATTCTATTGATTACTTTTATAAATGCCTTTAACTGAAATGGTAATGTAATGTTGATATTGTTTGGGAGCCTTAAGTAGTGATTCATCTGAATACAGCTGAATAGCGCATCTTTTGCAGGAGTTTCCAGTTGAGGCACTGATGGTATGTCTGGAATCTCTCCACTCCCTCTGCACAGTGACTGCCAGAGCTCTCAAGATTTGAAGGACAAATAATTGTGCTCTGCACCCTTTTCTGTAACCTGGC
Organism: Lonchura striata; assembly: GCF_050655825.1. Taxonomy (NCBI): domain Eukaryota; kingdom Metazoa; phylum Chordata; class Aves; order Passeriformes; family Estrildidae; genus Lonchura; species Lonchura striata. Next base: position 35,537,168 of record NC_140705.1, read on the forward strand.
AAATACAGTGCATCTATTGTGCCTGCTAAGGGATCCAGGCTTACAGTAGTGCATTTATTAACTGGGTTTCTATACTTCTGGGTTTTTTTTCCCCCAGAAATAGTCAAATTAAAGGAAAACTTTTTGTGCCATGTTATCTGTCTTTTTTTTTTTTCCTCTTTTTTTTTTTTCTTTTTCTATTTCAGAGTTAAAAGACAAATTGGACTTTTTTTGTCCAGCAAAATATTGCTGCCTTGGTGATGGTTTCATCCTGGGAATATCTTTTGTCTTCCCTGAGACCCCTGTCCTATGTTAAGTCTCCGCTCCCTTCCAGGTATCCTCATATTGCAGTGAAACTCTGATAGAAGAGGAATTAGGGGGAGACACAGCACTGGCATTCTCAGATATCCCTTCTTTAATGCAAAAAATGTTGGAGCTGGGAGAAGTAAATAGAAGAACAGTCTAACATTCCTTTATCACATTCCAAAAGGGAGGCTCAGACTGTAAACCATATGTTAAATAATTGCTATAAATGTTGACTAGGATTCCTTTCAATGTGAACCATTAGTCTGCACTGTGCCTCAATGAGTCTGCAGTGGTTACATACCTATCACTTACATAGCTTTTCAGGAGAATCATGGAAGCTTAAAATAGCACTGCCTGCTCTTGTGTGACTATGTCATTAAAGCTGAGCCGGTCAGCCCGGTCTGTGCTTCAAGCAAGGCAGTACAAGCACAGAGGTTTCCATTTGTTGATACACAGATTTGAGGAGGAAGAAATAATAAAAATCCTTGCACCAAAACATTCTCAATTTTGAAAGTCAGGTTTATTTATGAACTAATAGACAAGCAAGAAAAAGGTGACATGACTTGTCTGTTCTCACAAAATGTATTTCTGACTGTGACACTTCTCTGTGACACTTTGGAAATAAAGCCAGATAGATGGAATATATTTTCCTCTCAAAAGAGACAGGCCTTTAATTCCTGTGTGAAGACAGGCTTTCCTTGCACTGCTCCTTTGAAACAACCAAGCCTAATCAAGACTTTAGTTTCTGCATCAAGGTGCAAGGTGGCTTCAGGACACTGAAGAGTAGAAAACAAAAACCTGCATAACCCAGTTTATGTTTTAACTTCAGAGATGAGGAAAGGGACTCAGCTTCTGCTTGTGTCCTGCCCTGTCAACTGTAAATCCTTACACTTAGGTGTATCATCTTTGAAGAGCTTTAACTGGTGCCTTGGAGTGTTTATGGCAGCAGAAGACCTTCAGGCCAAGAGGCTGGTGCTCAGCAGGGTCTCTAGTCAGAGGAGGCCTGAGTGCAGAGAGAGGCTAACTGAGCTGGAAGGTCTTTTTCAGATGAGCCATGAGTGGAAGTGACTGGAGGGTTAGTGAGTGCAGAATCCCTTGGTGAATGTAGCTGTGTTAATGGAACTCAGACAGACTCTTTCTCAGGCCAGTATCTCCACTAGGCACGGGAAATGGGTGAAGCTTCAGAAAGCAGTGCTTTGTGCCATCCTGGCAATTGTTATCTTCTGGGAAACAAGTGCTCTGTTCACCTAATCTGACTCAGGCCATGCCCTGAACTGGACTGCTGAGTTGTTTCCTCTGCAGATCAGTGGTGTAAAAGCACCAGCTTCAACTTTGTCCCCACACTAGCAAAATGAGGGTATATTCTCAGATGAGCAACCTGTTAAGTAAATCCCATCTTCTGTATATAGCTGAATAAAGGGGTGTCTTCCTAGATGAGACAGCCAGTTTAATGTGATAGCAAATTCATCAAATAGCTGATATTATTTTCCATTAATAAATACCACTAAGGTATCCAACTTTACAGAGATTTAAAAACAACCGTGTGTGTTATTTTTAATGCCTCTTCAAACTAATCCGGGAATTCCTCCTATCACAATGCAGGAATCTTTTTACTGACCGTCTGTCAATGGCCTACATACGCCGCCAGGGGGAAGAATTTATCTGTCTTTCAGGTACCAGGCCTCCATTCTTTGAATCGTTTAAAAGTTGATACTAATTCTAGAAGAGAAATCCAGATGCTTTGGTTATAAAACAGTCTTGTGCAACCTGAAGTCTTCAGTAAGTTACAAATAAATTAAAGTAATTTTTGTGGTCTAGTACAGATTACAACCCTTCCCTGAAAGTATGTTTTTCTTTGGAAAATAAATAATCCCCTTCCCCTTATTTGTATAAAAACTAAGCCTGTGAAGGTGTCAGCGAAAGTCTTGCTGACTGTTATGGTATGGGAACTGACTTTCTGCATCGACAAAGCTGCAGGCTCCACCTCCATCTCTACTGCCAACAGCGTTTGGTTGAACTCTGAAAAACTGTCCACTTTTAGCTGATAATCTTTTCAGGAGGAAGTGTTGCCAGCACTACTTTGAGCACCAAGGTTTATGACTGACTTGAAATTTGCCTTTGTAGGGAGAGAGCTGGCATTGGCACCTTCTCTTACTCCTTCTAATCCCCAAAACTACATTTTTTTTTCTCCTCTTGCTCCTCCCCACCTGCAGAAGAGCTGGTTCTTGTGTGATTTACCAGGAAGCATAGAGGAAAATCTCTGTGACCCTAAGCTCACTAACAGCAACACACGTCTGCTTCAGGAAGGGCCTCAAAACGTTATCATCCAGCAATTTGTAGAAAAAGAGATCCTGTAGATTTTTATTCTCTTGATGAAAATCTTGCTATAGTTGCTGGGCTTAAGGGTATAGAATTTTTAAATATCAATGCAGAGGACATATTAAGAAACCCCATTAGCTGTGCTACTAGAATGAAACCTAAGACTTCACAATTGTCCTTTGCAGGATTGTTTTGATCCCTGTTCTACAGATCTTCCCAAAAGCATTTCCCATGGGTTATGCTGGCACTCCTTGCACTCTGCCTTTGTACACACACTGACAACATGGATGCAACCCTGCAGCTACTTGCCAGGTAGCATAGTATCATCTTAATTTTACTGATAAGAGTGACTTGTCTGAGGTCATAGTGGAAAAAAAAAATATCATCTTGATCTCATCATGATTCTCAGTGGAGTTCCCTCTGTCTGACAGTGTAAATCAAAGGCAAAAAAATTAAATCAGTGGAAAACTTTTCATCTGTTATCCCCACATTCCCTGTGCCTTTTGAGCTTATTTGATTGCCTTCCAGGGACATGGCTTTTAAGTTTAATTAGCATGCTATTACTCTTTCCTCTATCTGACACAGAAAAGCTAGAAGTAATTGCATATTGACTAACTGAAGCACTTACAGCAAGGCAGTGCATTCATCCAGTGGTGTGCCCACTGGTGTGTGCAACAACCTGGGGCTCACTGGGCTGTATGTGCAGGCTGTGACCTGTAGCATTAGCAGGCACTACACCCAAGGAGTTGCCACCTCCAGCAGCAATCATGAGACCTGAAAGCAAGGATGGCTCTCTTGCTTGTGTTGCAGAGCAAAGTTGCCTTGTCTGTGCTGCCTCTGCCTGCACCACTCACTGTGTACCATACACACATTTTGTTTATACATGTATGTATGAATTTATCTATGTGTTGTATGCATTTATAGGTGCGTAAATACATTTATCTGTACCGGGTCTGGCTGGGATGGAGTTAACTTGCTTATCAGCATTCCTTGTGATGCTGTGCTTTGTATTTGTGGTGTGTTGTTAACACACAGGTGTTTTGGCTCTGTGCTTGCTTGGCATGAAGGTTTTCTTTTTCCCACTCTACCCCCTTCAGCAGGCCATTCATAGAACAGTTTGAGTTGGAAGGGCCCTTAAGGATCACCTAGTTCTGACCCCCGCTGCCATGGTGTATATATTGTATGTATGAGCATATATGGGTCTAGAGGAGGGCCATAAAAACAATTTGGGGTCTGGAACATCTTTCTCATAAGGAGAGACTGCAGGAGGTGGGCCTCTTCAGTCTTGAAAAGACTGAGAGGGCATTTCATTAATCACTAAATAGCTCAAAGATGGGTGCCAAGAGGAGGGTGCCAGACACTTTTCAGTGGTGCCCAGTGAGAGGGTGAGGAGCAGTGGCCACAATCTAAAGCACAAGGTGTTCTACCTCAACATCAGGAAGAACTTCTTTGCACTAAGGGTGGCAGGGCCCTGGATAGGCTGCCCAGAGAGATCGTGGCTCTCCCTCTGGAGATGTTCCAAACCCACCTGGACATGTTCCTGAGTAACCTGCTCTAGGTGACCCTGCCTTGGCAGGGGGTTAGAATGGATAATTTCTATAGGTTCCTTCCAACCCTAATGATTCTGTGATATTAAGGTACATATGCTTATGTACAGTATGTATGTGTCTTTATACAAACGTATCTATATTTACACACACCTTCATACAGCCATAGCTGCAGACATCCGCACACGGTTCGTGTGCGCGCCGAGACACTCACACCTCCACTCCTGTGCTTCCACAGCCGCGTCTTCGGAATATATGCAGGCGTGTAAGTTCTGCACGCACACTGCCCCGTGTGTCCTGCACGGACAGCGTCTCCCCGTGCTCTGTGTGTAAGCTCAATCCCCGCTGTGCCGCCGGGCGCGTCCCCAGGGCAACGCGCGGGCCGGCGCTGGCCGCGGCCGCCGGCCGGGCCGGGCGCGGGCGGGCCGCCCTCGCTGCGGTGAGTCTGAGCGGCTACACGGCGTGCGCGCTGGGCCGGCATGGCCGGCCAGCTGAGCCGAGGCGTCATCAAGAGGATAATCCGCCAGGTGGGCCTGGAGTGCGCTGCCCAGGGACAGAGCCTCTCGGAAACCTTGGTGGCCTTCATGGTAAGCGCAAACGAAGGGCTGGCGGCAGCCGAGGCTTTCAGGGCTGACCCGAGCTTGGAAATACCTTCGTCTCCAATCGCGGCACTCAGTGACATCCAGTATTGGGTCCTAAAAACCTGAAAAAGTAGATTATACCCCTGAAATCTTATTGACTGTAATACTTCAAGAAGGCTGCAGGTGCCGAGTCCTGCAAACTCTGAACTCCAGCTTGGAGCTCTTTCTTCTGCAGGCAGATAAACCAGTGTTTTCTTTCAGAAGTGAAAAAGAGAAGTTTTGCCAAGTTTTACCAGGTTTTCTTCGCACTCTCATAAATGAACCTGTGATGCATAGATGAATGTTTAATGCAGCAGCTATATTTATTCTTCGATGTTCACCTCCTCCCTCTCTTGTGATAGATAATTTTGTTTGTTGCTCTGCTCTGACAGGGCCAGGTAGTATAAATGGGCTGAATATTTGAAGGAACAGGCTTTGATCCCATTTAAAGTGAAAATTTAATAGAATCAATCTCAGTATTGTCCTTGGTAGACACTATAAATATCCTAAAAACATTTTATATTTTGGCGTCTCTTAGGAGACATAGCATTGCTGCAGAATATAGTCTGAATGCACCTGCAAAGCTGTCTGAAGAAAGATGGACTAGATTCCTTCTTTATTGATGATCAGCTCTTGATAAACTTGTATATAAATGTGAATGCTTCACAGCAGTACTGTTAATAGGCTATTTTTTCCCCTAAAGGTGACACTTTAGAAAAAAGATTGGGCTCAAAAGCAGTATTAATCAAATAAGCAGGAAAATATTAATGAGTAAAAAAGTTCGTACAAGTGGCTGGCAAGACACCCAGCATGAACACCAATTGCAAACATGCACTTATTTTCCTGCATGTAGCAAACTATGGGGTTCCTTATTCAAATGGCAAGTGTTTATATTGATGCATATAACACCAACTAAGAAGTTTATAAACAACCATGATAGATTTTCAAAAAATGTTACTTAAGAAAATATTTTTCCAAATAATTTTAAAGGAGCTATATTTAAATATTTGTATCACAAAAATATTTTTTTCTTCATTTGTGTCTGAGAACTGAGATTGAAACTAGGAAGATGTGAAATTAAGTAATTTTGTTTAATTATCAAAGACTGAAATGGATAAAAAAGAATAGTAAAGAATTATTGAATGCATCTGAGATTTTTTAGAAAATAAAAATTGAGTTGCAAAGATGGTATTTTGTGACATAAATTAGTATCTTTCTTTTGGCAATCTCTAGGTGAAAGCTGTTGTTTTAGATCCAAGAAATGATTTTAATATGGATCGAATACTTACAGAAAACGATATGCAAGATCTTATCCAGGTAATTGTGACATGATGTTGAGAGTCACTACCTATCTAAGACTATAGCATTATTTTCTACCTGTTCCTATAACTAAAATGACATGAATACTTCCAAAATTTTAGTGCTGCTTTATTCTCATAGCTCTGTAGCTGAAGTATGGATTATATTTCCATAAATAAATGCCTTAGAGAAGCTTTATATGGAGAAAATGGTAGTGAGGGGGCTCTACAGCTGTTGTGAAACCTGTAGTAGATCACTATCAGTTCAGATGTTTCCCCAGAGATGAGAAAGAACTCACTTCTCTGACTCTCTTTTTAGCTCTGTGTTACCAGACTGCTTGACACAACAAACCCATCCCTAAGCACAATTAAGATGCAAGTTTACTTTGATATGAACTATGCAAGCCGAGGTAATTTCAAATATGTTTTCATTGAAGTTGATTCTGAGTTTATAATTTAAGAATGGTAATTACTGCAGTAAAGCAAACTAAAAATCCCAGGAGAAATTTGCTGTATAGGAGTCTGATATTTCAGTATGGATATAGTAGGGAAAAGTGTCCATTAGATTTGAGAGTACACTCTTCTCATGCTGATTTACTGAGTATGAGTATTAGGTTGCTTGAGGACAATTACACTTTCAGGTTCAGTGGTTAGCTGCCTTCAGCAAGAAAAGCTTGCACCTGCACCTGTGTGTCTGAAGGCACTCAGAAGTCAGTATTTTATCAATATCCCTACTTGGGAGATTTGAGTAATCTTGAACAATCAGTTACAGCTTCAGCTGAGTATATTTTTGTCTCATTGGTAGTAATTTCGTATAGTCTAAGAATGAGAATGTGAAAATAAAATGAGGTGAGGAAAATGCCTCTGCTGTAAATGTAATTCCTGATCTGAAAGGGACAGTGGAGGCTGGCTGGGAAATAGAAGACACAGAACAAGAATAGATGTGAAATAAACATTTCTGTGTGGGGAGATAATGAAAATTTCCTGTTTTCCTGTTAGCATGGATTAAACCCAAAAATTAGCAACACTGGAAGTTGCTCCTAAATCCTCTGAACTCTATAAGCTCAGTAACTCCAGTAAGTTTTTGAGATCTTGAGTAGTATTCAGATTTGAGAATGTAACTTCAGGTGTGTTTGAAATATGTGTGTAAGTTAGGTCCTCCTACAGTCATAGGAGTCCAGAGAGCCAGAAATTTGCTGTTTAATTTGGCCTGAACAGTTCTCAGGACTCTACTGACTGATGTTAATTATGCTAATTTTATTAATGTTTAACTCTGCTGTTTTTAATTCTAATTGTTTGGTACTATGAACATCTCTTCCACGTACCTGTGCTTCAGAAACCTTAAACTGGTGCTCTGACCTGCATCCTCTGTATAAACCAAATTTCAAAGGATTTAGATAGCACTTTCTAAGTTACCTTCTTTCCTAGATGAATTACTGAGTGAGCAGGCGCGTGTTCTGGAAGGAAAACTGGCTCCTATAGTTAGAGCCATCACAGAGAGTGGTCCACGTGTGCAAGAAGAAACGGAGAACGTGTGTCAAAACATCGTTACCTATGTGCTGCTGAGATCTGGCCTGGGATCCCCAACAGATATTGAGGCTGTCAGAGAGGTAACAGGTCAGTAAACTCCCAGCTGTCAAATTAGGCTTTTTTTCTTGAAAAAATAAAATTTCACCTTCTCTTTGCTGATATTTAGATACAAACATGGTAAACTGTGATGAATGCTTGCTATCCAAACTATCACTGCTCAGCTTTGAAATGTAAATTTCCCATATATTTCCTACTTTTTGCATTTGTTCAGGAGAGGCTATTTTTGCTTATTGATTTTCTTTTCCCTCATATTGAGGGTTTTCTCTGACTTTGTAACGCTAACAGCTGCCTTGCAGAGTGTATTCCCCCAGACAGAGATGATTACTTTCATCTCACTCAGTAAGAAGGACAAAGAACAGCAGCTGAAAGATCTTGCCATGATAGTGACAGGAATTCGTTTGTACAACAAGCAGTGCCAGAAAGGAGGGAGCGGCATTGATGACTGTAAGTAAACAACTGCGTTTGAGTTGGGTATTCCCAATTCATTCTTCCTGGACTTCTTCACTGGAACTGCTCCAATAATTTCCCATTTTAGGGAGTCATATTATTTTTAATGATATTTTACAAATTAAGAAACTGAGAATTGAAAATAGTGCGGATTCTCTCAGGAAACCCATGTCAGTTGTAGTAACAGAGTTGCACCTATGATAAAGCAAAGTTTTCTCACATTCCTTGACTTGACTGTTGTGGCAGCAGCTCTCTGGCCACAGAGAGCAGGCACAGACTTTCCCAGGGAAGGCTGTGAGAAGATCAGAGAAAACAATGAGAAACAATTCTTATCTCCACTTGTTGCACCTGCTGTTGTGCACATGTGGAATGTGTCATGAAGATTTGTTTACCAAAGAGTGATTTCTTAATTGGACACTGGATAGTGTTTGGATTGATTGACCAATTAGGCCAAAGCTGTATTGGAGTGGCTGTAAGGGTTACTGAGTTTCCTAATAAGTGTAGTACAATATAGTATAAGATGATATAATAAAGCAATTGATCAGCCTTCTGCAATCATGGAGTCAATGCTAATTATTCCCCAGCTGGGGGCCTGTGGTGACACACTGTGGTATTTCCACATTGTAATTCTAAATATTTGCAACAACCTGACTAGTGAGATAGGGTGGTTTAATCTGGTTTGCAAGTATTTGGAAATGCGTGAATATAAGAACAAAATGTAGAAATCAAAATTTCATTGGAAGACCATTATGCTCAAATATTGCACTTTTACCACGTGGTAATGATTTCATTAATTCCTTTTATACATATTTTGTATTTATTCTGTGTGACTAGTGCCAGGCATCCTGAGTGAAGCCATTCCGTCGGCTACACGGACTCTCGATGAACGTCTGAATTCCTGCCAGCTGCTAGCCCACCGCTACACAGCCCTGCTGGAATCCATGCAGGAAGAGCCCCAAAGGTTCTCCCGGCTTAGGCTTTTTAAATTGAAAGAAGCACTATTCAATGTGAGACAGTATGAAGCCTTCCTTTGCATCCTTCAGGTGAGATGTTATAGCCTGTGGACTTTTATTGCAGATGGAATGTCTTCAAGTTACCTACTTGCACAGGACAGAAATAGAAGAAAAAATATTCTGAAATAAATGAAATAAAATAAAATACATCTTTAGATAAAGAACCATAGATTGTTTAGGTTTGAAAATATCTTTAAAATCATTGAGCCAAACCATTAACTTATTAGCCTGGCACTGCCAAGTCCACCATTAAACAGTTGCTTGCATACTGATTCTCTGTCTCAAAAGGCATGAGAGAAAAAAATCTCCTTGATCAATCCATAAATCATCTCAGTTTTAGTCTGCAGACACCCCCAAAATATCTAGAGTCATCAAAAGTCTTTCACAAATACAATTTAAATTCTTGTTTTGTTAATTAAGAGCTTTTCATTTGTCTTTTGAGAAACTGCAGGTTTTTATTAGTCTTTCCTGTATAAGGCATTGAAAAAAAGTCTTTTTTTTTATTTTTTTTATTTCTTCATTGGGAAAATGTAGAGGATTTTCTATAAATATTGGTAGTTTATGTGTGACTGAAGTGCCAGAACACCTAAACATTTAAGAAAAAAATAAATGAAGAGGCCCAGGCATATACTTATTACTAAATACTTGATTTTTGGAGTGCAATATATCTTACCTGATGTTCTCTTTCCAGTCTAATGCAATTGGAAGTGCTCAAGAAGTTGAATCATTGGATGTTCAGTTTGAAGCAGCAATGATGGTATTGAAAAACACAGTGCAGGATAAGACTTCAATAGAGTCCAGAGAAGTTTTTGTAAGTATTATGAATGGAAAACCCATTAGTTCTTCAGTAGAAAACATTATTAAAGTAAGATACTTTGCTGGTGTGTTTTTGAATAGTTTATGTTTAGCAAGAAGCTCTATATTTTTTCTCTGATACAGTATCACCTATGATTTTTGAAGGGACAAATAAAAGACTAAAGTAAGAAGAAGGTAATGTACACAAAGGGAGCAAAGGAATTAAATGGTATTTTACTGTGTCTTGAGTTGTCATTATTTGTAGATTTCCTTTTTTGTGTGTGTATATATTCTTTCCTGTTCTTTGCAGAAACTGTAAGAACATAATGATTGCAGAAAACAGCACAATAGAGTATGATTCTTTAAAGTTATTAAAGTTATTATAGCAATCGCTGTACTTACAGTATGAGTCATTGATATAGTTTTTCTGAAGAAACTGGGTTTCTGTGATGGGGCTGTCAGCCTCTTTTCCCTTCCCAATAGCTTCTGAACCTGTTGGCAAGTTTCAGTCACATTTGTCAGAGTCCAAAGATATCAAAATATGTCATTTTGTGCAAGTTTTATGGGGGAAAAGAAGAGCAGCTAGAGACACACAATTAGAGCCTTACCAAGATCAGGTCTGAAATGGAGTTTGCTCTCTGGCCAGTGAGCAGCCACTGAAGGATTGATATTCTGTACTGTTGCACCCTTGGTTGGGAATGACAGGACATGGGAAAGAGGTATTAGGGGAAGGGGATGATCAGTGCTGTGATCTACAGGTATTATGAGAGAGGCTGCTTAAAGACCCTGTGAAAACCTGGGATTATTATGCTGGCATGTTATAAAGGAAACAGGAGAGAAATATGCTAGAAACCAGCTTTATTTAATTTGCTTTTCTTGTAAGAACTTGTAATATTGTGTGATTTGATTATCATTCCAATTCCTTGTGGTTAGCTGCTGCACCAGCATACAGTTTCATACATATTTTAGGCTATTTTTCAACATTCTAAGCTAATTATTAGAAAGCAAAATAAAGTCTACTGTGGAGGAAGAGGAAGATCATGACCCCCACCTACTCAGAGTATTTTTTACACTTCCCATAAGAGCATCCAAGCTGGAAACTCATGGGAATGGCACTTTAACTAAGTGATCCAAGCTTCAATTTATGTATGCTTTTGATTTTACAAACCAAATGTTCTCATTTGGAGATCATTTTCCCCTTTTGTCCAGGTACTTAAAGCAGTTTTTCCTCTTCTATATCTTTATGGGGCTTGGGTGACAGATGTACCTTACTTTTTCCCTAAAAGCTGTCTGTTGTTGTTTGCTGCCTTCCTGGAATTTTTTTTCTCTTCTGGCTGGTTAATTGTTTTGTCTTCTCTGCCAAAGACAGAATATATAATGCCTTTTGATTTCAGATCCTTTTCAGGTAGAGATTGTTCTATTAACACATCATTTAAACAACTTTTCTTGTCTTTGGCTTGTTGCTGACAAGCTGGATCCTCTACAGAGGTAGAGAAGCAGGGCATTCTGTCTTTTAAAAAGCATAGGATAAGGCTAGATTTGTAGTAAACATTTGTTTTAGGAAAAATAGTACATTTCATTAATATTCTTTGTTTATTCTATTAAGAATGTTTTTGATCTTCCTTTAGTTTCTTCTCTTTTTGTAACCATAACATTTCCACAGCATTAGCAATGCTGATGAATTCCAGAGCTGGCTCTGTTGACTGCTCTTATGATAATGTTAACATGCATAAAATGTGTGGTTAAGTGTACATTTCAGATTGGTTGAATCTCTCTTCCTGTAAATACTCTCTGTGTGTTTAGATGTAACAGGGCACATTTTATGTCACTGTCATTGAAAACAGCATTTAAACTTAAAGCTTATAGGCTGCTTCTTTATGTGCCTACACCTGTATGCCAATCGCATGAAGGGAGCCTCCAGTTTTGCCTTGAACCCTGGACCACTCTGAAGAGGCCTGCACCCCTTCCATTTGACACACATGATGGCCTGGGGGCTGTGGCACCAACTCACTCTGGAAGCAGGGCAGACAAAATAACAAAACCTGATAGTTTGTATATAGGTGTGGTTTTACCTACTTTGGTAATTAATCAGGTGTGTTGCTTCTGGTCCTTACTTCTGTACGCCATATTTTCAGTTATAAAAGTGTATTGTCAGTGAAGTGCTAAATTCAAAGCATGGTGAGAGAGTACATTTATTTGAGAAAGGCTCTGGAGTAAAATATAGAAAAGTACAGCTCTTGCCTGTGGGTTGACATGATGGATATACTTGCTTTAGGCATATGTGACGGAAGCTCCTCTTACAGTGTCCCTGAGTTCCCCTGGAATTTCTGGTTGCTGAAGGCCTTGGAGATCAGCCCTGCATTGTTCATAGCTGAGATTGTTGTGCACAGTGCTTGGGTTACACCATAGATATAAAACAAATCTACATTTCAGATAATTTTCTTTATGTTCTAGCCTCTGTTTATGGAACTTTCCAAGCTTTGGACTGGCTTCCAGGATGAAATGCTACTGCTAAACTTCCTCACAAATATGGCTGACAATCTGCAACAATTCTTGGAAATCCACTCACAGCTTTTTCCAGAGGAAATGCTAACATCTCTTCTGGAAGGAGTGACTGTGAAAAGTGATGTGGAAAGGATAAAAGAAACCATGGGTATGGAAAGTTGAAACTTTTTGGTTTTCCTTAATTTTCCAAGATTTTGTAGTTTGAATTTTCTTTACAATAGATCTTTTACAGAAGGTGCTATATATTGATTTTTTTAATACTCAGAATTTGCACAGTAAATTAAAATAAGCCTTGTAGGTTATAGATTTACATTTTCATGTAGTGTAGCTTGTGATTCTATCTTTACATATAAAATTAAAATAAAACTTCTAGATACAAGTATACCTTACAAAAATGGCAGAATGATCAGAAAATATTATAATTTTTTGTGAAAGTTTTTATGTGTATTTATGTCTTTTTATACCTTTCAGAACTTTGGAAATTGAGGGGTAGGTTGTTAACAATTTAACAGGGCTTCGTTTACCAGCAGAGTTTTTTTTGTAAGATGGTATCCCTAGGAACCAAGTTTTATGCCAGGGAGTTTGTAATGCATGTGAGGGTGAAAACAAAATCAAATAATAAAATATTATCTTCTTCTTGTTGTCCCTGTTGGCTTTTCTTCTCTCGTGTTTTCAAAGAAAACTAATGCTACTAAAAAAGATTCTTGCAGGACTGATTTTCAGTAGGTTCTCTTTTAAGTCAGGACTAAAGTTTGGCTTTTGCGATCTGGGCACTGCAGGTCATCCTGTGAAAACCAGAGTTATCTGATCATCCTGTAATATTATTAGCTTTTAGTAATCTGATATTTTAATATTGAAATCCTTCCTGTTTTATCTTTTCTTAGGAACCAGAGTGAATGTTTCTGATTTCAGGAACCAAGAATGGCTTTTTCCAGAGACAACTGATAATTTTGATCAGTTGCTGATCCAGTACCATGGTTTTTGTGCACATTCTATTGCCGTGAAAGGTATTACCCTACCAGGTATGCTTTGTGGTTAGGTATTTTCCATACTGTATGTTTACACTGTATGTTTAGACAAGGATTAAGAAAAATGTTAAGGCATTCTGAATGCATCCTCTTATATCCAAACTGGAATACTGTTTATCTAGATTTGTAATTTTCACCCCAGGTAACTTATTTCCCTTGTTAAAGTATCTTTTTTTAAATACACAAATAAACTGCCCTTAGAAGGCTTGAAGAGGAAGCAGAGGAGAAACAAGATGGGATGGATAAATGTTTCTTCCTGCTCTGTGTGTGTCTGTATAACATACACTGCAGCTGAATACAGGTTTGATTACTGTTCGTGTGCTGTAATGCAGGCATAGGGAAATGGCCATTCCTTCTATTTTGTGCATCCATATATAGTAAATATAGCCATTCATATGTATTTTTAAATAGCCAACCTCATATGTATTTTTAAATAGTCATGATGAAGTACTAAAAAGCTTTTGGTCTCTGTAGGCTCATTTGTCTTGAAAGTTAGCCTTATTTCAGCTATTCTAGTTCATGTTTTCCATCTCTCTATACTTTCTAGAACCTGTCCATACAGAATTTTTTTAAGCCTATGGGAGTTTGAGAGGAAAATACAGCCATTTACTTGTCAGTGTTAAAGAACAGATATTTTATTGGCAATGTAATTTACTTACACTTACTTAGTATTTCACATGAGAACAGCTGTCCTTAGTTGGATTGAAGGTCTCTCTAGCCCTGTATCTGATTATTGCACATGGACAATCATGTACAATTTAAAATTACGAGAATTCAAATCAGAGTGATCTTTCCTTAATTATATCCCTTCTTGTTCTAGCAGTTGGTGGTTATGGGATTTCCTCTGATTAATGTTGAGTCTGTAACATTCTGTTGAATAATCCTTCAAAGAAATTTTTTGTTCATCTAATTGATTTTGGAATCTATCTAGAGTTTGACATGGGATGTTCTTATTCTCAAGAGCCCCACAATTATTATTATATATGCTATGAAAAGGTACCTCTTTTTGAGATGGTTTTAAGCTCTGGCTTGATAATTTCAATAAAGACTTGATAGTCCTTCTGTTAGGAAAATTACTAAATAGTAATTTTATGTGGCACACAATTCACGGTTTTACAAAAAAAGAAATATTATTTCTTTTTTTTCTTTTTAATGCTGAGGAGGCTAACCCCTCCTTCTATGAAAGGTATCACAAGCCTTTGATCACTCCTAGCTTCCTTTTATTTGCTGTGTTGGAACAAAGTGTATTATTACAAATGTAGCCTACAGGTTGTTATAATATTGGTTTTCTTCTCTTCCTCTGGTTGCATACTAATAATTCCTTTTTTGACTGAGTATTTTCAAGGCACTGTCTCTGATGATTCTAGTCTTCCCTGGGAAAAGACATTTAAGCACAACCTGCCACTGTCCTTGAAATCAGTCTGTGTTTTCCTATATAATTTATTTGGCCTTTATTTACACTTTATTTTCTCTGTTAATTTGTTGTTCAGCTTCCCAGCTGCTTTATCTGCTTCTTCAGTTCATCTCAGTGTTATGCTCTTTGGTATAAATGCACTACTGTTCTGCAATCAGGTATTTGCTGGAGATTTTAAGTGAAACATTTTAGAGTAGAAACTAGTTTCTTATGCCTTTGCTGTATGTGTTTTATCTGTTGTTTTTCTGAGACATGCACCTAAGGCATGCTGGATGTGAACTGATAAAAAGCAGTTTTAGTGACCTAACAAAATAGAGTTTTCTGTATTTAAAAAAAGCTTGCTTTCAAGGGTTTATACTGAGTTCAGAAATGAAGGAAGTGAAAATAACTTGAGGGAACACAGAATCTTGATTACAAATGTCTTTTGTATTGGATATTATACTGTTCACTATTTTAATTTGTGGTGTTAATTTTGGGTTGGTTTTTCTCCTAATTTTTAGGAAATCCTGCTATTGGAATTTTGAAGCACAATGGGAAATACTATGTTTTCAGTTCAAACGAAGCTGCATACATCTTTGCTCAAGATCCAGATAAGTTCATTCAGTTGAATGTAGAAAAAGCAAAAGAATATGCAGAACTAATTCAACTGCTTGAGCTCCATCATCATTTTGAATACCTTGTCCCGCGTGCACAGGTACACACTGCCCATGCCTCTTGCTAAACAGCTGCTGGGTCACTGGTTGGTCTGTCCTTTCTAAAAGAAAACATATGATACCTATCTTTAGGAAAGAAGTAAAATCCTCTGCCTATCTGAAGGTCCATCTTTTCCAGGTCTTCAGAGCATTGAAGAAATGTTTCTACTTAGTGTCATTCTCACCTTATCTACTCATAGGAGAATATGTAAATCCAAGGCATTCTGGCAGTGATAAAAGCTGCTAGTCCATAGCCTAAGCAGGTCTTGTGTCTGGTGTTTCTTTTCCTCATTTTTGCAAAAGTAGCTTAAAGGACCAGTAAATAACTTGATATCTAACATATCTTCTGTTGCATTTAAGTGGAGCTTTAGCTCAGCAGTCCATCCATGTGTGCTGGATGAGGGTGTAGTTGTATCTGGGGACAGGAGTTATGGAACATATTAAAAAATAAAAGGAGAGTCATCAATAATGAATGTGAAGTGTTATTATGTGAAATCCAGAGACTTGATTTGGATTTATAGACAACATTCTCTGTGATCGACTTGTGAATTTTAGATTCCTAGCAGTGGAAAAAATGTAGTTTTGAACTGGCCCTTGGTTTCAAATATAGTTTATATCCCAGCTATAGCAGAGATGTGTGCACTTCTCCCAGTTATGATTTGTGATTTTTAGTCCATTTGTGAAGACAAACTGAGGTGCCTGCATTATAAAATACTGCTGGTGATGGGACCCATTTTTCTAAAATCCAACAATTAAGCAATTGGTAGGTAGAAAGGAGCTTGCAGCTCAGCTGTGGCCTCTGCCTCATAAGTTTTCTGTCAGAAATTAAATTCATCAGGTACTTAATGTTTTCCTTTTAGTGGGGTCATGGACAGCAAAAATACTGTTGAATGTAAAAATCATTATCCACTTGTGGTTTGCAGGTCTCTATTTGCTTTTAAAAAGTAGCATACACATATGCTATTTCTGTGTATTCTTCTTAATGCCTTGCTTGGCTTTGGTTGTTTCTTTTTATCCAGGCCAGAAAGGCAAGCAAAAGTTCGATGAAACCACCCCCAAAATGTGAGAGTGGTACTCAAACTGATACTCATATCTTGCCTCCAACTATTGTGACATCCTATGAATGGAATGAATGGGAACTGAGAAGAAAAGCTATAAAATTGGTTTGTACTGTTATTACCAGACTTTCATTGTTGGATATAACAAATTTATGAATAAATTATTCTTAACTTTTGTTCCTTGAAACATAAATATAAGCTTTTATTCAAAGACATATACTTCATTACAACTGGCTCAATTTTTTTCTGGATACTCTCTCTCCTTACTTTTAGACTTCTTCTCTCACTTCTTACATATGTTTCCCTGTTTTTTGAGCAGTTCTTCCACTGCTTTGTCTATTCATTTCAAATTTTTTGGTTGCCTTCTTTATGTAATAAGAGTTTGTTGTTTTGAACTGAATTGCATTGAATATTAAGGTTGTTCTACATTCAAATCAATTTAATGGGTGGAAGATACTACTGTATAATTTCTTTGTGAAAAAAAGCCAGAGCAAATGTTTGTCATACTATCAGGATTTTCTGATGGATTGGAAATCACAGTCTGTCCATAGAAGGTTGACCACATTTTAAATTAACAGTAAATATGTCAGAAGCTTCTTTCTAGGGTTTGCCAGCACATGCAGTTGTCAGGTATAGCACCTGATTTTCAGAATTCAGAAATGAACAACTTGTGAGTACAGAGAATATTGCAGTTAACAATATCAACTGAACATATCTAAAGGGTTTTTTTTTTCCTCTGTGAACAGATGCACTGTGGAGGCTTGTGATCTACTGGGCAGCCTATTTCCTTTGTTTTCATTTTTGCCATGAAATCTCTAACATTATGAAAGGAAACCAAAATTTTGGACTGAGGAGTCTTGCCAGTGTCGCTAGCTCATAAAGGATTCTAAGAAATAGTTGTTACTGAGGTATATAAAAAAGCCAATTAGGTTTACAAGAAACTTAGCTAAAAGCCTCTTTTGCTTTTGTAAAGGACAAAACTACATAAATAAACATAAGATGTGGTCAGTGTCTCTTCAGCATAAGCAAAAATGGATATTTTCCAATATCTGGTCATGAAGACCATTCACAAACAAATTTGTAGCTCATTAGTTTGAAATATTTAGAGAATGTATTTTAAAGTACTAAGGGTGTTTTAGCCTCAGCTGTCCAAATATGAGATTAGTGATGTAGAGCTGAAAGAAAAAATCCAGATGCATACAAAAGTGCTTTGACTACGCTAATTTGCAATATGGAGGTGATAAAACATTTAGTAACAATGTGATAAATTAACAGAAATAGTTTACCAGTGCATCAATGAATTTGATACTTCAGGGAAGCATGAGACAAACTTGTGGGTTTTGTTAGAGGAAAGAGCTCACGTGCCTTTGGGGTTTTTTTGTGTTTTTCATACTTGGCCAAAAAACTTCTAGTGGTATGAAATGTTAAGCTATTACTTTGTTAGAAAACCTATATGCTATTAGAAGTAAAATTTTTAGCTCACATTTGTTTCTCTGTGCAAGCACAGTTCCTTGTAATTGCACACATTCAGTCATTAAAACCTCAGAAAAAAAAAAATATATTGTCTTTCTTCCCATGCCATCTCCTCTCTAAGTTCCTTACTGTTCTTTGTTGGATTCTGCTTGATGACTCTGCATGTAAGGTTCAGTTATAGATTAAGGTACCAAAATGTGCCTACATTTAGGTGCTTCACCTTCCATTCCAGCAGAGAGAGGCACCTCAGTGGTGGGGGCTGGAGAATATTTTAACTTGCTCTGATACAACATTTAGGACATTTGGCCAGCTGTATCACTCTCCAGCTTCCACCGACTCCAGTCTTCACTGACTGGACTGGACTCCAGGGACTTTCTCACTTACATGAAAGGGTCTGAATTCCAGCACATGAGACTGTATTTTGAGGAGAACATTATATTATAATTTATAGTGTTTTACATTGTTGCTGACATAGAAGACTCCATGGAATAAGGAAAACCATTTTTGTTTCAAGTGCTGGCTTTGGAATATTAACACTTTGTGAGAAGTAGTTTTGTTTGTGTACCTATGACAATTTCTGTGAATAACCAGCTTTAATCATAAATTACCCTTTTGCTCCTTATGAAGGGGTTAGTAATGTGGTGTAAGAAGGCATTTTTAAACTTTTATCTGATACTTTGTGACATCAACCCCTAAACCTCATAACTTTTGGCAGAAACCAAAGACTGGAAGCACTTACCATGAAAACATTTTATTCTAACAAAACAACAGTGAAGCATTTAACAAAATTTGAAGGACAATGACCAGTGGTATGAAATTATTAAAAGACTAATTTAAAATTGGGTGGGGTACCTAAAGCGCTGTTCACACATCCTGTTAGATCAGGATTTGCCAAATCACAGTCACAACTGTGTATTTTCAAGAGGGTAAGGTGGGCCATGTTCCAGGTTTGTAAAGCTCACGGATGTAACACAGACAAACACTCCTGAGTATATACTGGAGTTAAAATGTTCAAACAAAATTTTTGCTTAATCTGATTCTTTTTGTGTCTTTAGGCCAACTTGCGCCGCAAGTTAACTCATGCCATGCAGACTGATCTCAGCCACATGAGAAGAGAGAACTTCACCCAAGTGTACTTGCCAAAAGATGTTGGCACCCAGACTAAGTGTGACAACTCAAGCAATGTACCCAAACCCCAGGTTTTCTTGAAAGGTCTCCGAGGAGGATCATCTCCCACTACTCATATGGTCACAGTAGACTTAACAAGACCACTGGATGAAACCTGAGTGAAAATGAGAAACCTGAAGACACATCTTGAATGTGCATATAAAAATCCCTGAATACATCTGAATTTAGACACTAAAGACTTTGCTGTGTTTGTTGATTCCAGGAACAGTTGGTCTGTTTCATTTATCTTATCTGTTGGGACTGCTGACTGGCATTAAGTGACAGAAGTGATAAGCCTGAAGCACAGATTTTAAATAGGAATTTAGAATCAAGTTGTTCCCGAGGACTTTCACTTCCAACATTTAAATATGTAGCATTCTGGGATTTTACTTTAGTTTGAATGCAATAATTGCTTGTTGAAATACTGTCTTTAAATGAAAAACCTTACCCCAGGAGACTCACTCAAAGGTCACAGCTCCAGCCTTAGAGCAGAATTGTCAAGAAGGCAAAACCAACAAAATTAAACCACTCTGGGTCCTTGGGCCTGTCCGTTTGTGCTGCTGTTAACCCAACCCAATGAGTGTAGATCAAGGCTGGGAGGTTGAGAAGAGGGCATCTGTCTTGGGTGGTTCTGGCACCCTTTTATGTCTCTAGCAATTTATTGGTTAAACAGTGTACTGGTGAGCACGCTGCAAACCATAGGAACTTGACTTCAGGGGACCTTTTTGAAAGCTCTGTTTTGCTTGTGTTTGAAAACCTACAGCACAACAGAGAAAAAGTTATTAGCTTTATGTCCTTGTGGCGAAGAAATGTGTGCCAGGTCTGATCAATGCAACTGCAGATGGTATTTCTGTTTGTGAAATCCTGAATTATTTTAGCCTCAGGATGAAACATCTTCTCAAATGGAAATGGGGTACCTTAAAACAGATTCTTTTGATGACAATAAAGACTTCCTCGAGCTGCTATCTTCACAATGTCCAGATGCATGTGATTGCATAGGGTGTGCTAAGGTTTCTAAATCTCTTTTTTTTGTGTGTACATTGTGATGCAGTGTGGTTTCCTGGCTGTAGCTAGGTAAGCTTGTGACAATGAAGCTTGAAGATTCAAGCTACTGAGTGACTTTTCTGTGGCATTGTACAGGATAGCATTCTTTTGTTGTTTTTCAAGGTATCTGGCTTCACTTTTTCAAGTTACACAACATGGACAAATCACTAAAGCATTATTAGAAAAACCCAAAGGAGCGTGAGAGGAGCACTAAGCAAGAACTTCGTTTTTGACTATGTGATTTTCTCTTTTGGGAAAATAAACTAATCAATAACAGCTAGATGTGCTGCTCCTCCATGTTTTTAAATTACGAGTGGGCACCAATTATTAGATTTATTAATTAAAGTATCAGTGCGATTACTAGCTGCATCTCTTTTTTTTTACCCAGAAAAAAATACCGTGTTGCTCCTTTATTATTGCTGTGATCTCTCTATATTGTCATAATTTGCTTTTAGGCTTTTATGTTATAGTTCTTACCAACAAACTGGTATTTCAAGAATCCAGAAATACCTTTTATTTAAAGGTAAACCGGTGATTGAAATTTCATTTTATCCTACTTTGATATTTTCCACTGGAGGAGTGCTTACTGCAGTGCTGTAAAATTCTGGGGGATACAACTGTAACCTCCATCTCGGTTTTTCTCGCGGCAGAAACGCGTCAGTGGCTACGAGCTTGCTCCTGGCAATGAGAAATACGTGTGTGAGACTGCTGGATGCTTGCTGCCAATGAAGCCGTTCCGAAGTGCGGCGGGGTGGAGCCGGATGCTCTCCAGGATATCCAGGCGGGACGGAGCTCGACTCGATGGTTCGGCGCGGGCGGCGGGGCGCTCTGGGCGGCCGCGCCGCACTCTATGGTGCGATGGGAGGAGCGGCGGGGCACGGCGGGCGGCCCCGGCCCGGCGGTCCTGGAGCCTTCGGCGAGCACCATGACGCCTGCGAAAGGTGAGGGTGGCGGCGTGGGGCGTCCGGCGGGTCCCGCGGCTCCCGGTGGGAGCACGGCCGGAGAACGAGGACAATTCCCACCCGTTTTCCCAAGAGGAAACGCGACCTGCGCGTAGCCTGCCCCTGCCTCCCCCCTGCCAGAGGGAGTGGAACTGTCCTCCCCGCTGGGGCTGTGGCGCCGGACGCCACCACCGCGGGAGCGAAGGGGGGAAGGGGCTACGCGGGGTCGCGCTGGGGAGGGGCTCTCCCCGCCCGCTTTCCCGCCCCGGAGCCTCTCCCCGCGCTGTGGCGCCGCTGCGCCCCCGGCGTGTGGGCGGCGGGCACTCCCGGCACGGGGCTTGCCGGGGCCCCGGAACGCTTCCGCCTGCAGGATCGGCCGCAGTCGCCACCAGTTCCCCTCTGGAGCGTCTGACCGTGGCGCGGCATCTCTGGGGCTTATCCCGGGGGCAGTGCACGGGCACATCCCCTGCAGCCACCCTGCGGCCCGCAGCTGGCCCTGGGAACGCCGCCGCGCCCAGGTGCCTACTGGAGTGTGTTTAGGATGGACATTAGGAAGGATTTCTTTCCAGAAGGGATGATGAGGTGCTGGAATGGACTGCCCAGGAGGGTGGTGGAGTCACCATCCCTGGAGATGTTTAAGGAAAGGCTGGATATAGCACTTAGGGGCACGGTGTAGTTCGCTTGGTGGCGTTGGGTCACAGGTCAGATCGATGACACCAGAGTCTTTCCCAACCTGCTTGATTCCCCGGTTCTCAGGGATTCTGCCTGTGTACAGCGAGGCCAGAGCCCGCACGGGCCCGCACTTTTGTCCTGAGGCTTTTGGCCTGTCTGGTCCCTTTTTGCCAGAAATCATTTCAGCCAGGTGGGATTTACTGGGAAAAAAAACAAAAGCTTTTTCCAGCTCTTCTTTTCTTTAGGCAGGTGTAAGTTCAGATTTATCAGCAGAAGTTATGTGTGCCCCAGCTGTGTTTTCTTCTGCTCTCCTTGCTGCACTGGTACTGATGCAGACATGGGAGCCTGGCTGAAGAAAATCCAGGCTGAAAAGAATTACAAATACCTTTTTACATAATGCTGGAACTATCTAGTCTAGATACTAGACTTGTTACGTCTTGATGCCTTTGGTTTACCCAAGTTTCCAAAACATTGCCAAATTGGGGCTTTTTTTATTTTTAAAGAGTAGTTACTAGAGGCAAGCATTAAGTTTAGCTGTAGTTTGGTGGTACATAGATTAAAATCTTTGTGTGTCAAATCACAGCATTAATATAATTTTTGTCAGTACTGAAACATCATTTGAAGATACGTTTTTGTAAAACCAGATGGGGTTAGTTATATATATTGTTATGCCCTTGTATTTCCTCCCCACAGTCCAAATTTAATTTTAAAATGGGTTACAGCTTGTAAGTCTCTTCTAAGCATTGTTAGTCCAAAAACTAATTGGCTCTACCTTTTAAAAGTGGTTACTGACGTGGGTAAGATTTTTATCTATAAGGAAGTAGCTAATTTAAATGATTGCAGTGGCAGGAGGTATTAACTGTAGCTTGCAGAAATGTTATGCAATTGAAGACATCTCTGGCTTGAAAGAAACATGAACGAAACATTGGTCTCACTGGATTCAGCAACTCATTCCTTTATTAAATGAACAAAGTTATTATAAAACTGCTTATCCTGTATCTCGTTTCCTAATCAGCAGAGAAACGCAAACTTACACCAATTAAAACACATTTCTTTAGGATATTTAGAACATGACAGTGGCCTCAAAGGTGCTGCTGACATTTGCTGATGTCTTGTGTTGGGTCTTGCCTTTGGGCAGAGAAATCCCATTTGAAGTTGTGTGCTGTTTTCTTGGCTGGTTTAGATGCAGACTTAGCCATTCCCTGACCTGGGAATGCACTGGAGTGTGCGAAAAACTGCCTTGTTCCAGGGGACCTTGGACAGGCTAACTCCAAAATTTTTCAGGATAGTAGTTGGCCCAGGTCAAAATTGTTACAAGTATTACTACTGTTGTAAGAGTATATCAGTGGGGAAGACAGAGGGGATAACACAAATTATACACCTTGTGTGGTTTAATTTATTGGAAGAGCTTAACTTTAGGCCTTTGTACAGGGAATTTTTCCAGAAAGCCCTTTGTGTGAAGTCCCATCACCATTCAGAGCAAAATCTTCTTCTTTTACTAACTTAGGTTGAAAATAGGGCTGATGGAAATGCTGTGGTTTTTATTAAGATTTGCTAGATTTGTTTGCTTATATCGAACTTCTCTCTTTTTGCTTTTGCTAGTCTGCCAACATTCTGTGTCAGAGTTCAGTATATTACATGAAGAAGATCAGATGCCATTTCAGAGCCAGCACCTACTGTCAGCTAAAGAGCATGAAAGCTCTTTTTGATTGTTATTAGATAAATATTAATATTTTTTTCTAGAATGAAGGATGATTACAGGGGCAAGAGAGCATCTCATTTTCAAACATTTGGAGTTTCTGTACAAGCTTATTTGAGAAGGCTGTAAAATTTAGCCAAATATTTTTAATGGAAAGTGTTTCCTAACATTGTAATTATTGTCTGCTGACACAGTAGTGTTTGATACATCCCTCTAGCTGGAGAACACACTGTGTGAGTTCTTAAATTAAAATGGGGGTCATGCTGAGTCCTCTCCTCTGTTTTGTTTCAGAAAATGTCAGCTTGCTGTTCAAGCTGTACTGCCTCACGGTGATGACCCTGGTTGCTGCCACGTACACGGTGGCACTGCGGTACACCAGGACAGTGGAGACAGAACTCTACTTTTCCACAACGGCTGTGTGTGTCACTGAAGTTATCAAGTTGTTCCTGAGCGTGGGCATCCTGGCTAAGTAAGTGTGGGAGTGCTGATCATTGTTTTGAAAACCAGTCCTTGCTTCTAACCTCAGATTCTTGGGTCCTGAAGTGCAGGTATGTTTGAGATTGTGGCTGGATAATGGTGCTGTGGAAGGGTAATTTTAGAGCAGGTTAGAGCTTGTGAGTCCGCATCAGCTGAAACTGCTTTGTATACAGCACAATATTCAGGTGTATCCTTTCTACATATTTTCTATTTTTGTATGCTTTGGAATCAGTTCACAGTGTCATCATGGATTATCCATGATGTTTTAGTCTTTAAGATGTTGGTGTAGGTGAAAGTTGGACTTTCATTATCTTCTATGAGCCATCATCTGCTGAGTTACATAAAATTCTAATGTTCCTACGAATAAATTTTCCCAAACAATGTTACAGACAGACATTTTGCTGTTTCTAATAAGCCACAAACCAATGCTGAAAGACTGATCAAAAAATATTACCCAGACTGCTGCTAAGAGCTAAAACTTTAGTGCATGCATGAGCATCTCAAGTAGGGAGGTTATCAGTCTGCTGCCTTTTCTCTCAGCTTCCCTGTGCTACATCCTTCCTAGCAAGAATCTTTACATTCTGGACTTTTCCAAAGCCCAGTTCTTGCTGCTGTGGTAGAATTTTTTCTTTTAAGGTCTCTGTCTCTCTTTGTGGCTTGTGGTACATCAGAAGGCTGGCTGTTATGTGCTAGACGATCATGGAGTCACATGATATACTTCAGATTTTCATCAGCTCTTTTCCTTTTAACACACAAATGGCATTTTACTTGCTTTAGAAGTGAGGCAATATTTGAATTTGGTAAGGCAACTGACAAACTGCTTTTTTTTTTTTTTTTTTTTTGTTAGCCTTTCATTAAATGGAATGTGTAAGAGAAGGGAGATGAGATCAGTGGGGAAATCTGTTTTTCTTTACATGCACTCTGGACTTCTCTGTCAGCACAAAATGCTGGCAGAAATGGCTCTGCTGACACATGGTTCTGCTGTAGTTCTCACTGTTGTAACCAGTGAGGATCCCACTGGCTCTCTGGAGGCTGTAGCAGCCCATGCTTCCCAATAGTGAGGGTAGAGGGCTGCCTCTGGATAGCCTCACCTGTGCGTGTAATTTGTCAAATCTTGTGCCCCTGAGACTCAGGCTGTTTATAGTACACCTAGTGCAGCAGGGTAAGCAATCCCTTTTGTTAAGGGACTGTAATGTTTTGTTCATTAAATGTATGAATGGTCTTTTTTAATTGAAATCATTAAAAACTAAATTACTTTTAACTCAGAAAGAAGTCTTAACATGTTGATGTTTTTAGAACAGCCCCGCACAGCAAAAAGTCTCTGTAGCCCATTGTCTTCCCTTTGTCAGCAGAGGATGTGTAGAATGGAAGTGTAGCCAAGGGGTCAAGCATGGGCTGAACTTTCCTTATCTGGTGGCAGAAACTTATGGATCCTGTTGTCTTGTGTTGACAAATAGGATGAATAATCTTTCCTCGTCCATTTTGCTTTTTGTAACTCTACAGACCTGTGTTTTCATCACTAATTTATTTTCTAAGCCAGGAGCCCTAGTTTAATTTTTCTGGGATCATCATAGTACCCATCCACAGAGCATTTCCAGTATTGATACATCCCTTTTGAAACAGGATCCAGAGCTGCATGCTGTATTCAGGATGTGACTGTGCCATGGCATTAGGCAGGGGGGTGAAGGTATTTTCTCTCTTGGCCTCAGTTCCTTTCCTAAGGATTTTGCTCATTTCTCTGAGGCAGCTTTCTCATGAAGCTGATGCCATGTTTGAGCTTGTGCCATCCAAGAACTACTTGCATCTTTTTGCCAGGTGCTCAAAACTAGATGAGAGAGGGTTGCTGTATACAGGGGTGGCCATTTTCTATGGTTCTTTCTCATTTATTGACACCTGAGCCTTATTTACCAGTTAAAATGGGAAGAATCAGATTCACTGAGCTGTTTGGAGGTTATAATGTCTATTCTGATCTGTCAGCTGGTGGGCTTTTTCTCTCCATAGCTGAGGGAGTGATGGGCACCAGCAGACAACATTCATCAGGCCATGCTCACCTGTCCTTGGTACCATGTGTGGCATGCAGGCAGGTCCAAAAGTTGCCAACTTTCTAGTAACCTCCCCTTTCAGATCACTTATGAATA
Organism: Lonchura striata; assembly: GCF_050655825.1. Taxonomy (NCBI): domain Eukaryota; kingdom Metazoa; phylum Chordata; class Aves; order Passeriformes; family Estrildidae; genus Lonchura; species Lonchura striata. The sequence goes on from NC_140705.1 coordinate 35,563,390, forward strand.
TGCTGAACAGCATCAATTCCAGCACAGCTTCTTTCTGTGTCTCCTTTACAGCTTCCTTCTGTTTTAAATCCTAACCAATTTGCCTCACCCAAGGTAGGGTGCCTTTGTAGTTCAGTAAGCAGTCCTGGTTTTTTTACTGTATAGCAGGATACATTTGTGTGGGTACCTTTTCTTTTTGAAAGAGATAGTGTTGATAACTGCAGTATACAGGATACTAGAATATAACTCTCCCACTGTTCCAGCTGCCAAATTTGTTTTCTTACACATTATTACATGATGCCTTCATTGTTTACTTCTAAGGCGTCTCCTGGAGGGCATATTGAATGGATGAATGCCAAAGAATTGTCTTTCAAAAGAGAAGCTTATGATAGTTTAAGCTGTGTTAATTGTTAACTGAAATATTCAATTTCTAATGCTTATTTAAAGTCCTGTTCACCATCTGGTATTAGCATTTGCTATGTTCTTAGCTGGCACATAACTACTTACTAATGGATGAAGGAAAGCAGAGCTGTTTTGCAAACTCTAGTTTTAACTTCAGCTTTTCTCACAAATGTGTCTTTCTGTTGCATGACTGATAGCTATTAGTATCTCTCACCTCTTCATACCTGGAAATTGGCTTTGTCAGTAGGGTAATGAATTTATGAAAGGGGAAATGGCTTTAAAGTGAAAAAAAATAGGGTTAGGTTAGATATGGGGAATAAATTCTTCAGTGTGAGGGTGGTGAATCTCTGGAACAAGCTGCCCTGAGATGTGGTGGATGCTCCATCCCTGGAAGTGTTCAAGACCAGGCTGGATGGGGCTTGGAGCAAACTGGTCTAGTGGAAGTTGTCCCTGCTCATGGCAGGGAGGTTGAAACAATATGGTCTTAGGATCTCTTCCAACCTAAACCATTCTACAAAGAAAATTGATTATATTTTAAAATTTAAACTTACATCAGCATCAAGAAAGCTGAACTCAAGCTAGATAATTTTTTATTTTCTAATTTGATCTTATAGTGTACAAGGTCATTTTTTATTTTCTAATTTGATCTTGCAGATTCTTTGGGCACCTAGTTTTGCATTATCAGCTGTATATGGAGGCTTTAAGTTGTTTTTTGGCCATGTACTGAATTCAACTTACAGTTAGAGATTCTTGGTATGTGCATGCTTCAGAAAGCACATCCACTGCACAGATGAACTATTAGATAGCTTATCTTCTTGTTCTCAAAATCTAAAGGGAAGATGGTAATTATTAGACACATGTTATTCTTTGCTGAAATTTTGTTCTTGAAGTGAAAGTAGACAGAATTTACTATTGCCGCTGTGACTTTAAAAATGTGATCAGCAAATTCACTGAGCGTGGTCTGGAAGAGAAGCAGTTTAAATATTACTTTAAATATTATTTTTAAATTATTTTAAATATTGTTGACAGCTCACCTTAGTATCAATGAACAGAAGAAGTTATTCCTGCATGGTATTTTTTTACTTCTTATTTTCATAGAGTAGAACTGTGTCTACGCTGAATATATTTTATTTCCAGTTAGACATTTGAGATAGAAGCACTTTAGTCCATCTGTACTTGAGTATTACCCAATTTTCTTGTACATCTTATCTCCCAATCCTAGACAATGTAATAAACACATTCAGAATTGGAACAAACCAAAAATTTGCCTGTAATATCAATGACTCCTAACATTTTATACATTTCTGCATCTAGTGCAGTTAACCATGGTGAGCTGTAGCATGAACTCTTCCCCTTTCTTGTATTGCAGACTTCATTTTAAGTGCTATTTGTCCGTGGATTTTCTTGTCATGGTTGTTCACTGTGGCCAGACATGTCTGGTTTTTTGTGTGTTCTTTCTGTTATGGAAAAATACAAAAAGAATTCCTTGCAGCTGCCTGTATAACGACTTCTTTCCCTGGAGGGGAAAATAAAAGAGGAAAAGAAAGTATATGCTAGGTGCAAGTAGGGAGGAAGGCAAGGAAGGAGAGAAATTTAGATGGAAGGATCATGACAGGGTAAAGTCTATAATCTTCAGAGAGGAAGAGCTGAACAACTGGAGTACAGAGTCAGTGGTTTATCAGGAAAGGAAAATATGCTGAAAAGAGTTAGTTAAAGCTATTTATTCATACGAATGTGTAATAGAACCACAAGGACAGTTAAATTTAAAAGCAGTACAGTTTACAAGTTGAAAGGCCTGTGGGAGGGGGCAGGAATGATTTTGGATGTTGGTATTTGTCAGTGCTAAGCAAGAGAGGATTGGAAAGGGGGACCGTGGGAGAGGTGGGAAGAGGACTAGAGCAGCAGCAACAAGTAAGCAGCAAATGTCATATTGATGTACAAGTGATAAGGGAGAGCCAGTAATGCAGAGGGCAGCTGTGAAAAGCTGAGTAGCAAATTGCAAAAGCAGCCAGCAGCAACACATTCTCTTCCCCATTGCCTGCTCTGTCACACACTGTAATTACTTGAAGGAGAGGTGTGAAATGCAAAGACAGGGACAGGAGACAGGGAGCCCCCACACATCCGTCAGACCTCTTTGTGTGTGTGCTGGTGCTGGTCTAGCATCTCCCACAGCACAAATGAGAATGGGAACCCGTGGCTGACTGAGGAATGAGAAGTTTTTCTAGGTAAATAGCGTGCAAGGGTACAATCCTTTTCTGACTGTACTGTGAAGCATAGTTTAAATTTTCCCATGGAAAATCATGGGCATTTGACATCACACACCAACATTAATACCCAGTAAAAAAGGGGAAATGTGAACAACAGCCTTCTGTTCCACTGCCTATACACTGCTGCACATTAATGCATCTGACTTCCTGATTCCAGAATGTCTCTCTCATCTTGTTGAAAACCTCGCTTGTTTTTTTTTTCTTTTATGAGCAGAAAGTACAACTGATCATGGAATACAAATTTTCAGCTCTCCCAAGGGATTAATTGATTTGATTTCTGTTTTAAAATACCAGTTTAGGAATGCCCTCCATTATGTTAATGTTTTATTTTGCAGAGAAACTGGAAGTCTGACAAAGTTAATAACATCTTTAAAAGAAAATGTATTCGGAAGTGCTAAAGAATTGCTAAAATTAAGTGTTCCATCTGTGGTGTACGCTGTCCAGAACAATATGGCGTTCATGGCTCTTAGCAACTTGGATGCTGCAGTCTATCAGGTAATACAGGTTTCTGTCAGTAACAGACCTGGAAATATATTTCTCTTTCCTGGTTCATTAGGCACGTGTTTCAGGCACACAGCACTCTCTTCAGCCTCAATGTTAAAAGGGAAACTGTGCTTTGTTCTATTCAGAGCATACACTCTGCTGCAGAGCTCTGGCTTTCTGAGCCAAGCCACTCACTGCTACAGTCCCTTCAAATTCATGTTGTTGTAATTGGAGATGGATACGTAGGAAATCAATGAATATAAAAACCTGACATTCTGTAGCTGAATTTTCTATTTTATTTTCTTCTTTTGGAGGAGTTTATAAAACCATGTCCTCTGCACTACATTCCCATCTTTTTTAGGTGACGTACCAGTTGAAGATCCCTTGTACAGCTTTATGTACAGTCCTGATGCTGAACCGTACCCTTAGTAAGTTGCAGTGGTTCTCCGTCTTCATGCTGTGTGGTGGTGTTATCCTTGTTCAGTGGGAACCTGCTCAGGCTACAAAAGTACAGGTAAGAGCTAAAATTTTCCCTCTGCAGATAAAGATTAAATGATCCTTGATCTTTGGCTTTCACCTTTGTTGTGTACCTGTTCAGGCAGGCTTGTGCTATGGCTCTGGTCTCACTTGTTGGAAATGCAATGGGTTGCTGCAATTAGTATAAATTACCACAGCCATCATAATCTAATGCACCGTCGTAGGAGTGTCTGAGTAGATTGTTTCCAGCAGTAGGCTTGGTAACATTGTAACTGTTGGAACAGAGAACTTGGAATCAAAGCACTGCCAAAAATTAGGAGCAAAACTCCAGCGTACTGTGGGTATGTCATTTAAACACACCCTTCAGAGGCACTGACCTAATACTGTTGTAGGAGAAACAAGTGTCCTCTGTTCCTTAGGTCATAGCTGCTGCTCAGCTGCATTAGTAGGAAAGATAGGTCATGCCTCTGGGAGCACTGGCCACAGCCAAGTAGACAGTACCTCTGAGCACTGTGGCAGCACCCACAGAAAGTGAAACACCGCACAGCTGCACTGGGCTGAGCTGAGGGACAGCCCTACATCAGCAAGGGCACCTGGTACTGCACTGAAATGCTCATGATTTTGCTCTGCTTAATGAAGTAGCTCTGTGCTGTGGTTTTGACTGAATAGAATTTAAATTTCTTCCTAGTAGCTGGTTCAGTGGTGTGTTTTGGATTTAGTATGAGAACAGTGTTAGACTGGTGTTTTAGTTGTGGCTCAGTAGTGCTTAACCATGAGTCTAGGGCTTTTCTGTGCTTCCTGGTGTGCCAGTGAGGAGAGGCACAAGAATCCAGGAGGGAGTATGGGCAGGACAGCTGACCTGAACTGGCCAAAGGGATATGCTGTACCACAGAATGTTACACCCACTATGGAAAATCAGGGAATTTGGTCAGGAGGGGCTGATTATTGCTGCAGGATGGACTGGGCATCTGTCAGCAGGTGGTGATCAGTTACTTTGTGCCTCACTTAGTTTTCTTGGGTTTTATATTTCTCTCTTCTTTCGTTAATACTAGAATTATTAGTAATTTTTATTTTGATTTAGTTATTAAACTCTGCTTATATCAACCCACAAAGTTTACCTTTTGTTTTCAATTCTTCTCTCCGCTGTGGGGCTTGCGGGGAATGAGTGAGGAGCTGGGAGGTGCTTAGTTGCTGGCTGAATTTAATCACAGCATTCTGGAATTGATTATTGTGAATGACTAAATTGTTGTATCCTTTTTAAAATAATGGTTGATGTTGCAGGTGGAGCAGAACCCGTGGCTAGGGTTTGGAGCAATTGCTGTGGCAGTGTTTTGTTCAGGATTTGCAGGTACAGTATTATTTCTGTATGTGGGCTGTATCTAAAGGATTGGAGAACTCAAAGTGCTTAAAACTGAACATTCTACATTTGTTAACTGTCTTCCTCTAATAGTTCATTCCCTCTGCCCATAATTGTCTTCTACTTTTGGTAATTATGGCAGATTCATAACATGATTACTCCCATTGTCAAGCAAATGATAGGAGCATGTACCATTGGTTTTACACGATGCAACATACAGGGCTGGTTTGCAATTGGAAGTGTCTTTCAAATGCTGTGAATAAGACTGTAGGGAGCAGCATAATGACTCACTCCATACATTTAATTAATGTACATCAATTTTGTAAAGTTTACTTTGCAGTGAATAGCTCCCCTTTGGTGATCACATGAAATACTTGCATTTTTTTACAAGGGGAACTGAGCTCCTTGCTCAGCTCTTGTACCAGCTCAGCCTTGAAATACACATTACCATACTTCTGTAGGTGGAAAATCTAACTGGGATGTAGAGGGAGCATGAGGAAGGCAGAGAGTTAGAGTAGTATCAGGAAGCCTGTATAAACTCAATGAAGGATTTTTGGTTTTGTTTATTTTTGCTTTGTTCTACAACCAGTGTCTCCCCTCAGTGTAGCTTTTTCTCTGTCTTCTGGAGAAGGACACCAAAACTTTGGGACAAGTGAACTGGTTTTCAGAAATAAAGAAATGCAAATTACTTGTTAATTTGAAATTTGGCTCACAGGGGCATATTCCCCTGACTGTAAATTGGATTCTTCCTCCCTCCTCTGTAAAAAGCAAGGTACTATCACCCACCTCTAGTACTGGAAAATCTTGCAAGAATGATCTTGTGCTGTGTGTAGATGCTCATTACTCATGGAAAAACATTCTGGTGGGTAGAGGAGGAGAGTGTCATTCTTATTTGGTGTTGTTTCAGTAAAATAGGCACTTTGAAGCAGAAATACTAAATAAAACTGTGCAGAGCTCAGTCAGCTTTTCCTGCAAGGTTATGAATTTCCTCATTTAAATAGATGCTTCAAAGCTGCAAGACAAAATACAGCCTTCAGAATCTCCTAAAACTCCTGTTTTCCCCAATAATGTGGGTCAACAGCTGTGCTTCCAAAGGTCTGCAAATTCAGAGCAGCGTGAGGCACTTAGGGCTTTCTTCTCCTGCAAAAGGATTGCAGCTTGGGTTTCCTTGCTGACAGCTGAAGCTCTGGGGCAGCTGGGAGGGACTGTGTGTTTTATCCACAGAGCCCCTTGTGTCCTTGGGGCTTTACATGTTGAAAACAAAAATTCTATTCAAGTTCTCTTCCTGTTCTTCCTTCCCACGCTCACATGAAGCAGTTATTTTGCTGTTAGATGTCCATTTTCTGAATTGACCATGTTTTATGGAGTGTTTTGTTAGTCCAGCAAAATGAAAAAAAGGTTGTGTGTGTTTGTCACTTAGAGAAGGAAAATAAGTTTTTTCTTCAAATTGCTGATCCTGTGATAATTTCCAAGTACTGGGGCCCCAAAAATGCGTTTAAAAGCATTGGAGGGACAATTTAGTGGCAGATTCTTTGTGATTTAAAACAGTTCTGAGGAGTAGATTCTCCTAATGAGCCCCCATTCTTTCCTTCTTCTTGCCTAGTGGATTTGTGAATTGTATAATCACAAATCTAGAAGCATAATTCTATTGATTTGCCTACTGTTTTCTCAGTTTATAACATTTGCAAGTATGGTTCATACTCAAGCCAAATTTCTGTTATGTTGATTACACCTCATACTCTGTGGGTCTTCTCAGGGGCAGAAATCTCAAGATAATTATTCTAGGTTATTTTAAAGGTTGCAGTCTTAACAATACTAGTTGGTTGTTGTTTACACTTCAAAAATTTATATTCTTATCAGATAATATTTCCTTGGTTTTATAAATTATTTGAACCCCTGAAATATAAATCTGCCTCCTCATTTATTCACTGTAAGTACTCACTGTATTAAATTATAAACTGCATTTTTCATTAATTAAAGAATAGAAAGACCTTCCTTGAAGCTAGTTTGGGGAATTTTTGAGGGGGAGGGGTGCATGCCTAGGGCTTTTAACACCCAGGACTTTGTTGGTTCCATATATTTTCTCATATTGTATGAAGGATGGTGCGTGATATTAATCACCAATAAACTTCTAGTCAATAGGGCTCTCACCAGAAGGTCATGGAAGTCACTGGTAAGAGTCCTGGAAACTGCTCTTTGTTTTGAAATGTGGAGGAAATTTGGTTTGGTGAGCAATGGTTAAAAAGGCAGGTGGGGAGGGCCTTGCCAAATGTCTGCCTCTTAGTCTGACAAATCCCTCCCAAGTAGAATAATGAAGTATTTGGGGAGTTTCAGTAATGCAAAGCATAAAAATAATGCTCTTCCATGTGGTATCGAGAGTTAGAACTTTAGATTAAAATGAATTCCACTTCCTCAAAAGCAACCTGTATTTTCAATTAGCAGAAGGCCTCGGTTTTCTTTTGCTCTTGAAATCCCCTGAAGCTGTGGTTTCAGAAGGAGCTGCTCTGCCAAGTGCTCTGCCAGCACAAAACTCCTGAGGAGTTTTCAGTTTCAGTACTGAGGTAATATAGATCCTCCCTTCCTCCCTTAACCTCTGAGAAAAATTGGACTAAAATAAATCTAAAACTAAAATCAACACAAAATTATTTTCATGGAGGCTGTGAATTGAAAAAGGGCAGAGATAAGAAAGGGTCAGGATAAACAGATAAAGGGAAACCTTCCTGTTAAGTCAAAGCAGATGCACTTGGTAAATTTAGGCCTGGACTTGACCAATGACTTAAAGGGCCAAGTCAGTTACAAATCTAAAGTACTTGAGAATGTAAGAGAGGAACATTGATAGTCCCTTTGCTGTAGCATATTCAGACTCAGCTGTAAAGGAGTTTGTACAGGGTGGAAAACGCCCCCGAGTTCAGTGAAGTACTCCCATGGGATGCCTTTTTATCTTCTCAGTGGGCCAAGAGTTGAGCCTTGAGGAGTGAGGCACCAACCCTCGATCCATCACTGGTGTTCAGCAGTGGTTTTCCACAGACAGTGAACTTGCGAGTTTGCTGGTTCTAAGAGGTTGTCTGGTTTTAAAATGCAATAAACCATGAATCATTCTTCTAATTGAAATATTTTCGGGTTTTTGTTTTTCTTGTTTTTTTTCAGGAGTTTATTTTGAAAAGGTGTTAAAGAGTTCAGATACTTCCTTGTGGGTGAGGAACATTCAGCTGTACTTATCTGGGATTGTGGTGAATTTATTTGTTGTGTATATGTCAGATGGAGCCAAAATTCTTGAGAAAGGGTTTTTCTATGGCTACACATACTACGTCTGGTTTGTTGTCCGTAAGTATCTTGTGGCTTTTGACATTGTTTTTCTTCTTTAACAGTGATACAACTGATTGCAGGAAGCTACAAATTCAGTCTGAGACACTCTCAACTGTGTTTTGAGGGATTTTATTTAAAAGTATCATTTTCTTGGAAGTTATTCGCTTATTCAGTTTAAAATTGTGCTGAAACAGCAGCCTAAATAATTTACTAGCAAGTAGATAATCTTTAAATAAGTTATATCTTATTTATTGGATGCCACACAGACATCCCATTCCACTGAATGATCTGTTAAATCATAAATTAGGACAATGTAGCGCAAAGTAGGAGCACATTCCACACAGTGGAGTAAAATGCATAATTTCAAGAGTAACCTACTGCACCTGTACTTATGGTAACACCTTATTCTTCTTCCCAGTTCTGGCCAGTGTGGGTGGCCTCTACACCTCGGTGGTTGTTAAGTACACAGATAATATCATGAAAGGCTTTTCTGCAGCAGCAGCCATTGTTCTCTCTACTGTGGCATCAGTCATCCTCTTTGGCCTCCAGATAAGTAAGTGCCTTTTTACCTTTGATTTGATGGCTGTGCATGTTTCCTGCCTGCCCAGCCTGCTGCACACAGCTCATACCAAGGCCATCATTTATGCCCCATCTCAGTTTTTCTGGTTTTAACTTCAATTCTTCTCCGGGACTCCTGTGCACTAATGCATCATCAGTCCCTGTTGTGGTACATAAAGGTGCCTGATGACTGTGCTTTGAAAGGCATTGGTGCTTTGTTCTTTCAGAGGCATCTACAACTTCAAACAGAAAGAACCTTTCTGGTTTAAACAGCTTTATGTTTATGCATCACTTTCTGATGCAGTTTAGTGTGTGATACAGCTGTTAACCTAAGACTGCTGTTGATGGGTTATTATTTCTTGTTGGGTTTAGTACAGCCAGTGCCAAATTAATTCCTCAGCTAATTCTTCAAGGGCTTTACACAGCCCTGATGAGTTACACCCACTACTGCATTAACTTTTACCTCCCCCATCTGCTGTGGACACCCCCATGCGAGAAAGTCAAAGAGCAGCTGGGGCTGTGACTGACTGATGTGGTGAATATCTTTGAGAGGAAACAGCAGATGGCTCTGGGCTGTTCTGCAGCTACACAAAGGATTTTATCCCCAATCAAGTCTGTGTCTGATACTGTGCCCAGCAGTCCTGCTCACTCCTTCACTGTTTAGTGGGTGGTTTCCTACCTTAATCCAAAGATGGTGTGGGAAAATGGGGGAAAAGTTAGCTTTTTGATGTAGTATTATTGAGTTAAAAATTAAGGAAAGTTTGCATAAGGAGAAAATAATCAGTGTTTTGCTGCAAAAGAGCACCATAAAGCAAGGAACGAAAAAAATTAAAAACTTACTTGGGCAGTGTTTTCGTGACAGCTGACACAAATTAAACCTGAACTAATGAGCTTTCTGTGAAAGCTTTATTAATAGAGTTTCTAAACAACCCTGTCTAGACATGGGAAGGCAAAATGGTGTTATCACAGGCTACTTTATCATATCCACTGGCTTTTTGTGATTAAGTTGATTGTAAGCCTGTACAAATAGCACCTGGGGCTGCAGGAGATACTTCACTTTCTATTACAACGACTACCACTACTTTCTTCCTGACGAGACCAATTGGAACCCTGTGGGGATTGTAAACACTCAAGAGATCCCAGTGACAGAGGATGAAGCTAAATGTTGCGACTTATCAATAGCTTGCTGTCTTTTTTAGTTTTGGGTAACTTCAATACTATCATTCAGATATAATTTACATGGTTTGCTGAAGGTTTCTTATATGAATTTATTTATTTAAACTATTTTGTCTTCTTTCAGCTGTTACCTTCTCCCTGGGTGCTCTCCTGGTGTGTATTTCTATTTACCTTTATGGATTACCTTGACAAGACACCACAAAAATCCAGCCCTCAGAGACTAAGAGCTCAAAAGAGAGACTTGCTACTGCGTGATGTCCATAAAAATGGACAGATGGACAAGAGAAAAAATACTTTAAAAAAAACTGCCTTTTTTTTTTTTTTTTTTTTTCCAAAATTAGCCTTAAGCTAGTCATGAAATGGTTTAAGTGAGATAGACTAAAAGCAGAAGTTAGTTCTGTTTTTCATGTGGAGTTTCCAGTGGCTGACACTGAGGCTACACTGCAGCTGAGGAGCTGGCTGGGTATTTTATGGAAGGTATTCTTCATTCACATCAACAATGAAGAGTCTTATTTACAAGGAAAATCCAATGAAGGAACTGATCACTCAATTGTATATAATGTATATAACAGAGAGAAATCGGTTCTTTGTGTATTTGATAAACTGTCTTGCTCTTTGAGGGCAGAAATGCCTGAAAAGTTTCATTAAAAAAACTATTTAAAAAAGCAACTACTGCCACCATTTTCTTTTAAAATACTTGGCAATTGCAGTTTGATTAATGACAAGTTTCTCTTCTAGGCAATAAGCATGAAACGACACAACTCTACAGGGAATACCCCTGCTTTGAGCATCACCAAGCTCAGAGTGCTTAGAGGTAGCCTTTGTTGTTTGGTTTAAAAAGTCAACTGAAAGGCTCTGCAGCTGTGGCTTTCCTTTTACTCTTTGTTGTTTTGTTCATTTTTTTTTTTAATTGGCTATAGGTGGTAAAGGGATCTTCTATGCATCGTACAGGGGAAGGTTTGTATTTGTTCCTGTACCTCTGGCTTAAGTGTGAATGAGTCACAAAGTTTCTACCTAGAAGATCTTTTCTCTCTCAACCTTTCTGTGCATACAAATGCTTGAAAAGGGCTCCTGTAATACATGTTCACCTTTAATTTTTCAGTGCCAACTGTGCAATTTCAACCTCCCTCCTCATCTTCTGAGGCCTTCCAGATGTTTCAAGTCTACATTGTGCGAAAACCGACCCTGGTACATTTGGGAAACTTGTTGGTTGACATTCACAGTGGAACTGAAATGTGACCAAGTTCATGCTCTTGGCTACATTTCTTTTGCCATAAATTAAGGAGCTGGTTTCTACTTGAAAGTGGGGCATGTTAAATAGCAGTAACATGCCTAAATTCTCTTCAGTGGGAGAGGTTGGTCCCCCCTGCCTTTACCGAGCTGTTCCCCTGCAGTGCTGCTCTTGGGAGTCAAGGCTTCCATGGTGGAAGGTATTGCCAGGCACTTGCAGGACCTCACAGGTGCTGCTCCACCTCTACAGCAATGTGAGGCTCAGGGGTGCCAAGCAGCAGCTGCCACGTTTGCCTGCGTGCTCAGTGCTGAGGGAACACTGCGCCTCCTGTTCGACCCGCTGGGCAGCAGTCTCTTCTTGCCGGCCATCACGTCAGTGGGAGCAAGGAAGGGCTTAAGAGCAGGGTGTGACAGCTGGCAGCTGGGCTTGGCTGAGCTTTCTGAAGGAGGAATGCAGCACAACACCCAGGAAAAAGTTTCTGCAGGGTCTGAGTAATTAGTTTTGTTCCAACAGACAGGGAACCTGAAGCCATTGTGCCATCAGGCCTTGGTACACAGTGGCAACCACAGGAATGGAGAACTTTGCCTAAGGCTGGACAATGAACACCACTTCCTCTACTGAAAGGATGTGATATTTACAGGGCAAATACACAGCAGTTCTCTTTTATGGGAAATTCCAGGTAGAGTAGTGCCTTAGGTACACTGCTGCAACCAAATGTCTGAAGAAAGTGATGACAACAGCCTTGCCCCTGCAACTGGCTATGCCACAGGATGGAGAACACAAACCTGCCAGAGCAGATGGTGTTTCCAGCCTGCAGTAGCAGGACACAGACAGGACAGGACTCAAATTATTGTTGAAAAAAATAATTTTAGTAAGAGACATGACATTGGATATGGCCTCGTTACATTTGAGTTACAGGTGTAATGCCAAGAAGTTTCATTCCATTGGCTAGAACTGAGCGTGCTGCATGGAAGAGACAGAGCCGTGCCTGGAAAACAAAGAAAAAAGTAATTTTAGGGTAGTGCTACAGAATAGGGTGCAGTTCTGGGGCCAGCAGTTAGATGCCAAGGTGAGAACACTGTGTGCAGCCTGTCCCTGTGCAGTGTGGGCCCCCACTGGGACTCAGATCTACACAAAACTGAGTATTAAGGAACATACCAATGCTGCTGGAATTCACACCAGCTGTGGCAGCCCACTGGGCACAGAGGGACACTTTGTCAAAGGAAGGTGGAAAGGAATGCCCAGCCCAGTCTTCGCGGCAGAGCAAGCAGAGGTGCATGAACAAGAATGCAATGACTAAAAGCTGAAAGTCTTTCATGCACCAGGGGCTAGTAGAGCTTGAGGATACCACTGGAATCCCTCCCCTCACTGTGTCTGGGTGACAGGCTGCCAAGCAACTATGGGCTGCTTTGAAAATTTCACTCTCCCTCGTCAATATCTGGCTGTTACACAACTGGCTGTTTGGGAAGGGCTCTATCAAGCTTGCTCCAAAAATCATAGCTCTTGAAAGCTGTCACAGTGCAAGATGCTGAAAAATATTTTTATTTACAGTATAAAGAATGGAAGTTTTCCTTGAAGTTTGATGCAGTCAAAGGAATTAATGCCTACAGTATCTAAGCTCAAACACAGACTGCAGCTTCACCAATTCCACTGAATGTTTTCTCCCACAGCACAGCTCAACACTTAAATTTTATTTCCTACCAAAATCAAATAGGTAATTCCTTTTGAAATACATGAAAGAAAATAAGAGAGGCAATGTAATTAATATATTATTTACCAAGTCCTTAGGGGGTCAAACATTGCCTGGGAGATCAGTAAAAAGAATTTGCATTTATTTGGAGTGTCACATTAACAGTTGTCAGCCTCTGGACAACTTGGGATATGTAGGTGGCAAGAGGGAGGAGACAGATTCAGTTCTCTCCTAATTCTTTATCTTCCCACATAACCACTAAAGGAAACCATCAAAAGTCAACGAGCAAGTTAAATGCTCAAATGTTTACTCTTAAAACATTTAGAAGGAAAGGTGATGAGAAGGTGTTTGACTGGGTCTGGAACAGTTGTCCTTAGAGAATGTTGTGTTTTTGGCTGATCAAGCGGAGCAGCCCTTTCTGGAAGGCACAGCTGTGAACAGCAGTCCCGGCTTTCCCAAAGCGCTCCGCCCTGGGAGAGCCTGGCTGCTGGCTCCTCCGCCTGTGGGCTTGTATTCCCCCCGAGTAATTGACACAGCCGGGCTGGCAAAGCCCCGATAGATCCTTCCTCGGGCCGCCCCCCGGGCTCCCCCAGCCCCGCTGTGCCGCACCTGTGCCACGTCGGGAGCGCTGCCTTTCACAGGGAGGGTTTTGTGTGCCACGGCTGCCAGACGGCTGAAAGGGAAAACACGGGAGAACGGTGAGAAGGAGCGAGTCACTGTGTGCTACAGAAAGCAGCAAAACTGGAAGAGCCACTCACAACTGCAGCATGCCACAGGCGCTTTTCTAACAGACTCTTCACCCGGCTGAAGGAGGGCATGGTTTTCTGTAGCCTGCATGGTACTGATGGCACACCCTAACAACTTAATTCTCCTAAAATAACCCCAAAATAATCTCCCTGCTTCACACATATCTTCCCACTCCCTGCCGTCCATCCCCCCAAAAACCCCACAGAATAATCTCAAGACTGCTCTGGGAAGATCCTTGAGAACCTACCCTATCATTCCCAAGACGCACGATTCTGTACACTGTTTTCCCTAACTTGTTAAAGCCTTCCCATACACAGGCTCAACAGCTTCCTCCACCAAGCCTACACCAGCATTTCATGGTGCTGTCCAATCCCTCTGGGAATCAGAAACACACTATAACTTACACTAGTAACAAGCTTTGTTCATGGGCTGAGATAGTGGTTAAAAGCAGCTTGGAATAAAATTTTCTAGCTGAAATGTTGTTATTGAGAGAATATTATCAGCTAAAATCTCATCCTTAAGACATCATTAGTCCAGCATGATTTTGGGTTCAAATATTTGGATTCAGCCAAATGATTATATTTTCTTAAAAGCTGTTAAGTTTCTCAGCAGGGTCATGGCTCCAGCCTTAATCTCAATGATTTATTACATTATTTGCTATCCTAATTTATGTATTTCCTGCTTCAAGGAAACTATGCCATAAATTTGCATCTTCCCACTATTTTTACTCTTCAAAGTAGTGCAGATGTGAGGGCTGCAGAGCCAGCTCAGGAAGACCTGTTCTCACTGGAGACATGGCCAATATCAGCAAACACCTTACCTCAGTGTGAGGAGGTAGCTGACAATGTGCTTGGGTTGCAGATCCTGAGAAGATCTATACAGGACCTCGTCGTACCTGTGAAGGAAGGAAAGGACTGTTTGGTTCTGAAGTGGTACAAGGTGTACTCAGATAGAAGGTGCATCAGACTTGCTTAAGTCAGAACAAGCACCCAACCACAGCTGTAGAATTAGCAAAACTAATCTTCTGAAGCAGACCTAAGCTATATCATTAGCATACAATAGATTATTCCTTCCTTGCTCACTTATTATTGAAGGAGATTGCTTCTGCTCTTCATCATGCAAACAGCTCAGGGAGGCAGGCTATAGCAAAGAGAACACAAAAGCTATATTTGTTCCTGGAACATTATGTCTGGTTTTACATCTCAACACTAACTGTACATTTCTAGGAGCAAAAAACATGTGTTAAATAACCAAGGAAGTCAAAATAATCCCTTTGCCTTTAGTAAATGCAGCTTAGATTTTTAAGTAGATAAAAGGAATCTTGCAACATTAGAAAAAGACAAATCCTGGAATACATAATCACACAGAATGGTTCAAGTTGGAAGAGACCACAGTGGGTGATCTGGTCCAACCTACCTGCTCAAGCAGGGTCATCCTACATGACTTACACAATACACTTGACTTTGTAAGACAGTATTAAGCAGGGTAGTACAGTCATGACAGCTATGTTTTTTTCTTCATGTGTTTTGCTATCCCCTTTTCAAAGCCTGCAAAAAGGTGCCAACACCTAAAGGGCTGAAGAGATTTCAAATTCAAAGTAGGGACTGGACGTCCCGCTCTCTGCTCAGCTCCCAGGCCCATCCCTGCCAGCATGTCCAAGCTGAACTGCTGTGGAATCTTCCACTCTGATTCAAGCTGCAGAACTGGGGAGCATACGGTGATAACAGCTCAGCAGTCATGCAAAAGTATAAAAAAATCCCAAGGAAGAGCTCATATGTTTTTTGTGAAATACAATGGCACTGCATAAATAAGACACTACTGGTTTTGCTGAGAGCTGGCTGGTCCTGCTGCTGCTCAAGAGAGCAGCAAATGATGCACGGCAGGCAGACCTCTGGCGGTAATTACAGTTAATGGTAGGGCTCTGCAGCCCACACATGCAGGTCAAAGGAGCCACCTGGAGCACTGGCATGACTTTTGAAAGTCCTAATTGTATTCAGGTGGCCTCACAAAGATCTTAGTATGGTCAAAAAAGTTCTTTCTGGCACTCTACAGTGCAATGCAGCATATAGGAATTCTCAGTAGGAATTCTGAAAGCTTTGGTAATTTCTGACTCCATCACAGGCTGCACAACATGGAGAACTCCCTTGTCTCCATAGTTTAATTACACATCTATGAACTAATGAAAACAGAAACTGCTCAACTTAAAGACTGAATTAATGAAGAACTCCACTGTTATTAACAGGTACCAGTTGTGCATTCAGTAGCTCTGCAGGATGCTGAGCTCCCAAATGTGCACACACATACTCCATGCACCTCACCTCTTTCACATGACAAACACAGAACAAGAGGGACCAAGCAAATCTGCAGCTAATATTTATACAGAGCTGAGCACACATTTGTGAAGATAAGAAATAATTAGGAGGCTCATGTACACTGAGTATGTTCCAAATACTGCTTTTTCCATCTTGAACAACTGCTTCTTCATGGCTTCTAAAGCCATGAACACTTCAAATATTGCAATCCATGTGGCACAAAAGGCAAGTCATTGTCTCAAACAAGCCATTTTTTCTTATGATCATGCAGTCTGTGCCCTCTCAATAGGTCAGTGTTATCTCCAGATATTTATTTTAAGGGAAACGGTATTTGGAAGGAAAACTAGACAAACCTGAGAAGATGCTGAAGAACAGAGATGGCATCTGGCTCTTGCAAGCATGCCACATTCACATCAGTTAGCTCTGCATTCCCATGCATCTGTTCTAAACTAAAACAGGAATGGAAAACAAATGTTGGATGAAAACCACCTCTTAGCAATGCTGAACAAAAAAAAAAAAACACAGTAATCTGTGTTTTTAAGAAAACAGTGCAGGCTCTGCTCAAGCTGAATGGAACACTGAAATAAGACTAGCTGACTTCAACCTAAGATTAAAAAAAAAAATAAAATGTGTGCTGGCCATTCAATTATCAACAGTATTAGAGATATGCATGGACAACAGGTCCAGAAGCTAAAAGGACTAGGGAGGTAGACAATCCCCCACTAATGGTACTCTGGAACCACCAATACCTACATGACAAGGGAGTACAAGAACAGACCAGAGAAAGGGATTAGGCTTTCATGTTCTCCCTGAACACTATGTCCTGCTACCACTGCCTCACAACATCAGGCTGCTTCACACCTTTCGCCTCACCCAGGAAGAAATCTTACATGAAAACACATATTGAGGTCTGCTCTGGCAGTTCAGTATAATTGATAAAACTGTTCAAACTGGACTCTTCTGAAACTCTTTAAAAAAAGCAATTAAACATGTCAAGTGTTTGACCAGAGTCAACAGGAAGGGATCTCCTTTTAATCTTGGCTATCAAGAGTGGGAAATAATGTTAAAAATAAGACACTAGTTACTGTGGGTAGCCAAAACACCCAAGTTCTGTGATGTGGTGTGTTTTACAAGTATGGGCATTTTAGCTTTTACATCAGTTTCCTTAGCTCTTGGCAACCACCTCATCAGTGACACCAACCACAGAGAAGCTGTTCCTAGAACTGAGAAACTACAAGAACAGTTAGTTCAGTTCCATGGAAATGAGGTAGGAAATTAATTTTAATTGGCCTGCTCTTCTGGAAAGTCTCAATGATTTCTATCTTAAACTCACACTTCCACAGAAAAAGTGAACATGTGTCATATTTAAGGAGTTAGCACTACTACTTAGCAAAGCAGTAGTGCCTAACTAAGGTTAAAATTCACATCAGACTGTGGTGTGCAGAAATGCTCATCTTACCTATGGAGTCTGGCATGGGTGTACTGTAAGAACACACCTGTATCCCCCCGACTTTGGAGAGCTCGATCCCAGCTAAACTGGTAATCGGATGACAGAAGGCCCTGGAAGTCCTGGAACAATAAATTGATGTCACCCAGACACGGCTCTTCATTTCAATTTGCAGCTTCTCACAGACAATGCAGACCTTGTGAGGCAGCTCAGACTCACCTGAATTATGAGTGCTGCAAGACCAACTTTCTCCGCTGTCTCCACAGGATCTTGGATCTCTTTGGTTGCTGAAGAGAAACAGAAAAACATCATTAAGTCTGCAGTACCATACTGACTCCTGCTCGCACTTACAGATGCCAATAAAAGAGCAGATCTTCCACAAGTGTAAACTAGCAATATGGAAATTGTCAGGATGCATGCAGCGAGGAGTCGAGGACATAAATCTTTATTAAAAGCTGAAAACAGCTGTTTCACATGGGCTTTATCCCACTTCCCCTTGTATGTGTAGCACAGATTTTGAGGTGAAAAGGGTCCATTATGACAGACTATGCAGGCTACATTGAATTCCTTTTCACAATTAAGACAGCCAATCTCCAAGATCAGGGAAATACAGATTTTGTTGCAAAACTGATAAAAAGCTCCAAGTGCTACAAGATGCATAAACAAAGAAAGTTGTTCCAATGGCTAATAGACCATTTGAATGTACATTTAGGGAGTATTCACACCATCCACTCTAAGTATTTAAACTGACTATACTGAGGGAATCTGAACTGAGAGCATCACAAATGCTTTGGGTTGGAAGAGACCTTTAAAGACCATCCAGTCCAAATCCCCTGCCACATGCAGGGACACCATCTCCTTGTCTATTTTACAAGGAAAATCATCGGTTTCAAAAAAGTTGAGGAGGCAGAGCAAGGAAGATGCATACTACTTAAACTGATCAGATCGGTGACTCAATCCAGCACCTAACTCCAGAGAGCACAAGAGGGGGCAGCATTTCACTGGGAATTGCTTGGATCTGTACTGCATCAGGAGGAAACGATCCTGGAGCCACAGCCCAGTGAAGCACAGGGAAACCAGCCCCTCTTCAGCACAATCTGGGGCAGAGCAGTGACCTCCAGGGCACTCGGGAACAGCCACAAGGTTGGCAGGGTGACAAGGCAGCAGTGGCAGGCAAGCGAGAGTTACTCTTGCCAGAGAAAACTGTCAGAGCTATAAATCCTTTGGATGAAATCTGACTGATCCCTGAACTCCAGTCCCAAATCTACTACTGACTAATTTGTCCCTCCAGAAAAAAACAATTGTCCCCAAAAAGCAGTTAATGTCTTCTCAGTGCACGATAAAATAGTTTCACTGAATGTTAGAGTTTGCAAATCTGCAATTTAAGGGAGTTCACAGAGTTGCAAAGAATTATTGTAATGGTTTATATTATAGTTGGTACAAAAAGAAAGAAAAAGAACATATTACTGTGATTAGTGCAATACAGGGAGAAGTGAAGGGTGGAAAAGATGACACAATGTGATCAACACAGAACATCAAAAAGAAGCTAATAAGACCTGAAATAGCTAACTTTTTGTAGAAGTCATGTTTTGTAACATCCTTGAGCGAACTTCATTTAAAACATCTTCCAAAAAAATTACTTCTCCTCTCCGAGTCTTCATGCCTTGAACTAGACCAAAAGACACATGCTGACACCTGTGTTGAGAAGCAGCAGGACCAAAATTATATTTCAATCAAGAGAAATGTTTGCAGTGTTTTTTCAGAGCTGGATTCTCTACCAGGAAACAGCCATAACAGCTGAATAAATAACACTCCAACGTGGGAAGCTTGGAGATATAATCAGTAACTCTCATTTCAGACACCAAGCTCTGCATTTATTGTATAATGGGAAAATTATGATCAGAGTAATGATAGCCTGGTCATTTGTGTGCTCTCAGGAATCTCTTGCTACTAGCGTTAGTACAAAGGCCTCAATCCAATAATTTGCAATAAATTGAGGAGAGGCAGGATGTAGATAGATCAAATTACTGTGGCAACAGAGGTATCTTAATATAATTAGAAAAGGAGTCATAATAATTCTATTGTGGCCACATTAAGCTAACAGTATAATTAATCATTGCTAATAATAAAGTATTCACTGTTTCTGCTCATAATATTCCAAGGCATTATTCTTGATCCAGAATCTAGGGTAATTTTAGCACAACTAAGTACTGTGAAAGGAGGCAGGTTGGTATTCCTGAAGGCCAAAACCCTATATTTAACCACAAAAGACATGCAGTCTGGCAGAGAGGAATATGATTCAGTCTGGAGATCCATTACTGACCTTTGCTCAGATTGCTAACAAGATTGGTAATTACAATGAATAACAGCAGGGATACACTTCCCTGCAATAGATACTTCAAGCCTGAAGCATGATTCAAACTCAGATTCTGATCTCTGCTAAAATAAAATACTTTAAGAGGTAATAATTTAGTATGTGACCACACAATATCCCAGAAGCTATGCCACAAAGTCTCTTAAAAATGGTTTCCCTTTTTCACATCAGGCAGTTATGAAAAACCTGTTAAATGAGAGACAGGGCTGTTTTTCACATCCTAAACATGCAGCAATGACTCCATCCACAAATAAATCAGACCAGCAGGAGTGGACACACAGAATGAAAAGGCTGCTGATAAGGCCCTGAGGCCCACATTGCACATAATTCTGAGGGTTTGTTTCTCTGTTGGACTAGTACTAGTGGGGTTCTATAGACCAAATGTCTGCTTGTACTCTGGAGTCCATTACTTGCACACCAGCATTACATCCTGTAGTTTAGTTTCATCCAAAATGTCTACATGATGTGTGCTATAGCATGGTGGTGGATGGACACCAGCAGGAGATTCTCCTCAAAAGAGCACTTGACTGAAATTCTAATGTACATATTATATACATTCTTGAGGAAAAAGAAATTAACAACCAAAACCAGTATGTAATTAGGATTTTTAAGTACATACCTTTCTGCCCAGTCATAACCCATGAGCTTCAGTATTTGGAATAAATGTTGAAAGTGATTACTTTGGCTTTTATCTGTCTAAGGAATAGAATTGATGCATATCAGAAAAGACTACGAGTCTGATAGGAAGTAGCTTTTAACACAATATCACAGTGCCAGTAAGTAATTTCAAGCAAAATTAAGATCCATGAAGACAAGCAAGACTTGTGACAGCTGGAATCTATGGCAATGGGATTTTGAGTTATGTTAGGAAAAAAAATCCACCTTTTCAGAAATGATTTTTCTCAGGTCATTAAGGCAAAGACACGAAGTGCAAGGAAACCTTAATATTCTTTAGTTTCTCGTGATCTGAAAGCTACCTATCAAACAAAACATCTGTTTTCACTTCAGAGCCTTGCTGCTCTGATTATACCCCTGGGTTATATCACCGAACTCCAAGGATCCTTTGGCTTAGAAACAGAACGTCTTTGGCTGTCTGCCTCCAGAACCCACTAGCTACCATTGTCTCCAGCATGATTTGTAGTTTTACATCATAAGGCAGGTAGATAATTCAAAAAAATGTATAAATTACCACAATTTCATAACCATTTACCTTGATCTTTCTTCCACTTTCAGTTACACTCTCCTACAAACTTGCTTCTGACTGTATGTTATGCTTAACAACAATCTTCACATGTGTTTCTAGCTACAGCAGTTGCCATGAGGTTCATTTTCCTACCTAGTTGTTTCAACTACCTCACTCAGACTCCTTTTTATTCCTCCTTAAAAGACAGTGCAGAGATAACCTATTCCTATTATAACCTATAACCTATTCACTATTTCCTCATTTGTTTGCTGTTCTGGGCCAAGAAGTGAAATGTTTATCTGTGTCCCTTCTCAGTTACCACTGTATGAAGCACCTGCCTCCTCTCTCCTAGCTCCTCTTAACCTGCTTTGCTCCTGGAATCACCTCTCTGTGCTGACTCACAAGCAAGGCTGATAAAAGGACAGCAGTGGCTGGTGCTTCAGACAAGGCCTTCCAAGTCCTTTTCCATGCACCTTGCAGATGAGGTTATCTCTGCACAAAGCCAGACCTCTCTCATTAGGTGGCCGGCTTAAGGTAGAAGTCTGAGAGCATGGATTGGATTTAGTTCTTCATATCTAAAAGCATTTTCATCTCCTTCTTGAGTGCAACATTCAATGGAATCTTAGTACCTCTTTAATAGCATGCCACAAGTTTTAAGATGTTTTGAATATTTTGCTTGTACCACTGCCTTTTTATGAGATAAGTGGGATTTTTTTTAAACCTAAATTGGTGAATGCACTGATTTACAGCATTTCAAGTAGTAAACCCATTTAATGTTCCCTTAAAGAAGTTGATCTGATGAAAATAAGACAATCTTGTAAAATAAGACTCTAGAGTCTCTAAATAATTTTCTTGTAACAAGATTAGCATTCTGAAATACATTTTTATTTAATTATTAAAGACTAAAATTATTAGCATACTAATTTAATCTCATGAAGTCCTCCTGCCTCTAGTAACACTGAGTAACTCACTACTAACACTCACTACAAAGCAGTGCCATAAAACAACAGCAAAGCTCAGCAAGGCTGGCAGTTCCCTCACCAGCTGTGTGTCCCACAAGAGTCTCCTACGATTGATTTCACTCTTTTATGACCCACTTTCTCAGCCCTCAGAAAGTCAAAAATTATAAAAATACTAACCATGTCCTCTGAAAACCATACATCCTGAGCAAGGCTGAGAAGATAGGAGAGGCTAATCTGTCGTTTCCCACTTGAATGAGACATTGGCTATGATGAATCACATCACAATCTGTTTGTGCTGTGTATCTCTTTGGACTTGAAGGAGACCAGGGAGGCTCAGGCAAGGAATTAAACAGTAACTGGAGTTCAGCTACAGCAGTAGTCTGATCAAGATTCTTGCTCCTATGCTTGTTCACACCATTAGCTGAAAGTTCAGCTAACATCTTGATTTATGCAAAGTGAACACCCAACTACTCTTTTTTCTAATTGTTCCTTCTCCCTTGGTCCCTGCTACCTCCTGGAACATCAAACACAAGTAATTGCCCACCCACATGAACCAGACAGGAAGCATCCTTAACATCTAAAACTTTGCACTTTCACAGCCACACTGCCCTTTGATGCCAATGAACTCACTGTCCCAGCCAGCAGGGGCAAAAAAGCTCCCACCAAAATCACACAATTCCCCCCCAGAATAACCAAAGTCTCTGTTCTATGACAACGTGTAAGAATGGCAAGCTACAGGAAACTTCCTGAAGACTGAAGCTGAAAGGAGCAATGTGGTTTAACTAGAAGCTGCACTTTATAAACTGTGTATTTAATGTTCTGCTTACTGATCTCTCTCCCTGCATCTTGTTATGTGCCACATTATATTGACTTTTGAAAAAGCTGCACAGAGAAGGTACAGGGACATTACCAAACATGACCACATACAGATTTCTTCCACATGTTACTAATTCTGGACTTCATAGAAAAGAACATAGCTTTCATAATTTTTTCCCCTAAATATGAGAAAAAGAAAATTTAAAAGCAACACATGATATTTTCTTGCTAAGATGAGATCAAAAACCAGTTTCAGACAAGGAGACAATCCTGCTATTCATATCCATTATTGATACTGCTAGAATTGTGAAAAAACAAAATAACAAAACCAATAAATATAAAAAGATTCCCTGTCTACAACTGCTTCATTCTGATTGATTAAATATTATGTGCAATTTCTACTTAATGAAACTAAGGCATTGTTCTTAGCCATAAAAATGTACATTTCAGATAAGATATCAGGACTTCAGAGTAGACTTAGATTCATTTTAGACCATTAATTTCTCAATTAACATTTGAAAACCCTTTATAATAGTAATAGCTTTTCCTGATTTGTTTAATTATTACAACTTCTATAAAGAAAATAAAATGCCAAATCAAGTAAGATTTCCTTTCAAACTAATTGCAATGAGTATAGAATAACTCCAGAGCTAACTTTCATAAAATCGTACAAAAAGGATTGGAAGGCACCTTAGATCATCTTGTTCCAAACCCCCTGCTGTGGGAAAGGACATCTTCCAGTGTACCACCTTGCTCAGAGCACCATCCAACCTGGCCTTGAGCACTTCCAGGGATGAGGCATCCACAGCTTCTCTGGGCAACTTATTCCTGTGCCTCAGCACCCTTGGAGTGACAAATCTTCTTCTAGAATCTTATCTAAACCTATTTTCTTTCAGTTTAAAGGTATTTTTCAACCATTCTGGGGGTCATGCACTGAAACAGAACAAAGAAACTGCCACACAGAGGCACAGCTGCTGGGCAGTAAGGGCATCCATTTTACTGCCAAAAGTACTGTGTGTCAAAGTCATATTGCAAGCCAGAGGCCCCTGTTACTAGAGAGAGTCAGCACCAAAGTGTGTGCTGAATCTAGAATTACTTACCACATAAATCATGGTATCCCAGCTGTGCTTATTCATTCTGTCTATAGCAGCTGCAAGATCTCTGAAAGAGATAATGAGAAACTATTTGGACTTTCAAACATTCCTCACTACTAGCCTCTTAGAAAAATAACCTGCTCTTTATGGAGTGGAGAGGACTTCCTGAAGAGAAGGATCCATGTATGCCTTACACATAAAAAAAGACATGTATACTTTTGCTGATGACACATCTGAAATGTTTTTTTTAAACCAATACCTAAGAAAGCTGCTGAGGAAACTGTTCTTTGGTGCAGAGTAAGTCCAGTGCCTGTCTGCCCACTAACACCTGAGAGAAACAATCCCTTCCTGGAAAACTAACCCATGTTCAGCCTTAGCTTAAATGGTACAAAGCTCATCTACACACACACAAGCACACAGGACTGTCACAGGAGTATTCCAATCTGAAAAAGCATTTGCAATTGCACAAGACTTGTTATGGAAGGCTGAGGGGAGATAAGAAAAAAGACGATGATAACAGGGATGGGTGGCTTGTAAGTTGATTGCTGGTTATGTTTGTGTAGTTGTCCTGCACCTCATCAGCACAGTCTGTCCCATCTTCCCATGAAATTCCATTTCAAACTCTCCTGGGTGAGGGGGCTGTCTCCTCTGTGTGCACATGTGTTTGGAGTCTCAGTAGTTGCAGCTGAGGACTACAGCTCATGCAGGCCATGCATCTGTGGTGTCAGAGACTGAGGGGGCTGGACATAAGTGAAATGAAATTTTAACAGCTGGAGCCTGGCCAGGGGTCACAAGGTGTCTCAGCCAACAGCTGGAGTGAGGGCACACACATCCTCCTATGACTGACAGCAAATATCAGGTTGAATAGCCAAGCAAGTAGGCAAAGTATCCTGGGAAGTCTCCAGATGTGCCTGCAGAGATGAGGCACCAAGAGGAGTCTGTACTGCTGGCATCAGAGGGTCCAGGCCAACTGCTGAAGAGACCACAGGGACCTCCAGCTATTGGAGGGCTTCATAGTGCACGTACAATACATATGTATATTGATTAAATTATTCAATAATACACACATAATGCAAGTATATCTGTCACAATATACACCATATACACATACATCTATTTCTTCACAGGAATAGATACTCATCCTAGTCATCCAGAGGGAAAAAAAATGCCAGCTGTGCTGAGTGGTTTCAGGCCTGTGTGTGAGCCTGTTGAGATCAGGTGCTCATGCTTACTCCTGGCTGACCTGTGCATGGAGCTGTGGCATCATTGTCTTCATTTGGCTACAGGATTCAGCAACTCCCTAATGTACAGGATTGACTGCAGCATCTCCCTAATACCCTTGGCTTTGAAAAGCTGTACAGAGTTTACCCTCAGGGCTAGACACTAGATTTATTTACATTCCTGGCACAAAGAAACTGTTAAGGCTTCCATATTAAAATACCCAAGAGGAATTTTAGGATACTGATGAGATGGCTGAAAAACAGCAATAAAATTGATGTTACAGTGCTGATGGTCCACTGAGCCAATGAAGACAAGGCTAAACAAGCAATTTTTTCCTGTATCACACCATCAATAAACATTTTAAGCAAAGGTCTTTTTAAAAAAGACCTTTAAAAAAGACCTTTTAAAAAAAAACCTTTATTATTTGGCAACTCTTTATTAGATTCAGAGATTCCAGCTTTGTTTTCAAAGTTAGTAGCTGGAGAAAGTATTACGATTTATGCAAAGGGGCATTTACTAATATTACTTAGGGACAGGAAAAGCATTTAAAAGTCATTTTCATCCCATCATAGTTACATTGCTAGTTTCAGTTACAAATAGCCTAGAAATAAAAATCTTCAAAATCCATGCCATCAGTTATCAATGTACTCATGTTCAAAAGTTGCCTGGCAAAATGACTGGCAATGAGCACAGATGGGCTTACTTGCCTTGTTATATAAAGAGATGTCCCATCACTGCGCATGACAGTGGAAAATGTTGAGAGGTCTTTTTTCTCTGAGAGATCCACAATTCCTGTCCCTTTTCTGTAAGGGGAGGGAAAATACTAATGTCACTGCAGGTTATTACACAGGTAAGTTCAGGTAAGACTCAGAGCCAAAACCAAGGCCTCTTGCCACAAGCCCCCTTCCCTCCAGACAGTCTCATTCTTTTTCTTTGAATTACTATCTCCTTATGTCTTTTTGAAGACTGTCCCTGTAAGTTTGCTGTCACCACTGCTAATGCCAGAGAGCAGCCTGCCCATGATTACAACTTCCATCCCAGTTCAGCCAGGCACCATTTTCATCAAGGCAAGGATCTCATCTAATTCTGCTCATTAAATGGCATACAGAGCTACCAAACTAATCAACAGCCTAAAACACCATTAGGAGTTGAACACTGTCATTGTACCAAATTTGACAAGGTCAGTCTTTTGTGTTAGTCATGTAAATGTAAATTTTAGTTGTAACTGCACAAATCCTGATGGTCTTCTACTAGAACAGCTACCAAAACCATGTAAAGAAAATTCTTCCCCTCAGACTATGTACAAACCACTCATCTTATCTTGTTTGAAGTGCAACTGAGATGTTAAATAAAGTGCACCAACAGATTGAATGAGTTCATACACTGTTTTCTGAAGGAGTCCTTTATCTTCCAACGTCTTCAGAACTTCCTGGGCCTTCTCTTGGTAAAATGACTCTCCAGAATATTCATCAAAGTGCACTCCTAGACGCTGAAAAGTTACAAGAATATCATTAATACCAAGGCTAACCATTTTTCTTCAAATTAGTCAGATGATAGGCCACAGATCAGATACAGTGCAAAGATTAATGTTATTCCAGGAAATGTCCCTTCATTGTTAAAAGGAAAGGATGCTTGGATTTTGATTTAATTGATCTCTGCATTAAAATTAATCTCTCCCTGAGGTGAATATGGTGTTCAATGTAACATTCATGAGAAATCAGTAACATTCATGAGCAATTCATGAGAATTGCTGGTTAGAGCAATTCACACAATTCTGAGGCAAGTCTCTTCCTTGCTGTGCTGGAGATGAAACCAGTGGGCTGCAGAGGAGCTACCTGGACATGAAACCAACCCTATTTTAAAAGGATGCTAAAAGGAATTTTAAAAAGTAAAAGCTGCTCACAAACATTGCTGAGCATACAGAAATTAAGGCTGAGGGTACATTCAGAAGAGACAAAGATGACCTTAACTGTCAAACCTGGTCACTTCATCAGTCCAATAGTTTTTAGTTTAAATGAAATTGGGAGAGGAAGATCTAGCTGCACATCATCATGTGATCAATGATGGGTGACTTTCAAGATGCAGCTGCATACACAGCCCAGTACCTAATTACCTTCAGAGGACAGCTTTCCACAAGCATTATCAAGTCTCTCACTGAACAGATCTTATCTTAAGAGTACTTTCTTGGCTGCAGTGACATGTTTCAAGGAAGAACTTAAAGCACAGCCAAGTTATCTGGATTATAAACAGTTTCAAAATTTTTCAGGTTAATTTTTAGGTCAGTAGCACAACATGTCCCATGAAACAGTGGACACTGGCTCCACTCATGAGATCACAGTGTGCAACAGACAGCTGTGCATTAGCTCAACTCCACCTGCAAAACCAAACAGTATTTATTCAACATGGATCTGCCTTGCTGCTTTGCACCACACTGAGCTTCAGGACTTCTGAGAAGGGAGAATTAGTCTAAAGGACATTTACCTAGACACTATTAAATAACATGTATCTAGCACGTCAGCAATTGTTCTGACAACTTGCTTGTATGAGAAATCAACTACTGTGCTTTTTCCAAGCAGAATGAGGCTTAGCCTGGCATACCGAGAAAGAGCTTCCCCACAACATTCTAAAATTTATGGGAAAGGCAATGAACTGGTAACATTAAAGCAATCTCTGATCCCAAGTGAGTCCACTGCTTGGCAGTCTCTTACACGAAAAGGTGCCATGCACTGTTAATTATGTTGATGAAGTAATAGAGAAAGAGATCATTTTACCACAGAAAAAACATTTGGATGATTTGTACCTTATAAATCCTGATGTATTCCTCAATACTGAGGTCTCTAAATTGTTTCCAAATTGACAATGTCTGCTCATCATGTTCCTCCAGTTTTCTGAAGAAATCCTTAGCCAACTTTTTTATGTTTTCATCTTCTGCTGCCTGGTTAATCTGCACATACACCTAAAATTTGACACCGAAAATGTTGAAGCGGTATAATCCTCTCTTCCAATAAAAACAGCTCTACAAGAACAATATAAATACATTTAAAGTTGACATTTTTAACATCAAATTTTTGAAAGACTTGTTAAAGCAACACATTCCAAATTTAAAGAAAAAATGTATAGCCTAAAGTCCAACATGAAAATATGCAGCTTATCTTGAAAGAAGACTAATGGCCTAATTCCTTACTGCTGTCATTATCATTCTCTTCACAACCTTGAAACAACTGCAGCAGCAAAATATGGAAGAACTAATTTATGCATGGAAGGGAAACCTATATAAAGGACTTTTAAACCACAGACATGTCTTCAGAGGACCAAAAAAATCAATATTTATGGCAACTGCACTGTCTAAAATTGAGATGGCAGTTGAAGCAGCAAAATCTTTGATAGACTCAGGCTTATATTCATAGCAAAGACTGATTTCACACACCAGCAGAAAAAGCATCAATTTGAAACACATCTCGGTTTTTGATACAGGCAGGCATACAGCTGAATAAACACTTAAAATCTGGGAATAACTGAGAAACTAACTTGGTCTCAAATAACTACTGTTTTAGAATCTTTTGCATTTTTACTGAATAGTGTTCTCTACACTTAAAGGCAATTTTTTAAGATCATAAAGCCTACATGCTACTGCAATAGCTGGTATTTTGAAGCTTTAGTGCAAAATTCAAGCATAAAAATTTACATTCTAAGAGTGGACTGAAATCATAAATAAAAACTAAATAATGCATGTTGATGCACAACCCCAAAAATATGACTGCTTCTTGTTTTCTCTTTAAATCAGTCCCACAGTTCTAAAACACTTCAGTGCTGAGACTATCAACTTAAATCCACAGGGGTCAGGGATGAGGGAACAAGCGAATAAAGTTTACCTGCATCAAAGAAGCTGGTGAGCTCAGAAGGAGCTACCCTGCCACATAAACAATCTGACTGACATGCATGCAGCTGCTGAGTACCCAAGTATGCACAGTTTGTTCCTTTGCCACAAGACAGATTTGTACAGAACAGCTATGCTGTGGTACACTGCCTGAACACCAGCATTAGCCACAGTTCCCACAGGTCCCATATCCAGCCCCAAGGAGGAAGCACAGCTCAGCTCTGTGGCAAGAGAACACCTGAGAGTGTCACACAAGAAACCTGACTGACTAAACCCCATTAGCATGTAAGATCTTTTAGAGGATGAGGGCTTGAACATTAGCCATGCAGGGATATTGCCCACCTCTCCTCATGGTTACTGGGTCTGTGCAGGTCAGTACATAAATCCTTCATGTGTATTGTATCTGTATCACACACAAAGACCACTTACAAGTACCAAAAAATCAACAGAAAGTAAATACTAACTCAGATGGTATCAGGTATATTTGAATACAGCAAGCCAACAAACCATAACCTGTTTAATCCTGGAAAGAAATCTAGTTGGTCTTCACTGAACTTACCTCAAAAAGGTGTTGCAAAGGACTAGATTTTAGTTTTTCTTTGTTGCCAAAGGATTGGAAACCAACACCCAATAAGCCTTGAATAACAATTACATACAGAGTTAGACGACAAATCACTGTAATATTTTGAAAGAATATAATGGTATATGCTACAAAAAGAAAATCAAAAGCATGACCTATTATTCCACTGCATAAAGATCACCCCCTCCCCAGAAATATAACAGCTAGAAAATAGTAAGAAATACTATGTTGATTTCTCAATTCATCGTGAAAAGAATTTGTGTTTCTAGACTTGTATAGACAATTATCTTTTACACAGCAACAAGATGTGAATGGGAAGCCACAAAGTGGAAACTGTCCAGCAATAGAACATGTTCAAAAATGTTCATTTTGCTCCCTCCCTTATTCATATTATCATTTTAAGGATAATAAGAACTAGGATACAACATAGAATTCCTCGTACCACCCATGCAATGTTTTCAAGGGAAATTTTCCTGCCCACTTAGAATATGCAGCTTTTTTTGAGCATCCTATTTGGCTTCAGGACTTTCCAAAAGCTATCTAAAAGGGAAAGAAATCCAAATCCCAATCATTTTGTCTAAATGAAAAGACCCCATAACTCCTTCAGTAATGCAGCAATATTGACCCATCAGTCTCCTAGATTATCTGAGACTGACTTTTAAGGCCAGCTGATTCATCTGAGCTGACAAGGACCAGGACTGATGTAGGAATGGTAGCCCTTTGAAAAACTCTCTGCAACTAAACAAATAGCTGTCTCAAGAGCTTCCCTCTTAGAAACACTGAGTACAGAAGTATAAAGTAAGAAGGCATGACAGACTTAAAGAAGAACTGGTCAGGTTTTAGGAAATAAAATTAGTATTGTCTTAGTAATCCTATTAATGGAAGTTTAGTTAAGGACAGCTTGTTCTATGAGCAATCAGAGGTGGGTTTCCTAATGATCTCTTATATATTAGTGTACCTAAGCATTCCACTATCCAATGCTGATTTCACACTCCAATCTCCAGCACAACTGTCAGTCTTTATTCAACCCAAACACATCCTTCCATGCATTTTCTGTCTTTCCCATATTATCCCCAGACCTTGTTATACCCATGAGTTAATGGCAAGATGCAGCCCATGTGGGAACTGATCCTGACTTGAGGTGCTGACTGGTTAGCCAGCAGGTTAAACACAGAAGTTAACTTTCTCTCCCAGAGGTCAACACATTGTATTTCTACTGTTACTCAGCTGCCAACTGTCATAATGCCAAAAGAAATTAATTCTCATGGAAATAGTTTTCTTTGTCAGATCTCGCTAAAGTTGCCCAATGGGTTCAAATTTATTAGGAGCAGAGTGACAGGAAGACAGATGGACAGATAGTGTGACTGCATACACTTTGTCACTTTAAGAAACCTGCCCCAAAACTGCCTAAAGGCTGAGGGCCTCTTTCCTATGTTTCAGGAAAATATGTTTTCAATTCTTATATTTTAAAGCCTTTGACAATAGCAGCTGTAAAACCAGCTGACAAATCATTAATTACAGCACTGCTTCTGAGAAAGAACCATTACAGTAATATTGCTATGCTATAATTCTGTGAGGCATGACCATTATTTGTTATAATACTGCCATATATTTGAGCTGAGCCAGTCCAAATAAAGAGGGGAGTACCTACTTTGAAAAAAATACTTGAACTACTAGGTCAAAAGCATGATTCTAGGAGTTGTGTGCTGCACAAATGGCAGAGGTGTAAATAACAGGTATTGTGAGAGTTATACCTTCAGGAGCCTTTATATTAAAATACATAAAATTCTTGATATCCAGATTTCAGAATGCTACTTAGTATCTTCAAAGGCAGACTGAATGAGGTCGGCTGAGAAGCCTTTTACCCACACAGCATTTCACTGCTTAACTGCCATTGCCACATTCACTATACAATAGTGTAGTGATAAAATTATGTCTAAGGGGAAAACACGAATGAAACATGCAAGGATAAAAATTACTCAATTTTTGGTGAACTCATTCTGTATTCAGTTCTTATGAAACAAATCATAAGTGAAACAAAGCTCTGCTATAAGCTACAGTTTCATGCTATAAGCTACAGAACCATGATCAGGAAAGACAAGCTGCAGGGGCTATAACTTAATAAAGGAAAGAATGTTTTATTACCACTCTCAGAGTCCTGAGAATGTTATACTGCACTGTCTAAAATTCAGGAACTTAGTTTACAAAGACAAAAGGTAGAACTGAATGTACTTTAGTTATCTACGCTTATGAATCTGAATATAAAAATGGAGTGAAAGTAGGGTATTGACTTTAAATTTTTAACCCAATTCTGTTCATAAAATTGATTCCTTGATGTGCCCAAAATCAGCAGTACCATTGAAACAGGAGCGGGCAGCATAAGGGCTGGAATAAGCAAAAGTGACCACTTGACATACATTGCACTTTGTGTTTGCCATTTAAACAAATAAATGGACAGTTTCCAGAGCCTACTGCAAAAGAACTGGAGATTTTTATAGCTTTCAGAGGTGTACCAGTTTTCAAGAATGAGGAAGTGGGCATTATTGCCTTTTTTTAAATGTCTAAAAATATGCTAGAACCAGCTTTTTTTGTGGAATTAGAACAGGAGAAGAGACTATAGATCAATATAAAATTCAAGATTAACAACAGAAGTCAACAAAGTTGTCAATGCTATGGATGGGTCAGCTCCCATCACAGAGGGATAGCTATAGATCCAGCAGTGGGACATGAATGATCTCCAGTGTGGCAATAAATATCAAGCCATGCATCCTCAGGCTGCACTTGAGAGGACTTTTCAATCCCCACTGATCTGATGATTTCAGAAGAGATGGGGGTGTCTATGTGTGTGCATACTGGACTGATAGTATTCCAGTCCCTATTCACCTGCACATGCTCCATCTACACACCTCTCTTCTGTTACACTTTAAGGGGAAACTGAATATTTTGGGGAAAATGTAGGGATATCTCTAAAAATATCTCTCTGGGCTCCAATGTGCAAAATTAGGTTATTATGGAAATTAATTACCCTCTATGAATAATGAGAAAAGGAACAACAATAAAAAACCCTGAATCAAGCAACCAAAAAACCAAAACCCAAACCTAAACCAAAACATATAACCTCCAAACTACACATTTAGTCTGAGAGAGGAGCTACTGAGGGACACTTGGATAAAATTGCTCCTGCTATTTTTTCAGCATCAGTACAGGTCATACTTCTGATGGATCAGTCTGGATTGTTTTGTTCAGCTTTTTTAAGGAAATGAACTATACATTACCCCCGTGGAAATAAGATATCATTCCTTATGAGCACAGAGTGAATCCAATGGGCCTACAAAAACTGTCACTGGAAACCTAGACCATACTATATAGTAGAAAAGGGCACAGCATAAAAAAATATTGAAACATACCAAACTGCATGCCCCAGTCACCAAGGTAATTTATTCTTACTACTTCATGTCCCAGCGCAACTTTGAGATTTGCTATAAAATTCCCTGGTAATGAAACAGAAATTATATTATTATTCAGTTGTAGGTAATCTCTCATCCCTATGGAACAGTTTTCTGGTTTTGTATCACCTATTCAAAATGAAGAAGAAAAGCAATCAGATGGAATATTCCACAGGATTTGCTAAAACCTGACAACCGAAAGCAGCAAAAATAGTAAAAAGCAAGTTCCTTTCTGATCAGGAAAAGAAAAGCTCTGCATCTCAACAGTGCCACAAAGTGTCTCACAACAGGGATAGAAACATAGACAGGTGGATGTACATGCACATATTGCCAAGTATGAGACCACAAAAAAATCTTTTAGAGTAATCTCGTAGTCTCGCAAATAAGTGGCATTATACGTAATTCCATCACAATCAGGCACACTCATACCAGGTTAGGCAAGCACTCAAAATTCACAAACTGCTGTTGTGATGCTAAAAAGAGAACATCAAGTCCTGAATCTCTATAGACTGTTGGAGCAGTTCTGAGCTCTGCACTTCAACTATGCTCCAAACTTGTCATATCATGCAAGGACATACAAAAGAGTTCCAGATGCTCTTACAACAAAAACCCTTCATCTCTCCCCTGAGCTTAGTTATAGCCTTAGAATTACAAAGAAGAAATAGCCACATCCCTTCCTCTATTTTCATGTGCTTCAAGGGTACCTTTTAATTACAGTACTGTTGTAAAGGATGCAGAAAGCTCTCTTCTTGTATTGTTATAACACCACATTATAGCTTGCAATTACTTCCAATTCCATTCTCTGTAGTTAATTAATTGTCTTACTCTGGGACAAACATTGCTCTAAAGAACTACTTCTGAAAGTGTTTTTTTTTAATGTAACAAAGGATCCAGAAATGGAACATTAAAAAATCCCAAAATACATAATTTCACTCAACTATCTGTCATGGAAGAAGCAATTACTTTACATAATTAATAACTATACATTATGAATTATGTATCATTAAAACCTGATACATTATTAGATACACAGATTTTGTAGGCTCTTCTGCTACAACCCACTAGTTTTTATTGTGAGATTAGGAAATGAGGGACAGTTTTCCATATAACATTAGAGCACAGCACAAGGAATTTATTAATTATTCTATTAGATATTACAGCAACTGTCTCAGTAGTACTGGTATAAAGTAATTAGCATATAAAAGCAAGCTTTTTGCAGGACAGCCACCAAGACATAACAATCTGAACTGCTCTGCAGTGCAGTACAAATCGAGAATTTAAAATTCAAAGGACTCTTATAACACCTCAATGAAAACTGCCTTGGGTGTCTTTGAACACCAATTCTAAGCTACTTCATTTAATATCCACAGTCATAAAACTATATTATGTGTGACTTAATAAATCTGCCAGCAACACACCACGTTCTTTTCTTCCCTGCATAATGATCAGAAAGGTTTTAATTAGCAAGTGGAGCCTGACATGGCCACTCACACCCGAGGAGGGAGATGTTAGCATGAGGCAGGCAGACAAAGCAGCCCTCCAGGAACAGTGAAATGCACACTCACCTACTATGGTGGAACGCAGATGTCCTATGTGAAACTTCTTGGCAATGTTAGGGGAGCTGTAACAGATTTTAACAAATAGCATTTGTTCAGTGGACAAAACTGCCACATCACCAAGTTAAAAGAATCCAACTCATGCATCTAGAAGAGCTGAAATAAATGCCCTGTTTTCAATTTTCCTATAAGATCCCCTGATTAGCTTCTGTCCCAGACAGCAAGTTTTCGTATCTGACCAGCTTTCCCTCCAGTATCAGTTAACAGACAGTGTTTTGGTTAAACCACCCCACAAATCAACCCAACAACAACAAAATATAACCAAAGCCCACTTGCACTGGTGACAAAGAACCAAAAATATCTTCTCACTTTTTACAAGTTTTGGATATACGGATCATTCTCCTCATGTCTTTTTCAGAGATGAGAGATCTTGTGTACAAGGATCAGTAACCAAAATGCCATCCTGTCAGCAAGGCCCACCCCACGAAGAAAAATAACTCTTTACACAATTGTCTGCTCAGATAACAAAAAAAAAAGTTCATCTATGAAAATTCAACCTTCAAATTAAAGCCAAGTTCTTACTTTCCATGACTATAGAAGCCTGCAGAGGGACTAGAGAACAAAAAAATTTATACATAAAAAATTGAGTCAGCCAATTTTTATTCCATGAGCAGGCGACAATCAACAAAATTGCACTGGACAAAAAATTTGGGGGCAGCAATTAACAAGATTTAACCAGACAAATGCCTGTCTGCTTTAACAAGTCAGGGAAGAAGGTATTATGGTGCAAAAAGAAATTCATTAGTGCCTGGAAATTCAGATTTTGTTTCTTCATAACAAAATAAAAAGCAGTTGTCTGAAAAACTGAATGCTATTATGCATTAAATGAGAATATTCTTAATGGAGGGCTGTGTAAGGCATGAACTCCTTTAATACCAAAAACACATTCTGGGAAAAAGCCTCAAATCCTTGAATATAATTTATATTCTACCTGGTGAATATATCAGCGTATCCAATACACCTACATATACTACTGCTAATATGGTTTAACATCACAGGCATCACAAATTACAGCATTGAATATCAGCAGAAAGTATCAATCAGCAGACAAGGGACTTATCTCAAAGGACGCCTCAGATGTGCTTACCTGAACTCAATCACTGCCTTTTGTCTGGGAACTGTAGAGAAAAGTTCACTTTTTACTCCATACTCTGAACCATCTTTCCACACCTGCTGCAGCACAGTCTAAAGCAAAATCAAAAAGAAAACAAACAAACAAAAATGCACACAAAAGAGTTTCATCAACAGAAAGCATCACCAGGAAAACTGCTCACCAGCCACAACGGAGACTGATCTCACACCCTGCATTCACATTAGTAATTTGATGGCTGGTTTGCCAAGCAAACACTGTCTCATACACAGATAAAAATGCCACTAACCTTAGAAAGCTGTATCTGATCAAATAAAAAATTTAAGAGAAATTGTTCTGGGGGGACTGAATTTTGTGAAAACCTCCTACTTTTTAGTGCCAAAGAAAGCCAACTCTTCCATCCTAATGTATCTAAACAACTCTTCTTTCTCTCTCCCACCTGCAAGTCTCTAAGGCCAGTATGAATGATCTGTACTAAAATATGTCTGCTTTGAAAATCTGGAGACAATGTAAAAAACCTTAAAATATTCCTCAAGATGGTTTGTGTGAGTTTTGTCAGTAATGTGCTCATAGCACCAAGTCATCCCTACATAAACCGAAATGTGCAAAGTCACACAGGCCAATGCATTACACAGACCTAACGTATGAAGCCGTATGAACTGGACAAGCTTCCTGAAAGTAACAGAAGCCTTTAACAAAGTGAAATAAAGTGGAAATCTCACTTCATTCAGTGGAAGTTTTTATCATTTTTCTCACTCAAAAAAATCACTTTACAGTTTTTCTGCAATGGCTTTTTTTTTTTAAGAAACAGCATCTGAAAAAAGCCTTTAATTCTGTTCTTATTATGATACCTAAGAAGACAAGCTAAACACATACACAAAATTGGCTTACAGACCTATTCTCTAATAGACATTGGCTTGGTTACAAGGTATATGTATACTTCAGTCAGGATTTTGAAGAATACATCGTCTCGTCTGGGTTTTTTTCCCCTCAATTTTTTTTTTTTTTTTAGCAAAGTGTATAATGAAAGATCTACCAAATATTTCTATGTCAGGTAAAACCAAGAGTATTTACGAGGACAAAACTTTTGAGTTGCACACTGTAAAAACTCAAAGTAGATGTAAATAAGCCTGCATTTTAAAGCAGAAGGAGAGAGGAAAAAGAAGAGTTATTAGTGAATGCAGTAGATGCATTGTTCCCTCACAAGAGGAAACCTTCTTGAGCCTCATTTCAAATTCTACATAACAAGCAGCAACAGGGATCCTCAGGAAAAACTTGTGAAAGACAATTTTACATAGAAAATACCTTCTTAAGACAATAGTAGGTATTCTATAGTTTTATACTGAGAAAAAATATTTTTAGCTTAAAGCACTTGAAAGACACTACTCACCTTTACTAGTAATTCCCTGTTTATTGTAAAATTCACTGTTCCTGGACCAGCACTGATTGCACTCACTACCGAATCACATTTCAACTAAGAGAATAAAACAAAACATACTGTAAATGAAAACAGGTGAACTGGAAAACTGTCATTCAATCCACTGTGAATATTAATTTAATCCACTGTAAACACAATGTTTTTTATTTGTTTGAAGCAATCATAAAGGGAACGTTTCATCAATGCTCTTGGCAAAGGGACAATTTTATTATTTCCCATTCATGCTTAATAACCTCTGAATACAACTCAGCTTGAAATGCCACGCATATGTTCCACTTCAGACCCTGTCTGTTCACAGGCTGTGTTTTCTTTTGATTGGGAGCAGTAGTTGAACTCCTTGCACAGACAAAAGCTGAAATAAATTTGACAACTTACACAGTAGCTATCAGCACTTAAAAAAAAAAAAAAGTTCAGTGACAACTTTCTGTGGTACTCTGTGTCACAAAATAAAAATATTAAAATTTGGGTCTCTTCACAAGCCAAGAGCTTTGGCTCTCAACCTGTCAGTTTTGAGAGTTACTTATTTAACTAGCTGTCTTTCACAGTCAAGAAGTTGTCTAAAAAAAGGAAGAAGAGGGATGGAAAGCATATAAAAATATGACACAATCACCTTCTCACTCAGTCAGCATCTATGAGTGAGGTAAGCTGCACTCCTACTGAAGCTCATCACCATGAAGAGGAAATTGAGCCCCCACGCTGGGTCTCCAGCTTGGAGAGTGACCTATCCAGGAGAAATCATAGCTAGCTTTGAAATTTTTATTTTCACAAGCTCTGCTAACAACAAGTTCCAATGCTAACTCCCAAGCTACATGAAAAAAAAAAAAATTTACTGTGTTGACACTGAATTTTCCACCTTACTGTTTTACAAATGGGCCTTTCTACTTATGGGGCAGAGAGAAAACAGAAATACCCACTGGACTTTCTCCACAACATTTGTTCTGATAAATGTTTTTACATAATCTGTCATTTGTTACATCAGGAGTTTTTAATAAGAGTGTTCATTTGTCCTCTCCACAGCTTTAACCAGCTCTTCTCCAAGTGCCCTGTGATCCTTTAGTAACCAGATGTCCCTGTGCCCAAGGCTTGGACTAGGATGCCACTGTGCAGTACAGAAGCACAAAAAAACCCAACACAATGTCCCCTCCACAAAGAGGTAACAGTACAAAAATGAAACAGGAATAAGCCAGCCAAATGAAATCAAAAGCCCAGGGAAACAAGACCCTTCTGACTTTCTAAAAGACAATTTTCAGTACTTCAGAGCACATTGCTTCACCTATTAATTGTTTCATAGCCCTACTATTTAGGCTATTTTAGTCAACTGGAAAAACTTCCATCTCTTTTTGCTTAACCTAATACCTGTATTTCAAATATTGTGGCCCATTTCCTCAGAAGCGACTAAGAGCATTCTGTTGAACCTTGAGGCACCTCATCAACTGTTTATCATGACAAAATCAACTAACTGCCTGCATTTTTCCATCTCCCTGCTAGTTTCTAATACATAGTTATATCTTGCTAGTTTATACACTGCTTACCTTCTTTGGAGATGACCAGCCTAGACAAGTTAAACTAAATGCATCTCATTTATTCACCACCCAACAAATAACTTTTCTTAGAGATTATGGATTTTTATTTTCCTTTATCTAGCTGGCATAATCTATTTAGTTTGGGGGCTTATATTGATGGCCTGTTCTTCATTACTGTTAAAATTGCTTCTCCATGTAAAGTTGTAGGGCTAAATGTTTCAGGATTATTTACTGAGTCACACACAATAAAGAGGGGAGGAAACCTGCAGCTTCCTAAACCCTGGGAATAGCAGCTGTTTTTAAAATGACACACAAGGAAAAAAAAAAACAAACTTCTTACTGTGATGACACAGTCATTGAAACAGATTGAGAAAGAAGTTGTCAAATCCTTGGAGGCTTTTAACACCTCACTGGATTTCAAAAGTCCTCAGCAACTTCATCCAAAACACCTGCACTGGGGAGAATTTGGGAACTGGTTACTTCCTGAAGTCCTCTCCAACCTGAATTATTTAATGTTTCTAGATCATCTTTCAGTCATTTCAGAACTTTTTGGTTGTATATGTGTGCATCATCACTTCTTCCACCTGAGCCAGAATATTTATCTTGCCATAACAGGTCCAAGACATGGATAACTTCAACACCTCACCAGTGAAGAATGGCATGAGAAATAGTTTAACTCCTCAGCAGTATCACAACTGGTTTTATTTGTCCTTTTTACAGTATTAACACCCCAGCTACTGCCACTTCCCAAACTAGCACACCTGAAAAAACTGCTGTTTCAAGAAAAATCAATTTCAAGCAGATAAGGATTTGAAGGTTAGGCCTGTTTGTCTCACAGGCCAACTTTATCCATTGGCTTTCCAGAGCTGGGTTTTGTAGTCTTTGGTTTTTCAGGCAACCACACATTCAATTTCTTCCTCAAGTGCTGGACAGCAGCACAGACCATGGCACACCCTTTAGATACCCACCTAACTTGACCAGCACCGTTTACTTCAAACTGTTGGAAAACAATAATTTCATGAGAACCTTAAGCAAAGCTGCTTCTCCAATCTCTGTGAAGATGCTGTGTACAATTACAGTAAGCACAGCCATCAAACTACTCTGGCCCAAACAGATGCTTGCAAAAAGAATACTTTTTTATCTTATCATGCCCCTTACACCTCTAGTCTGTAAGTTCATTATTACATACATATGTGATGAATTCATCAGCATACCCTTTCAGCAAGCTGCTGAGCTTGAAGATGTAGGTCTTGCGCTAAGCAATCACCAGAACTGTTTTCTATTACAGAAGCAACGGAGAGCTGGAAGTCAGCAACATGCCTAAACAAACAAACAAACAAACAAATAAAAACCAACATATGAAAATCGGGAAAAAAAAACCTGCTGAAATGCTGGGGAGATTTGACAGATCCAAGCTGACTCTGCATATGATAAGTGTAATTGCCAAGAACAACCCAGCCACAAATATCTGAAGATTCACTATATTTAGAAAGCTGGGCTAGAAGGCCAAAAATCACTTTTACAATCAGGAAGTAGATATGGTGAGAACACCATCTCAGAATAAACAAAAACCATGCCCATGAGTAAGTAAAATTTACTTGCTAACATTACTGCAACTCTTGAGCAGGACACTGAAAAAAACCCCCATATAACTTCACATTGGCTCTAAGCAGTTTCACATTCAGATCACCAGTGTTGAAGCATTTGCCATTCATCCACTGCCAATTATTTGTACAGGCTTGTAAGCAATTATATTTACTGTGAGCTTTCTTGAAAAAATACAAGCAACTGAACTATCGAACAATTACATTGGTATAAAGTTTGGGGTTTTTGTCTGTATTTTTTCCCCTAAAGTCTTGTTAAGCTTTTGCAATAACAGGCATGACATGAAATAACAAAACATGACCAATATTGTAAGGCAAAATGTAAACAACTACCGTTTTTTGGAGACAGGAACTGCAGATATGGACTTTATTAAATTCTCTGGTGGCAGATCCAAAACTTTTGAAAGCTAAATTGAAAATAAAGACAAAATTGACAAAAGATCCAAGGAAAAATACTGCTCCCTGTTTAAATACCCACGGGGGATGCACCTTTTATATCAGAAATCTATTTTCAGCCCAGGTAAAAAAAAAAAAAAACACCAGCAAAGACTTCATAACTATTGGGAACACTACAATAAAATACAAACCTAAGCGATGTTAAAGAAGTCTTTGAAAAAAGGCAAGGGAAAACACCACAGAAAGTTGATGTTTTTTCTCACGAAGAAACCCACCGAACCCTTTACGGACTGAAGTAGTCACGGAATGACAGAACAGTTTGGATTAGCAGGGACGCTAAAGATCATCCCGTTCCAACCCCTGCCGTGTGTAGGGCCAGCTTCCACAGCAGGCCAGGCTGCCCAGAGCCGCATCCACTCCCAGGGCGGGCGCCATCCCCCCTCACTCCGTCCCAATCCCGGCGGGAGCCCCAGAGCGCCGCGGGCGGGCCGGGAGCGCGCGCCGAGCCCGCTGTGAGGCACCCGGGCGGGGACCCGCTGTGAGGGCCCGGAGGGGACTCCTGGCTCAGCGGGCACGGCCGCTCCGCGCCAGCCGTGGGGAGGAGCGGGGCGCACCTGGGAAGCAATGCTCCTCCGGAAGGAACCTGCCGCCATGGCCGCAGCGCCCGGCGGAAGCTCCACGGCCGACCCCGGCCCCCCCCGCCCCGCTCCTTTGTGCCCGCCCAGCGGCGGGCTGGGCCCTACCAGCCTCAGCCTACGGGGGGAGGCGGCCATTGGTTGCGCTGGGGGTGGAGGGATGGCGCGGCGCGGCGCAGAGGGGGCTGTACCACTGCTCAGGGAAAGGGCGGGGGGGGCAGCGGCGCGGGGACGCGCAGGGAGGTGGGCGGTGCGTCGGGAGCGCGCGTGCGCGGGAACTCCTCCTCCTCCTCCTCCTCCTCCTCCTCCTCCTCCTCCTCCTCCTCCTCCTCCTCCTCCTCCTCCTCCGGTTCTCGGGCACCGGCGGGCGCGGGGCGACATGAGCACGTGCTCCGTATCCAAGGTGAGGAGCGGGAGAGAGCGGGGGGCTCTGCGGGGAGCAGCGCGGCCCGTGCGGGAGCTGGACCCGCGGTCCTGCGCCGCGCCCTGCTCCTTCCCGCCTCCCTGCTGCCCATGCCCGCCCCTTCCCAAAGCCTTACTGGCTCTTCATCCATGCCCGGCCTCGCTTTGCCCAAGGCGCTGCTTGTGCTCACCGCAGTCCCACAGAATCCCTGGGTGGGCAGCGGCCCACAAAGGCCGTCGAGTCCAGCCCTAGGGTCCCACCGTGAGTGACCCCGCAGCGTCACCTGCCCGCTGCCTTCCTGGCACAACGAAGCCCATTCCTACTTGCGGTAAATTCACCCAGAACAGAGCCTGGGGTGTTGTGGCTCTAGGTTTTGTCACTTCCAGGTGAAGTCTGGTGGCACTGCTTGCTGCCGCCACTCATTGCTTCCCACCCCCACACCCCCCTCCCTGCACCAAAACTAATTCAGCGAAGAAATAGAATTAAAAGTGCATTCCCCACCGCATAAAGTTAAATATCTGTTATTGCTTTGGTATTTCTGAATTGAAAGCTTTTATGTGAGGTGTGATCAGAACGGGCAGTAGGGATAGTGATTTCATCAGAGCGTCAATGAATAACGAGACTTGAAATGTTGTATTGAAACGCTTTTTTAATCTCTTGCTTGATCATGCAGTGAACAACAGCAGTGGTTCACAGCATGTGTTTTATCACACAGGAAAATTCATGCCTCTCACTGTTTTTCATTGAGCTGTGATATGCAGCTGCATCCTTTGGTGGGGAAGGCACTGTGCAGGTGATTACTTCCAGAAGTGAAGTGCTTCCAAACAAACTTAAAAGTTAATCTGAAACAGCTGGATTCCACTTTTGGCAGTGGCTATTGCCTGATAGTTTGGCAGTGAATCATGTCCCTTCACCTTGTCTCCCACATCTTATACGTAATACTTCTTTGCAGTTTTATATTCTAGTTTTAGTCTCTTTTATTCTCAGCCACATTTAGTGGTGTGGAAAAGCCAATACTTGCAAAGCATTCAGCAGTATTTGTGTTTAGTCTGATTAAGCATCCATTCTTCTTTTGTATATATGATTTATACTTCCTGTGGCCAATTCC
This sequence comes from Lonchura striata, assembly GCF_050655825.1. Lineage (NCBI taxonomy): Eukaryota > Metazoa > Chordata > Aves > Passeriformes > Estrildidae > Lonchura > Lonchura striata. The sequence continues at coordinate 35,606,188 of NC_140705.1, forward strand.
ATTTGTTCATGCAGCAGCACAGATAAACCTGTTGGTCACCTTTTTGCAGTGAAATTGTTCCAGAATGTTTATCACTTGTAGAATAATCACTACTTTAGGGCAGCTGTTTTTAAATGATCCTTAATATAGGTGGTAAAATGAAATGTGTCTGAAAGCATCTCCAGTGCATCAGGCTCTCGAGAGGGTCAATAAAAATGTTGGTGTCTAACTGCAATTTCTTATTTGTGTAAGAAAGGGAATAATATCTTTGAAGTCACTCAACAGACTGGTGACTGTGATCAAAATTGAACATACCTCTGGTGTTTGATTTTCACTACATCATTCTTACTCTAGTGGCTGAACTATCCTAGGTTGAGTTCAGCAATCCTTGTGTAAGCATCTCCATTTAGAAATATGGTATTGAATCAGTCTGTTTGTTTCCAGCACTTAGGTATTTCTTTCCCCCTTGCTGCAGCACAAGAACCTCACATGAGAGTTGGGCAGTGCAATAACTCTTCAAATGAGATGAACTTTTGTAGAGAGGATGGCGGAAGAAATTTCAGATTTTCTAGAAGAAAATGAAAAAAATCTTCAAGAACTCGAAGCTTAATACTTGTGTGATGAAATAGGTCTAACTGGGAGATGACTTCTCTCTACAGGAATTCCTTGGAACAGAGGGTTTTACATGAACCTTTTCCCAACCATTTGTCATTCTGCTTCTAACCACCTACTTTTTTTGAGTTGAGATGCAGTTCACTGTTTCTTGGGCATGTAATTTCCTTTATAATTTACTTAATAATGCTCATTGCAGTATTCTGGATTGTTTTCCATTCATCTCAGCCTCTTGCCTTTTGTTTTTTATTTAACTGAAACTGTACTGAGACAACCGTACTGATGTGTCCCCGGGGAATAATTTCCTTTTAATTCTAAACCTGTTGGAGGTTTTGAGACATTTAAAGAATTTGCTGCTGGCCCAGTTGGTGGTTGAATTGCAAAACATAGTGGAAAGATGAAAAAATTCCTAACAAGTGTGCTGGGTTACTGCTTCCACTAATGTTCCAGCTTGAAACACAAATACAAAGGGGCAATATGTAACTTGATATTCTTAAAAGGCTGGCAATTCAGTGCAAATTATTGGTTTAATGGAGCACTGAAATAAAAGAACAATAAAGTGGCCTCTGGAGCCAGTCAGATTGATGCTTTTATTGAAGTCTGGGTTTTTTTTGCTGTTCTCTAGGGCTGCTTTGTTTTTAAACCAAGTACCAAGAAGAGAAGATTGTCTGATAAAACAGGTTAGTACATTTTCATTTATGCTTCTGTTTTTGAGAAGGGTTAATCCTGAAAGGTTCATCATATCTGACGATGAGTTAATATCATGAGTTCTGTCGTAGCTGTGTGAGGTTTTCTCTTACTACTTGATTGCTGAAAAGTCATTTATTTTGAGGAACACAAGCAAATTATTGGCTGGGTTTTTTTCATCTCCAGCAATCAAGATTGTATAGCCATCTTTGTCTTTGCACTTTTTTTTTACAAGAGAATTCCTCACTATGCTACTGGTTTTTTGCTGACAGACAAACAATTCACCTGAAGGTCTGAATCAGCCATTTTTAAGCTGTGGGAGTCAGAAATTATATTCCATCCATAAATCATACATTCTGGGTATTTTGCCTGAGTTTCTTCTGGAAGAGAAAAGCCATTTGTGACTTCTGTCCATTAGTATTTGCTGTAGACAGCAAATCCTTGCTATACATTTTCTCTAGATGTCTATGTATGGCTGCTTTCATTTGAGGACCGACTCTTCTTGGAACCAGAAATAATGTATCTTAAATAATTGCTATTTGAGACTCAGTTGGGAAACTTACTGTTTTTATTCCCAGGTTAAACTACTTTTATCATCAGAGCTGTCAAAATGCTTGACAATTTATAGAAAAAGATGGAGAGGAAGGTAACGAGGGTGGATTTTTGTCATTGCAACAACCAAAGCCTGTGCACTTAGACCACACTGAAATTTTACCCCTTACTGGATATTATGTTTTTATTTTTGCAAGATTAGACATGCTTGGATAAACTACTAAGCATATTACTTTGAGGTGGAAAAATAAATTTGACTGGACTAGCCCTAAAAGAGAGAGGCAGAGGTGAGCTGGTTTGGCTTTTCACAGCAGCTGGTTAGAGCAGTGCTCTAAAACATGTACTTGGATATGAACCTGTCCAGTCTGGAAGCCCAGTCCTGTTCAATAAGAGGTTTTAGTTGTGGAACTCCTCTGTATCAATAGTTGATAATACTGTCTCACCCCACAAAAGGCCTTTTGAGGACATTTGCATCTATAGTTTGCTTTTTGGTAGTGAAAAGAGGATATTTTGCCTTGGTATGTTACCAGATAATGTGATAGCTGGATTTTCTTCAACTAAAAGTCTAAGATCTGTGTAATCAGAGTTGGTTATGTATTCCAAGTGATTTTTCTTAGGGATACAAATGAGGTGATAGGGGAGACAATGAAAATAGAGGTGGAGAGATGTCTCTCATTTGTCATTTAGAGACCTGTTTTGGGTGGGTTTAGTGCTTTAGGAGATTTGCCCATCAGCTGGCTCTTCTAGAGATCAAGCCACTGCTGGTGCTCCATTGGATGGCAGCCAAGTGGACCCACAAAGTTTTCTGAAACAAGAGCAAGATGATGATGATATTTGTTTTACTTCAATAATAAAGGCTGTTTGCTCTGATTTAGTCTGTAGCTTATCTAGCACTCGAGATAGAAGCCTCTTTACCTTTTGCCTGCATACTGGTGTAATAGATTCTGCTTGTTCCCTTGCTTATTTTACCAAATACCAGCAATTAATTAATTGCTTAAGAGAAAAGTCATCTCCCTGAAATATATATGTACAGTTGGGTCCTTTTTTTTATTCTCAGGGAAGAAAGGTTTTGTTTTAATGAGCTTATTTGTGCCTTCCTTTGCTTTCTGTGTTTCCAGGTCATGATTTCAGATGCACAAGCAATGATTCAGAGGATGCTCAGCTACGGTTTGTCACTTGTCAGTCTTTATGGAGCCAGATCAAATCGGAAACAGAGGTGAGTTTTGTGCTTTACACTAAAGTGGTGTTTTGCATTTGTAATAATGCTGCTTGCTTTTTTGTTTCTGGAGATCTTTTTGACACACTTAAAAGTGTATGGCAGTTAGTTAAAGCAATGGGAGGGCCAGAAATATTGACTGTCTAGAACATGAAGTAATAATAAATGCATCAAGTACACATTTCTTGTAACCACTGAACTGTACACTTTTGCTGCTTCAAGCTTCTGCTTCTAAGCTTCTCTTCCTACTAATTGTCTTTTTTTATTAACTCCTGGCATATTGCTGTTGTAGTTCAGGTAATGCTTGCCAGCCCTCTGAGGATTTTAGGCTGGTCTTGACCTCAGTGTTCCAGAATTCATACACAGCAGCCCAGGATTCACAGTGGATTTTTGTGAGCACAGCTGCATGGATGTCAAATATGGAATGACACCGCTGAAAATACAGCCTGTTGAATTAGTATGGATGGCATGAATGGGGTCACAGTTTCATACTGAGCTGTGGCCTCCTGACAGCAGCATGCCATGTTGTGTGTTACATGGCATGCTGCTGTTGTGTCCATATAGCCAGCTGGCTTGCATTATAGTATGAATAATTGTGGCAACAGCTGTTTGGCTACAGAAAGCAATGCACAGCTTTTCCAGGCATTGTCCTGGGGAAGGCTCTGAGAGGATCAGAGAAAAGAGTGATAAACAGTTCTTATCTTCACTTGCTGCACCTGTTGTCGTGAACATGTGGAATGCGTTATGGAGATTTGTTTACCAAAGGGTGGTTTCTTAATTGGCCAGTGGTGATGGTGTTTGGATTCAAGGGCCAATTTGACCCACTTGTTCGTGACTGTAAGGGTGATGGGTTTCTTAATAAGTACAGTATAATAGAGTGATTGATCAGCTTTCTGAGAATCATGGAGTCAATGCTAATTATTACCCAGCTGGGGATACCATGTTATGACAAGTAATTGCTTCCATACAGCAGAGATTTCCTTCCGTCCTCTTTTCAGTGTCATGGATTCTGGGCAAGTGTTCCATATTCCTCTGCTTGCTCTTGGGCTCTACAGACATTAGGAGAATTTTTTTCCCAAAGTTTGTTTTGTGATGTGCAGTAGAAGCCAGATAGATGTAGCTTGAAATCTGCACCTTTGGGCTAAGCTCATAAATTCCTTTAAAATTCTTCCAACCCTTGTGTTCTTTGAGGCTATTAGGAGTTTTCCAGATACTTTCTTCTGGTCTTACTCCTCTTGATGGAAGACAATTCCTCCTATATTGACATATTGATATGAGCATTTTTTTAGAGTTTGAATTGCCCAAGGGCAGATTACCTGCAGTTATTTCTGCTGCTACAGAGAGAATTTTCTTTATTCTTCTTCTAGTGTATTTGTAGTATCTTTCCTACTGAGTTTTGAATCATATCTGTTGGCAAACATGGAGCTGATGGTTGTTCTTACATGTAAATTAGTGCGACAATTTAGGTTGGAATGGGTCTTAGAAAATCTCTAGTCTGAGCTCCTCAAAGCAGCATCATCTGTGAGGTCAGACTAGGTAGGTGAGGGCTTTAGCTAGTCAGAATTTTATTTCTTAGGTGTTTTCAAACTCTACTGTAGCAAATCTGATCCATGGCAGAGTATGTGGGAAGCCTGTGGCTTGCTAGTTTGGGCTTTTATTCTAGGGGTTCTGGTAGCGTGCTAAGGGAGCCTAGCAGGACATTCTCCAAAGGTTTTGCCAGGGCACTGCTACCTGGTGACTTGTTGGCAAGGCCTTGTGCTTGCGCTGATGTTTTCCTGGTTCTCTGCCTGAGGTGTTCAGAAGAGGATTTACTCTCCAAGGCACTTTGTTGTAGAGCACTCCTGGCCTTTGTATGTCCATCATAAACTGTGCTGTGGTTGTGGCAGTGCCATCTGTCATCTGGTTATGACATCCTTTCATGCTTCTCACAAGCGAAAAGCTGACCAGAAGTGTGGCAGGAACTACTCTTTGTTTTTGGAAGGTGAATTTTGGACTCTCTTTTTGTTTCAGTATTGCAGTGTACCCCAGTTTTGACCCCTGCTGTCAGAAGTGGCCTTGCAGATGTTCTTACGATAAATCTCATCAAGGGCTTACGGAAACATTCCTCTGCTATGAGGCGAGAATTCGTTCTACCAGGATCTGGGATAGAAACTAAAAAGCAAAGTGCAGGGCTAAAATACAGTAATTTTTGCTCTAATATGAAGATAATGGTTTTCAGACCACATAACAAATAGCCGTGACAAAACCTGGTGTCATGGCAGTAACTGAACTTCCAGTTCCCATGACTTTTCCAGAGTGAGAATACCATGGAGGTGACTTGATCATTTAAGATGCAGAGCAGACTGGTGAACTTTCTGGAACATTAATAAAACAATGCCAGCAACAAAGTTGTTTTGACAAGAAAAAACTGATGTATTATAAGAAAGCTAGGTAAGTGTGTAATGCTATGGCAGATTGAATGCCATTGTCACAGGTTCACAATGGAAGAAATAATATGTACTACAATGGAGGAAAACAAACATACTTTAATCATGCATATTAAGAACTGAGGTTCTTGTTAGGTCAGCTTAGCAAAAGCAATAGTGATCACAGTAAGTTTAGGGTTTGATGGAATCTGAAAGAGCAGCTCAGAGGATTGTTAAAGGATCTGTGGCAATACAGGAGTTGTTACAATCATGTTATAATGCTCATGGTATAAATTCTTTCAAAAATGTCATGTTACAACTTGTTCTGAGTTGCATAGGATTTACCAGGTGGGAGTTCAGAGTTGCACAATCAACATCAGAAAGGCCAGAAGAATATTCCTCAATAAGTGGAGGATGAAAAGACTAAAATTACTTTGTGTACAGTTTTATCAGTTATTTGGGAGACCAACAGAAGCTCTGATGTATTATGGAAGTGGAGTTCAGGCTATTGAGCAAGCATCATGTGCAATCTCCTGGAGATGTGACTTTCACTCTTTGATAGTGACCTCTTCAATGCTGCTAGAGATGCTTTGCTCAAAATCAAGTTCACAGCTGTGTGTGACACTTTTTGTTGCTAATAAATTTTGATGATGATTTTGCTTGGAACAAGGGTTTAATCTTGTTTCTAACGTGTATGGTTTAGAGTATATATTGATGTCCTGAACTTCAGAGTACAGGAGGGTTTTTTGTCTGTTCTAGCATAAGGCATATCTTGGTTTAGGGACAGATTTTCCAAGACACACAGACAAAAACAAACAAACAAAAAAAAACCCCACAAAATGCTACTGACATATTTGCCTTTAAAAGTTTTATCTTGCCCCATTTTCTCTCACCTTTTTGTACGTTCCCGCTTATACAGATTGTTGTGTAAAAATCATCCTGAGTGTCAAAAGACTGCGTAGCAAACATAGGAGTCAAGTGGTTTAGTATTTTTTCCTATAAAACATATTTGATTATTTCCTTTAATACTGTTTTTACATCTTTCATCCCAAATTACATTCAGAGGAGCGGAATATTTGCTCTCATTTAGATCTCTGAGAAAAGTGTTTACAGGTGTTTTGTAAGGTGAGAAGGAAGAAAAGGAATTTCCATTAACATTGTTCCAGAAACTAATTCTGTTGTTTTTTCTGCCTGTCATTGAGGCTTTGTCAGTATGTTGTTTTTTTTCTCCTTCTTTAAAGCCTGTAGTGTGACAGCACAGTTAAGCTCACTTGCTTTTCAAATTATTCTTGAAGTACTTGACCAGAAGTTGCAAGATGAGAAAGTCTGTTTGCCACATAATTAATAAGTTAGTGTGGTTTATAGATCACAGGAAAATTTAAAAACCCTGGAGTTCAAGGGTTAAAGATTATGCAGGAAAGGAGTAGAAATAGAACAATGCAGTGATGTTTTCACATTTTTATAGATCAATTCTCTCTTTGTATGTTTGCAGCAAATACAGGAAGACTTGAATAAGCAGTTGCTTGACAATCTGGTGAGTTTTTTGAGCAGGTCTCATTCTGACTTTCAAGAGAAGACAACAAAATGGACTTGCAGGATGAAGTTCAGAGAAATTCCTACTGCAGCTCTTGTCTTAGGTAATTTTTTTAAGATTTTTTTTGTAATATACAGCTGATTAAAACTCACAGACGCATCAAAGAAACTTACTGAGTCCCAGCAATTACTGTGAGCAATATCAGCCTCAAATATGTCAACAGAAGAGATTGGGTGGAGAGAAAGAAGTCAGATGAAACCTCCTTCCCTTTTTGTTTATGTTGCTTAATAGTCCAGTAAGTCAACAATTCCCCTACAGGTTTCTCTTAAGCAGTGGTAGCAATTTGAGGTTTTTTTGTTTGAGGCACTGGAGATAACTTTGATTACATCTCTGTTTCTGCCACCAGCATGCTTGGTGGTTTCTACAATTTAACCATGGAAATTATATAGCTTCTGTATTTCTGATATATATCCTTGCAGTGCATCTTTGCATGTAGGAAAGTAGTGTCTTTATCTTAGGAAAAGAGCACAGAGGTTTGTACCTATAAATCCTAAGCCTGATTCAAGGCAAGTTGATTACATTTTCGGTTAATTATTTCAGGGAAATTAAAACCAGGCCTGTGCTTCAAACTTACCATGAAGGCACTAATAAAGAGTGATCAGTACTCCTTTTGTAGGTAATAGTGAAAAACTACTGCTTCAAATATTTCTGTGGACAAAGTCTGAATTGCCTCCTGGAGGGGCTTGTTCTTTTTTTTTCTGTTGTTTAAAGGTATTAACAATGGCAGTAAATACTAAGTAGCTTATAGTAAATTCAGACTAAGTTTCACAGCAATTTACAGTCATTTTCCTCTTTACATCAGCCGTGAGAGGATCCAGGTATGGATGCAGTATTCTTCTAGAGAAGGTGAATATAACTTCATCTGCAGGCCTTACATGGCTGTAGATGGCTTCTGAGGGATGTTAAAAAGCCAGTCCTGCTTCTTGCAGGTTTGCACCCTTGGAAAACTGTCTTTTAAAAACCCCACCAAGCTATATGATGACATGTATTTACAGTGAGTCCCTGTTTCTCCTAATCAGGGACTGTCAAGATGTATGTCTAATCTTGTGCTAGTTTTTCATCTTTCCTCACAGCTGATGTGATACTTTTCATTCTTCCTTAAATATTTGAGGTATCTTTTGGTTTTTGTCTGTTGTTCAGTTTATTGTCCAATCATTGTGCTCACAAATAATGGGAAATATGCCCTTAAAATTTTGTCTTTTTTTTTTTCTAGGTGTAAATGTTACAGATCATGACATGACTTTCAGAGGGCTCTCGGATGTCCTTCAGGATAACATTACTCCTTATGTAGCCTTGCTGGAAGCCAAAGATTGCCCAGGTAAATACTGCAATATATAGGTGCTTCTTTTGAAGAAGGTAGCAATCAACTAGGAATTCTAGCTTTTGTCCCTAGATGCAAGAGTAATGGACGGAGGGGTCTTGAAGACTTTCCAAAGATTTGCTCCAACCTATGTAAGCAGAGTAGTAATGCCTACTGTATTTTTAGATGTATCCAGTTCCATTTAAAACACTGCAGATTGAAATGCTTTTTAGCTGTAGTATAACAGTTAAGAACATGCTGCTTAATGTATTGCATGTTGATGTTGCAGGTTGGTTTTCTTCTTGTTTAATTGGACAGTGGATATTTGCATTCCACTTTCTAAATGCTTACAGTCACATTATTTAGTGAGAGAATGGGCAGAATAAAATTGTCCCTTGCTCCTTTTTTATTTTTTAAGTAAAAATATTAAAATCACATGTGGCAGCATCCTCAGTTCTGTGGAGTTGCTGCCTTACTTATTTCTAGGTCACTCTTAAAAGCATATGCTGGAGCTCAGGTAAAGATGGAAGACCAACATCTTAACCTCAGTTGTTTCCATCTAGGCAAATTGCATGAACAGCATGCATATCATCAATGCTTTCAGGAACATGAGATATGCATTCTGGAGAGAGAAGGAGAATAATTAGAAATGTGGAAAATAATGAGTAATAACTTTGAGTAGTTTTTTATAGTATGACATGAAGTGTTTCCAGATAACCAAATGCCTTTACCATGTTTCTAAAAATGTTTTGTGAAGGCATAAAAAATCTGATGCAGAAGCTGATGGGGCAGCTGATGAACTGTGATATAGATGTGGACTCACTGGAAGATGAGGACTGTGTGCAGGTTCCACAGAATAGAATACGCTGTTCAATGCCTTGTCTTATCAGCTGGTATGACAGTGTAACAAAGGTATGTTGTTGGAGCTTTTTATCCCCAGTGTATCAAAATGCCTGACCTTTAAAACAGAAATTTAATAACTCAGCTTTGTGTTTAAAACAGAAATTTAATAACTCGGCTTTCTGTGAGAAAATGCCAAAGGTTAATTTTTAAAAAATAACATGATACTGGGATTATTTGAATATAGTATGTTACACATAGAACAAATGTGGAGTTAGTTACTGATTATGTATGAATGTCAGAATTCTGAAACATAAGCAAGAAGTACTATTTCATCATATGTTTAATTGGGAACTGAAATCTTAAAATGCAGTATCAGCTTCATGCCAGATGCTTTTCTCCCAGGAGTGCTGAGATATTTTGTTTATTAAAACAAAAGTTTACAGAAGAACAGCCATCCAGGGCAAAGGTACTGTATTAGTGCTAATGGGCCATGATGTCATCTGCAGCCCACACTACATTGGCAAGCAATAAGGAAATAACTTTCAAAATGTTTCTGTATCTTCATGTTTGCTGAAGCTATTTAAGTTTTAAGTTTTGTTTCTGTCATGAATACAAGTTACAGCTGATTTTCTGATTACTTTATCAGAGCAATGGGATAAACTAAAGTGTACTGAGTGCATGTTCTTTTTATTACTGGGTAAAGATACAGAAAATAAGCAATGTCTGTGTACACAATTCAAATCTCCCTCATTCCCAACAGAACTCCACCAGATCTGTCTCTCAGAGCTATTCTTGTAATTGTTGGACTGTGTGTTTAAAATCTCTTTATTCTTTGTACTTCATGCTGTGCCAAACAGAAGGAAGAAAAATGGCAGTTCTAGGTGCTAATAATAAATTCAGCTCACAAAAAGCCAGTCACGTCAATTTGGAGTATTATAATATAGATATGATTCAGTCTTTTTTATTTTGCTGGCTTCTGTGTATTAATGTTTAATTAATGGCTTTAAAGAAAACAGATTCTGAAACTCCAAGCAAAAAAAGAAATTCCTCCTCTAGACACTGGCAGTCTCCTCCAGTTGTAGTCATATTCAAAGACATGGAAAGTTTCACCACAAAAGTTCTTCAAGACTTCATAGTCATCAGCAGGTAATGTGACTTGAACTTTAGTTCTTCCACTCCTTTACCCATGTTCTATTTGCAGCTGTTTTGAAATTTAACAGTGAGGCCAGCTGGAATGCTGATTCCAGCATTGGAATTAAATATTGGTGCTGCTTCTTTCCAGCAGTGATTGAGCAAAAAACTACTTGCTAGATTTTAGAGGTAAATTTTTAAGATGTCTGGATCTTTTAAAATTGTTTCCAGAGTGTATTTTTGTTTGACTACTGAGGTAATGGTGCTGCTTAAAAGTCACTAGCTTACTAATAAGGGTGTATATAAAACTTCCCCAGCTGGCCAGGATCTGTAATCAGCAGCTGACTATTTCAGATGCTCCTGTACTTCTGTTCTTCTTTAGTGTAATCTGTCTTCCTTAATGTAATTCTGTCTTCCTTAATGTAATCTCAGGCATGCTAATCAAAACCTCATGCTGCTCTCCAAAAAAATCATCATGCACTTAAGTCCCCAGGTTGGAGCTGTTAGAATTGAGGCTGCAATTCCCTAGCAATTCACTTGTTGTGCCACCAGCAAGAAATTGTATAGCTTGTGTTATTATCTTCATCTCAGTCTTAAAAATGTTTAATAATAAAGGTGAAGTGGATAAGTGTGAGAGGTTCCTCTGATTTGTTAATCACAAGTTCTGATTCCATTTTAAGATTCTCTAAGGCTATCAACAGTGGACAGTAATATATGAAGTTTATTGGTTTCATGTTTGTCATCAGCAATTTTTTTTTTTGAGGAATTAGAGAAACAATTAAAATCCAAAGTCAGAAAGTTGCTGTGGCAAAAACAAAGGAAAGGAATAAATCCACAATTTTAACTTAGAATGTATTTAAGATAGCATATTTTGTACATTCTTGAATCTATTAAAAATGGAAAATAATGATGACATGATACTGAAAACACTGTATTTTGTATAAATTGTATGCTGTCCTCAAGGAATACACATTCAGTCCTGATTTTCAGTTCTAAAGCAAATACTAAAAAATTATCTGAAGAGGAAGATTAAACTGGAGAAGTTGGGGTTTTTTAAAAGTGTGATTGGAACAGAGACATTGGAAATGTTTCATATTTACTTTGAATTTATTAAATTGTGTAAATCTTGTAAATTTTCTTGGCTGATACCTATTTAATGTATCTTCTTACTTTTTCTTTGTATCTTTGAAAAAGTCCTATTATAAGACTCAGTTCTCTGAATATAACTTTTTGGGAAGGTAGGATCAGCACAAAACTAACTGAAATTATGCTTTTTGTGCCACTTTCTAAAATTTGAATCTGAAAATGGAATTTCATTTTCTTACCTACTTTAGGGATTTAAGTAGCATCCTTGCTTTTTTAATTTTATTCCACACCAATTCCTCTTTTGGTTTACTGGCAGCAGATCTTTTAATTTACACCTTTCTGCATTTAAACTCAGTGCTGTAGTAGGAATATAATGCATTTGTTACACAAGCTTCTATATAAACTATTTCTCTTTTTTTCCCCTTCCCCCATTATCCAGTCAACATATCCATGAATTACCTCTAGTGCTGATTTTTGGAATTGCTACATCACCAATGATTATCCACAGACTACTTCCTCACTCCGTTTCCTCTCTGCTGTGCATAGAGCTTTTCCAGTCCCTTTCCTGTAAGGAGCACCTGTCTACTATAATTGATAAGGTAATTCCCTCTCTAAATAGAGATGAAGAGTATGTGTGTGTTGAAGCACAGTTTACATGTGTGGCCTTTAAATGCAGGTTTGTCTGAAGGTTTTGGAAAGGACTCTCTTCCTGAGAGCTGTGGATTTTAGATATTTCTACTTGCAGCTGCAGAGTAGTGCAATACTGAAAGCTCCCTTCTCATACTGAGACACACATACACACACCTCCTTTCATCTTTCATTTTCATTGCCTTGTGCAATTACACTTTGATATTCACACTTCTTCATTAAAGATGAGCTGTGATTTCAGCTTTACTTTGTTCCAGAAAAAGATAGCTTTGAAACTTAGCTAAAATTCTGAAAAATAAAGTTCAGCCTGATTTTTGCCACCTGTCAGACATTAGTTGAGTTATCCATATGTTCACACCATGTATAAATGTTGTGCCTGTGGATTCTTGGGAGACCACAGGATTTCCAAAATCTCTGTTGCACATGCTGAAAGTAGTGGTATCATTGTTTATTACAACAGTCTCTGTTCTATTTGTAATTTTACAAAAATAGCATTAAGCAAAATTAACTTAAAATGTTGTATTAGTGAAAGATACTTACAAAAATGTGGTAAAATAATAAACTGAAAATCAATCTTTGCATGGATATTTTAGTAGAAATACTGTTTTTTAGAAGTTGGGAGTGTATTTAGTATCTCATTTAGTTGAATGTTAATACACACTAATAGTTGTATCAAGTTGTATATATAAGTTTTACTGATTTGAATTCAGGAGAGAATTTCTGCTATGGCTGCTTTTAATGTTTGTCTCCCTTGTAGTTGCTTCTGACATCTCGGTTTCCCTTTAAACTGGGAGAAAAAGTTCTGCAGGTTCTCATCAACATATTCCTGTACCATGACTTTTCTGTCCAGAATTTTATCAAAGGATTTCAGGTAGGCAATAGTAACAAGAATTCAAATAATGATTGTGAAAACAAAGGGTAATTATTAGGCACTGAAAGATTTCTTATGTCCTAGTACTGCTGAATTGCATGAAAAAATACCCTTTGGTAACAGTTTGGATCTGTGAACAGATGGATATTTTAAAGTCTTTACTGATAAGGATTTAAGGGCAAACTTGAAGGACCAGTATGAAGAAGCAAATAAAAGCTTACTCTGCCACAAAACCCGCAATATTTTAAGGTTATGTTTAAAAGGGTGACCTGGCTTAGTGGGCAGAAAGAGCTGTATTTTGCTATAGATTAATTTGTAGCTTTCTAGCACCACTGGCAGAACTCCCCAGTTCTGATCATCTGCACCAGTTCCTTGGTCTCTGGTTTGTTTTGGTGTGAGTAGGCTACAGCAGTGTTTCTTCCCCACTTGAACTCCTCTGGCACAATTTCTGGATGCACATTTCCTGCCTTTTCAGGGAAATAGGAGCTGCAGAGTAATTTACTTGGTGCCTCAGAGGAGGTAATACTTGTGCTCCAAGCAGTTGTGTAGCAATGTGGGAGTTATATTTACTCTCTCTCAGGAGACAAAGTCAAGAGCTCAGGGGGTTTCCAGAAAGAGTCTCTACAGAGATATTTAAGTTTTTATTGTCTTATATAGTTCTTAATGTCTAAATGTATTTCTGTGTCTAGGTCTCCTTGTAGCTTTTGTGGGTTGCAGACAAGAGTTCTCTGAAGAATTTGTAGGCCCTGTAACCTGTTTGAATGCAGGATTGTTTCTTTCTTACTTAGTTCCCTGTATGAGCCTGCTAGTAAAATATGCCCTTTTGATTTCATATACATTTAGAATTTCTTTGATTTTTTTGATATATAAGATTCAGTGATTACATATGTCCAGGAGAAATATCCTGACCATAGTACCTCTTCCTGAAGACAGACCTTTGTGGGCTTTCATAGGTTTCAGCTCCTCTTATTTGAAAGATTAGTACTTCTCCATTGGCCTAACATGCAAATACAAGTTTTAGACTTAACTCTGTATGGCTGTGTCCATGTGTGTTAAAAGAATTCAAGGATGAAGCAATTTCAGATCAGATTTTCAAAGCGATAAAAACAAGAGATCAGCATCATATTATTACATCTATGTGTGATGTTACATAAGAGGGGGAAAAAGCTGAGGTACTGAAAATGAATAGCACACAGAGCAAAGAAGGTAATTATGTGACTGTGTACATCTGTATAATCAATGTCCTATAGTGACTTATGGAATATTTATGAATTGTAATTGTTTTTTTAAAGGAGTACCATTGCTCCATTGTAGTATATGCAGTGTAGTTGTAAGAAAGTATTAAAAGGTAGATATAGCAGGGAGATTTAAGTTTTTTAGCATCCCTAGTTCTTGGTTTGTTTTTCAGCTCTGTATTGTGGAGCACTTCTATTCCCAGCCTCTCAGTATACTCTGTTGCCACCTGGTAGACATTAAGAAGAGAGTTTATTCTTTGTCACATGATCAGTGTGAAAACATTCGGCGACTGCCTTCTTTTAGAAGGTAAGGGTGGAAATACATTTCTTGGACAATCATGTATTGATTTGCTTTAAAAATATTAAAAGAATCTGTAAATATGGTTCTGTGACCACTGTAGCTCATTTGTGCACGTTTCTGTAGCAAAGGTAAATTGATCAGAGGACATTTCTAAATAATTTCAGGAAGCCTCTAGGGTTTTGGAGTGGCCTTTCAACTTGTTGGATTTGACTGTCCTTTTTGAATCTTACCAAAGAAAGATACATATTTCTTATAGCAGCATAAGCATTTTAAATGTTTCTAAACATAGGATCTTCCTTTACATTATAATTTTATGCTGGTTTTATTTTTTTTCCTGCCATAAGGTATGTGGAAAAGCAAGAGTCAGGGAAACAGATTGAACTGCTGACAAATGACAGCTTCTTAAAGGTAAAATTTTTAGAATGTCTTTGGAGAACATAAATAACTTGCCCAATATATCACTTTGTGGAGCATAATAAAATAAAAGACCAAGATGTATCATTCTGTATAGTATCTTTCATACAGAACATACTGTGCTTTGTGACCAGTAATGAGGAATTAGGATTGGCAGGTCAAAATTCCAAATCTCTAGGGTTGCCAGGTCAGCCTTTATATGAAGCTTCACAACTTTCTTACATCAACTTCTAGCTATGTCTAGAAATAAAACTGCTTAAAAAGAAGGATACAAGGTTTATTTATGGCCAGGTCTTTTCATGCTTACCCAGACTGACTTTCTTGGAAGGACAGTTAAGTGTTTGAAGAATGTGTAAGTTATCTTGGAGATTATTTCTTAAGTTTTTAATCCTTCATAGCCTCTGCATAGTTTCTGATTGAACTCAGTAGGGCAGAGTCTGTGTCCCAAGACACACATTCACCCTACACCTCATTCAGGATTAAAACTAATTTGTTGCATGTTTATCTGAAGCTTTGCCAACTGGTTGAAGTCAGACTACTACTATTGTGAGCTGTTTAGGAATTCAGCAACAAAAATCTGTTGGTTATTTTCACCATCTGAGCCACTCCCAGTAGAAGCATTGCTGAAGGTAAAGGGTTTCTCCTGGCTCTTCATTTCAAGTATTTGTAACCTGTAAGGCCAATGGTACTTTCCTGGTATGCAAGGCCATTTCAAGTATGAAGAACCATGGTAGTGGCTGGAGGGGAGGTTAGGAGCAAACAATATGATAAGTACACGTACAGTATTCAAGATGAGATATGATTTTCCATCATTTTATGATCCATTGTCTTCACTGGCAAAAATAACTTAAGCTACAACTGTTCCCCTGTCCTTTATTCACACCTGCTTTGAAAGCTGAATAGTCATCAGCTTAAACTTTATATGTTTTCAACCTTACATGTTTAATAATAGACCCCTTATTTCACAAGTCTGAACTTTTAACTTTGGGAAGGAAATTGTAATTCTCATACTTAGGAGCATATGATGGTTCTCAGAGATTTTAATTGAAGAGATTTGCTCTAATCTCAATAGAGGTAGGACCATTACTGCCTTGCCAAGCTGGCAGAATATTCTGCCTGGGGAAAAAAGGTCCTACTGCTGCATTAATGGGGTGCTGTTTATTCTGATTATGCTAATCTAGTGTCATGGCCAGCTTTGGAAACACTTTCAAAGTCACTATAGTAATCTTTCATATGAACTTGATGTTTCAGCACCAGGTCACTTTGGTCTTCTAGCTTGGCCCCTGCTTCTGCAATACACTTTATCAGCCTCATTTATATTTATTATTGTTACCACTTTTGTAATAAGTATGGGAAGAGTTTCACCTATTTAAAATTATCAGTTTTAAAAGCAATTTTACATCATAATTATTAACAAATCTGTCTGAAATGTTCTATGGCAAATTTAATTTGAAACTATGTATATGTGGCAATCTTTTTATCTCTGTTCTGGAATAGTCTTCTAATGACATTTTCAAACTATTCTAAAATAGATTATGCCTTTTAACTTTATTATTTGGCAAAATACATTGCTATTTACTTATATTAACTATATTTGTCTTGAGCTAGGACCAAAATGAGGGACATACAGATGTGTTAATGCTTGGGGTTTGGAGAAATGAGGTTGATGAAGCAGTGTTTTCTTAGCTTATTTTGTGGTTGGAATAATTTTTTTCTTAATGGTCCTACTTAAAATTATAATACAGACTTGTGAATGTCTACCTTAAGGTTTTAGAGGTTGCCTTAAGAGTTGTTACATCAGTGACTCTTAAATTTCCATATATAAAAATTCTATGGGGAGAAAGAGTGTTAATGTTTTTAATAATTTTAAACTCTTTTTAACATTATAAAGCTCTCTGTAGCACTGTCTTTGTTACTTTCAGTCTTTGCAATACATTTTCTTTCCATAAATTTGTACTTCCTTATATTGACTGTAGACAAGGTTTTACTTTTCATTTATCTTTAATACCCTTTGTTTCACTTTCATTCTAGAAAACTTCAGTAGCTTATTTAGTTTTTCTCTTTCCATTTGGAATAGTTGGCTCAGAGTTAGGCAAAAGGGCAGTTCAATATGTAGAGGATTCTGTAGTTTTTTCCTCTTTTTGACTGAAGACAGAGGAAAGATCTTTTGATTCACAGACTTAAATGTAATGACCACAAAGACTAAATGACTTCAGTACAGTTACCAGAATTTTTGAGTGTAGCTTACCAGAATCAATATATGCTTCCATGGCAGGCCAGTGATACTGTGGTACCATCCAGAAAATTCAGTAGCAGCAGTCAATAATTTCTGTTTCTTAAATGTAATTTTCTATTTCTGTGGTTCTCAACACATGAATAAGCAAAAGTCAAATTAAAAGCACATAGGATAATCTACTGAATATTTATTTGTTTTCTGTGAATTGTTTTTTTTATGCCTATGTAACTAGTAAAAAACAACAGCCACCCACAATATAAGAAATAAATTTTTAAATGCTTTTGTAGTATAAAAATGTCCGTTTTTGAGTAAATGTAGCTATGTAACTTCTCATTGCCTGCTAAAGGAGTAGTGTATGCTCTCATTGTTGTGAGATGACATCTGTCTAAAGACCTAGATATAGTTGAAAATAGTAGAATAATAATGCTAGTCAATTGCAAATCTCTACTGAGCTGGAGGAAGAAAGTAAAAGTAACAATATGCAACGAGAATGCAGTGAACTGTTGAAATACAGCTCATTTGCTTAGTGTTCTCAATTTAAGATTGGTGATTTAAATCATAGCACACTACAATATCAAAACTTCAGAGTAATTTTTAGTGCTTTATGGGAATTTTGAATGGATGTCAGAATTACTTTTAAAGTTATTCTATCACTGTAGGAAGAAACAGAGAAGTTGCTGGAGGACTTGCATGTTTACCATGAAAATTATGTTTCAATTCTGAGATGTCTTCATGTTTTCACATCTTCTCTTCCAAAGTATCCTTTGGGCAAGCAGGTGATGTACTGTTATATGTGGGTCTTGTTGGGTTGTTTTTATTGTGGTTTTGGTTTGGTTTTGGTTTTTTTATTGCCTCAAAGTATGACATCTAAATAAATATTTACTCTTCATTTATTAATGTGCTGTTTTGCCTCCTGATTCTTAAAATGGAGAGAGATACTTTCTTGCTGTGGATAGAGCATGTTGTTTTCTTTACTGGTATGGGTGATACCTTGACTGTCAGCAGAGTTTCTAGGAGGAGGCAGTTGTACAGATCAGCAAAAAGATCCTTACATTGACTTCCTCACATCTGAGATTACCTGTATGCATTGCAGAGAGTGTACACTCATGTACCACCTATTACATCAATAGTCAAATTCAGATGAAGAGACTGAGTTTTTAGCAACCTTCTTTACAAAAAAAAGTAACTGTAGGAGGAAGAGTGATAGACTCTGTTAATAGTCCTATTGCTCTGATGTCATTTAACCCACCTTCTCATGCTAAGCAATTTCTTCTACTAGAGGAACAGTTACATATTCTGTGCATGTGCACTTGTCTCTCAGTTCTGAATGTATTTCATACTATTACTAGAATCTGTCACTGACTACAAAGGCAGCATGAACTGTGCCAGTGTTTGAGAATAAAAGGATGTTTTAGCTGGGGCATTTGATTGGAGTTCCTTTCTGTTACTGCAGTTGTCTTCACCTGAATATTAGTGGTTTGGAGCCTGGTGCAGAGCAACAGTCTCCAGCAGAAGCTTAGTTCTGGAAGATACTAAGAGCTCTCATTCCTTTTGCAGTCTTTCTGCATCTTTGGAAAACAGGCTCTAAAGGAATTGCTTTGAACAGCTTGTTGTAAGATTCCCATATTACTTTGTAAAACACTTTATTCTTTCTTCACCTTCTGCGTAACAGATCAGGGAGTTGCATTGTGCTTGTTTGGAAAACCGAGTGTGGGAGACAGAGGAGTATGAGTCATCTCTTCAACTAGCAAGGTGATTTTTTTCCCATTTTGTTTTAATACCACTGTACACATGGAAAGTATCAGTCATCAGTTATTCTGGAACTTAAAGCTGAAGATATTACCTATTCACAGCTAGTTTTAGGATTGTTTGCAAGTGTAATTGACTGCTGTTTTCAGTTTGGTTTTCTCCTGATTTCTGTGAAATTCCACCAGGTTCTAATATCTCATATACCCTGAGTAATTTTGGCTGAAACCACTGAGATTACTTTGTGTGAATGAGAATGAGTTGGGCTTTGTCTTTTAAAGTATGATTGTGGTAGATATTATCAATCAAATGATTGGTCTTGAATTTTAATCTGTTGTGAAAATTAGGATCTCTTCCAAATGAATAGTAGCTAAGGCCTTTCTTTTTTATTTTACTGCTTTCCTTCTCTTCCTAATTTGCCTTAACAGTTTTTACAGGGACTGAGTTAATTTTTTCTGATACTGTGAGCGTAGGACTTCAGGAGAGGCTGTACTTGTGTTGTCTGTCAGTGTTTAAAATGCCAAAGTTGTCAAAGCCAGTCTTCTTGATAGAAAAACTTTTGCAGTGTTGTAGCTAAGACTTCTAAATGTGCTTTCAACAGACATGTGGCAGTGTCTGTCTCCTGATAGCTGCACTCATTCAAACAATCCCTTGGCTTTGTCACACAATGCCATAACTGTGACTGCCTCTCCCAGACCCCCTGAGCTGCTCAGGTTTGATGTGTCTGGCAGTAAAACTGCACAGAAAAAACATACCAGTGGTGGATGGAGGGTAGCTTTCTGGGCTGATACACACACACACACAAGGAAACACACTCTTCAAACTGTACCTTTGCCATGCTGAGTGGTTCTTGCACATAGCCACTTTTGTCTGTTCTTTACCCTTATCCCTTTGAAAGGATTACATGCTTGAGTTGTCATTTCTGCAGTCTTTCCTTTGTGCTCCTTCTCTGATTCTTCTGAATCTTGATACTACTCAGTCACCTCTCAGCTCTTGCCCACAAATGTCATTCTGCTTTCTCCACTGTCTGTCTGTAATCTCTTAATAACTCTTGGCCTTTTTTCCCTTCTTATTTTTCTTCTCCTTTGTTTAATTTGCTTTAATCCTCTCTGAATTAATCTCTCTCTTCTCCTATCTCAAAGTTGGTGCTGCCATCAGATTCTGGCTTGCTCCCCTTTTATTTTTATCTGTTCATCTCCCTGCTGTTGTTCTGTCCTGGCTCCCACTGTGGGAGCCTCAGATAGAAATACAGTGATCATGGTTGCTGCTTTCATAGATGGTGATTCTATGATTTTTTTTTTTTAATTCAGAAATTCTGTCGTTTTTCAGCTTTTAAGTTCTGTTTGCCTTTTTACAAATAATTCCTCTTGTCTCTTCTTTTTCTATATAGAATCTTGCTATTATCTTTCAGAAGAAAATGATAAAATGTGGTCTTTCCCCTTCTACTCACAATCTTTTTTTCCACGTTTTGTTCAGGTTTAAAAGTTACTCATTGTTCCTTAATATCTCTGCCTTCTTAGGAATCACATCACCTGTTGATAGCTTTATGTTTACACTTCCCCATCTCTTACTTCTTTTCAGTGTTTTTCTGGAATCCATATTTTTTTTCCTTGTATTTAGAAAGTAAAAAATAGAGAAGCTTTAGATCAACTTAAGTCTCATTTTCTAACAAAATACCTCTTTTGCCTTTCATGAATTATGTTTGAATGTAAGGTTTTAAGTTTCTGAATTGTGTTTCTTTTGTGATTGGCTTCTCTACTTCAGCCTTTCCCTGGACAGGCTTTCATGCCTTTGCTAGAAGTGCTCTTCTCAAAGATGGTGTTTCAGTTAATCTAATTTGAGTAATCTAGACAGTAGTTACTCTTACCTGAGTTTTCCAGAGTCTAAAAGATGCCATAGGGCAACAGAGAATGTGTGAACTTTAGTTCATTTTGCATTAATTCCATCATAAGAGAGAGATCAAGAAAATTGGAGAGCATCTCACTCGATTGATTATGTGGAACTAACTGGCTGGGACATCTCATCAACCTTTTGAGTGGCAAAACTTCAAGGACTGTCTGCCCTATTGTCTTCTGTCTAAATATTGTACTCTGGTTTTTGTCTGCTAGTTATGGATGGCTTTTCATCACACGTTGTTTATCACAGTCCTGTCCTGTGACCGGTGCTGACCAACATGATATCGCTCCTTCAGGTGATTTCCCTCTTCAGCATTCAGGAATTTGTGTGGAAACTCTTCATTTTAGCTTCTTTTCTTCTCTTGAATAGCTTGCCTGAATAATCAGAGTTAGATTTATTTACTGCCTTTTGGTAATCTGAGATCTTCCTTCCTGCTTTAAACCTGACTCCTCACCAAATTAAAATCAACCCCGGCATACTTTACAGTAATCTGTAAAAAGGTTGCTAAGGATCCTTAACTGTTTTTTCATATGTGATAACTGCCTTCTTGCCGTTTCTTTGGGCACTGTAATCCCGTTGTTGTAAATAAATTTTTCTAGAACTTGCAGTTTCCTTTTGAATAATACTAGAAAAATAAATTTGCTCATTCCCATTTGCAGATCTCCAGATCTACTTACCTTCTCTCCATATTGGGTGTGTTTAACTGTAGTGTTTTGTCTGGCCTGGAACAAGGCTATCTTGTTTACCCATTATAATACAAGATAGTTTCAAAATGTTTTGTGTGGTCAGGGTCACACTTTCTGTTCTGATGCTTTTCTGTACAAAACAAGTGCATCTTGTCAGGCAATACCTGACTTGCAAAAATCTGTAACCCTGAAGCAGATAAACTGAAGTTTTAAATTGTAACCTTTTTAAGCATTTAGTATCCATTGCCAGTTAGAAACTAGAACTCAAATTGCAATTGTCCCACTAGATATCCAAAGAGCTTCCCCATGTCTTTTGAAATCTTCCTTAAATTTCTTAGTCACTTTTTAGGTAGTTGATATGGAAACCCACTGCTTGAGACACTGACCACGATCATTGCTTTGATATCTTTTAAATTAAGATATTGAGACTGGGAACTGCTCAGTGACATTTGAGAGAGGCCCTAAGAACTAAATAGTAAGTAAATGCAGAGCTGGACATTGGACTAGGTCTCCAAGAGATCACTTCCAACTGGAATGGTTCTGAGATTCTAGTGATGGGTAGATTTACAGCAATTAAATACAGAAAAAAGCATACAGATTTCGTCTGAGAGTCATTCTGAGTCACAGAGATTAATTTTGTGGATGTGTTTACATTGTGTTTTTTTGTTTGTTTTTTTTTACCATTTCATGTACTGTTTTTGGGAATGAGTTCTGAACTGTACCATGATTGGGTTTTGAGTGTTGGGTTTTTTTTTATTTTGTTTTGATGTCTGACTCACAGTTTCAAAAATTGGAACTCCTGTGTCCAGCAAGTGTCTTTAGATAATCAGGAAAACTACTGTTCTTCAGAAAAATATGAAGGACATCATCACCAAAACTAATTGGCTTGTTACTTTCTACTAATGACAGCAGGAAAAAAAATTGATGCAAGACTGAATGCTTGCAGTCCTGGAGATTTTTTCTTTTAAAAGGATTTTTTGGGGTTTTTTTTAAACTTTTTTCAACTAAGAATATTGAAAACTATTTCATCATTCTGCATTTCAACTTCAGCCAACAATTGTGTCTTTTAGGATGCTGAATAAGACTGATTTGGTAACCATGCTCCAACAATGTGTGGAAATTTTGGTAGCATCTTCTGGAAAGGAGTTTGATAGGGCAATAGAAAAGTTGAAGGAGTTCTTGACTCAGTTTCAGAATCTAGAAGGTGGGTGTGTGCCATCATGTATTCTATTACAGATTATGTAAAAGCTCTCTATTATATAAAAGCTGACCAATGAGTAATCAGACCATTTTCCCTGAGATAACCTATCATCATATTAAATCATCATATTTGCAGGATTTTTTTTTTAATACATGCACAAATTTAGGAAATGTTTATATTCTCTACTGGTATGTGGTTCGTGTTTTTTATAATACGGAAGAGTGACATAAGATAAGAAATTGGACAGATCAGCAGACATTACCCCCTAAATCTCTCATACATGTATTTTGAGCATTTTAGCAGATGTTGCAGTTGCTAAAAACAAACTGTTTTTAAAGATAAATAGCAGCAGACTTCCTTATGACATGGTATATAACCCAAATGGGTTATATACCATGGCATAAGGTTCCTTCCTCTGCATGTTCAGAGCTAGGACCCCAAGTGCCAGTTGTCAGCTCTGCTGACAGGCTGTGACTTGTCAAACCCCCAGATTTGATTGTTCATGGTACAGGACATATTTCAAATTTTAACAAGGCAAATGGGTAGCAGCATTCTGTCTTTCTGAGGCAGGTTAACCGAAATTGTGCATTTTTTCTTAAACACAAGTCTGATGTGTTCCAGCATTCTTCTGGAATAGAAATGTTGTTGCTTTCCCTGGATTATGGAGAAGCACTCCACAAAGATTGGCATTTAAAGATTAATTGGTTATCATCTGGTCTGTTTTATACATATTAATGAACTCGTTAATAGTGTGGTTGCTGTACAGCATTTGGACAAGTAGGCAACAACCCCCAAATGCAGTCAATATTAGTTAAAGTAGTTACATTACACTGTAGGGTTAACTGGGGTTGTCCAAAAGAATCAACTCTTGTCTGTACCATGTATTTTTTAATAGTTGTAGTAAAAACAGAGCTGTGGTAGAGAAAATAGGTCATCACTTTGAAAAAGCTGTGTATGTCACTGCTGGTACCAGCACTCAGGAATCTGAACTATAATGGAAAACCAAAGGTTTGTCTAGTTTGGAAAAAAAATAATTAAAGCTAAAGGCTTTTAAGTAGTTGGATTCTTACCTTGAGAAAATAAATAAGGAACAACAACTCTGGGGATTCAGAACTTGCAGAACTACAAAGCAAAAAAGACAGTATTTATTTATACTTGGGGTTTGAAGATGGGTTTAAAATAGTGAACATCTACTGAATCCATCAACAATCTTAGTTTTCAAAGTGGATTTAATTTAGGCTTCAAAGGAAAAGTGAGAAGGGGAAGTTAAAGATAAACTGTACATTATTAAATTGCTGAGTTAGATAACTTTTTACTTTACATTTATGTGATGGTGTTGATCTTTAGTGAAGATTCTCAGATGTCTGTTTTGCTTCTTTGTTTTTACCTAAAAATTACTAATAATTGGTGCAATTGATCACCGAACTACATGTCCATGAAGATGAAATTTTCTTATAAATTAAAGTGAGAATAAAACTGGGCAATGTAGTATCTTACATGCTTTTGTTTGCTGCTCTGGTTGCAGTTTCTGCAGTGGGTAGGGAGAACTCATTTCTTACTCATTATTTTTCTGCACATGAGAAGGGAAAAAAATGCAGCATGTGGCTTTTTTAGAAATATTCCAAAAGCATCAGTAGTACCTAGTCCTAAACTGTCAAATTAACAAGTGTTGAGAATATGACTTAGGATGACCTAAACAGAATTAAAGTGATGTGCAAGGCTTGTGCCTTGGGCCTTTGCTCAGGGCTGAATTGTTACTTAATCACTGTTGGCTAAGCTGCACTGCAGACTTTTTAACAATCTTCTACAAGGTGCAAGACCCAAAAGCTGCCTGTGGTTGCCTATGTTAACAGGGAACTACTGAGTACTTTGAAGATTGCTTGGGTTAGGAGGGTTATGTAGGAAAAGTCTACCCCACATATCAAACATTACTTTTGTTCTAGTAGCAGAAACTTCCCAAGAACGAGATGTGTCTGTATCACCACAAAAGGAGCTCCAGAAGAAGACAGACCTTTATCACCTTCAGAAGGTTAGGCCTACCTAAGTTTTACTGACTGATTGCTTAAATTAATGTTTTAAAATGTTCATGGTTAGTTCTTCCCAGCTTGCTGGAGCTCTGAGTAAAGGGTTGTGTGTGAGCGTTTCATCTTAAAAATGAATGAATAAGTGCCAACTATGTATTTCAGGCCTTCCTGACACATAGAAAATTACAGAAAATAATCTATCATAAACCAGGATTTTTAAATGCAAATTAGATGTTTTCTTTTTATTTAACTTGTAATTTAGACATTCTGCCTAACATATTTCTTTGAATTTCTCAGACTCCTATGGGTTTGAGAACTGAATACATTGGCTTAAATAAAAATAACTGGCCTAAATAAAAATAACTGATTACATTTCAGACATTATCAGCGAGAACATGCCAGCAAAAATAATTATACATGTTAAACACATAGATTGTGTTCTCCAGAGAGTAACTGCCTCCCATGTAGTCTTGTGCATCATTTTTTTTTAAAGACTTTGCTGGAGTTGAAGGAATCAAGGAGGTCTAAGAAACTGACAAAGTTTGAAATGCTTCGTTTTGAAGTTGTTGACTATATAGACAGTCTTGTAAGGTGAGCCTTCCTGTTTATATTCCTGCATTAGTTTGCACCATAAGTTGCAAATGAAATTTTACTAACATGTTAATCTTGTCAAAATTGTGTTTCAGTCCCTGTGGCACATTTTTTTTCCCTTCCTATTCTTTCTTTGAGGGCTCTAAAAATAATAACTAAAAAACAACAAAACCACACAAACCACACCTCTTCTCCAGTAGATCAGTTGAAATAATTAGAATACGAATGGACCAACCTACTTTGGCTACAGAGACAGTGTTGATGGAGGAGTGGGTCTAAGTGGCAAAACAAAGTCAACAGTCTTTACCCTAATCTTTGCTGATCTGTTCTTCTTATGAAACTGTACAGATGTCAAGTGTGATATCCTGTCCATTTTGAGAACTGTTTTGATGAGCAAGCCATAGCAGATGCAGTTTTGGAGACAGCTCTGCAGTGCAAAATGTGAAAGGCTTGTTGTGGTGGGGGAAGAGATGAAGGCATTTGTTAATTATAGAGGGTGGGGGGGAGGCAGAGAAGCTAACAGAAGTATCACTGCCAAGCAAAAAGCTTCAGCTAGGGAGACCAAGATGCGCAGAGACACTTGGTGAGAGCTTGAGATGGATAAGTAAGATCTGTGGAGTACTTGACTGGGTTAGCACTGCCCTTATTTTTGAATTTGTCAGTGTCTCAGCTAGAGTTCTATGCTAAATACATTAGATATAGAGTTGATGATAACAGATTTCTCTGCTTAAAATTTTATTTCAGTGCTGTTCATCTTGTTTTTCAGAGATTTTTCAGTACTGGATGGGAAACATGCGTTTTTATAGTCTGACAGCAGTAGACTTGTGTTGTTTCCCTTCAGCTAAAGCATGTGTCTCCCCCACACCCCCCATTACCTCATATTTTTCCAGAAGATACCTTGTACCTGCAGACAACAGGACCCTGCATGAGATTGTGTATTTCAATGCAGCCGCTGTTCTCCGAGGGCACTTGAATGCTGCCCCCAGGACTGCGCTGCACACAGCTTTAAACAACCCCCACTGGTACCTGAAGGTAAGAAGCAAGGGGCTGCTGGGCTAGTTCTGGAAGGCTGCGGGAGCGTGGTGTACAAGGCTGAGTTTTGCTGTTTCATGAAGCTTGGCACATATTCAGCTGTTTTGCAGAGAACTAGCAAGTGCTGATAAGCAACTGGGGACTTTGTTCAAGAAGCTGGGGAATCTGTCTGGCAAATGTAATTCTGGAAAGAGTTCTGTAGGAGGAACCCATTTTTCAGAGCATGTTCTAGCCATGGTATTTTCTTTCTTCTGTAGATGTAGCAGAAAACTAATTTTGTCCTCCCTACAATTAGGATGACTATCCACAGGGAAACATAAAGTGTCTGTTACTCTTTCCAGAGACTTTCCTAATAGGGCTGGTGCTCAGTCCTCACTTTGTAGATTAGCTGTAAGGTAAAGGCTGATCAGGTAGAGTCATAATATTAAAATAGCATAAATATGGTGTATTTAACCAAGTCCTTTGTTTTCCTCTGTAATAATATTTTAATGCTTGTGCATTGATATCCTGTGTTTTCTGAGTCGAAGAAAAGGATCAGCCTAACCCTGCCCTTTTCTAGAAGAGAAAAGCAAACTGTTGTCCACTTCTTTCAAACTGAAAGGATAACCAAAAGAAAGAAATAGATTAGGATTTGGAAAAGCAGTGATCATAGGTTTCTTTTTATTTGATAATAGAAGATACTTGAAGTTGTTCTTACTACCTAACATTTTTCTTTAAAAAACTGACTGTAATTTTGAAGAAAGTATTGGTTGTAGCTGTAGCTGAGTAATGCACTACTTGAATCAAAGCTAACACTTACCAGGAACTGCAAAGGCTGATAAAGATCAGCCTTTGAAATCTACAGCCTGATTTGTATTGGGTTTGTTGGCACTGTCCTCGATTTGAATGGGGGTTATCAGTTTTGCTGTGTGAAGGAGTTATTACTAAAACCATTTACAGAGCTTATTTATGAGAACAGTAGTTAGCAAATTACCATTAAAGAAAACTAATATGAACCTCAGTAGTTGATATTTTTAGAAAACCTGTAAATATACAGACTAAGATAGCCAAGAAAATCTTTAACTACTGATGTCTTAAATAAGTATTCTATTCTCTTTGAGTTGACAAGATTTAAAGCCCTCTGTCATCTTGTACTTTGTACTTGGACATGCTTTAACATATTTCCAATGTTTTCTGAGAAGATTGTGAAGTTTTGGCATAGCTTCTAACAGTAGCAGTATTGGCTGAGTACCTTGCTTAGCATTTTAATTCATGTGAGTAAAATACTTTATGACTTCTGCATGGTTTGTGTTTTTCTGCACCATGACCAGAGCAGAGTTCTCCAGATCTGTTTATTCCAGAAGGCCAGGACAGAAAAGTGCTCCAGTAGAGTACCAGTGAAAGATTAATGTGATGCACTGCTTACAGGAGTTCAGCTAGTTATTTAGCAAAGTGTGAACCAAGGGGCATGTTTATCAGCTGGGGGGAGAAGAGAACCCCAAAACAACTGCACCAAACCCAGTGTAATTCTGGTTTCACTGATCCCTGGAAAATTTAACAAATTTAAACTTGGGATACCAACTTCCATATGAGGGAAAGAGGATTTAGTCCTTGGGATAACAGCATTGATTCCAGAGCAAGGTATGCTGTGTCCTCTGTCTAGCCTTGGGGCAGGGTCAGGCAAGAGCAGTTCCTCATCAGCTTTGTTCTGGGTTGCTCCCACTCCTGTTTCCTTCTTTTGGGAGCAGCACCTCTGTGCTGTACAGATGGATTCACAACTGGCTGCTTGTTGTAGAGCAGCTTCCTGCTTGCCAGCCAGGTTATTTCCTCTCGGAACCACAGATGTGCTGCAGCCTCAGAGCCGAGGTTTCCCCGCTGGCAGCTGCAGCTCCCTCCGGCTGCACTGCAGAGGCTTGGCCCAGTTACCACAAGGGAGGCTGGGATCTCTCTGTGCTGCGCCTGTTCCAGGGGTGTGCAGTTGCTCTTGGTTGTGATAACTGTCCTGACCTTAAAATTAGAAAAGCAGTGCAGAGGGTTCTGCACAATCCAGGTTGGCACATGGATGAGTAGTAGAAAACCACAGAGCTGGGTGCTGTAGGAGAGGGGAAAAGAGAAGGGTGTAGTGTTGTCCTCTTGGACAGTGGTGAGTCACTAGATCTAGATCAGCCAGAAGTGTAACCTCATGTGTGCCAGATACTAACACAGGAGTATTGGAAACTATTGTGGTACACTCCTGAGTTACAGAAGTGTACCATAATACTCCTGAGTTCCTGATAAGCAATGTCAGAATTGTAACACTGAGGTTTCAGCCATATTTTTCTGGAAGCCGTCTTGTAATGAACTTGCAGATACTAACCTGAGGTCTATAGCTTTTGTGTTCCTTGAAGAGGAGAGTAAATAAACTTGAAAATTGCTAGGTGTCCTGGAAATTGTGAAATGTCTCATAAGTGACAAAGTCCAAACTGGAACTGAGTCTCAAAAATTGCAGGAATTGAGATCTATGGGTAAACGACAGATTCTTGAGCAAAGTTATATTTTTTTGCCTAGCCTTATTTCCTGTCTTGAAAAGTATTTTTCTTTTGAAGGTATCTGTCATTGCTACAGCTTTATAACTTCCCTAAAGTTGCTTGTATATTTTACTAGCATATGAAAGTGTTTTAGAACAAACTTCTATGACCTGAAAGGAATGATCAGTGGTTGTTTTCATGTTAAGACAGCTGACTTCTTAGAGTATATATGAAACTGAAATGAAATGCTGTAAATTTCTGCAGCTGTACAGAGACTTTCTGCCTCCGGCTTGAGTGGCTTTTCAACTTCCCAAATAAATGGTTCAGTGCTGATGACCTTGAATCCAAGAGGCTGGGAAGCTGCCCAGCAGAAAAGGGCCTGGGGGTGCTGGTTGACAGTGGCTGAACATGAGCCAGTTGTGCTCAGGTGGTCAAGAAGGCCAATGGCACAAGGTCCTGGATCAGCAATGGTGTGGCCAGCAGGAGCAGGGCACTGATTGTGCCCCTGTACTCAGCACTTGTGAGGCTGCATCTTGAGTTTGTGTCCAGTCCTGGCCCCTCACTTTAAAAAGGACATTGAGGTGCTGAAGCAAGTCCAGAGAAGGACAACAAAGCTGGTGAAAGGTCCTGTGAGGAGCAGCTGAGGGAGCTGGGATTGTTCAGCCTGGAGAAAAGGAGGCTCAGGAGGGACCTTATCACTCTCTACAACTGTCTAAACGGACGGAGGTTGTAGCCAGGTGGGAGTCAGCCTCTTCTCCCAGGGAATTTGCAACAGGACAAGAGAAAATGGCCTCAAGTTGCACCAAAGGAGGTTTAGTTTGGATATTTGGAAAAATTTCTTCCTGGAAAAAAGCAGCATTGGAACAGGCTGCCCAGGGGAGTTGTGGGCTCACCACCCCTGGAGAGATTTAAAAGACATGTAGATGTGGCAGTAAAGAACACAGTTTAATGATGACCTTGGCAGTGCTGGGTTAATCACTGGACTCACATGATCTTTAAGGGCTTTTCTAACCTTAATGATTCCACGAATTTCCTGAAACATAGTATACTTTGTTAGAAATTAGACTTTTGCTTTACAGATGCTGAGTTTCAAGACAGAAATAAATGATTGTTACATTTCAAAGGTAAAACTCTGAGACGAAAGAAGTAATTATTTTTAGTACATATGACAGAACTATAGTAAATCTTCCTCTTCCTGTCAAGAGGGCTGGAGGGAGAATTATACTTTCATATTTTCTACATGGCAAATCATGACTAGTTTCTTCTGACTCCATAAAACAGAGTATTTCTCATATATAAATAGATCTAGCAAAAACATTGCATAAAAAGATAATCAAGATAATCACTCATTGCAGTAGATACTGCATAAGTGTTACAGAAGGAACACCAAAATTGAAGTAGCTGGGGGGGGAGGGTTTGTTGGTTTTTTTAAATAGAATGCTTCTCATTTTCCTACTTGTTTTTTTTTTTTTTTGTAGTTTTTTCTTTGTACCATCAACTTAACCATTAAGCACACAAACAGTAAATATTTGCTTAAAATACCTACTATCTGAATTACCTGAAATAATGTTTTATCTAGCCCTTGGAATTATTCAAGATTAGACACTGATCAAAGTTACTGCCTTCAATTTTTTTTCATCAGAATCAAGCTTTGAAATGTGATGGAGGAGGCATTTCTAATAAAGCCCCTGACATATGCATAGTGTATAAGCTTCATTTGGAATGCGGCAGATTGATTAATCTCGCTGATTGGTTAGAGGTATGTGATGATGCTAACAGTACCTTCACCTGCGAATTTCAGTATTCTGATTTATCTTTTTCTGCATGTCTGCTTTTCTTTAGTGCCCCTTTTGACAGTTTAAATCATTGATACCTTGGTCCATAAGACTACAAGAACCCACAGCAACTCAAATAAGTCTTTCTCTATTGTGAATCATTTATTTCCAGCCCTGTTAGTCTGTGATGAAACTATTTTGCTTCTGCTTCTTTTTTGTGCTTGGCATAGATGAGACTTTATGCTTAACAAAATTGCCTTTCTTTTTTCATCTTTAAGTATTCTGTGACATTTTTATGGAAACAGGCAGGTGGGACTCTTGGAGAGAATGTTTGTGCCAGGGAAAAGTCTGGGTCCTTCTAGCTTGATAACCTATCTCATACTGTAGCCAAAAGCAGGGAGAATATAGCAAGAGAATGAACATGATATAGTCTCCCTGGCTAACAATCACATTTTAGTTCTAAGGTTTCCTAAACTTGAGTGCTTCCTCTGTATTTCATAAACCTATCTGGATGTCATTACCAGTATATTTCAGCAACCACAGCATCCTCTGAAAGAAACTGTAGCTTAACCACCTGCAGTTTAGGGGATACTCCTTTTACTTCTTCCAAGTGTGTTTTGTTTGCTGCTGCCCTGGTTGTTTATTGTATAATCCTACCCAGCATCTTGCTGTTCCTCAGTTTTATAGATTTATTCACAGCCTATCATTTCCCCAGAATATTTAAGCAGTCTCACTTTGAGAGTATTTTTTCAGTTCTGTAGTTTATCTGAGAATGGGTCAGGACCCAGAACCATTTGAGATTTAAACTGCAAGCAGCAGAGTTCAGAGTGATGTCTTGCTTTCTTTATTCCTGCCATGGTAATACGTAACTTTGCTCGCTTTTTGATTGCTGCTGAACTGACACACTTAAGAGTTCTTCTTCCAAGATCTTATTCCATGAGTGAGCCTTCAGCTCAGAGGTCACTATTTTATATGCAGATCTGTCTGTTTATGAACTAGAATAAATCTGTGCTGCTTTTCCCTTTCTAGGCTTTCTCAACTGTGGTGATGGCAGCTGAGGAACCAAATGCAGATGCAGCTTCCTCAGACCAGGTGGATGATGTTATCCAGTATCCTTTCTCATTTTTCTCAAGCTTGACATGGAAAAGCTTACAGAATTTATGAACCATGGGTTTTAAAATACAGTTTCATGTACACTGATTAACTAGTTTCAGAAAAATTACTTTAAACAGCTTTAATATATTGAAAATGTCTAGGAAGTAGATCAGTTGAAATAGTTGGGCTGGGAGTGGTGAGGTAAAAGAGCAGCTTTTATGTGCAGGAGGTGTTTGGGTCTGAAACAGAACCAAAAGTCCATAAAACAAGTTGAAACTGTGGTTAAATTATCAGAGAGTTGGTATAGCTGCTGGATAGGGGTAGAGCATTACTGGGGAACAGATGGGAGGAGGGCTGTGACCTAGAGAGTACATGGAGAAATAGAAGCAGTAGTTCATTATGTTCCAGTACCTTGGAGTTGAGAACTTTGCACAGGACACCCATTCTGTTTCTTCCTTTGTCCTGATCCTGAACTGAAGTCTAAAAAATATTTAATAGATGAGCATCTGAACCAAAACTCATGGCTACAGCAGTAATGCTGCCATAGAGAAGAATGAATAGTTGTACAAAAATAGGCTTAACTGAAGGAAGGATAATTATATGCTCTAATACTGTACCTGGCTTTCCTGGCCCTTCATTTTTTACAAGCTCCACTGTTAATTGTCACTCGCAATAAATTTAATTCTCTAACTCGGGAATATAAACCTGTATGTCAGGGAGGCAGCAACAAAGGTAGAGTGAATAAAAAGGAGAAGGTGGTGCCATGAAACTTCAGAAAAAATCTCTATAATTATCTATACATTTTTTTTGTCACGGGACATATAAGTGTAAATTCTTCTGAGACACTACAAAATTGGTGTTTGTAGGCTTTAAGCTTCTCTTAGCAGTGGGATAAGAAACTCTTCCTTTGCTGTCATGTTGTATGCATGTGGCAGAACTACTGATCTGATTGAAGATCTGTGTTTC
The DNA here is from genome assembly GCF_050655825.1 of Lonchura striata. Taxonomy (NCBI): domain Eukaryota; kingdom Metazoa; phylum Chordata; class Aves; order Passeriformes; family Estrildidae; genus Lonchura; species Lonchura striata. The sequence continues at coordinate 35,638,796 of NC_140705.1, forward strand.
TGTAGGCAGCTTGTGCTCTGCCCTTATTTCCAACAATTTTATTGTGCAACACTTTGTGTAATCTGTGCTTACCCTTAGAAGTCTTGCCCTCCTAGAAGAGAACAGTGTGTCTGTCATCTGTGTCATCAAAAGTGTACTTGGTTCCTTCACTGACATGTCCAGCGCTCGCTTTATTCGAGCCGTTTCTGAACTGGAGCTCCTGGGCTTCATAAAGCCCAGCAAGCAGAAAACTGACCACGTGGCAAGGCTGACATGGGGAGGCTGTTAATGTGCCACCAAGGTGCCAATAAACCTTCCCAACAGAGCAAGGGCTGTGTTCCCACCACACTAGTTCTCACTAACTTTGCATACCGAGTCAAAGTCAGCGGTGTTGAATGTTGTGAGATACATTCTGAGTGCCTGGGCAAGCTTGAATAAGTTGTTTTTTAATGCTCATCTCTGTGTAATGTTTTGCTGTATTAATGCTCATGTTCCAAATACCTTATTGTTGTGCCTGTTCAGTCTTTGATGTGTGATACTTAAACAGTCCGCTGATACAACTCAGGCTTGCAAGTCAGAAGGACAGCACGCAGCCACAAAAGTAATGAAGCAGTATTATTAACATCCTTATAAGCTGATAGGATTTGAGTCATTATTATAAAATGCCTCCTAGATCCTTGAACCAGATTTAAAAATAAATAAAACAAGTATGCTAAAGAAGACAGTGAACTTCCACGTTCAGCCTCTGCTGTGTGTTCTTCCAAACTGGTCCTAACTACCTCAAAACTCCTTGAGGAAGAGAAGAGGAGAGAATAATTGTGAAGATGCAAAGCTTTGCCCTTTGGCAAGAGCAAAATTGAACTATTTGAATTCGTTTTTCTAGTTGAAGTTGATGGGTATTAGCTGACTTCTGGTAGGAAAACTTGTGTCAGCAGACAGAGAACATGGCAGTTGTGCACTCGTCTGGAAGGCAGGAAAATCCCCACCTAAAGCACATGTTGTAACCTCCCTCTTTGCCAATGATTTGTGCTGCATGCAGGCAAAGGAACCAGCTGCGTGAAAAGCAATGTAGGCTGAGTGTGTACCAGCACTGCTCATCTGATGATTGATCTTCAAAAAGACTTCTTAGACCAGCCTTGTCCCATGACTCTGTGGAAGGAGCATGTTTATACTGGTGTCTGTGACCTGTGCTTGAAGCATGGGAAAAACCTTAGGAACTGAAGGGGAAAAGCTGCATTTCCCTCCAGAGCAGTGTGTCTGCTGTGCTTTGTTAAATCCTCCATAATCACTTCCATAAACCAGATCTGTACTGGAGAGGGGAAGTCCTGTTACAAAAACCAGTAACTTAGCCAGCTGTTTCCCCAGGAATGTATATGAGATATCAAGCTTGTTTTAAATACACAACTACTACCCTCTCTGAGTGTATTTTCCAGCTGCAGGAATTGCAGTCACAACAACACATCCTGCTGTGTGTAAGTGGGGGTCTGGTTCTAAATGCTGCCAGTCAGTTCAGAAGCGGGAGGAGGAGGAGCTTATCAGACTCTACTGGCAGAACTTGCAACTTGGGAAACAATGACAGAATCCTCAAGAGCATGAATTCTTAGGATCACAGTGGAGCACTTGCAAGTTTCCAGACACAGGTAAAAATTCCCTGTTCTTCCCTGGTGAGCAGGCTCAGGGACCTGTTCAGTAGCACGTACAGACAGCTATCCAGCAGCAGAGAGGAAAGCAAGACATTTCAGCAGAGGGAAAGGCTGAACACCCCTATCCTGAACCTCACCCCATTTATCTCATAAACACACTTGACAAATGAAAGGGAGCAGCACCAAATGTCTCTGTGATGTGCAAGAGGACAGGAGGCCAAGTGTTTTGCTGTGTAGCTGTCTCCTGCCACCCCCCTCCACTAACCTCACCCCAGGTAACTCACACCCCCAGAAGGTAAAACATTCAGAAATAAACAGAAACCAGCCTCAACAGTGTGTGGCCTTTAATCCCCAAATGTGCAGGCAACATGACATTAAAACAGTAAAATTAATAATTAATGGCTGTTTCTTCCCTTTATCTAATAACAAATTTGTATGGTTAAAATCACATTTGCTGTGCTACATATGGTTTTCTCAGATCAAAGCTTTAATTCTGTATTTGGTGCTTCATTTTCTTCAGCAAAGAGGGTAAGAAGGTTGAACAGTTAAAAAAAAACAAACTAAACTGGTCATAAATTTAATTCACCTTTCTTCAGAAGCTGGACTTTGCAATCAGTCCTACTTTTCTGGAAAGAGCTTAACATCACTGAATCTGGAATTGACATCAGTAACAGCTGAGACCTCCCTCACATACCTTAGCTGAAACAGATTTCAACTAGAAAATTAAAAATTAGTTTCTAAAAGTGTCTATACAGTAGTAACATGTTATGCAGATCTTCCAGAAAATCTTCACTGTCTGCAATGTTCACTTAAAGAAAACAGGACAAAACTCCCCCAAACTGCTTATGTCTGTAGTAGTTCTGAAATTCTAGTATAAAGCCCCACCTTTGAATTAACTTAGGTAGCCACATCTTTCAACAGAACTACTGCTAAAAATCAGATCCTGAATGCAAATTAACACTCAATTAAAATACTTTTCAAACCCTTTTTCTCTACTGTTATAGATGCTGTTCTTTGACACCTCTTTCCACTACTGCACTACTGGTTTCAAACACCAACTTTGTATTTTTTTTTATCTTGAACCCTACAACAGCAATAAACTGTAAGAACAGCCCAGGTGCCTGTAAAAGCCATTTCATCACTGAGAATGGCTTCCAATACAAAAGTCACAAGCACTGGTTAACAAGAGCATAAACTTTTAATACTTTACCTGCCTCCATTTTTTTATCCCCACTGTGGAGTCAGTAAGCTTAAGTCCTTCCCAATTCCCAACTTGGTAACAAAGAGAGCTTTCACAAAGCAGTTTTTTAAGCAGAATCTGTGGCTGGTCATGCTGTTAAAGAGTACACAGGCAAATCTCAATCATCAGCACACAAGATTGCTTGCATCTCCTTCCTTTGCAAACTTGAAAATTTCTGAATCATCTTATGGTTATATGCTCTCACATCTAGACACCAAAATCAACACGCAGGATGTACTTGCTGCTTTTCAAGTACACAGTAATGGAGATCTGCTTGGAAAGAAAAATTACATCACTATCTTAAAAACAGGTTAACCAAGATCTTTGGTTAAGTTCCAGTTAACTGTTCTCAGCTTATTTGGCTTTTGGCTAAGACTGCAGTTACATACAAATGGCAAAAATATTCTATCTGTGGCCACCTCAAAGTATAGTGCCAAGAACTGTGTGGTTACTGAACTGTACTCATTTCTCCTTGACTCAAAAGCCTTTGAAAAGGTTCTGCAAAGCAGGTTGGTTTTCAAGCACCAGCCAGCTCCTCACAGTACCCCTATTTCCCTAGCTTCAACAGCCATCAAGCTGCCAGCCATTTCCTACTGAAGAGTGTATCTCTTGTTAGAACAAGTCTTTCATGTATGATTCATCACACTAGATACTGGCACTGGCATTAGGAAAGAGAGCCAGTATGAAGTCCAAGACAGAACAAGCAGCAGGTTAAAAAATTAAAAATTTCAAAGAATGCTACCCCATTTCCAAAACAGGCACAAATTAAGCATACCACAGCTGTGAGATTGTCAGCACCCACAGTGCCATGCCTTTCATCTGCTACAAGACTGCTAATTATTCATCAATTTGGAGCAGTACAGGAGTGGCTGAATGCTAGCATGACATCACTTCTTATTTATAAATCTCAATATTCCAAAAGAAAAGATAAGAACACAGGAAATATGCAAGATGTAAGAGGATGCCAGAACTTGCATGGCAGTCCACATAGAAGCAGTAATTTTCCTAGCTTGGGCAACTTAATAAAAGGAGGTCAGAAAGTGAGGAGCAGGAAGGAGAGGGACTGAGGACTTCAAGGCAGACAACAGAAATTACAGCCCTGGATAGTTTAATCATCAGTGACAGAAGGGTAGGGATGTCTAGCAGAGATTTCTGATTTCTGGGATTCTGAAAGTAGAGTAGAAATAATCCAAATATTTAGGCAAGATAGGTTTCAGGGAAGTGAGCAGAAAATACTCGATACTGTGGCAATGTGTCCAATTCTGATCTTTCAATCTCACTCCTAAGTGAAAGAGTTGACCAGCAGAGCTCATGACAAGGTTTCTCTGATACCTTAAGTAAGCATGAGCCAATTACCAAGTTCATCTACCAGCTTCACCTCAAACTCCTCTGTTAATCTGAGATGGGACACAGATCTATCAAAGAGCAGACTTCTGTTCAACCAGAAGCTTACAGTAAGTTAAGAGAAGAGAGCAGTTTACAATTAAATGATTATTTTGAAACTGCTTTCTTGTCCCCAGAGCAGGTAACTCAAGGCCTTTGGTAGCAATACTTCCACCCCACAACACAGATCTAGACTTGCCATGTAGGAAATTTGCAGTGGTTCAGAGACCCAGCACTGCCCAGGCAGCAGCAGCCTGCACCAACACAGCACTGTCAACAGCAGAATGCATCCAACAAGGCTCTCGACCCTTAGCAGGCATTACATACCTTCAGCTCTTACATTAGCTACACTGTTCCAGCTTGCAGTACATGCACCTGCTCTATCTCATGACCAGATTTCCTTTCATATGTGACTAAAATCTGAAGAAAGGCAAGTGCAGCTACAGCAAGTTACATCACCAGTTTTGTGTCCACTCTGTACCAAACATGCTTCCTCAACATGAAACATTACAGCCTATCTAAGGAAGATTTCTCTTGCCTCAGAAGAATGACCTGAGATTTTAATCCACCTCCTTCTCCTGATCTAGAACTGACCCACCCACTATTGCTAGTAAATAAAGTTTTCATTTAAACACTCAGATTTAAGTTTATTCATACACAGCAAAAGTTCCACCTGCATATTAAAAACAAACAGATTAGAAGTAAATGTTTTATTCTTCCAACTAAATTCCAGTACTACAAGGGCAGTAAAACAATGATACACTGAAAAATTGCAGCAATAAACATTTGTTAAAGACTGATAGAATAAATAAAAACTACAAAAATGAGAAATCATATAAACCCATTCTTAACCCCCAAAAAAGTCATGGAATACAGAAATGCCCTCCTTCACTATTTCACAGGCAGTACTGTGGGCTATTTGCTTAAAATTGTCCTGGGATTACATTCTAACTTAACTGTGATTACAGCTCTGTTGTAGTGCACAGTTATGAAAACCACACTAACTTCAGTCAGAAGTGTCATTCTACATTTTTATTTACACAACCAGTGAAGGGCAACTTCTAGAACACCAGCTTTAATCCTTTACTTTTTCAAACTTATTAACATAAGAAGCCAAATCGTAATGATACAGCAAATGAGGCCACTGGTATTATTACAGGTAGCAAAGGTCCACATCCAGGTGGTACTGACATCAGGGAGCACTCCAAAACCAGTTGCTGCATAAGAGTGGTTGCCACTGACAAAAGCTTGAAATAACCTGTGTTCACAGGGGGGAAAAAATATGGCATTGCTGCAAGTCTTTACTGGGATAGCTTGCAACAATAAAAGAGGGTGTATAGGGCAGCCCACATATGCAGAAAGTGTGATTCATGAAACATCTGGAAAGAGAAAAAAAAGAGTTAATGACAGCAGTAACAAGTATAAGCTCTGTGCAAACCTTCTATGGTATTATCAAAACTGGTTTCAAAACTAAAACCCCAGCATGCTATGGAAAACCAGGTCTAGATGTTTTAAACACAAGCTGCATTTTCTCTCACACCTCCCTTTCAACCTCAATATTCCATATTCTCAATTTCGGGTATTTTACCTTGGGGCCTTGCAGCTTAACAGCAAACAATGGCCATTTAAATTATTGAACACTTGGTAATTCAATGCTGCTACAGGGACCAGAAGAAAGAGATACTCACAACTGGCAGGCTGTTCTCCATATCGTCGCATGATCTGATCATGCGTGAACTTCACAAATGCGTCATATTGTTCTGCAAGGATGAAATGTAACAAGTATTAGTATTAAGTTTAAATCTAGAAGAATACTCAGGGCTAATTTTTATACACATAAACCACACAAGTTAAACACAGACCAAATTAGCAGTAGTTTTAAATAACTTAATACAGTTCATAGCTGCCACTTCTTTTTTATCCTCCAGAACAATTCAGCCAATGTCCCCTTAATCAAAAGACTCTCCCTTACAAACTTGTGTAAATGAGAAAGATGGCAGTAAACTCAAAGAGAATTATGCTGCACATAACAAAGACCTCAATATACCTCAGAGCTGCTAAGTAGCACACGTCATATTTTGAAGAAATGAAGTGTGCCCATTTTACAGATCCATAATGGGGGCAGAGCAGTTAAGGAAAACATGACATAAAGGTCAGTGCTAGGGTTAGAAACATAATTTGTCTGCTCCTACCACTACCAAATGTAAGAAAATTAATTTAATGAAATGGAAACACAAAAGTACAGGAAAGGGATTTGCTAAAAAGTTAAAAATTCTATTTGCTGACTGCCAGAAAATCAAAAGGAAACAAGAAACTAAAAGGATGAAATGCTAATTGACTAACTTTTGAGAAATTCTAATCACAAAGTAGCCGCTATGGGAGACATATACTTGACTGTGGACTGCATGAAAATGGTTAGTATGTCATCTGAAATTTTGATATGAAACATACTTGGCTTTTAACTAAGCGCTGTTATTTCCCAGAAAGGTTATTCCTTCTATACACACATACAAACAAATACATTCAGAATATTTTATTCAGTTTTAATACTGCACTCATCAGCAGGATATCACCTTTCAGAATTAGGAAATTGAACAAGGAGAGTAATATCTACCAGATGCCGCTCCTCTCCATTCCCCTTCCTCCCTTGTGGAAAAATACATGTGCAGCAATGTGGGGTGTTCTGAGAAAAGGGCAAGGTCAAAGAAGGCAATCTTCAACCAAAAATGCAGTTAGATTTGTAGTGGTTCCTAGTCCCACAGGTTTGCCCCAATAAAGTCCCCATCCTCTTGCAGGGATGAGCTTCACCTTTGAAGTAAACAGGGTATCAGTAATCAGCAAGTAGTGCAGCAAAGACCGGAGCGGACCCAAAGATGTAAGGACATTCATCCCTGACCAAGGGAGCCTGTGGTCACGGTGGCCAGCTGCCCTCTGCCCACAAGCAGGACCCATTTCACTGCAGTTCTGACCAGTGGCTTTTCAGCAGCCATGCGAGAACTTCAGCCAAAAAACAAAATAACACAAAGAGCAGACTGAAGGATCTAGTGCACTGAAACCGCTTCAGAAAGTAACACCAACTAGAACTTTTCCTACAAGTATACACTGAAAGCCAGAATCGACCTTGCAAATGTTCTTCTATAAAGGCGGAGTCAGCATACACAGCTGCTTTGTAACTTCATCTTAGTTAGAACTATGGCTTTGCCAAATTTTTAAAAATCCAGTTACTGAAAAGCCCCATATTTGTGACATTCAGATTCAGAAATTAAGCAATTCAAAGGTAGGAGCAGCCTACAGTTAACTACTTGAGAATTCAAGTGAACACTGCACAAATACTTACATCACTGTATCATATACATCCTAACTACTTTAAGTTGGGTGGCTAAATGACATGAACACAAATACAATTACAATACCATAAAAAGCCATTTTTCAGAGATTGTTTTAAACTTTTCAAGGTAATGTTTTGTTAACGCTCTTGCAAAACCAAGTTTGTGCTAACACAGCAGTTTCAGGTAACAGAGGCAGGAAGAGAAATCAGGGCATTACAAAGACCAGAGTCTTCCATTTACCAAACATTTACTCTGCATGAAAAGCAACTCTGCTTGCAAAGAACGTGGAAGAAGGAAAGAATAGGCACTATTTAGCTAACTACCTACATGACAACTCTCAGAAAATACCCGAGATACAAACATTCAGTTAAGTCATTTGAAAGAAGCTATTCAACTGAGATGTATTGTGGAATTTCCAGTTACCTTTCCTTTGACTTCACTTTGGTAACAAGGAGTATCACCTTACTGCACAAAGTTTAGAAAAGGATATAACCATTCTGTCAGCAGACAACAATAACTGGCCTTCCATGTAGGGAATTTCTAAATTCTTTTGTCAGTCTTTAAATTCTCGTGCAAGATCAAAAATATATTACCGGCTCAATATACGTGATGCAGTAGCATGATCTTCCTAATTGCTCTTTTGGTGAGCACTATGGTAAGAACAAGTAAACCTAAATCATCTCACTAAACCACAACTCCCAGATAGAATTCAATCCCCTCCCTTTCCCAAAAACAAACCAGACAATGCTCCCTTTGGGACTGAGAGACAGAGCACATGTAAGGAACTTATCAGAGGGGCTTCCTGTTTGTAAAGAACTACAAGCTTGTACTCTAAAATTGTCTGGAACAAAAGTAAATCTATCTGGTCTTCAAATAGTTATGAACCCTGCTAAATGAAATGCATTTAAGAAAATACAAGAAATGACCCAATTCCTAACATATATAAATGAGCAGAAAAAGTTCTAGAGTCCTAATTCATCAGGCTGAAGCAGGTTATAATAAAGAACAACCCTGAAATGGAACACCAGACCCAAAGCAGCAGAAGTATTCACGGCATTAATTATAGTTTTAAATAGATGCAGCTTTAAGAGGGACATAGAACTACAGCAATTTCTTACACAGAGTGGCAGATCGGCAAGTGCAGAACATGAACAGAATCTTGGGTGCAGAGACAACACTATCACAAGCAACCCACAAGCCTGGTGACCTTCTGCATGCGCATGCCTGTAAAAGGTTTTATTCCCACCTGAAGAGACCTGCCAACTTTAATTCTGATGTGTTTTCAGGTGGGAAGCAGGACAGCTGTAGGTATTCAAAAGCACGTCTGCAGAACAGTGTGCTCAGATTTTCATTTTTATCACACTAAATATTAAATTAGACTCCAAATCATACTATGAAAGCACCTACCTCTGAATACACATGAATTTTAAGTGCTCAAATGCTAGCAAGAGGCTTAGAAGTAAAGGACCTCAAAAACTGAAGAAAGGTCCTGTTTACAATGCTGACATTAGCATGATCTTTATGGAAAGATAAGCTGGCTTCAGGTGCCTAGAATTTCAGCTGAATTGTATAAGAATTCAACATGGAACATCAGAAAAACGGTTGAATGGACTCTCAAGCAGATACCAAACACTGCTGGCAGCAGTGTAATGGTGAGTACTGGGAAGAGAAAGGGAAATCTTAGGTACTGTCATCTTGCCAAATTCCAGAAAAAGGAAGTCAGTTCCCAAACAGGAAAAAACAAAAAAAAAAAAAGGCCTTCAAAAAGAGCTCTAAAGGCAGTCCCTCTGAAGAAGGAGGAAAAAAAAAAAAGTGAAACTGTCAATTCAGACACAAAATAGCAAGAGAAAGTTCTAACTGAAATAAAACCACTGTCTGCACTGAGTAGTAATAACTAAGAGTCATACTTTCTATCCAAAGCAGCACAGAAGGGAAAAAACCTATCAAAGGGGGTAACCATCATTTTTTCTGTCATGTATGCAACCCCATTCCTTCACCAGGTTAGGTCAGAAAAAAAACACACACTATAACAAAAACAAGAGAAGTTTTAAGCTTTCAAATTCACTCTGACGTATCATTCTGAACTGTAAGATACCTGCAAGTTTTGTGGTCAAAATTTCTTCATACTCTTCACGGATTTTCTCTTCACGTTCTTTCAGCAAACGTTCACAGATCATTCCAACTTGTCTGAGAGTAAACAGGGGCTGTTCTTTTTTCAATGGTGATGATGCTGCAGATGAAGTACCTAAGAATAAATATTTGGGCATACCAATTTACAATTACAAGTACATCAGAACCATTTTTTTATAATCAGGTTTCTTCACACCTTTTTCATTTAAAGGAACTTTACAAAACATTTGAAGATTAATTTCTCTGCTATTTGATCCTACAAATTATTACTGAAGCAGAACTGGATGCTCAAAAAGGAAGACATCAGCAATGGACAACACACACAATCATCAAAGCCCCAAGAACATCACACAAACACTACAAACACCATTTACATGGCAGTTGCCACATACAAATTTAAGTTTCTACTTTATATAAAAATTATAGTACAGTATATTGGTGCCTAGACAGCTGCTCTGCAAAAGCCTATTACAGTACCAGTGACAGAGCAGGCAGGATGGTCTCCTGAAAACAGTGCCATTTTTGCCTGACCCATTTTTAAAATGAAAACCTATCTCCCAAACCAATGCCATTACTGCCAAAATAAGCAGCAGTAACTAGTGGGAATGTGTCATAACACGACAGGCAACAGGGAGAACTATTTACTCAAATGGAATCTGACAGAATAACAGAATATAGCAGAATTACACACAATTGATGGCCAAAAAACAACAGTAACTGGTGAGAAGGTGCCATAAACCTCCAAGTAACTAGAAAAAGTTGTTTACATAAGTAGGGTCTAAGAAAACATAGGAAAATTACACAGAATTATCTGAGTACCTGGCAAAGCTGGTCCAGTGAGGAGAAATGCATGTGGCTGTGCATCAGTAGAACAACAAGGATCTGTCTGCTGGAAGCTATTTTCTAAATGTCTTCTCTTCTGCATGCGTTTGTACTCCTGTTTTATGTTGTACAGAATTTGTTCTAAAAGGGGAAAAAACCAACAAAAACAAACAACCCTAAAATAATTATCTTTACATTTCACCATTTTGCTTGATTTCCACTTAAACATCAAATGCTGTAGATAAATAGTACATAATAATGGATAGACACTCTTAAAGTATGACCTGCAAAAACATTGTTTTACCTAAGACGTAAAACCATTAATCTGATTAAAAGAAAGGTAACCCAGGCTGTTTCCACCAGGAGAACACTAGCAAAAATATTCTTATTTAAGGTGAGGCATTGGTACCAGAGTACTGCTAACAAAAAAACCCCAGCATCCTAAAATTTAGGAATGATACAACGTGCATGGATAAAAATTTGGCTATAAAACTTATACTGGTATTAATTATCCTTGTTTCATATATTTAATCTTTAATTTAATCTTTCACTCCCACACAGCATTTATCACTCAAAGAGTTAAGAGTAACAAGACACTCGAATAAAACATCCACATGAACTGCCATTCCGCTCTGTGGGCTGAATGTCTACAGGCAGCACAGTGAAGAGGAAAACACAATCTAGACAATATGCATTAAGTACCTACTGCTTAAAATACAAAGAGCTGGAAACTGACAGGAAAAATACAAAAGCCTTCCACAACATTTTTGACAGTCTCAAATTTATCCAAATAAAATACAGTAGATGGACCAACAGTCTCTTTTAAAGGAGTATGGCAATATGCAGCACAGCTTTTGACTGCAATTAATAAAGTACAGCAAGTTATTTTAATAAACACATCTCCACTATAGAATCGTAAGGAATCAACTAATCCTTGCAACAGGAACTACCAATCTGTGTGTCTTCTCTCTGAAATTCTACATGCCAAATGGCTCTCAGGTGCATCAATGGCCTAACTGCATATCCCCTGGTAATGTAAAATATTCAAGAAAAAAAGGGATTTTTTTTAAAATTTCTTCCCATAAAAAAATTTCCAAAGATTCTCATCCTTTATGAGAACTCTTACTTTTAAATGCTCAAATGCTTCAAGAAAAAATTGCCCAACTGGCTTTCAATGACACTTCTAGACTTTTTAGCAACAACAACTTTCCAAAACTCAGGTACATATAAATTCACATAATCATGTTCAAGTTACAAAGGACTCCACTCAGACCCTTCCTATTTCTGTCACATTTTGCCAATACAATACCATGAAAACTTAAACCAAATTTCATCTGGTAATCCATATGCTACTGAGGTTCCATATCTGAACATTTCTAATAAGGAACCATGTGATGCAGGAAACTTCAGCTACCACCTTCTTCAGACACTGGCTGAAGCCTCTGCTAGACCAAGTGGAAGCAAACACTTAACAATTCTCAGTTCAATGTTTAAATACTGACATGGTTCAATTCCACGAGTCAGTCTAGAGATTTCCAATTTATAAAAAGAGAGAAAACTGTTTTGAGTCAACAGGAGTGCCAGCAAAAGAACTTCTTGGATTTTGTCCATTGATTAAGGACTTCATATCTTTTCAGTCCCAAGCCTGCAGCTGTAAAATTTTCAACTCTCTAATGGGAGGTCAGTAATATGGTTCAAAAAAGCAGCAAATGCAGAAGACAGTAATAAAACAGTAATAAAAAAGCACAGCAGGTAAATTAAGAGTCAAAACCACAAGAAAGTGGTGTGGGGGAATGGAGGATTCATACTTTCTGTAGGACAAGATACAAACACTCCTGTACAGCACCAAAGCACATAAATCATGTTAAACCAAGATGCAGCCAGGCTTCCAAAATTAAATAGAATTCCATGCAAAGCTGATCATGTGCATACACACATCACTCAGAGAGGCCTAACAATATTTATACTCAGTGGCATTACGGTGGCAGAACAATACTTCTCCTCAAAATCAGCTACTGCTCTGGCTCCAGTGATACTGAATAATTCTGAATGGGAACCCAATTAGCTCATGTGATCATCTGTCCTAAAGCATGTTTACACTATGAGAAACATGACTGCACATATTCACATTGCATTTGTATTAACTGAAGAACCTAATGGACCATGACCAGCCTTCATGATGACTACTTTGTCCTGGCCATGCTTTCTGAACTCCATGTGAACTGCAAAAAAAATCAGCCAAATTTCAAGTGCAACAACTTGAAAATATTTTCTACAGTTCTCCTTTCTTTTATCTTTTTGCAGAAACATTCTCATACCACATTAACCACCAAAATCACTAAGGACAAAATGGACTCTGGTCAACTGATGAAACTGCAAGAGTTAAATCAATAATCATATGCCATATCTCCTCCACTCCTAACAAAACCTAGAAAGTAAACAAGGAATAATTTAGAGAAAATGTTAAAATACCAGCCAGGACAGAAGGAACAAAAGCAAGGAGGAGTGTGTGGGAGAAACAGGGAAGAGGAGGTAGAGAAATCAGGTGTGGACTTTGGGAAAACAGTAACAACTAGTTACAGAAAAACAAGATTTGTGCACCAGGGACACGATTCTATTCTAAATTATACTGAATTGTGGACAAGAAGTCTCAATGATATCACAGCAATTTCATCTACTTGTAATTTGGCAACACTTTTTAAATTGCCACCTTGAAATCTTGCTGTAAAAATCAAAAACCTCAAGAAACACTACTGACAGATCTGGGAGATCCCCATCCTGACAAAATCACTTTTAACAGTTAGCATTACTATGACTTCAGCTGAAGGTATAGAACCAAGCAAAGTTTAAGAGAAAGGACTATTTAAACATGACATTGACTACACTGCAAACTGCATCGAGGAGAAAAAAGCCTGAAATGTTGAGCACTGACTGAACACTTGCTAAGCTTGCCCATAACGTGGTTTGGTAAATGGTATTCCTCTATTCAGACTAACTTAGAAGATTTAAGGCACAACTTCTCAGCACAGAGAACTGGACTGTAAAGCATACTCAGCACCTTGCCGATAGCAGGCAAGAAGACTGACTCATCTCATACTTCCCTATTTCTACCACTAATAAAATGGAGATTAACAGTTAAGAAATCCAAGTTTAACATAGCCTCAAACTTTCACTGACATCTCACATGAACGATGAGACCAGGAGTGTTTCAAATAAAGCAGGCACATTTTTATATCAGCAAAGACTAAGTAGACATTCTTATTAACCTACAGTAGCATAAAATCTTAAGACTTAAAACTACTTCTGTTTGAAGTGAAATGTAAGCCTGCAAATATTTATGACTCATTTTAAATTAAAATCTGAGAGCCAAATTAAAATAATCTAATACAATAAGAAAAACTACTTAAATGCACCAAGTTACTTCTCTCATTTACTGTTCTGTTTTGTAATTCCACACAAATATATTAACATATTTTTATAGCATCTCAGAACTTGCAGGAAGCCATGAAATATTAAGGTAGTGCAAACCATACACCTTCTGAACACCACCAATACTATACAGCAGACATCTAACTGTAAAGAATTTTAAAACTTTGACCCAGTTAAACAAAGCTTAGACGCAGTAGATCCAACATACTTTTGCTTCCAGAAAACCTTCCTGCTTTTTCAAGTTCAGTTTTTTAACTTCTCTGGCTTCCAATTAGTTCTGACTGTTCTCTCTGCAGTGTACAACTGACTTAAAATGTGCACTGAATTGGTGTCAAACACAGCACAGTTTTATGTGCCTCAGTGTGGAGGCCCAAATTGTCCTTTAAAACAATGACATGCATTTTAATTATTTTACATGTAAAATCTTAGAATCTGAAAGTACACTTATTAAAAAAATCTACTGTCACCCTCTCCAAGACTATAAAATTTAAGTGAGAACTTGTATCACATATATCACAACTTATTAGATATTTTAAATAAAAGCTTTTATATCCATCTTGAACATACACTGAAGTTCAAATCAGATATTGTACATCAGACAAGAATTGATCTGAGATTACAAAAGGAATATATTTAATATGATGAAACACACATCACTGTGGCCTATCCTCAGTTTCTTTGTAATTTCAGTCTACCCCGTGTGCTCAGTGTTTCCTACTGGTTACAGATGCCTCTGAAAGCGCAGAGCTATTTAACAGGAAACACCAGGCAGAGTGCTGAAAGTGAGAATCAGACTTGCGAATTTGGTGTGACAGCAAGAAAAAGCCACATCAAAATGAATTAGTACTTCATAAATAGCATTTCAAATTCAACATGACTGTGAATCTCTACCAATTACGCAATAACCTGTTTTATGTCCCCCTTCTCCTTCAGAAGGAGACTGCTATTGTCTCACCAGAACCACAAAAATCATTAGGGATTCAGTCAAATATACCCAAATGTAATGAAATACATGGATACTCTTTCATTATCCAGAGCTGTGTACTGAGAGCATGAAGTTAAATACACAGGTTCTTTTAATTCTGCATTAAGATCTTTCAGAACTTGAGATGCCATTTGGAGAACGAAGATTTCCGAATGGAGAGGATGAAATATGAACAGGGCAAATTAGACTTCAAGTTTGACATCTCAAATATGATTGTCACACTAATGGATTACAAAGCAGTCTTCCTACTTTCTTTAATTCATGACAAGAAGTTAGTATTTTTCAAAATTCTGCCATCTAATTACTTCACCCTGACCTGTAATTACTGAGAAATTGTGTACAAAGGAAACAGCAGTTCAACTTAGAAAGTTAAAAAGGCAAACAATTATTTTCTCAATTTAAATAATTGCTTATCTACTATGAAGGTGCTGATTGTTTCACCTGAAGGACATTCTACTTTGGGCTTGATTTTTAAACTATCCATCTCTCATCACAGTTCCTGACTTCTCTCATTTAGCTAAAGGAAAATTAAGGAAAACACACAGGAAGGCGACTCAATGCATTGAAATCAGAGTAGCAGTCTTCCAGGCCTAAAATGGAACCTTTAGCTCAGGTTTCAGTTGGCAATGTCACCATTCAATGTATGCATTCAAACTTGAACCATGCCTGAGATTTTTCTAAGTAATCAATCAAATGCCATCCTGATGTCAGTGGCATACATCTTTAGGGATTTCAGCTTCTGTTAAAGCAGAACTGCTCCACTGTCCTACTTCAAATTAACCTATAACATTTCCATCAGGCCTCCAACCTTATTCAACACCTAGCTGATGTTACCACATTCCCACTTTTGGTCTCCCCACGAACTACTTACATACACTGGTAATTTTAAGATGCCAGTTACCCGTAAAGGCAGCACTGCAGCAAAGCAATGGATAAAGGTATTCCTCAGGGTTTTTTCCTACGTAACCAGGGAACTCTGGCAGAGACAGAAATTATAACAACCCGAATATTCCTCTTGCTCTCTTGCTTTGGTCTCAGATGTCAACCACTCCACTTATGCTTCTCAATTAGGCATGTTAACAGGTTAGTAACAGAATGTGTACTTTTGGAAACGCCTCATAGGAGCACGCTCTAAGCCAGAGAGAAAACACTGACAACAGGTACATGCTGACACTTCATAGTCACTGGCTATAGCTACAGAATGGACAGAAGCACCTTGCCAAAGACTGGGGCACAGAGCAGGCCACCTCAGGAGATCCAGTTACTCCAGGTTTCAGGCTGATCCCACAACATCCCACAAGCTGGATGTTCACATATGCATTAGCTCATTCTGCAAATGTATTATTTCAGGAAGTCCCAGTTCTCCTGATCAAGGGATTGAGGAATGAAAAATAAATCAAGCAATGCAAAATTTATTAGACACAGCAATTAGATCTTTCCCTTCACATAAAAAATTGCCACACTGCATTTATCAGACTTGCCACTGAAACAAAAAAAAAAAAAAAAAAAAAAGCTTCAACATTTTATGACATCTACAACCAAGGGTACTTAACATTTATAGTCACCACAGGCATCTATACAGAAATTTCTCATATAAATTAAATCATGAAGTCCAGATGCAGCCATTATGAGCCTTTTTTTAAGGGGTGGGAATGTTTTGTTTTCTAAAATCAAATGATTTCTGCAATCCTGGAGCGCAATGAGAAACTTGGCATTTCACCGAGACAATTTAGCAAGAAATACACATATGGATAAGTTAACAAAACAGAAATTAAGCAGAAAGAAATGCAGCACTACTAATGTGTCAAATTACAAAGCCACTGGATCTGTTCATTTAAAGCCAAACCTATGCTTGGCCATTGCCTGACCAAGTTTTAGACAGAAGTAGTTCAGTTTGCTCGAGAGGGCAACTCAAAGGTCATAGGAGGACAGCCTGCAGGGAAGACTAACAGTTCTTCCTATTCAAAAAGGTCAAAGACATATTCTAGCATTAACTTTGAAAAACTGTGTCAAATACATCAATCTCTTTCCAGACTTTTCTGTGGAAGAAAAAGGACATACTAAAGGCAAATTTATCTACCTTCTGTTTGTAAAGAGTCCCTCATGAGAGGCCTGTTCTCAAAAGCCCCGCCCACTCTGGTTTTTAGTTTGCAACGTTAGTTACTGGGGAAGTGCTGAAGCAGATGAATGTTTCAGATGGAGGAAAGCTGCATGTGATAAAGTCTGCGGACTTTTAAATTACTTCATCCTTTTTGACTCCATAGAGGTCTTTGAAGTTAACCTCTGGTTCTGGATGAAGTGTGGAAAAAAACCTTGTGATCTCAGTCTGTCTTCAGTGTTTCTATGTACCAGGAATTAGGAGACTAAAATCCCAAAGATCAAAATTATTTCTCCCTTCTGTCCCCCCGGTTTCTTTCAACTATATTTCCCACTGTAGCTTCAATCTCAGAAATGTCCAGACATGCAGCTTTCAACAACTAACCTGCCTCTGAATTTAAAAAAATTAAGTGTAGTTTTTTCTTTTTTTTCTCCCCATTCCCAAACAATCTTTCATGTGGGTAAAACTGCAATCAATGGTTCCAAAACATCCAACAGGGAACAGAGAAATAATACTGCCAATGTTTTCTCCTTTCACCCTTGAATTCTTTTAACAGCTTTGATACAGAAAAGCATCCTCTGGGCTTCAGAGGAAACCCAACAAGTGTGTGCATAACACACAGGCAGCATCCAGACCCAGGTGCAGTGATTCTGATCGCACAGAACAGTCTCATTTATATCTAGAACTCACATGAAACTAAAGCTCATCTCTAGCATTAAAGCAGTAGAAAAATATTTAAGAGGAGCCACTCTTTCAAAACTAAACCAGTTTTACTCCAGGCAGGTATGTTCTGCACTGCTTATAGTGAACATAGTTTTAAAAATACCATTCTACATGCAAATAATGCTATTCAAAAATCAGCAAACATACTCATGAGTTTGCTCAAGCCAGTAAGCACAATTCCACAGAAACTACAGACTGTAAAGCCACAATTGCAGTTTGGCTGCCAAATTCACCAAGAAACTGGAAGTGACCTAACAGCTGTTCAAATAACCACAAAATATTAAAACACTCTAGCGAGAGATAAATTTCATCTTGAATAAGCCTATCCTCTCTCCAACAGACATTGGTTATTTGTCTATGACCACTCTATACAGACAGCTGTTTTCTCATCTGACTACCACACTGTATTCTCAGTTCTCCATACACCCCTCAAACAATCTCTAACATTCTACTTACGGGTAATTCATTTTTGAAATGAGGAATGATGTGGTAAGAAGTCCTGGTGCTGATATGGTCACCTTCTGAAGTTAAACACTACCGGGTCAGAGTATCAGATAGAAGAAAAATGTTTAAGCATGAACTTAAAGTCTGAGCATCAGGTCCTTTATATCTGGAGCTCTGCTTTCATATCAACATTAATTTTCATTACACAAAATTCAGACAGGCACTTTTTAAATGCTGGAAATCTAAGGATTACAGTAACAGGCTGAGAAAAGCCCAAGTCAAGTCAACTGAATTCTGGCTATTGTTAATAAATTTCCCAACACAAAAACTAACATAAAATGATGACTTGGTAACACTTCTTAAATCGGACTGGAATTCTTTTCACACATACAGAAAGATTTACCTGACCCTTATGCAGACATCTGCATCAGAAATGGTAACGTGAACTCATTTTAGAGTCAATGGAAAGCAATATATATTTCTGCAGCACTCTAGGCCTCAACCTAAGACAGAGCTCTAGAATAAACCATATGATTCTTCCAAGGGGCTACCAGGAAAAATGCAAACTATTAGTTCACAGGTAAATTTACAAAATTAGATGAATCACACACAACCTTTCAACAGGCCTCTCTAAAATTATGAGCTCTATTTTGCTCAGTGAGGGTCAAAATTAAATATATACAATATTATAGTATCCCCAAATTCAACTGAAATTTAAAGCTAAGCAAGCTGATTAACAGATGCATTTATACCAGCACGGTATAAAGATTTTTTTTTTTTCTGTAACGGAAACCACAGAGGGAGCTTGTAAGCAAAACCCATGTAAACGTGCACAACTTATAAATGCTTCACGTCTTGCTTAAGAGTATTCAAGCGCTGTACGAGACATTTTGATTTACTGTCTCACTTTTCATTATATTACACACATTTTTTATACATAAAATACACCCTTGTCTGTACACAAATCACCTTTTCACATGGATTACCACCTGCACCTCTGATTTTCTCAGGAGACAAAGAGGCCTATATTTGCTCAATTTCAGTTTTTAAGCCCTTCAGAATGGCTAGAGTAGAAGCTTAGGTATTACCTCAAATACTGCTGTAGGTTGTCTCTTCTGAAAATTTTACTGATTTGCCTCCTTTCAACAACACATATTTACTGGCCAGACAATACTTGTATTAAATATTCATAACCTAAGCTCTCCAAACCCCAAAGAAACCATGCAAAGAATCTTATCCTCTAAAAGAATTAAATTAGGTCTGATTTTAAATATCTATTTCAAAGTACATGCAATGCCTCGCTGTAGCAGGGAGTGCCATCCATCACAACTCTCATCCCAGACCGCTGACTCATTCAAGATCCTTTCCTAGAGGTTCAAAAAAATATCAAGGCATTGATGCCAAGTTTACTCTGTATGCCCTCTATATTTCCTCCATAGCAATTTTTCACTATTTAATTAAAAGCTCTAAAAAAGTGTATTCTACGGTACCATTTTCCGAACTAAGAATATTGAAACAAGGCATTGTCCTACGTGTAAACGGCAATTTGAACATTCAAACTTAGTGCTTGGTACCCTGGAGCCAACTTGTGTTATAAAAGGGAGTACCAAACAGAACAGCGGAAGGAATTCTGCTGCAACAACTGCAGAGGGCTTTTTTTTCCCCCTGCACACAAAGGACACGGGTACATCCATACCTCGGCGCTACAGCCGCTCATGGCCGCGAGCCGCACCGTCCCCGAGTGCATTGCTGGAAGCTGCCCACCGGACTAAGCATGGCACGGGCCAATCAATCTTTTGTGCCCGACCAAGATTCGTCCCTTTCTTCTCTCCCTATTCGCTGCTAAAAAGAACTCGGTTGATTTTTGACAACCAGTACACAAGCAGACCTCGAGCTTTTGGGGCGGCCGGTTGACTCATCTCTCGCACCTTAAGAATGTAAAAGGGTTTCGTTCTTGCGCCGCGTATCCCGAACGAGAGCAGGAGACCGCCCGATTCCATTTTATCTGCCCTAAAGGCAACTCTCACCCTTGCACACAACCGCTTTTAACGCTCGGTTTTCCTACGGAACTTTTAAGGATACCACAGGATGGGTTACCCGGGACGATAGCCCGTATTAAGGAGCTGGGAAGTGGGATTACCCCTTTGTTTTATTCGCTTTTGCCTTTTTCCACTGGCGTTCTGCGGGTGATGGATGACAGGCCGGCCTCCCCGCCCTGCCCCCCTCGCCCTCCCCCGATGTCTGAGCAGCGGGAGGAGGTGCGGCCGCCTCGACCCACCGATAATGGCTGCGAGGAAGGGATCGATCGGGCCCCGCCGACTGCCGACCCCAGCCCCACCTCGGTCGCACCCCGCTCCCCTGCCGCCCCCAGCGTTTCCGCAGCTCCACTCGCCCCTGCGGCTCTCCTTGCCATATCTAAGCACCCGTGGTACGAGGAGGAAAAAAAAAAAAAAAACCAAAAAAAAAAAAAACCGGCCTCCTCCTTTCCTAAGATCGAGCTTCCCCCCAGCAGCACTCCCATCCCCCACGCCGCTCGGGTCCCTTTCTCCAGCCTCATCTCACCCCCCCGCCTTCACCGACCCCTTTCCTATGGCCACCCGCCCGCATCGGCTCAACCCGGCCCCCCTTCTTCCTCCCCGTCCCTCCTCCTCCTCCCCCCTCCTCTCCTGCTGCAAACGGCCATTTCTATTGTGTCTCTCGGTGCCAAGCCGAGCAGGGATCGCCCCGGCCGCTGCCAGCCGCACAGCCCGGCAGAAAATGGCTGGAGGGGGACGCCAGACCCACCCAACCCCCTCTTCCTCCTGCCCGCTTCCCGGCCGCCTTCCCGGCCCCCTCCCCGCCGAGCTGCCCCCGGGGGGAGCGCCGCGTCCCTCACCTGTGGTGAGCCGGGACGACACCTCTCCGAAGGGCGAGGGCTCCATGCGCAGGTATTTCTGCGGGGAGGAGGCAGCGGCGGCGAAGGAGGAGGAGGCGGCTGAGGCCGGGGCTGACAATGGCGCACATCGCCTTCGCTTCGGTGACGCCGGGCTCAGCAGCGGGTCGAAATCCAGAGTCCTTTTCAAAGTGGCGCCGCAAGCCATGGCGCGGAGCGGCCAAGGGGGCTCGGAGCGAGGGGCAGCGGTGGAGACAGCAGCAGCCGGCCCTGCCCAGAGGCGTCCTCCCCGTTGTCTGGAGTGGGCTGGGGGGGAGGGAAGGGAAAGGAGGGGGCGGCTGCGTCAGGGCCGCCTCCACCGCCTCCCCGCCGGCCTCTCTCTAGGGAGCGCCCCGGCAGCGGCAGCAGCAACCCCGGTTCAGTCCGGCTGGATCTCCGCTCTCCTCGCCCGCTCCGCCCTGCCCGGCCGGGACAAATTCCGCCCGCGGCCGGTGGCGGGACACGAGGAGTGCCGAGGGACGCGGTGCCGCTCCCAGGTGCGCGGTGCGGGGAGGCCGATGCGGCGCGATGGCGATGGCAGGGCCCAGGCGGCGGCGATGGCGGCGGCGATGGCGCTCCCGGCCGTAACCCCCGCACCAGCAATATGGCGTCAACAACAACGCCGCCGGTTCAAACGCCAACCCCCCTCGCCGCAGAGGCTCACGGGACTCGTGGTTTTCCCGTCCTGGCCCACGCCACTCAAAGACAGGATGGACTCTGGGGAGCTGGGACTACAGCTCCCGGCGTGCACCGCGCCGGCAGGGTAGGCTTCCGGGTTCTGGTTTAAATCCCCCCTGGGAGGGTGCGGGCTGGGGTGTGGATGGGGACGCGGTGGGATCTCGGGAAGGGCCGGCAGGGCCCCTCGGAACCTGGGGACACAAAAGGGGCGATGCTCCTGTCCTGCCCTGCCTCCTGACAGCGCAGGTGTCGAGCGGGCCGGGCGGCGGATGTACGTCCGCGTGGCTCTTGTCTGAACGTGAAATCGGGGGCAAAGTGCGTTTAGTGGCCTCCATGGTGAGGGTAGAGCAGGGAGGGTGCGGGAGTCCGAGGTGACAGCTAAGGACACGCATGGAAAGGCCTCACGACGTCGGGATCTGTGTCACGGCGTAACCCAGTGGTTTCCTTGCAGTTGCATAAAGCACATTCTTGCTTAAGGAGGGTTGTGAGGGGAGAGGTTCAAAGAACTATGAAGCTGCTGCTGGGAAGAGTACAGCTCTTTCCTGTGCAGCTTCCTGATTGAAACAAACTGTGTTACAGGTCACCGCAGTGGGAAAGTTAACAGAGACTGATAACCCCCCCAAATACATGTAACTTTTAGGTTTTATAATAATTATCTAATATTGTTAATTTAACCATAAACATGAAGACATGTTGTCTTTGAAAGACAAAATTATAAATATGCTGTCATAAAGTTTTAACACTTTGGTGTTTTTTGATTGTGTTCTGAAGTGTAAGCTAGACTTTCTCTAATAGCATAAAAAATCCCCACAGACCTTACCATCCTTTGGAAGCAGGATTTGCTGTACATGTTTGGTGTTTGGCATATATTGTTAATTAAGCCATAGCGGCACCCAGTCACAATCTGATTGTGCTGGCACTGTGGTTGTGCTGCTCTTGGGGTAGCTGAGGTTTCAGCTGATGGGGTGACCTAGCAGAGCCTTCCTTCTCAACAAATTATTTGTTTTCTGAGACAGATAGCTTATGACAATGTTGGTGCAAGCCTTGTCCTAAAATTAATACTTGAAAATTGCAGAATGAATCCTCTGCTGTGAGTTGTTCCTCCAAAGAGGAAGTACTTGAAGTGTTTCCTTTGAAATAAGGATGGTGACAAGCTTTTCTAAAACTAAGACAAGTTCTGCTTCTTTGCAGCAAGATTCAGGAAACGTCCTGATGTTATTACAGTATTACAATTGTCCTACTATTAGTGTACTGGTATAACTACTTCTGTGGATACTCTTCTTTGGAATAATGCTGGCAGGTTTTCCATTAATTTAATTCTTAATCTCCATTACATTTCCCTAAGCATATAGCTTTCCCTGTGTTTGGGCACCGGTGTTAAATACTCTTACCAAGCACTTAACCAAGCAAGACTAAGGCAAAATTGCTATTGCAGGCTTTGAATTAAGGGAGCCCCAAGTGTCTCTCAGTGTGTGTATGATGTACCTGTTTAGTTTGGAGTGCTCTGTGCCTTGCTTCTGCCATCATTTGTGTGCTGAGAAGTGCCTGTGTGTGGGTGTGGTAGTGGAAAAAAAAAAATGTTATGTTTCAGAGTAACCTGTACTTCCCCACTGAAATTATTTTTAGATATATATTCTGCATTCAGCAGCAGAAGCAAAAATTTGGTGACATTAACCATGTATGCACTAGTTCCTAAGGACCACTCAGGCACAATTTAAGTCAATTAAGACAGTCTGAGGAATCAGGTGAAACTTCATCAAGATAAGGTACTAGAAAATCAGCTTTTGCCAGCACAGGCAGCACTATAATTGTAAGCAATTGATTAGAACAGTGATTGTTCTAATCAACGGAGTTATTTGGCTTTTATCTGACCTTTAATTTGTTGAACTAAACTGAAGCAAGTCTGATTTAGGTCAAAATAAGAATTCACATAGCCCTTTGCAGCAAATTAAACCCAGACAAACCAACATAGCTTTGCATGTAGACAAGCCCTAAGGCAGTGAAATGTCCAACAGCAGTGACAAAGTGCTTGATGGTTGTCAGGGAACATGTGTTTTTACTTTCATTGTGGCAGGAAACACCATAGGGTCAAGGCTGCAAACCACTGTTTATATTGTTCTTTCTTCTACTTACTTATTATATAACCAATTTGCAGTGCCCCATTATGTGCTGCATGGGGTGCCTTTAAAATTATATATTATAAAAATATTTTTAAAATAAATAGTACCCACAAATTTTATTAATACTGGGAGTGGGAGAACTGATTCATAACTGGTGTTGTTCTGGATTTTATTGAATATGTACTTTGAGCATGACACCTGTTAAAAAGGCAAGTCCTGACTCAGGACAATATTTGGACCTCTGTACAGCTCTGATTGAGGTGGGAAAGTAACCCTTTCAGTGGATTGCTTTGGGATGGTGATAGAAATATAGTGGACCAAATATTAGGCTTTGTACAGTCTCTTTTCTTCTTCCTCCCCTTCCTTCCATTGCTCCATTTTTCTTTTTCTTCCTTTTTTTTTTTTTTTTCGTCTTCCTCTCATTCTGTTTCTATACTATCTTGACTTTGCTTCATATTCCTTTTTCTTGAGACATCCTATTCATTTGATGCAGGATCACTGGCCCTATCTTTTCTTCTACACCATCTAATCATATTATTCTCACTTCACCTGTGGCTCATTTCTCATTACCAGTCATGCTTGCCAACATGGGACCACCGATTGGCTGAACAGT
Source organism: Lonchura striata (assembly GCF_050655825.1). Taxonomy (NCBI): domain Eukaryota; kingdom Metazoa; phylum Chordata; class Aves; order Passeriformes; family Estrildidae; genus Lonchura; species Lonchura striata. The sequence continues at coordinate 35,663,323 of NC_140705.1, forward strand.
TTCTAGGGTTTGTTCATTTCACCACAAGTGAACAAAATTCACTTTAAGTGGTGTCATGCCACTTGAATTTGGACATGGATACCAAAAGCTTCTTATGTATTAGGCACATCCTGTGGTTGCAGATTTTGTGGACAAAATGCACTGGTGGTTATCTGCCATTATGTCAGTGAAGTGTTTGTATAGTGCCAAGTGAGAAGGGATTAGTTAAATTGAAAAAAATGGAGGTTAGTACAGGAATTGTAAGGTGGGAAAAACAGCTGAAAGAAAACTGGAATAAATTTCTCAGTCTGATTTGCTATATAGGAACACAGACAGTGCTGGCCAAAGGGAAAGGATACATGGGAACAGGAATGAAAGGCAGAGGTCAGTGAAGTTCAGCTCTGCTTCTTTAGATGCTGACTTATGCTCATAAACTGTACCAAAAATAATGACCTGAACCTGTAATATGCACTCACTTCCAATAGGACAAATTTCTTTCTTAGGTCTGAGCTACTAATGTATTGCCAACAGAAGTACAGAGGTATATTTCCCAATATAAAAGAGATTCAAAACACCTATTTCCTCTAAAATACTGTATATATTTCCACATATTCAGAAAAGATTAATTAAAACCAGAATCTGTATAGGAAAAGATAACTGAGCCAATTAGAATAATATAAAAGGGGGAAATTAGCCCCAGGGTAGTAAAGTGTGGTTATTTAAATGTTATTATCTGTACTAATTGTTGAATTCTATTATTTTTCACTAAAAGCACAAGGAAAAAATAAATTCAGGAGATCTATTTTAGTGATGAAAACTATGTTGATACAGGAACTGTCAGTTACCTCACCCAGACTGGAAATAAGAGGAGGATTTATTAGTGCCAGAGGAATGAGTTTCCAGAACACTGTTCCAGTGGCAGAAGTATGGGTAAAAGTAAACCCCAATCTTTAGTTGCTGGTTAGGTGTGCTTTAGGTAAGGCTTAGTATTTTTACAAAAAGGGTTTCTGTGGTATTGATGTTTTCAGTGACATGAGACTGCTAAGAATGACCCAGGAAGTTTTGTAATATAAAATGACAACAACAAAGTCGATGCAGAATGAAACATTTTACAGGTGTGCTGGTTTTGGCTGGGATGGAATTGATTTTCTTTTCAGTAGCTGATGTGGGATAAGTTTTGGATTTTTGACCAAAACAGTGTTGATAGTACAGGATATTTTCATTTTTGCTGGGCAGTGCTCACATAGCATCAAGGTCTTTTCTGCTTCTTATCCCACCAATGAGGAGGCTGGGAGAGGACACAGCCAGGACAGCTGACCCCAACTGGTGAAAGGGGCATTGCACATCATATGGCATCATATGCATATAAAGCTGGGGAAGAAGTGGGGGGGGGCTAGAAATTCATAGTTGTGCTATTTGAATTTCCAAGTCACTGTTGGGTGTGATGGGGCTCTGCTTTCCTGGGGATGTCTGAACACCTGCCTGCCCACGGAAAGCGGTGAATGACTTCCTGCTTTGCATTGCTTGCATGCACAGCTTTTGCTTTCCCTATTAAAGTGTCTTTATCTCAGAAAACTCTTATAAGTTTTCTCACTTTTACCTTTTCAATTCTCCCCCATCCCACCAGGGGAGTGGCTGTGTGGTGCTCTTAGTTCCTGGCTGGAGTTAAAATGTGACAACTTGAAAGGATATGAAGCAGGAATAACCCATTTGAGTCAGTTCACCTATATTCAGAATAATATATTGAAGCTATAAAAAGAAAATTACTAAACTCACTGGTGTATATGCATGAATTGTGCTAACAGACCTGGATATAGAATAATTAGGAAGCACTGAATAAAATTTTGCAGCTCTGACTACTGCAATTACCTCAAAGATTTCAGGAAAGCATCAACTAGCAAAGCATGCATGGATCAGTACTATTTTCTATCTGTTGTTAGTCACGACCTTGTGTAGGATCACCAAAAAAAGTCATGGTGTGTAAGGAGGGCAGTGTCATAAGGTACTGGAAATGCTACTGCAACATAAAGATTGCCTTACATCACTGTGTCCTGAATACCCTTACCCCACAAACATATTTTATACACAAACGTTTTACATTGTGCCTATCAGTTTTCTTCCTCCCTTTTACTATTGTTAAGAATTCACATTTTTAAACTTCACATATAATTTTCCTTGCTTGGATTTTGGACAAAACACTGCATCATGTTAAACTTTGCTATTGATTTTAAAAATAAACCGGTACAGTGCTTTAGCAGAAAGGAAAACTGTACTTCTTATGAAAAGGTTTTTTTTCTAAAATGTTCTCTTACATCTTTGTAAAAGAACTTTTCATAATTGATTCTTAGGGTAAAGGAGCAGCACAGTATTGCGTATTAATTGGAGAGTAAAACGGAATCAACTAAAAATATATAGAGCTGGAATGGTGAAAAAAATTACAGACCAAGTATTTAATAATGTGAGTAATACAGAACATGTAAATTTAGAGCCATTGAAGTCAAATATGCTGAGCTGTGAACATCTCTCCACTTTTTCAGTGGACTGGAGCCTGGATCCTCTGTGAGCTTACGCAGCTGTGTCAGGCTGAGATATGGTAGAGGTCAGTTTTTCATCTGTGCCAGTATATTAGTGAACAAGCCAGCATAGGACAGAGTGACAACTAAGCTATCTACTTACTATCTCCTATTGACTTCCTCAGAACTAGGAAGAGGTTTGAGATGCTGTTCATTCTGTTCACTTGAAACACGTAAGAAATGGGCAGGTACTTTCTCCTGTTGTCTCTTTGGAAATTTTGCATGGAAGCTAGCTGGAAATTTTGCTTTTGTTAAGCTCAGTTTTCTGCGTTGAACAATGAAGAACTGGAGATTTGAGTTAAAATTCCTATTTTTCCAGATAGTTTACTAAGTCTTCAACTCCTCTGTCACTATCTTGCCTCTCTTATCCATTCTTTTGTTCTTTTCAGATAGTACCTGGCTACATTTTATTCTCAAAAACTTTTTCCTTCCTGCTGCGGCTTACCTCCAGGATGCTCCTTGGTCTCCCAGCAAGGTGCTATGTATGTGTGCTCTACCACCTATACACACCTATGGCTTAACCTACTTCTCCCCCTCTGATCAATCACTCCTCTGTTCCCCTCTGCCAATCCTGTACAGTACTTCTCATTTAGCATACCTTTTCTACTCATAAAACAAAAGATAGTCCCCATCTTCTGCTGGCAAACCGACTCCTTGTCCTTTCTCCACCACCACTGCTAATTCTGTCATTCTTCAAGCTGATCTGTTCCTTTTCCCCTCTCATATAACTAGTTTTAGGTCATGGTTGCTCTTCTGTGAAGTATTTCCAATGACCTGTTTCCCCACCCCAGACCTCATTTCCAAAATTCTTCCCCAGACTTAGGTCACCTCTAGCCTGAAGATGCTCATAAATTACCAGCTTTCTAGAACTTTCTCCCAGGGAATCTTTAGTTTCTCCTTTCCACCCACAGTTCAGGGTCTCTCTCTGTTCACCATTTCAGGAGAAAAAGTTTTCACTGCCCTCCTCACCCCTTTTCATCACTAACCAAGAGCATCTCATCAGCTTTGCACCCTTCTTGGACATTCTTTGGCTATTCATCCCCTCAGTTTCAGGCTTCACCTTTGGGGCCTGGCATTCTTCTGCTGATGCATTAATTTGGGGTTTGTGTCAAACCCACACATTCTGGTCCAGTCCAGCTTTCCTCTAATAACTTTCTTCCCTTCTTCATTCCCTCCTCTGGCTTTCCTCAGAGGACTTTCACTTGTGCTGCCCTTCTTTCCTTAAGCTTAGAACAGCTGCACCCATCTTGTGAACCAAATCCACACTGCCTTCATTCAAATCTCCCCTTAAAATGTACTTTTGCCATAACACCTATCCAGCTCAGATTCTTCTCCTGAAATATATCCTGTTCCTCTGTAATAAAAACAAATCCTGTTTCATAGCAAAACAATAAAACTGAGCAAGAGACTGAATACATAAAACTATTTTTTGGCAGTTGCTTTCTGCCAAGAGCACCATGCTTGTTCTTATCCCACTCTTTTGGATTGTCCTCCCCATGTGCCTCCTGTTTATCCTTTTGTTTTGTTATCAGCTTTTGATTCCTTCCTGAGGGCTCCTGGCCTGATCCTGTGCTCACGCTGGTGTGAAGGGAGGAGTAACTCTTCTGCAGCAAACAGAGCTTTGCCAAGGCGAAATTTCTGTGGAAGGCGATCAACCCTTTGTTTTAATATTAGCTAATAAAGCCTGTGCACAGCTCCAGCACAGCACTCTGGTTTTAATTAATAAGAATTAGCATATGCAGCTACATACACTCTTCCCTCAGCTACTTTGAAGAAAACCTCTTTGTATATCTTCCTGGTTGCTTTGTGTATTGACATTAAAAAAAAAAAACAAAACCAAAACCCAAAGGAATAAAACCCCAAAAACCAAAATAGCATCAAACTCCCACGCAAACAGAAGGCTTGGGTGCTGCCGGTGGCGGGGAGCGCTGGGAGCAGTCGCTTCCCGGCTGCCGAGAGGAGCCGGCTCCCAGCGCCTGCTCCCCATTCCCAGCCCGCCGTCCCTTCCTCCGCCTTTGCACAGTCCCACTGCAGCGACTTCCCAGTCTTAATTGGAGCCTCTGGGCATTATTGTATTATTATTATTTAATAAACAACCACATAAAACACTGACATTTAAATAAAAGTAAAGAAAGGAAAGCTCTGACTCCTGGTCTGTATTGTTTTCCTGTTGGCTTGGGTGGAAGTAGGAGCAGGTTTTCTCTACAGTACCCATGCTCACAAAACACATGCTTACATTTAATGTTATAGGAAAGAGAGCCCACTGTGGATGAGCAGACCAGACCTACTGCAGCTGTCAATCCCCATTACAACATAAGGTGTAAATAGAGAGTCCTAAACTGGACATTCCTGAATAAAAGACACTGCTTTTCTTTCCTAAGCTACAAGTTGCCAGGGTTTAGCCCCATTTTCTGCATAGTTACCCCCAGCATGTCCTTTTGAGTAGTTATCTGAAAGTCACAGTTATAGGGATGCTATTAAAATAAGTGGAAAAGATAATTTAATTTTTGCATTTGATTTTTTGAGGCAGTCCAGTGTGAGAGTTCTCATGATAAAAGAAAATGTGGTATCCTTGAAGTGAATGCAGAGGAGCACAACTCGTTCAATAAGGTTTTAAAAGAAAAACAAAGAGCTGAAAGCCAGATCTGACTCCTTTAGAAACAAGTCTAAAATGTGACGGGATTCAAAGTGCTTAAAATATTTTGGTGACAAGCAACAAAGAAGAGTCTGTTACTAGAATTGATTGAATTAAGGAAAGGGAGAGAAAATCTTGAGAACTTTTTAAAAAGTAGTTTTAATGTGAGCAGAGTATAAGGACAAAAATTCTCCTGGGCCACAGCTAGAGTTCTGAATCAGCATAGGTCCTTTTCTTGAAGAAAGTGAAAACTAGACAAGGGCAAGTAGTACACCCTTATTATCCTTTTTCATTGTGGATCAAAGAGGAGGAATTCAAAGGGCTGGCAGGTCTCCACTTTCCTGCAGTGAGTCTAGAGTGTGGGCTCCGTTTATTTCCCTCACATTAGGCAATGTTTCTCTATTACTCTAAATAATCCAGTCCTGAAATGGACTTCTTGTGAGATCTGAATTCTATTTACTGGTTTGTGTTTTTAAAGTACTCAGTAGGAATGAAACATTCCAGCTGTTTATAAAAATTATGTATATGTATGCTTTAATTCTAGGGAGTTCACCTCTCATTCTTCCCACCATTTCATTACACATTTGCTTTCCTGTATTATATATTAAAAGCTTCATGCAGTGGCTCACTTGCATTTATATATATGGACTGTAATAATTCTGTGGTGTTGCTTGGAACTTCTGTGTGAACATGTTGCATAGAGTCAACGTGGGCATGACAAATGTATTGCAGATTTTTGTAGATAAACACAGTAAATGAATGCAAATATGAGTGAATTTGTGTGCAAGTTTTAATATCTAAGCAGAGCTAATAAGTGCATGACACCTGTAACCACAATTGCCAGTGCAAACAGGGAAACTAGTTTTAAGGCATTTGAACTGTTTTAAAAGTGTTGCACTTTGAAATATTTCAGTTGTAATGGTAGAGAAGTGTTGATCCTCCAGCAAGTATTTAAGTATATGGACTCTGTTATTAAAAGTAGTGAGTTTATTAGCATCTGATATGCAAAAATCCTTGTGAAAACAAGTAGCAGAATGGTAAGGACTGCCTTATTAAGCAATCTGTGGCTTTTAAAGACATTAAGGAAATCTTACTGTGAAATTGATTAAAAAGTGCTGGTTTATGGTCTTAGGGAGATGAGTGTTAGGCATAGAGATTTTTTGGAAAGCAAAATAGGAACTTATTGGAAGCCACATGAGTGGCTGTATAGCTCATAATAGCTCTGATCTAGAAGCAAGGAGCTTGCTTAGGAGAGGCACTGGAGGGACATACAATGTAAGGAGAAGATGTAATGTGTTTGAATATGGGGTATAGTAATTCCCTAGAGGGTGATGGAGCGACTGCTTTTTGTGATAATACTGAGGCAAATATATATTAAATTGTTACCAAAGTTGTAGAGAAGTATGTTCTGTAAAGCTTTCTAGTGCATTTTATCAAAACCATTTTATCAAGGCCGGGTTGGAAGGGGTCTAGTAAAGTTGGAACTAGATGATCTTTAAGGTGACTTCTGACCCTAACCATTCTATGATTCTATGAAAGTGTTCATGTCACAAAAAGGAGATACATGCAAGTCTAAGACTTTAATTGACGAAAAGGTAAGAGGAATCTCTTTCAGCTCTTTCTTTATTCATGAATACAAAACTTTGCTAGTTTCTGTATTTGGTGGAGGTAAAGTCCTTAATTAGCCTCTAAAATATTTCCCAGAGATGTAGTTCATGTTTAACATGTGAAGGAAATTGTTTGAATTCATTGGAAGTCCACCAGCTCTTTCTAAATAAAACCGTATTCATGTAGATGTTGAACTGCTGCAACAAAAGTTATGTTTCTCAGAGAGAGGAAATTGAATTGTCTTTGTATTTGAATTTCTTTAGAGCTCAGTCACAGTGATTTATTGATGGAAAATCAGGAGACAGTCTTCAAAATGGCCAGTCAACTGAAGAAGCCAGACTGGGAACATCTGTATCTTCTTTTTGAAAACCTCACCTGTTACTTGCTCCTACAGAGTACCTGGAAACACTGGTAAAAAACAAATTACAACAGTGCCATTGTATTTTAGCAACTCTTTTTTCTGTATAGCAGTAGCATGATGTCAGAGGTTGATGACATATTAGGTTGTTCCAGTAAGAACAATTAATTTGGGGGCAAAAACCAGTGAGGACCCTGTCAGACACTGAACAATGTTTTTTGTTTTCATGTACTGATTCATCAGTGTTTATAGGCCTCCAACATGTAAATCACCCTGAGGTGATCTGGAAGGGAAGGATATGAATAAGCCAATTAAACTGGCATAGAGCCTAAGGAACACCCTGTTTGGGGATAAAATCATGCCTATCCTAGTGCCAGTAGTTTTGGAGAAAAAAATAGACTTAAAATCCTTGCAGAGTTAAATTTCTTTGTAGAGAGAACCAATTTAGAAGACTTTGGTCTTCTTTTGTATGTGTGAGCTTGGGTAACCGAGATAAGGTAGTAAGTGAAGTGTTTTCTGCAAGTAACTTTAATTTTGATGACACGGAAGGATGTCATCCAGGTTGCAGAGGGTGTAGGAACTAGTTGCCTCATTTATGGTAATTATTTCATATTCAGTTTTATGATATGAACATTCAAAGTCAAAATGACTGAATTGCCCTTTATCTTTCCAAGTACCTCCTCTTTTCTTTCTTTTTTTTTTTTCCCCAAAGGGAGGTACAATTTTCCATCAGGAAGCTTCTCCACCCAACTTAGCAGTTACTAGCATACATTAAGGTGCTCTATATCTAAATAATAACAAAAGCAACTACTGTTTTTTTGCCATCTGTCAGGTCTGTGCCTTCAGAGGTGAGGTGAAGAGAAGTTTTCACTGAAAGTTGTACAGAGGGAAAAGTATTTCCATTTTCAATTTACTACCTCACAGTATAAATGGATTCTCTTTGAGTTTTCAAGGGCTTGCTGCCATTCCACTCAGGTCTTTGAACTCACACTCAATTCCTGTCAGGAAAATAGATGTCTCTTCTAGAGAGACATATCATGTGTATGCCTTCACTGGAGGAAAGGCCCAGGCAGAGCTCAGATCTGACACCAGACACTTTATGTGGGAGTGGATCATTATGACCTCTGCAAGTGCCAGAGAAGCTGTAATTGGCATCTGTATATTATTAAACACCAGAGAATTTAACTGTAAACAGGAAAACATAGGAAATTAGAAGTCACCAGTTACATTGCTCACAGAGCTACTCATTTAAGAGCAGCTTTTGGACATTTTTCAGATGCCATTAATAGTGGGGGACAGGTAACCTCCCCTTTTTTCCCCTCCATCATATTTGTAATTCTAGAATCATGTTCATGGTTGAAGGAAAGTAACTTCCTGAAAACAAAAACAGCCAGAAAGCAACAGGGACATGAGATCACTGGAGACGCCACTATCAGTCCTCTGAATGCCTTGGAATTGACAGCATCAGGAGATCCTACAAAAGACCCAGATAAACATAGCTGTTAAGATTATTTCAGTGCCTCTCACCTAACCCCAACCTGATAGCTCAGTATCTAGCTCATACCAGTCTTCACACCCTATGGAGACAAAGAGATTCCTTCAAGGAACAATCTGTACCAACCCAAAGTAGGAATAAAAGGGCTCTGATGAACTCTCTTTGTCTGTCTGCACTGTGTGCTGAGGAGGGCTAGATGACCATCTGAATTTTTTAGTTAGCAGGTGTTCAGTGACATGATTTCAAGTTTACTGTTCAGCTCTTGCCATACATTGCTGGCAGCAGATCAAACTCCTGTTACTAGATGAGGACGAGAAATTTTTGCACCAGAGGATTAGTTCAAGGATCCCTTTTGTTTTAAACTGGAATTAGAGATTCACTCATCTTCTTGGAGGTGTCTCTGGCTCTAATTAACTTTCAAGCATTCAAAAACTGCTCAGAGCAGTCGAAAGAAATAGAAATAGCTGTTTTCACTTCTCCTATTGGTGTATGTGCCCTGAAGAAATAGGAAGCAAAGTAAGGTTAAGCTGGGTTTGAAGGAACAAGATAATATTTGGTAGAGGAAGGGAAAAATGCATAAGCTGGCCATGTCTCTAACTTCAGTGTGCATAAACTGTTGCCATGTCCTCAGGAAAACAAGTGATTTGGGAAATAGTCTAAATCTAGGCTGCATGAAACACAGAGCACATGACACAAGCTTGAGTCCCTTTGTCTCCATAGACAGCACTCTAGAATTGGTGTGACCTTACTTCTGCCCTTGTTAGTCTGAAATATGTAGCACAGCTGTAGGACGCAGTTCATAATTTATCAAGGGAAAATACAGTTCTGGATGGGAACGTGGAGGTGAAAAGTGTTCTGCACACCATGTTCGCTTTCATGTTGTAACTTGCTGCTTGGGAAAAAACAGAACGCTTTGTCTTCTTGTAACACTGGTGAACAGCTCCTTATCATAACCTTGTAAGAGGTTTCAAGTACATTCATGAATAGGAAGATGATGAAGATGACACATCAAGGTTTTCTGAATTTTTTTTTTCTATTCATACACATCCTCATATTTTTCTTAGTTTTCTTTCCAGAACAAGGTGTTTCTAATCTCTGGTGTGATTGGTAGATAACATCCTTTCACTCTTGGTGGCCCAGCTTGCTGTGAAACTCAAGCTGAGTGCTAGGAAAGTGAGTTTACATGAGGGGCTGCCAGACCTAAAGGAGCTAATTTAGTTGGAAGGCACTGCAATGACATTTGCAAAGGAGGCCACTATTGCTCTGAGCAGTTACTGTGATAAAACCCCATTTAGCCTGACTAAAATGTTTAGTGGGAAAGAACTTAAATGGAGGATTTAAAGGATCTAATTTGTAGAGTAGAAAGAGGAAGATATCTTTTTAGCTGGGGAACAATTCAAAGTCTTACTCTTAACACATCCATAAATCATCATGCCGGCTAAAGTATTTTCTCTTCCTTCAAGTATTTCCCAAGCTGGGAGTCTGCTTTGGCCACAGCTGCTTCTCTTCAACAGTCCATTAGAGCCCTGAGACTGAGTTTTGAGCCAGATGTATAGGAAGGCTGTAATACTTCTCTCAATATGCAGCTGAAGATTTAAGTGTGTAACCTGATGTGCTTTTTTTTGAGAAGAGGACTCATATTAATTACCCTACATCTAAGGAAATCTAATTTCAGAGCACAAGGACACAGAGGAAAAAAAGGGAGCCTGATTTTTCCAGGGTTCAGATGGTCATATTAGTGCAGAGATTTGTGTCATAGGGCATGCCTCTGGGCCTTCTTGCCACTGGGGCTGTTAACAGAGGGCAGGAAATCAGCTGAGACCAATGACTTCAGGGACAGATGCCAGGGGAGTAGAGATGGTATCTTTGGCATTAGGCTGAGGAGGCTGCAATTGGTGGTGCAATGGCTGAAAGGTTTACCTCTGTCTCATTGCTTCTAGGGGTGTGAGTGCTGACCATACAGACCAACAGCACAAGTTTCACCACGCTTGCAGAGTTAAAAAACCCTAGTGGTTCCCTCTTCTCTAAAGTGTTTTGCAAAGCCATGTTTGGGGTATGAATGGTAAGGACATATCCAGTTCAGTGAGATACAGTTAGTAGAGGGGGTAGGTTGAATTTATATTGTAGTCTTATTTCCTTGATTTGACAGAGCAAAGAGAGAAATCCCAGAAGCCATGTATTTTGAGATTTACTACAAGTCAGTTACAGAGAGCAAATGAAAAAGTAGATAAGCTTTTTGAGATTGCCACTGTGACATCATACATTCATGAGGTATGGCCCCTCCTGTCTATTTTTCCAACTCAGATCCCTGTTCCTACCCCTGTAACTGTATCCCCAAGGACCCAGTTAAACACCTGCTCCTTGCTGTCTGGTGCCCTCTGGTGCTACAAATACCTGTCCAGGCTACATCCCATTGCACCCTTGTGCAGCTGTGGGAGCCAGCCTGTACCCCAACAGGGACCCATGCTTTTCCCCACTGCAGTCTGGAACTGGCAAGAGCACTCCATTATGCCTTGGAGTGCACAGGATCCCCCTGTACACTTGCACTGGTCCCCCTCCAAGCATGTCTCCCTCACTTTACTCCCTTTCCCTTGCTTTAGCCTCTAACTTCTATCATCCATACTCTTCTATTACTGTTACCTTCACATAGCTGCCTGGTCTCACTGCTGAATCTTCCACCTCCAAGGTACAATTTCTCTTCCCCCTGGCTATCCCTACCACACACTGATCCCTCTCCAGACACCTGATACTGCAGTGTCCATGGCTCAGTAATGATTGGAGTTTACACATGCTCAGTTTTATTGTTCAGAAAACAGGATTACAGTATCTTTGCTGTCATTCTTCTTCCTTTTAATTAATAAATGCTAATTGATTGATTGATTGATTGGTTGGTTGATGGTGGCTTTCTGGTTAAATAATCCCCCAAGCCCAAGTAACAGCCACATGCCTATCTTTCCCACCTATTTACCTTGAGCATCCATAATGTATTAATCTCCAGAAATTACTTAGGGTCTTTTCTAAATTAGTTTGTACAAATTGGCAGGGCTCATTTTGCTGTACTTACAGAAAATTGAAAACAGAAACAGATAGCAACAACAGGCTCACTCACAGGTCATTCTCTTGATTTGATTCAAGTAGTTTTTAGCTTTTCAGGGAATGAGTGGATCACTCAATGACTGAAACTAATCACTGATGGAAGGTTCTTGCCTGCAAGCCTGCTTCCCCACACCTGATACTTGTGCCCTGTTCAGTTTAGCTCTCCCTTCTTGAGATGGTCAGTTGCTGTTCCTGATGATGTTGTCACAGTGTGACACAAGCAGTAACTGTATGGAAAGACCAAGCTTCAGAACATTTGCAATCTGATTAGCTGAAATATCATTAGCATGGGCTTTCCTGGCAGATTCATGACCTGAGGATCATTTGCCTGACAAATTTCAGTTCTCTGCCACAAGGAACAATTATAGGAAGAAATCCACATATTTTTCTATGTTTTCATTTGCTTCTGTCTTTCTTTGTTTCTTTATTTTTGACAAATATGTGTTAGAAACAGCTAAAGTGATTAAACACAAAATAAGATATCTGCCCAAACTCAACCAAACGAAATCATCAAACTCAACTAGCAGACAATGAGCTGTTGGCGGGACTAAGCCTGAAACTTGTAAGCTGGAACTGATAAAGGGTTGGCAGAGATGTAAGGAAACAGAAGATGGGACCTTATAAAGAGAAGTTGGGCAACTTTCAAAAAAGTGGTGCTACCAGTCCTACCAATGAATACTTAGATATGGCTCTTGCAGATTGCAGGTCTTTGATGCAATGCTCACTGGTGAGTCATTTGGAAGATCGCTAATTGAAGGATAGAAACTGGCCTGCAGCCATTATGAGCTGTGCATTTTTTTAAGAGGTGTTTGTTGCAATACCGTCTATTTTCTGCAAATGGGGTGTGGCTCTCCCATTCCTGGTAAAGTGACTGGTACAGCTTTTGGTTGGGAAAATATGGGTGCTGTTGCATGACAAGCTGGACTTCCCCTAGGAGGGAAGTCAACTTCTTCCTCTCCAGTACAGCATCTGGGGTGTGACAATTTGTGAAAGCACAAATGGAACTGCACAGAAATCTGGCAGCTTTACCCAGTTTGTAGTTATATGGTTCTGCCTCATAAAAACATCTGAATCACATTTTTCACCACCTACCTACCTGCATAAGCACAACCCCATTCTGTTGGGATCTGAGCCTTATATTCTCAGACTGTGCCTCCATTTCCTTTTTTCATCAGAGGTCTTATGACTCTCACTCCTTACATACTTATTTGGGCTTTAGTGAAAACAGCTGTATTTCAGCCTGCAATCAAAAGTGACACTGTCACTCTGTTCATGTTAAATACAGGCACACAAAGTTTATCTGGCTCTGATGCATTAAAGAAGTCATTCTTCATGCAGGATGGGAGGGACACCACACTCAACCTTGCAGGTGACAGAGCACCGATAAACAGCCATCCTGCAGCTGGTTCCATGGTGGATAAGACAGCCCCTACACCTCCTTGACTTCTTTTCACATTTCCACCACTCTGCTTTTCCAGACCACTCACTTTGCCAGTTGAAGAGTGCCTGGTCAACTCTGCTGGAAGCCTGGGATCATGGAGAAGGAGACAGACTGTAGCACTGTGCTGCACGTATGGGAAGCATGGAATAAGTTTTTGTGGAGGCTGCAAGGAGGGAGCAGTCTGGTGAGTATTCACAGACAATACATCCAGTCTCGTAGGGAGTAGCTGAAATGCACTTTCCATGTTTATGGGAATATGGAGGTTGCTGTGCAAGGCCAAGCTGATTAAGTCTGGTATCCTGCTTCAGACAACAATGAGCACTGGCTGCCAGAGGAGATGCAAGAAATGCTGTGCTAAAACAAAGATTTCTCCATGCAGCATGGGCATTTCTTGTCATCCTGCAATATCTAGGTCACTAGTTAATCATGTCAACAACTAGTCACCAGGATGAGTTGGGAAGGGTGAAGGCTTTATGCTGAACTGCTCCAGTCAATGCCCTACATGATTCTTCTCATTTGGCTGAAACAATACAAAGTATTATACCCTCCTCATCCTGTTCCTTCTGAAATATATGACAAACCCTGTATTATTATCAAAGATGTAGGTTAACCTGTAATTATCTCACACAGAGCACAGTAAATATCGTGACTAAGAGTTAACAGTGTGTCAGCAATTATCATCTGTAAGTCTTATTGGCATGCTTGATGTGAACTGAGTCAGGTTGTCAGCTGCATTCTTCAACAAGAATGCAGCAACTACTCCAAATAACCATCTTCCATCACTGCATACTACAGGTAAAAAATGGAGGTACACAGATATGTAACTGATTATATTACAAAGAACTGCAAGAACATGTAGTTTGTTTTACACTTTTAGGAATTTGAATGAAGAGATCTCATTACCCAGAATCAGCATGCATCTAGCTTGGTTAATACAATTAAAAATGGGTTCTTCAAAGCACTAATCCAGAAGCATTTCAGAAAGAGAGAGAGTTCAGCAGCACATGAAAGATGTCTTATTCCTAGAAATCTCCACACTCAACTGCTGTCCTGTATCTTTCAGTGATTTAGTAGCATGGCAGTTATAATTGACCACAAAAATACCTCTGTTAGTAAACAGGAAGAAGCTGTGCAGCAGCACCAAGGTGGCTTTGGGCTCTGTGAGTACCAAGGTGGGTGGTCACACCTGGTCAGGGCTGTGAGATTGCTGATTTGGGTAAGGTGGTTGCAGAGGGAAAATCTGAATTACCAGTAACTGTGTTGTGACAAGGGGAATGGTAAGCTTGGAGAGCACTTACCAAGGCAAAAAGGAGAGCAAACAATGCTTCATTTCTATATCTTTAACTAGTAATTTACTTACCTTCTCCTTTAGATTGAGTACTTTGTGTAAGAGAAAACACTGACTGCAGTACTGAAACAGTGTGTTTATACTACATTAGTGTACTATTACAGACACTGTGTGACATGATTGGAAAAAGGATGGACAGTTATCCAGAAGCCTAGGGGGAGTTTGTTAAGATTTGTGTACTCCCATGCTCATCTCCTCAAATCCAACTCAGTCTGCTTTAGGGAAAAAAAAAAAACCAAAACAAAACAACCTATGACTGTGCACCATTTATTAAAAAAATAGTTAAATCAGGACAAAAATATAAGATCCATGTAGTTCCCGAAGATAGGAATTACTCACATGATGTTGCTAGGGCATCAGATAAAAATTCCAACAAATGGATGTAAAATTTTTATCACAAGTCTGTATTTAGTAACCGTTGGAACTGCTTGTATTTTCAAAAGTGTGGAACCATGGACAACTTCAGCTGCTCTCCATGCTTTTATTTTGTGAATGGAATAGAGCTCAGTTTTTCAGGGTTTGTGCAAGTTTTTCTACTTGCCTGAATTGATAATGATACAATCGTAGACTATCTTGAATGGGAACAGGACCCATAAGTACCATCAAATGGAATATCCTGATTAGGGATGAACCTACAAAGATCATTGAAATCCAGTTCCTCGAACTGCACAGGATCACCCCAAAATCACAATGTGTGCCTGAGTGCTGTCAAAATGCTTTCTGAACTCCGTCATACCTGTGCTGTGTTCACTTCCCCAGGGGCCTGTTGCAGTGCCCAGTCACCCTCTGGGTGAAGAACCTTTCCCTAATATGCAACCTAAATCTCCCCTGATGCAGCTTCCACAGGCCATTCCCTCCAGTCCTGTCACTGGTCACCACAGAGAAGAATATACATAAGAGACCATAAGATGAATCAGCTACTTTTCCTGTCCTTTATTTGAAGTTCTTTAAAATTATCAAATCTCTGCATATGCACAAGCTATCAAAATGTAAATAAATGAAAATTAATATTTTCTGTTAAATGCCTTTCCCACCTCCTGGTTGGAGGTTCCTTCCTATCAGTCAGATTCCTGCACCAATCAGCGTGTGGACACATACTTCCTGCCTCCTAATGGCTCCTTGGGGAGTGAAAAATATGTCCAAATAATCCTAAACAGAGATTATGTCTTCACTGATTAAACTTCTTGAGGCAATGATGTGTCCAACTGAACTTATGACTGCAAATGATTAGTTTCAAGCACAGTCCCAAGGGCAAAAATGGCTTCACCTGATGAATTTGGTTAGTTTTCCCAGCTGAAGTGTTTGTTGATGACTTGAATGTGTGAATATGTCTTGTTGATGAGCTATCTCCTCAAACATCTCAGTTATATTTGTTTACTGCCAACTTCTGTTGACAGGCTTTTGGAGGGAGGAGAGGACGTCATGAATGCAGAAAAACATCTCCATTAGTTCATTTTCTTTTTCTCAGCACATGGATTTAAAATGGCCCTTCTGCCTTGTTGCTGTTGCTTTGATTGCATGGATCAGAATTTAGTTAGCATTAATTTTATGGCCCTAAATATTTGAAGTCTAGAGCTGTTCCAGAGAATAATTCTATTTCATAAACAGCCTTGCTGTCATGAATGTGTCTTGATCTTCTCTATTTCAGCCAGAGATCCATGTCTGAACTATTCTTGGTAGTAAATGGTTTCTGGCAATTGGTGCATGGAGATTTTTGAAATAAGATCATTTATAGCAGAGAAACATTAGGAAAGTTGTGAGCCCATCAGGGACCTGAGAGCAAGACAATATTGTTTTTATTCTTCCATTTTGTAATGTGGGGAGATCCAGCTATTTGACAGCCCTAAATCACAGTGAAGCCTTGGGCAACATAAGTGACTTCCCAGTGTGCTCGTGGTGATCAGTTCTCTGGACCACACAGCCCAGGATGTGGCATTTCACCATGTCTGTGCTTTGTAGGGGTGTGGGCCTCAGGGAGCTTCTTCCCTACTGCTGGAATAAGCAACTTTATGTTCACTAAGTTCAAAAGAGGACCTTGGCCTCTAGACAGATGTTCTGATATGTGAGGGATGTCTGGGTGTATGTGGCATGACAGCTGAGCAGAGGCTGTCACTTATGGGCCTGTGTTTGGAAAAGACTCATAGGAGTGCTACCAACAAGCAGCTCTTGGTAGCTCTGCCATGTCTGTGTGGTGCTCTTGGGTGTACATCCACACTCTCTTGAGCAACTGAATGCCCAGAAAGTCAGATGGATGCTTTGCCCCACACATCACTTCCTAAACTGCCCCGTCTTTAATCCACAGCTGCTGTGAACTTTCAGCATAATGTCGCTTTGTCTGAATAAGCAGCAACAGCATCTAAAGAAGCAATAGATTTTGAGACAACTGGAGCAATCATTCTTTGATCCCTGGCAAAACCCAAGGGCTTGATTATTATCCAGTGGAAGGAGCTGAGATAAATGAGTTTTCAGGAGTAGGCAACTCAAAAGAGGTCAGGCTGGAGGAGGGTTAGAGTGAAGGGTGAGAGGGTGCGCCCAGCTCCCAGGATAATGAGGTCAGCCATGAGCAAGCCACAGGGTCCTCTCAGAGCCCAGTGCTTTTACAGAGCTCACATGCATTTTCTAGGAGCAGGCAGGAAGGTTTCTTTCCATAGATCTCTGTTGCCTCCTTGGAAGCTGATCAAACACATTTTAATAAAAACCACCATTTGACTCTTGATGTTTTTATACTGATTAAGAACATTGACTTGGCTGACTGAACAAGGGAACCCATTGTAGCTCATTCACTTTATGTCGGAAAAGCTTTGATCAGACTGAGTGGGAGTTAAAGGTACTCTATAAAATGAATTTTGGTGATAAGCTTTTAAACTGAATTTGAACCTTGCACAGGCTCCAGAGACAAGGAATAAACAGCTCCATTTATATTCTCTAAAGATACACACCAAGATGTCCCTTTAACCTTTATTTATATTGCATTGGAGGTCAAACTGTTTCTTAAACTATTTGAAATTATTTGTCCAGATTAGCTGTCCATCCTGAAGATGGAGAGCTTTGAGCGTGAGTCCCAAGAGCCCTGAAGCCAACTATAATGAATGAGTTTGATGCTTTACTTGAAGAAATAAAAGCTGAATGAGATATGGAGCTGCTAAATAGCCCCAGTTCATTCACACAGAGTTGAGGATAATGTGCTTATCTTAATATAGTATTGTTAGAATAGCTTATTTCAAGGGCATTCCTGTCTGACATCTTCCCTCCCTCATTACTTATCAGTCTCTTTAGTTATATACGGAGGTTTAGAAGACACTGGTATCTGACAGAAACCCTGGGGAGCATGCAGGGTTCATCTCCCATTTCTGCTGAAGCTGGTGACCAAACTTGCAGTGGATCAAGTGGAAGCAAGTTCAGGTGGTCATCCTGTGAAATTCTCAGGTCTAATACATCTGGGAAAGCTGTAAACACACAGGAGAAAGTCTGAGGAGTCTGCTAACTATTCAAGTAACTATTTATCACCAATGATGTGTTCAGCACCAATCCCAGCACAGCCATTATGGAGAGTCCAAGGCTGCCACAAACCCCAGGAACAAAGGAATTGCACAGATTTTCTTTAGAAGGTGATCTTATAATCTGTCTGAACAGATGTTTAAATACTATGTCAGAGGATTTACCCCACTGATACATAAATCTCACAATAAGAGGACAATACACTTCTGTTTTCCTTTTTTTGGGGTGGAGGGTGGAAATGAAAAACCTGAGGTCTGGCTCTGCAATGTCCTGCATAACTGTGGGCAAGTCACTCCCACTGTCATGCTGCCCCTGAAGTCTCTCCACATCTACTCCAAGAGATAATTGCTGAGACCCAGCAGCACCCTGAGCCTCTGTAGTCATCCCTTCTTCCCATCTTCAAAACTAATGCACTCCATTTATCATAATAGAAGGAATATTTTCTTTTAAACCTAGATGACATTTTGTGCTCTTCATATGTGCATATGCCTCTTCTACCCTAATACACAAATCCAGTATAGAAGTATAAAAGCCTCAGTGATAGCAAAGTTACATTAAATTTCCATGAAATTGGCAGAATTAATAACTAAAATGTCACTTCTCCTGAGAGGGAAGTCTTACCTGATGTCCGAGAGCAAAAGGGATAGAGGGATTCTGTTGCATATGGTAATTTTGTTTTGAGTGTTCTGTTTGTTTTCTCATGACCCATCATTCTCTTGACCTTACTAGTGATTTGAACTGTAAATTAGTATATTAGTAATCAAATATTCCTCCCATGAGCTCTCAGTTAATCTCTGCATTGTATCTGGAATGGCCTAATGCTCACTGGTGTTGACTCTCCATCCATGACAGGGGTAGAATTTAAGTAGCAGGGATGCTGGACATGCAAAGGGAACATGTATGTTAACTGGAGAAGATTCATTCATTGACCAGTTTCACCGTATGCTAAGGGAACACAATAATACATGTCTAAATTGGAGACAAGTTGCAAAAACTAATTTGTGAACTGGGATGCCGTTCATTGGAGTAAAGATCTTTTGCTTCCTCTGCCTTTGCCCATATAGAAACAACTATGAAAAAATGTAACACAAACCATCAGCTTCTGCTAGCCTTCTGAGGGCATCGTTAGTTTCTTCACATGCTCCCATTCAAGAATCATAGACTTCTGAATGCTCAGTTTTGAACTGACTAGCTTTACCCTCAGCCTGCTCTATTCATCAAGCATTATTTTATTCATTTGCCCTAAAATAACAAGGTTTAATTTGCAATCTGGTTCTGATTTACTAATATCTTCTTCTGTATGGAGGGAGACCTCAAATTCTGTGTACTCATTCTCAATCAATGTCAACTTAGTATTAACTCAGTGTTATTACATTATTGATTTTATTCATCCCAGGAGCTACATCAATTTATCATGGAATTTACACTTCTTTAACAACTGACACAAATCAAGACCATTTGTTAGGCTTGCAGTGTAGAGTAGAAGGTTTTTGGAATCTGATCCTCATTTTCCTTTACATTTGTTTAGATTTCCAGTTAATCTGAATTCCTGTCTTGCCCCTTTGAACTCTCAAGCAACTGTACATAATTTTGATAAATTTCCATGCTAAAAACTGTATTGCAACACAGTTCTTAAAAAAAAATAAAAAATAATAAAAAAAAGGAAAACCAAATGCAAAATACCCAGTACTTTATGATGTATTGATGTAACTGGTTCCGGGAAATAAACAGTCAGCTGCTTTAGGTTACACAGTGGCCAATGTAAACAATAAAATCTGTTTGTAACCTCAATCATGCATTTTGTTCTGCTACACAGTATAACCATTTGCAGTTTTAACTCATGTCTTGAAGGTGTGTAGTGAATTTAAAATGTCCTTTCACATTGCATTTTACTGTCTGATTTATTTGGAACAGATGAAGAGATTCTAGGAAAATTAATTGCCTGCTTCTGCATTTGTTCAGTCTTCTCTTATGGCTGGACTCTGTGATGGCTGGAGAGATACTGAAAGGATGATGTCAGAAGAATGGGAAATGAAAACTGAAGGTAATTTTAGCAGATGCTTTGAACTGTTGATTTTTTACTGACTGGTGTTAACAGAAGTACTTTTAGAGGGCTTAAGCACCTCTACTATCTTCCTTCACATCACAGGAAAACCCACTACTGGCTGGAGTATGAGGGACAATTGTAAACTTTGCTAAGTCATATACTAATTTTATCACTCTGCTGTATATTCATCCTGCTCTTGCATCTGTTATCTAAGTATAGGAAAACTTTCAGGACATACTCTTGCTTAGTATTAACTGGACAAAGATGAGACTTTAATTAAAATTAAAGGACCAGTTCAGCTGCATTTTCCTTAAAGCACATGAGTAATCTAGAAGAGGGAGGATTGCAAAATCTGTGTGTTCATGGCATTGCCAACCTTCAGTGTTGCCTAACACTGTTGGGATTACATCATCAGAACAAACTTTCATCAGTTTATCATGGTTTGCTTATGTCACACTATTTTGAGCTCAGCAGGGAAGTAATGCTTTCATGGAAATATGTCCCTTCCTGAGTATTTCAAACACTGTCAGAAACTCCATTCTGTATTACTACAGCTTGCCACCAAGTGCCTAGGGGAGAGAAGGCCACCCTGCCCAAAAATATCAGATAAAAAATTTAGGAGCTAGAGGATTCATGCAGATTTTCTCTTTGAAGTCACCAAAGCAGGAATTTCCTGGCCTTGTTGCTCAGAAGAATTTTGGGAACATACGTTACCAGTAGCTTCCACATCAATATCCTGGTTTGGGTCTCAGCATTTCACATGGTGAAGGAAGGTGAATACCTGGGTACCTGAGTGCTTGTGAGGTTTGAAATAGAGACATGCAAGAGACAGGGAAGAGAAGACAAGGAACTTCTTTTGGATTGCCTTGGTAGACAGATCAGGATTTTATATTTTTTTCTATGCCGATAGCACCGCCAGCTTGCACCTGTGCCAGAAACTTTTATGCACTGGCTGTTTGCCTAATGGTACCTGAGGTGCTCAAAGGGCAAGATGTTAATCTCTTCTAAGGCTAAGCAGTGGAGCAGGAGCTCTCCTCCAGGTTAGACCTGGGGTTACCAAAACACCACAGAAGGCACAAGCCAGAACTGCTCTGTGGTATGGGAGGCAGCAGGAGGAAGCAGAGCAACTGTGAAAGGCATGATATGCTCCTGCCATAATGTGCTTTGCCAGTCAGGGGCTGAGTGAGAAGCTGATGTGCAGCTGTAGCAAAAGGCTCAGCACTCTTCCACAGAGACTGGCCAATGCATGGAATTTGACAAGAGTTGAGATGGTTACCCCGGCTGCTGCTTTGAGGGTTATAGAGGGGTTGAAATTTACCCTGGTTTCTTTGTCACCATCCAGGTGCACAGGTAAGCAGGCTCTGGGCTTTGCCATCTTCTCAGATCAAGCCACAGGAAGCCCTAAGCTCTTTTATAAACCCATGCTGCAATTCTGCAGGTGCTGGGCAAGAGCAGGCACGCTCTCAGATTAGCTATAAGATTAGCCACTGATGCTGTCTTTTCATACGCCTGGGAGGATGTGATGCAGCCCAGAGGCAGAGCAGCACAAGCAGTCAGCACCTCAATCAGCAGTTTGTACAAGGTTCATCCACCAAGGATTTTAAACAAGCCTGAGTAGCCAGAGCTGAATAATCAAAGCTTTGTAATGTGGCATTTGGCTTTGCTCTAGGTAACCTAGTGCTGGTTTCAGTGTGTTGCTGCATCACAGGTCTGGCCTGTGGCTTAGTCAGGGTGTTTGGATGGGTTGGTAGCAGTGCTTGGTTGTGCTCTGGAAGTTTTGGCATGTTCCCCTTTGCTGCCAGTTCTACAGCAGCATGTAGGCTCCAAATGCTTCAACTGCAAATCACTGAGCCCCCTGGGCCAAGCCCTTGAACTCTGCAGGGAGATATGACCTGCAGCAGCTGCACTGTACCACTTTGAACATTGAAGTATCTTCACTTGTTGTTCAGTCTTCCTTGTTCCCCTCTTGCTGGCTCTACACAGCTTAGTGCTGTCTCAGGAGTCTGTCTCAGCAAAGGTCACCCAAGTCATGTTTCTACTCACAGGGAACTTTTGTCACCCTACATGGTAACCATAGTGATTTGTTTTATTTTAAATTCCTTTGCCTTAAATTCAATGCTATCTTTAGATGTCATCCTGTTTTGACAAATGTCCATGTAGTTCCTGATACTATCAGAGAACTGTGTCATGACAAGGACTGGCTTAAGAACAGCTGCATAACTCTGTCAGGAATAAATGATGCAG
This sequence comes from Lonchura striata, assembly GCF_050655825.1. Lineage (NCBI taxonomy): Eukaryota > Metazoa > Chordata > Aves > Passeriformes > Estrildidae > Lonchura > Lonchura striata. The sequence continues at coordinate 35,685,645 of NC_140705.1, forward strand.
CCCATTCCCTTTTTGGAAAGACTCCCATTTTCAGTGATTCTTGCTCTGATGCAGCATTCACCAGCCAGTCATGGCCTGGCTTGCCCAGGTTTCTATCTTTCCTGCTATTATTATATACAACCTGGTAAACATGAAATCTAAAGAGCTTTGTTGTCTTATTATTCAAAGAGAACTTCACATTTGCTGTACTGAAGAAAACTGAACATATTTTGTTTGTTTGTTTCTTACAACATTTTGTATTTAACCACTGATGCTATGGATATAGTCACCTGTCTGTAGATGTGTGTTTATCAGGGCTAACTAACACAGTGCCTTAGCTCATTTAAATGCCACAGTTTTTCTGATGGTTTTCCCTCAGCAACAGGGAAGTGAGCAGGAGACACATCAATTTTAAGGCTTCCAGTCTTATATTCCCCAGTTCTTGCTTGTATGAGGCTGTCTTGAGGTTCTTGTGCAAATGTCTCCCTGGAGTTTTGCCAGCTAGAAGATGTGCACAAAGCAGCAAAGGAGCAGCAAAGCTGTGGGCCTGTCCTCTGCCATCTCCAGTCTTTTAAACACCCTGAGTTTAAGAAGGCTCAGAAGTCTGACTATTCAAGTTCATACTTCAGAATCATCAAATCAAAATATTATTAGAAATCTGACCAAAATTATAGACCATACAGTCTGACATCACCTTCAGCTAAATCACAAGATGATATTTCCATCCTATAATGAACCATATAAACCTCAGCTTGAAACAGGGAGCTAAATTATCCCATCATTACCCAACTGATATAATGCCAGTGTGCATTCAGAGGCACAGAGGTGATCTTTAGCATTGCATGTGAACTTTATGTTTCTTTAATTAACTGTGTTGTACTTCATGTTGGCAAGAAACTGTAATGATCCTTCCATCCTTTCATCGACCAAACATCAGAAAGTTGCAGTGATAACACTGTCAAGAGACAAACTAGGTCTTAATTTAAGAACTACTCTAAATACCACAAAACAAAATCCCTTTTAATAGTTCAATATTACATATTCAAAATGCTTATGTTGTAATGAGTTCCTTAGTAAAAAGAGCTGGGACCAAAATCAGTGTTATAGCTGGGTCAAACTTAGCTTTGCAAACAGTGTTTTGGACCCAAATAGCCAAGAGCCTTGAATGTTGTGCAGGTGGTTGTCAGTAGGAGGTGCAAAGTATCGTTAGATTTTGTCAGTTGTGTTTACTGATGAAAAAATACTTGGCTTTGCCTAAGACACAATGAGGGTTCAGGATGTGTCTGGCTTCCTCTCCAAGGATTGCCTGCATCCTTGGAGGCAGCTTTTCTTCTGTCTGGCAATGTTTGGTACATGCCTGGGTCCAGCTCCAGCCCCCAGCTCTCCTCCTGCCTATTTTGCTGCCCCTCACTCAGCCCCAGGAGCCCTGCTGCTCTCTGCCTGGGTATCTCCTGATGATGGCTTGATGCTAGTCCAGGTTCAGGATCCCAGACTGGCCTTAAGCCCTAGACATCTGTGGAGGCAGTTCCATGGGATTCAGCAAGTAGTGCTGAGGCAGCCCAGGCTGGCATGCCTCCATGCCCCATTCCCTGCTTACATTTCAGGATGTAAACCTGAAATGTAACCCACATTCCAGGAGACAAGTATGTCTGGTCTACCCTCAGGTACTGGGCATTAAGCATAGGTGATATAGTGGCAGTGCAGCTGAGGGCTCCAAAAGTGGTGGCTGGGGTGTAGCTATCAACCCTGATCTCCTTCAAAATATGATGAAGTTGCTGAGTCCTCACCCTGTTTTGACTCAGGTGGCTTCATGGACTGAGAAGATTGATTTTTTGGTCACTCTGAGCCATTGCAGTTATACAGGTTGTTACATTTTCTGATCTGAATCCAATCTGGTCTTCTTCCATGTCTTGCCTTCTTGTTCCTCTCCCCTTCTGCTGCCTGTACTCAAGGTGAGGTGCAGGGTTCAGCGTCCTGCATGTTGCCTTTCCTAGGAAGTCTGTACTAGAAATTCCTTTGCCACCCCTGCCCCTGGCAGCTCATTCCTTTGCAAAAACTCCAGGCTGATGCCACAGGGGCAACCATTACCAGCCAAGGGCATGGGAAGGTCCTCTCATCCTCCTGGAAAATTCGTAGGCAACTCCACCCTTGGCCCATCTACTCTGCCCAGAATTTAGAACAGCTTCAGGTGTTTGCTTTTGTTTTGGGTTTAAATATCTGCTTAGCTATCTCTCAGAGCTATCTCTGATGCAGGGGTGTGGTGAGGCTGCATAATTTAACCCAGCCTGTGACATCCCACAGATGGATAGCCTGTCTCCAGAAGGCTCCTTCATTTAGGTTGGTTTAATAGCTGTCTATTTGATTCCTTTATTGCCACTCATTTTTTAGCTAAGGAGTTAAGTATATCTTAAGTTAGCTGGTAATTGAGACAATGGAAATAAACCCTCCTGCCAAAGGAGGCAGACAGTCTTTCAGAACACCCCTTCAGTTGTCTTCCTGTGAGGAAGGATATTCTGTGTGGGAGTTCCTACCCACTTTCTTTACATACACTCCCCTTGTCATTTCCTGTCCCCAGGGTCCTGCAAAACCCATCATCCAGGCACAGTGCCTGACATGCCAGTCACTTCCCTCACATGTCAGTGGAAATGCTCAGGCACTGAACGGGAGGAGCTTCATGCCCACCCTACTGGAGTCACTAGAAGAATGAAAGCCTCTGTCTTTCACAGGGTTAGGGTTTCAGCCTAACCAGCACTCTCCAGTTGAACAGCTACAGGCCAAACACACCCAGAGGATCCAGAGCATCTCTAGCTCCAATTTCAAAATATTTGCATATAATCTTATCAATGAGAGTTTTTCCACTAAACTCTTGCTCTGACA